>NC_135498.1:6491837-7091837 GCF_052857255.1 Amblyomma americanum
TTCTCTTCTTGCGGTCCTTGAAGGGGCCCCGCTGAAACTATACCAACTCGCTCCTTGACTTCCGTTTCTGCATCCACAGCTTCGCCTTTTCTTCTTTTCTTTTTGCGCCTCGCTTTCCCGGCTGCCTGCGTGTGTCGGGCTTCCGCGACGATTCCGCGGCACTTCCTGTTCGCGCACCGCTTCCGGAGCCCCGCACTCACGTTGAGCCTCGAGCCAAGGACGCATCTGCGGTCACTCTTTATGCCGGAATGACCGGAAAGTTGGTCAGCCGTGCCACGCGACGGTTTGTCACAACAGTCGCAAGGCACGAATACACAGTATTAAGTCCTGACGAACAAAGCTCAGTACTGAAAAGAGTTTATAGTCGAGAGCGGTGGAAAGGTTCACGAAAAAGAGGGCTGCTTTCAGCCGTTGTTAACTGGCGGAAGTCCTTACGACGCTTTCTCACACCCTTGTCTTTTTTTATGTTTCATCGTTCGTCGCCCCGCCGCCACGGTCGACGGCTCCGCTGGTGAATCACTCTCGAGGTTAGGCTGGCTGCGCGCAGCATAAATGCACGCGAAAGCAAAAAGTTGGAAATCCGCTGTCGTAACTCAGTTGGTGAGCACCGTACGTGAAATTCGGGGGGTCGTGGGTTCGGATCCCACCGGCAGTGAGTGGTTGTATTTTCTTCTAATTTATAATCATTTAACTTTCAGGTAAAACGTGATTAAATTGCTAATTTATAATTGATTAACATCGCGAATAAAAAAGAAAGCATTCCCGTGTGCTTTCGTTGGTTTCAGTGACTGTTGGCTTCCTTGGCGTAACGAGTCCCTCAGTTGCCTATCCTTGCTTGCTCTTTTTTATGTTGTCATTTCTGCCGCTATTGCCGTTCGGACTCGTTGTTATCCGTTTGACATGCGATTTGCGTTCTACCATCGCATTCGTTTGAATCGCAGTGGTTCGCTATACTTCCAAGTCTTCCTTCCGTTTGGCTCACTTCCGCGTACCTGTACTTGCTCAAGAATATTCGACCTGACCGCCACTCACCTGGCTCCGATGTATCTGCGTGCTTTTTGCTCTGCCCACTGACGGATGGTCAGAAGAGTCAATGGAAAACAGGTTCATGCCAGCAGTACACTCTTCCTGCAAGAATTCGGACACAGCCATGGAATTCCTAGCGAGGTAGGGGTCCTCAATCTTGAGTGTGCGTAGGGAATTGTTTAAGTAAAAGCCGAGCTGTTTTTTCCAGGTGCTGCGCTCATTTACAATGACCCGGAAAGGGCACCCTTCTTTATGTGTTTTGGCAGTGAAGGAGGCGTCAAGGCAGAGTTTTTCGCCTTGATTTATGGACGTTGCTAGTCTTGTTAGGTTGGCTTCTTCACACTTCCTCAATGCACCGAATGCAAATGCTCTCCCCTGCTTAACAAAACCCGCATCATCAAGAAACATTTCAGCCAGCATGCTCGAGAAATCTGGCAAGCTTTTGTCATCAGTAAGAAATATCACAGTTGTGTCAGTGCGCCGTCTATCATATTACTTTCGAAAGAAATCGCTTTTTCTAGGGCATCAGTCCTGGTACTAGCCAGCCGCCTCCCCCATGTGCCTTTGCCCCTGTTTATTTAGTTCCGATTTGTTTTTCACCACATCATCCTCTGTTTTGGTGTCGTTTTATCACCCCCCTTTTCATCCTTTCGAAATGAGCACGTGCTATTCACCTCGCCATTTACTTTCATTTCATCCTTGACGCGGGCCTGTAGCAGTTTAACCATTTTTTTTACCCTGTTATTGTTTTTTTTCTTGTTTGTTTTCACCCGGTAATCCTGTTGTTACCCCCGTTCACCTTTTTGCCGATTCATCTCTAGTTAATTTTCTCTTGTCATGAGCTGAAGCGCGTGCATTTTTTCTTGGCCATCTTTTCGCGCAGCAAGTTCAATCTGTTTTTCTTGATTGCGGGGTTGCGGTATATATATTTATCTGTATTTCTGAAATAAACGCCAGTTGCTAGTCAGCGCCTGTGTTGTGTTCTCGCTCCGTCCTGTGCTAGCACTGTTCCCAGCATGACGGATGGTCCTCAGCTGCTCTGTCGGCAAAGATGCAGCCTGTGACGTTTGGGAGCGGCCTCCTGCATCCAACGCGGGGGCGACCAGCCGACTGTACCATCAACCTGGAGGGCGTTGGTTGCTTTGTTTGCCTGCACGACCTTAGCTTGCGTCGCATCAGTGGGCGAATCCTCTTCCGCCACCATTACACCTTCTTGCGCTCCTCTCTCTCTCTCATGCTTAACGATCTCTATCACCTAGGATCCCCGCCCCACTCTCTCCTTTCTTCTGTCTTCTCGAGTGCTGCCGTGGACCGGCCGTATTGTGGACGCCTTCTCGGCTTACGCTTTGCCACCGGCGGTTTATCACTGCCCCGCGGTGTACGGAGCGCCCTCTTTGGCTGTTATCTTATGGGACGGTGCGTCGCCAGTTGCATGCAGCAGTGTCGAGGCTGTTGGCCCGGCATGGCTGTTGCCTGCAGCCAAAGGCACTGCGTGGTCCGGCCTTCGTTTTTCGTCCCCCCTTTGCCTTCCTTTCTTCCTTCTTCTTTCTTTAACGCGCACTTTCATCTTGCCTCGAGTTCGACAAAAAATAACACTGCTAACGAGAGGAATTCAAGTCTGCCATATTGCGACTTCCTTATCTCGTGCGCTTGGTCCCGGCGCACTTGCGTAGCTGCTCAACTATAATAAAGCAAGACACGAGGGTAAGTGTTTGCTCACTATTAGCCGGAAATGCGCAGGGTTTTTCTGCATCAAGTGAACGCCTAAATCATTACGCAGTATGCACAACTGCGTATCAGATTGCTAGCAATCTTTTTTCTGAATCTTGAACTTACGCTGAATAAAAGAGCGATATTATCACTATGTTATCTTTCCATAGCGAATGCACTGATGATCGAGGTTCACCTCCTTTTTCTTCATCAGCCGTCACGAAAAACGAGACCCCTTGCCAGAACCGGTGGTGACCGCACTGACACACATCAGCTGACGTTGATTTCTAGCTCCTGTATACGCCTCTATCTTTCCGTCACACACCTTCGCACTGATGCTTCATTCAGGAAATTTCCATTTTTTTTTTCAAGGAATTTTATGCGTAAAATTTCGTGACAAGAGAACCTTCAGGAGTATTCCGAGAGCTTTAGCATCCGAAATTTTCTGTTTGTTCGTTTGTTTGTTTGTTTAAATTGCTGGATTTTCCAACTTGCAACAGGAAAAAAGTGCCATAAATAAGGATTTTTTGGGCATAATTCAGCAGAAGCAAACGTTACAAGGCTTCGCGAATGGCGCCACCAACGTCGACGGCATGTGAGTGCCTTGCAACGCAACACACGTTCGGCGCCCTTTGCGTACACAGGTGAAGTTTCGAATGCATCCAGAGAATCCAACGGTACGAGGCCCAACCCCAAGTGGCACACGAGGAACTTCTCGAAGCTATCTAGAGGGAAAAGTGAACAGCGCTGTCTTTGCGAATTTCTTACAGATCAACAGAATAGCAAACTGAACAAGTCGTTCCACACTTCCAAAGCACAGCGGGAATTCTCCGAAGTGTTGTACTTGTGTGACAGACTTGCCCGAAAACGTTGATTCGGCTTCTAAGCTATGGGCGCGCCGCGATGTTCCCCACTGTACTCAGGCTCTTATGCGTGTTTCACCTTTTTAGAAAATATATTGTAAGTAAATGGTTGGCGTGTTTGGCGCGCATGGAAATTAGCGGAGTATTTAAAAGCGGGTTTGCTTTCGCGAAATTCGTATTCGTGCGCTGAACATGAGCTAAGTGTTCTGGCCGAGGCAGACACGGAGGCCGCACTTTCCGTCATTGCTCTAGCAGGGCATGAACGGCCGCGGTGCTTCTTCTCTCTGCGTAACCTTGACGCAAACTCTGTGACGGGTACGTGCCGCGCGACCTGCGATCTCCGGCGCTGCACGCAAGCAACGCGACCTGCCGGTCGTCGAGCGGACGGGCGTCGCGTTGCCGGCGGACGCCCATCGCTCTTGCTTACGGCAGCCGCTCTTTTCTGCGGAGGGCGAAAGGAAGCCAACAGCAGCTCCCTGCGATGGTCGCGGCGCCGCTTTCCGCGAAACTGTGCGGGGCTTCGGGACGCTCGAGGTTTTTAGCTGCGCTGTCTGGTCCCACTGCGGACGGATCTGATCCGTATGTGTCTGCGTGTCCTTGCTTTGTCTATTTTCTTTTCTTTTCGCATAGTTCTCCGCCCGGCAAAGCTATGACAGAAGGTGCAGTGCGTTGCCTTGAAACAATTTTGAGCAATAAGCACCGTCAGGAGGGAACACGGGATGCACGAACAGCTAATTTTGAGAGACTGGCGAAGCTACGCTGGTAATAATTTTGCCGAAGAGAGTGTCGGAGGACATCTCATGGTAATTCAATTCAGTACCTGTATAAAAGCAGCAGTCGCAGAAATCAAGTGTTTAAAGGACTTATCTTAGGCCTTTATTAAAGCATATTGCCGGGCTAGTTTGTGCGTATCGCAAAAAAAATAATTCAATAAAACCAAACACAAGCGCCCTGTCCGTTTGTCTCCCATATGTTCGCCCTGGGTGTTACACGTTGTTCTCGATGAACAAAAAAAAAAAGTTTTGTGCATGCAGCAGCGTGGCTTGATAAGAACCCGTGTTGCAAATTCAAGCTCAAATTACCTAAATAGGTGTCGTGCTAAATTAAACACTTGAAGAGCTTGCAACCCACCCCCTCCCTCCCTTTGGCCTTGCTTCTTCCCTGAACTCTACTACGCGTGACCACTGGTCGTCGACAAGAGTCGCGGTCTTTTCTGCTTTGAAGCTGTGTCTGCGTACGATACACCGTGCCTTTTGCAAGGCGCGCTCCCACGGAAACATTGCTTCATTCGTTCATATTTAAAGGCCTTTCAAACATTTAGGGCTGGCGCCAAATACCCGTGCGCGGCTAGTCCCGTTTAGCGGTCGTCCAACTCTTGCCGTATAAATGTTGAATTCACCTCGAAAGTTTACGGTGAGGTCTTGTGGGTTTTAATTATGCAACCTCGCGACAAAGCGCGGCGGCACTGCGGCGTAGGAACCTGGCGCTGTCTGCACTGTTTGCTGTTTAAAACTTTTTTTTTTTTTGGGGGGGGGGGGGGGGGGGGGGGGGGGAGGGGAATTTACCGATGACGCATTTATTTCCTTCGTTCATTTGTGTTTGTTCCTTTATTTCGTGTTGCGTACCCATGGGCTTTAACCGGGAAGGCATTTTAAAATAAACAAAAATAATCAAGCGAAGAAGCAGCAACATGAAAATACGCCTAGATCTATGCGGCATTAGTGACTACAACAAACCGTTCATAACAAATTGTTTTAAACCGGACGCTGCGCGAGGGGGTAAGCGAGTCAGACTGCTGGTGTCTTGGCGCCGAATCTCTCCTCTTGGAGTGGCTCGAACCGTGCTGGATATTACACCGCGGTCACTTCGGCGATAGTCTGCGAATGGCAGGCATGGCGCAGTGGTATTGAAAATTTCACTCGCAGACCAAACTGGGCTCTTACTGACGTTTCGAAATGGAAACGTAGCAGTTCCGAAACGTCAATAATATCCCGACTTAGTCAGCGTCTGCATTTTTTAGTTATCATTTGGGCGATTTATCCGCTTCAATATCAGCCAGACAGAAAAGCATATGTGCACTAAGATTTTCGTGTGCGTTAATATTTCAGCGTCCTCAGCTGTTATGCCTACACATGCATGGCTTTTCACGTGTTGTTTCTTTTCTCTTCGGCGCTGAGCAGACAGTATTTTCTTTTTTTTGACGTTGTTGTTTTTTCTTGCGGAAGCCTCCTGTGCAGCAAGAGAAATTAGTCGTGTTCGGGCCTTTGGTCTTGGTAGTTTGAGCGGCAATTTGGTCCACCGCTAGGGCTTACGTACGCGTAGGCGCCCTTTGAGCGCGAAGTCATAATTCGTCTACTTCGTAATGTCTTTTTGATCATACGTATAGTTTAGCGCACAGTCTTGTCCAACGCATCGTTTTTCGTGTTTCTGGTTATACAGCCCCTGAGTAGGCGCCCGTCGTGTTCTTCGTTTACTTTATTTTGTGTTTTGTGTGTTCATCTTCGCAAGGGCCGGACTGCAGGCGGTGCTGACAGCGCATAGCTAGCGACCTGAAATTAATTACTTCGCGCCCTACCTAATGTTGGAGCATTTTCGTTTTCCTTTATTTTTTCGGTCGAGAAGTTGAGTTTGTGAGGAAAGTTTAACTTCCGAACTCTGTCGACGATTAGCCCAAGTCCATTTTGAGAGTCGCAAAAAAATCTTCGTCCTCTGACAAAGCCGGCCAGAATTTTCGAGCCGCGTGTTTAATGGGGTGTATGTCGAGAACGTAAGAGAGACGCCCTTGCACAGCGCCACTTTCTATGTTTTTTTATAAGTCTAACTCAAACTCTAGGTGAATACGCGTAATGCGTGAAATAAAATTAAAGGCATTATGTCCACGGCAGTGGGAGGCGCGGAGGTGCTAGTTTGCAAAGTCGCGTGCAGGTGTGGGGCAGAAGTAAACGCAGTGCGCAATGGCCTTGTAACCTTATTTGCGCATTGTGTGAAGGAAAGTTGGAGGCATGACACTAGCTGGCTGCTAGTGATGGCTGGTTCGGTTTCTCAAAGGCTAGAGTGTTTCTCGATGTTGATTCCTTTTAGAAGAAAACACCTTGCTCTGTTTGCCCCTACATCCGCTACACTACATTCCATTAGATGTTAGCCCAGCACAAGGAAAATGCCAATCACTTTGAAAGATATTAATTCCGGGTGCTTTCCGTTGTTCAGACCTGCGTGTTCTTCTGTGTATACGTTAAGAAAATCTATTTTTATCAATGCATTTAACCTCAGTACAAATCTGTGACACTTATTTCCGGCATTTTTATTTTTTTTTTTGCATTCATGGCAAAAAAATTGTGTTCTGATTAATCAGCGAAATCGTTTTCTCCGTCGAGGCTTTCAAAAGCTTGTGTTGCATATTTTGTTGCCAAGGAGCTCGATATCCTGTTATCTAATCTCATTGTCATGTGCGCGGCAAAACAGACGGGACTTCTCTCCTGGGTATCATGAAAACGGTCTTTTCTCACCCATCAAAGAATAAAACTCGGCAACATTGCGTGAAATCTTCTATGGCCACTGCCCGCGGGCACACTTCTTGGATGGCGACCTAGTTCGCGTCTTCAATGCATGGCTCTCGAACCTCCGAATTCATTTCTTTCTGCTTTTTTTTTCTTTTCTTGTTTGCCCTCCGGGCGCTCTTCTCCTTACTCATCACGGAAGTTCCCGGGTTCGAACCCGACCGCGGGCGGCCGCCTTTTGAAGGAGGCGAAACGCAAAAGGCGCCCGTGTGATGTGCGATGTCAGTGCACGTAAGAGATCCCCAGGTGGTCGAAATTATTCCGGAGGCCTCCACTATTTGAGAGGCATGAGAGCACAAAATGGCAACACGGACGAGTAAGGGAACAGCGCTGGTCCTGTTCCCTTACTCGTCCATGTTGCCATTTTGTGCTCTCATGTCTTTCACGAATACGCACCAAAAAGCCCCAGCTGCAAGTACCTCCACTACGGCACCTCTTTCTTCCGTTCTTCTTTCACTCCCTCCTTTATCCCTTCCCTTACGGCGCGGTTCGGGTTGTCCAGCGAGATACGTGAGATAGTTACTTGCGCCATTTCCTTTACTAAAAAAAACAATTTTCAATGTTTCATGCCTCCAGGCTAACGCCATCAAGTGCTGAGTAAGATAACAGGCTGCGGCACTATTTACAGTGGATATCATAGACGTTCCTGATTCGCGACGGGTTTGGTAACAAAAAACGGTTGGTTACCCGCTGATATCGGTGTTCGTAACATGAGTATCGGCCACTTGCAACTACTGCTCGATTCTGTATTGGTTTTATACAATTTATAACTTCCTCGAAATAGAAAGAAATAGAAGAAATAGAAATAGAAGCTATGATTGGTTCAGACGGAGATACTCGCTACTGTAGCGTGAGTTGCAGGAAACTGGAAATTGCTCTGTCTTTTTGGTGCATCGTTTTGTTTTCGTATTTAGGTGGTGGTCATGCAATAAGAAATCGAGTACCACTGCTCTCTCTCTCTCTCTCCCAACAACAATCCCCCGTACCATTTCCTCGCTCATGTACGTTAAGTTGGCAGCGGCGCGACGCTATCGATAGCGCCTAATGGGCTTCTTCCGCTTGTTATGCTGTTTCCTTGGTTTACAGTTAGAGCTGGGGCCGCCCGGGCACAATATTATTGAGAAAGCGCTCTTACGAGTGGATGGTTTAGCGTCGTGCCAGGTTTACGCTTTTATTGTGTATTTGTCTTAGGTGTCCCGGAGGGCAGACATTTCAGGGACGATCTAAAAGTAAGGTTGGTAAGGAAGGAAACGTGTACAAAAACGAACTAAGTCGATGCGTAAAGCTATTTCCCGAGTGCTCAACTAAGAGGCGAAGGACTTATGTTTCGATCAACACAGCAACGTTCGTGTATTCTCTCTGAGATGGCCGCCGAAGAAACGAATGCCGTGGCGAGGCAATCTATTTCAATCGCCAACCTCGCGTTCGAAGGAAGAAAACAATCCTTCAAGGCGGCGTGCGTGCAGAAGAAATAACATTTCCCGTACTTCCTCGCAGTATCGCATTGCTCATGTTATCCTTTGCTGGGACGCTCGTCAAAGTTGAAAGACTGTCGTAATGCTTTCAAACGCGGGACATGGTTCTAGTAATCCATAAACGGCACGCAGCAAAGTCACAAGTCTTGTATTCTTTTTTTTTTACATTATAGATGAATTCAGTATATTTCGAGAAGTCTAGAGCGCAGGCGTAGTCGAAGCCGTGTATTTTTTCGTAACGAAAAACTTGCTCACGTGACGTTTTGAGAGCGCGAAGGAAAGAGGCCCAGCTGCCTAATTTATATAAAGGGACGAAAATATGGGAAGGAGAGAGCAGTTGAGATGGTGGGGGCATGCTACACTGAGCTGTGATTATGATGCTCCGTTTAGTTTGGTTTATTGTCCCTGGAGAGGAGACATCATTGAAGATGTGATTCAGGTCTGTGTAAGCGAGCTATGGGCTGGGCTTTGAAATGGGCTCTCTTATAATGTGGGCTAGAAGTACAGACACCGTTGTCTCATCTGCGCTCCGGAGATAGGGGTAGAGCGAAGGGAGCGACAGCCTGGGCCTCTCAACTCAAATCAGTTCATTACAGTTTATTTTGCATTCTATCGTAGAGACGAAATGCAAAGCAGGGACAAAGCGCTTCTCTGAGACAAGCTTGACTCAGTCCCCCGCTCCCTTTTCATGCAGTTTTTTGCAACACCATTGAAGAATGTTTGTGAGTAAAGGTGCCAACCAATCGCAGCACATGTCATTTTCAACGCAAATGATGGACAGCATTGCACGTAACAATATTAGCAATAAGCGATGACAATGATGCTGAACAAACTGGCACGGAGAGAAGAATGGAGCTGTGAAGGTAAAATGAAAAACGTCATTGTGTGTTGCAACGGAGTATTGCATGTGCCTGGTTTCTGTTCATATAACTGGCTAACAAACAGTGTTCAGATGCAGCGAAACTGGCTCCTGATATGAAGTTTATTCAGCCAGCCTTAGTTGCTTGTTTGTTAGCTGCACGCTACTGTTAACTGCTTTGAAAGATTGTAACGTCTTTCTTTGATTTGACCGCTTCCCTATCGTGTATTAAAGGTCAGTAATACAGTGCTCCCGCATAATATATATATATATATATATATATATATATATATATATATATATATATATATATATATATATATATTATATATATATATATATATATATATATATATATATATATATATATATTCGGCTTGCGCAGTTTCTTTATATTGCTTAGTTTGCAGAACTTTTCCATTTGAATCAAGAGTTCTTGTTCTTCCGTTCGGATTTCGTTTTACGCTCTCTACACAAGGCGTGATGAAGCACAGACGCCTGCGGGCACATGTCAGACTGATATTTCTGCGTCGATTAAGTTATGTCATGTTATGCACACGAGGCACATCTTTTTGTTCCTTGCAGCTTCGAGTATTTCAAAAACAGAATTTTGGTTGCTTTTTGGCAAAACATTTATCCATGCTAACCACAGTTCAGATTAGCGCTGGCTATACGCTAACTGCAGCCATTCATGTTTTGCGCAGCGTGATGTGAGCGGCGTTCGTTTCCTCTTAACGGCACAGCTAACAGCGCGGTTCATCTCCTCGCGAAGATACGTCGGCGCGCGCTCAGAAGGCAGCGTCTGCTTTCTCCCTGCTTTTTCTCGACTTTGGCGGATTTTTGGCCGATCGCGAGAGTGTTGTGCCAGAGCTTAGCGAATGCCAGTTGTTTAGCACGCCGTCCGGGCCAGTAACTGGTACCTTGCTATACGAGGGCTGCTGCTGCATGTGTCAGCGTTGGCGACGTACCAAACGATACGCCATGAACCGCCGAAGGTGTGGTTCACTCTCGTTCACGAACGAGTTTTATTGGACTCGTATCCTTGCCTGTTCCAAAGTACGGAGACATTTACGTACTTTTACGTTCCGTAGCTCATACACCTGCTCCGCCGTTATGAGGCACACACGGGCGGCAGAAAGTCGTGTGGTGGTATAGGATAAGTGAAAGCATTGGCTGTGAAAGAGAGCGCTAGACTTCTGCGCCGCGGTGGCGCATACGCAGTATCCGGCTCGTTATGCAGGAGACGAGTTCATCCTACATGCTTACCTCATCCTTAGCGCCGTTGCCCCCGCCGCACAACCTGCTTCGCTCCGCGTTCCACTCCCTTCGCGCCTACGCTCGACGCGTGCAGCGTAAACACCGGGCGCGTAAAAAAACACGCGGGCCGCTGCTGTTCCTCAAAATAAACGACTCTCCGGGCTCCGCGCGGCAGCGCTTTTTGGGCGCCGCATTCACGAAAGCAGTGCGCCTTTTCTTTGGAGCTCCGGCTGTGCAGCGGCAGTGCCCCGGAAGAACCTTGCGGTGGTGGCGGGGGTGCAAACAAAGGCTCGGCACGCTAGCCGTCCCGAGAGCCCGCGCGCGCTGCCTTCTCGGCCGCTCTTTGCTTACGAGGCGAGCGCGCCGATGTCCGTGCGACCCCGCGTCCCGGTCCCATGAGAAAGACCGCCGGGCTCTTCTTTCCACGCGGCCACGGCTCGTCCCGTGCCTTTGTCGACGAGGTTGAAAAAGGAGGAGGCAGAGTCTCGTTTCTGGCAAAGGTCAGTGCAACCAATCATCCGTGCAGCCGTCACCGAGTTGGCGCTCGATCTGACCGTGAGACGTTGTGCGGCGGCTGCGGGAGTGCTGCTCTCGGTTCGGACGTTCTCAGTGCATCTCCCCATTTTGCTTTGAGCTCTCCTTACCTGGAACGTTGGCGCCGCTCGCCTCAGCGACACGAACGGTAAAATGAGTTTCGAACAGTACCAAGGCTTAAGCACCGGAGGCTGGTTGGCGCCAGTTTCGAGAGGTGACACTGTTAAGAAAACACTTCGTGGTGCTCAGCACATTCCCAGTTGCCCTCATGTAGACTTATCTAGGGATTTTATGCTCACAATTAACGTTTCATGTTGACGAAGCTTCCGTAAGCGCGTTTCCGTTCAGAGCCTGCTCTACGGCAAGGGCGTCTTACTGCTACCGACAAGAAGACATGATAGCGCAGTAGTATCGTTGTGCCGATTACCATCGTCAAGGATATCACTTTGTGATGCGTATAAATGTGGCGTGCTTATAAATAGGCACAAAACGGAGCATACACCGCGATCCATTGGGGTTGTTTTGTACCCTATCGACAACAGTTGACGTGCTGCAGTAGTCAGTAACTGTTCAGTACATCTATTGGCATACAAAGGGAAAAAACAAAAACAAAGAGAAACTAAAACAAACGAGACCGAACAATAGGCTGTAGGCCATCACCAGTTCCACTTTGTCGCCGCTCCTGTTAGCTCTCTTCCCGCCTACGCCGACGGGGCTGTAGCGTATGGCTCATCGGCGTAAACAAGAGTCCCTGCACGCGGGCTGGCGACGGGTATAGTCATTACATCGACGTGCGGCTCTCCGCGTGAGTCCATGTCGTCTCTCTTCCTTTCGTCTCCTGCGCGAAAAAAGCGGGCCGCGGTTTACACCATGTGTCGCTCAGTGTTGAGCCGAAAAGAAGCATTCGGGCCGCCTTCGTTCGATTCTGTGACAGCAGTAGGTGCGTTTTTGTCGCTGTGCTGTTTTCTGTCCTTCAGCACTTTCCTTCCCCCTCCCCAAGAGCGTGGCAAACTTCTCCTTGTTTCTGCGCCTCAACTCAGATCGGCCTGTCGCACTCGTCCTTTCGATTAAGTGAAGATTCTACCCGCCTTTCGTTTCTTTGCGTTCCAAAGTGCACTGTTCCTAAGGAAAACCCAGTCCGCGCTAAAAGGAACGCGCACGCAACACCTTTCGCGCGTATTGCGTGCGTATCGTCTGGACCTCTCCCAGTAACGCTGTCCGCTTACGAGCGCGCGACAGATCGATATGCGTATGCATCGAGTGAAGTCGCTAATTGCGGATTGTACACAGCGGCTGAAAAACGTTGTCATTTGAGGAAACACTCTTCGATCGGCAAAGGCGGCCCAAAATGGCAAAAATGGGAGTCTCGATAATGAAATAGCTCAGGGCAGCCTATCGGCCATTAACGACGCGCAGATTCTGAGAGAAATGTACACTTATTTTCTTCGAAAAAGAGCAGGTGAACAATGTGCGCAACCCGAAGCCGCACGACAGCGAGTGCTATCAACTCTGCACACATTGTGCACTGTACTATACCCAGGCCTTCCGGTTTCACACGGCTGTGCGTAATGCTGTGGAATGATTTTGTTGCAATGCCCGCAGCTGTTCGCCGATGTGAGGAACATTTTCTTCTTTCTCATATTCTCCCGTGTCTGTGTGTGCCTTGATAGCGAAAGCAGCAAAGCTATCAAACTTGAGATATTTTTTGTCCCAGACTAAACTTGAGCACACTGAGAAACGAAGAAGCGAGGGCCTCCATTGAAAGTTATACCGGTACCACAGTGGTCCGTACGTTGTAGCCACGGCAGCGATTTCCGTGATTCGAACCTGTCACCTAAGTATGATGGCAGCTCGCTTTATAGACAGCGCTAAGCAGAGACTCAAAGTATGCCCAGTGTAATCTGGTAAAAGATAAAAATTAACCACCTTTACCGATATCAAAAATGCAAAACAAGAAAAAAGATGAATTTTAGTTTCCCGGCGACCGGGGTATGCAACGGGTTGAATATCTGCCTTAACGAGGACGGGCCCACAAATGACAGCTGCAGTTAATTTGCCGCGGCATTGTCCGGGGCTTCGCCAGTTTGTTTTTGTTCTTAAATGATCCGCCGTATTCTGGGCAATTGTTTTCGCAGCCTCATAGTTCGTCACCCGCACTGTGTGTCATTAGCGGGCAGCATTAAGACAGACCATCAGCGACGGGGACGGCCCCACATAGAGCGAATGAGAAGTGAATACAGCGTTGATAGCAAAGGAAAATATTTTTAGCGCGCCGTCTCTCCGAACTCCGTTACGAGCCCACTTTACGATGCTGCTTGTTAGCCATCGTCCGCCTCGCTACACGCACAGGAAATGCCTTGCTCCGTTTTTGTTTCAGGTATTCCTTTTTATTTCACTTTGCCTTTGGTTATTGACTAGCACTGTTCCGTGGCTCCGATTTTACGCGGCCGGAAGGGGGAACGCGTCCAATAGTGAAGCTTCAGGCTCCTGCACTGCCTGCATTGCGTTGGTGTAGGTCAAAGGTCACGACCTCAGCGAAAATATACGCTCTGCACACTGGCTGTCCATGCGGTCTTGGTTACTCTCCGGGAGGGCTCATTACTCACGCTAACGGGGTTTCTGGAACTGACTGCATTTTTGTCGTTTCTTTCTGTTGATCCTGTTTTAACGTTAAATTCTGGGCGCGCACACTCGCGTGGGTTGAGCTTTCTGCCTCGTAAAACGGGTCCTTAAGCCGAAGCTACCACTTACAAAAGTTCACGTAATTGCTGAAAGAGTGGTTTGCAGTGGAACAATTGATTGCGCCTCTTCTTGCCTGGCACTGGCCTTTATTGCGCGCAAGTACTTCACCTCGCGAAGTTTTTGCGCACGACGCGGCTTTTAGAAAGCGGACGTACAGAACGAATGTCCCGCTATGGCAGTCAGCCGCCGGCAATGCGCTGCCAGCCAACCACATGTACAGCCGCCTACAAACTCACCTGGAACGCGAAATACTTGCTTCAGCCTGTGTTACAAAGCAGGCACAGGCTGTAGCATGCAGAGCAGCAACGTGCTGCGGACTGCACTCAATTGGTAGCTAACGCGGGCGTAGCTTCAATGGATAAACCGAAGCTTCAGCTGCATGGGGAAGAGACAGGCAGTAATTACGCACAGCCGTCCGCCCTGGTGTGTATAGCCATACGACTATAAAGGAAGTCCGCGTAGTTCGTCAGGGTTTGAACCCGACCGCGGCGACTGTGTTTCGATGGAGTAGTAGTAGTAAGTGGTTTTTATTAAAATAATAATAAAAAGGAAGGGAACAATTTTGGCTATCGATACTGAAGCACCGGAGCTGGGGCAGCAGAAATAAAGGATGCGAGGCATAATGGAGAAATGAAATGAAAGAGGTAAGAAGACAGGAAGAGATGATAAGGGGGAGGTAATATACACAAACTATTTACACAATAAGAAATGTATGCTGTGCGATGTCGGTGCATGGTAAAGATCTTCAGGTGGTTGAAAATAATCTGGAGCCCTCCACTACGGCACCTCTTTCTTCCTTTGTTCTTCCAGCCCCTCATTTAACCCTTCCCTTACGGCACGGTTCAGGTGTCCGCCGATATGTGGGACAGATAACTGCGCCATTTCCTTTCCCCAACGACCAACTCAGTTCAATTCAAGCTTCGTCATATCTTCGCAGTTGAAGGAGAAATTGGCCCTTATCCGTGGCCGTTCGTCTCAGCTGTACAAGAATGGTTCGCAGCTGGCAGGGCGAGGCCGAATTTGAAGAAAAGTTGCGGCCTCTTTGAAGCCTGTCGTGAACGCGGGCGTCGACCGCGCACCCCTACACCTGCGCCACCTTCGAGAATTGATGCGCGACCCAATGCGCCTTCAGCAAAATCCCTCTAATCTGGCTCCCTTTGGTGTCCGCATTAGACGCTGTATATCTCGCGACCCATTTAGCCTACGCTGCAGCCGCGCTCTCCGTGTCCGTTGCCTGCCTTCGGTCTCGCAAGCGTTCGACTCGGTGGCATAAGCGTCCAGCACGGCGCAGCCTTGAACGCGCCCATCGACGACGCTTCCTCGGCGCTGCACCCACGCGTAATAAAAGCTGCTCGTTGTGTGTGTGTGTGTGTGTGTGTGTGTGTGTGTGTGTGTGTGTGTGTGTGTGTGTGTGTGTGTGTGTGTGTGTGTGTGTGTGTGTGTGTGTGTGTGTGTGTGTGTGTGTGTAGCTGAGAAGTCGTCCGCTCACCTCATCTGTATTCAGGCTGACGCGCCCGCGCGCTCGGGCGGGAGCGCCGTCCTATGTGTGGCGCGCGATGCGGCGTCTCCTCCCGTTATAGGGGAACAAATTGATACAGAGCCTTTCTGGTGCACCTGCCGTACCTGGGGTACCGTCGGTAGATGCGTACTCCGATGCACCTGATATTCGTTTTCATTTGCTTTCTTTTTGCGAAAACAGTTGTACAAAGGGATGGTCGGTAGATAATTGTGAACGATGCCGACTTCCACGGCATACAAACGGAGCGAAGTTTCAACGCGACAACGTTAAAGGTCCCGTCTGACGAAAAACCCGGTGGTGTCAGTCAGGAAATTCCCATTGGTCGACAGGGTTGTGACGTCACAACCGCATGACCTCGCGCGGGAAATTCTAACTCCCCACAACGATCACAAAGTACAGCAGGAATGACGTCACTAGACAATTCGCCATTGGTGTACAGGGTGGTGACGCGATTCGACCACCATTATGTAGTTCCTCTGCAGAAAAAAAAGCAACCGAGCTAGAGGCCCGTGTACTGTGCAGTGTCAGTGCACGTTAAAGAAGCCCAGGTGGTCGAAATTATCCGGAGCCCTCCACTATAAGGCGTTCCTCATAGCCTGAGTCGCTTTCGGACGTTAAACCCCCATAAAAAAACAATAAATCGAACTGAGAATATAAATGGCCCAGCCGGCACTCGAACCGCTGCCCTTTGCGTCGTGAGCCGGGTGCACCACCCCTCGACCACTGGGGAACGTTCGTTCAGTGCTATAGTTTTGCTTATGCTTTATGCGACCACCTCATACCGCATAGCAGCGCTATCGCCTTGCACTCTTAGGGCTACTTAAGCGTCCCCAGAAATTCCTTCTCTGCCTTTTCTTTCACACGGCGTTGTTGTAACTCCGAATTCCCGCGATTGTCTGTGCGGGACCACCTTGGTGTGGTGGGTGTTCTCTATAGCGTGCCCTATGTGGTCATGCGATTCCTGGTCAACCCTGGAGTGGCCATCTTTGAGGATGGTGATGGGGGAAGGGTACAGTCGTCGCCTCATCACTTCTTCGCATAACCGCGTGGCTGGATGAGTGCTTCTATGCAGGCGTGAATTGGTCTCGAAACTTTTCAATAATACTGTCGATTTATCAAAGTCCCAAGAAAGCGGCAGCAGTTGCGTTGCCCCGTGTCACGCCACATCACGCCGCGCTCGTTACATCGAGCCATATCACACCACACAGCGCAAACGCGTGGACCGAGGGGAATAATTTGGATGAAAATAGGGGTGTCTGTGACGGCTGCCCTTTTTGCTGCAGGAGAGAGCCGCAAACAGCCACCCGAGTCGCAAAAGGTCAAGCTGTTTATTTACGCGTCCCGCGTATGTGCTGCGCAGTTTCACGCCCCTGTCCCAAAATTTTCTCTTTGTTCTTTATTTTCTACTGTTTGAACAAGCAGCTCGTGGCGTATTTCGCCCCAACGTCTCCAGAGCGCGTAGAAAATGCGTGAAGAAATGGCAAGTTATTTGCTGGGCGCCGTGGAGACGTTTGGAAGCGAGGAGTTCGCCACACCGCTGTCCGAGTTTCGCGCATAAAATACGGGGCAGCCGGGTGATGTTTACTTTCAAAAGCGGAAAGAAGGCCGGGAAATTCTCATCTCGGAAAAGAAGCGCTGGCTGCAGTGTGTTCTGCGAGTGTGGCATAGTTGTTTTCTGTTGTGGCTGTTTTTATTTATTGCGGCCGGGGGAGGGGCTTGGTTGGGGCTGGGGCAGAGGAGAGGTGTGCGCTATGAGTACTGCGAAGGAACTGCCGCGTGTGCTGCCGCTGATGCTCTCTTTGAAATGGCCGAGTTTTGGAGAGGGAAAGACTGTGGAAATGAAAAATGCTCATACTGTCAGCATAGTCTCGCGCGTAGCTTGGTCCTTGATGCCCTTGAAAAATGCACTGTCCGCATACACATTCCGTCCTCGACGAAGGTGCATACAGTAAGATTACTGGCGGCAGTTCACCGTTAAGAGACACCTTTTGTCAAAGGTAAAGCGGCCCGGGGGGTTTCATTCTAAGTCATGCCGTGTGTAGAGTTCCAAATCTCTTGCAGGTGAAAGAAACTCTTGGCCTCGCCCCTCCTAAACTTGGCATTTCCAGGGGATGTTATAAGAGCTCCACTACGCGGCTTGGAATCAAACCTATTTACTTTTGCCTGTTTACTGTTTCTTTTTTATTTTTAGACTGTTTTCCTTTGATAACGGCTGTACATAAGGAGCGCATCATGGGCACTGTATGGCAGTAAAACTTACGCGGCATACAACCAGATGTCTCTGTCTACTAGCATATGAATCTTGGAACATGGGACACGAATCTTGCTCACTCGTGCGATCCACCTTCCTGCTGTTCTGTTTAAATAAAGAACAAAAAGCACTGCACAAAAACTGCAGCTATAGTTTTTTGTCAGTCGGTTTAAAGGTACCCCCCCCCCCCTTTAATTATATTTACATGTCCGCATAGCGGTGTTTTGGAAAGCGGCCGTTCGACATACGAGAAGCCTGCAGATACGCATGAAGAGTGCACCCCGAAGAAATACGCAATTCTATTTGTGCCCAGTTAGCGTTTACTGCCCAAGTTTCACTGAGAATCATACTTTCTTCGTCATTTTCAACGTAGCTCTTCTGAGGGTGGATTATCCTTTCTTTCTGCAATTTCAAGTTACGTGTAAACTAACGAAGGAGGCTTAGTTCTCACGGCCGAACTGACTGCCCTCTTTCACCCTATAAGTATAACTGCATTTTTTTTTCAGTACCTACAGGGCAGCGAAGATTCTGCGTGCGTGTGAGGGTTGTGGAGGAGGAGTCGAGTGAAAAGAATGATACAATTTGTTGCTTTGAAACGAATGTCATCGCCACCAGCGGTGGCGTTGATCTATAAGCGTGCTTTGCAAGCTTGGTCTCAGAGCACTACAGGCTGTGTACCATCGTGGTACATTCAGGGGGGCCTCGCTTCTCTCTCCACCGTGCCTTTCTCTTCACTGTGTCAACCTTGTCAGCAGCTGTTCGTCACCATCAGCTCAACCGCACTCCTTCCGGTGTCACCACGCAGTGCACGCGTCAGCCGTGCGTCTCCGGGACCTCGGGAGTGTGCTTTGTCTCTGCTGCTTCCGTCCCCGACGCGCACTTGGCCTTCCCGCGGACGTGACAAAAGCGTGCTCCCTCCACTCCACGCATGCGGCGTACACTCTGCTCGTGATGGCCGCTTCCGCGAAATGATGTTCAGCATTTTATTCTTGATATTCTGAGCAGGCGCACTTTGACCTCTTGACAGGAATTCCGGGAAACAAGTGGGTAGTGCGCGCAGTGCGCTTCTCTTGCCAACGTGCATTCTCGCAGCAGTGCACTGAGAAAGCAGAGGGCAGGTATTTAAACAGACAGTATGCTGCCCGGTCGGCTACCCTAAGCAGCCTATGAAGACAGCAGTCCCAAGACGCTTCAATATCACGTGCGGTGTCTCACATAGCTCTGCATAAGCGGTGCAGCGGGCATAAGCTGGGTGGTGGTGGTGGTTAACTTTAATAAACATTGAGCTATATCTTAAACTATTCTTGGGTTGGCTCTTGGTCGCGTGAAGTGGCCGGCAGTCGGTGACGTCCGGCGACTCCCAAAAGCCCAGCCAACCAGCTGCTTTTGGACAGCTGGGTCGGAGCTGGACACCGAGACCTCCCATCGCTCGAGGTCAGTGAGTTGCCACTCCGATGGCGGCTGGAACTCAGAGCATATGTATAGTATGTGATGCATAAGCTGGGAGCGCGAGTCCCTGCAGGGTGATCTCGAGGGTGCCGGTAGCAGGTGTCATTTTGAAAAGGCACTTCCTTCATAAGTGAAGTCGTTAATGTTCCCCGTGGGGCACCTTTTTTTTAAATATACATTTGTGCATGTGCACTTACGAAACCGTCGTCATCTTTTAGTGGCTCTGTCTACTCTTCAGCTATGCTGCGACAGTAAGCTCCAAATAGGACGGGGGACGCATGCGTGTAAGGATCGAATGCCGGCAGAGTGTGCCAACAATGAGCTGAAACGATCTCGCGCACAGTTCGTATTCACTGTCGGAAAGCGGGAACACTGGCACCAGAAACGCGTAAACGATGTCCTAACTTGCGCATTCAGCTGCCGATCGCAAATTGCGTTCGTAGTAATATGGAACTGTAGCGAAAGCGCGTCATGATTAGCGTGCTAGGATAAAGTTGAATCACCTTAATTCAGCGTGAACAGGTGGCTCCGTGCCACCTATTACGGGAGGTATCGCTGCGGGGTATCGTCTAAAGACAAAGGTGCATATTATCACGATGTGGTGACGGCTGGTCCAGCACTCAGAGGCGCAGCGAAATGCTTCTGAAAGAAACTCTTTATTGGGCACCACGAAGAAAGGAACAACTCGCCGTTCGCTTTAAAATTCTAACTAAAATTCTATAAAATTCAGTAGTCACAGTTATCGAGCTAATTGTGAATGAACTCTTAAGGACCCTGTGTGCCTGGGAGTAAGCGCTCTGTTTGGGCGTGCTATCTATATCTATTTTTTCCACCCCTGAGTGTGTAACGAAAAAAGCTTTTTTTTTTCGGGGTTACCAGGAACGTCCTGTCGCTTTCCACGCGAGCAGTGTATGCTTCGCATCGTTCTCTCGGTCCTATCAGCTTAATTCTTTATTCAAGGAAAACACACAGCACCTGCATGGCACTTACGCAGGGGATACAGAGGCTATACGAAGCCGATCCGCAGTACTCTGGCTCATCACATCACGTACCAGGGATGCCTGTCGCATCGACCGGTTTCGCTGAGGGCGCAAAAACGCACGCACTGCCTAGCGCATCACGCTTATAGACGCACTCGGAGGCGACACAATTCGCGCGCGGCCACCGGCAGCAGAGTGGAAACGGAGAGATTTCTCGGTGCTCTCGCCGCAATTTCTCAGCTGAAATGCTCCGCTTCGGCTCCCGCGGGTCGGCAGCTACTTCTCGTATAAGCGATTGCACTATCGATGTCGGCGCACACGCTGCGATGAACACTGCTCTGCCTAGAGCGGGCTCATGGCCTCGCTGCAGCAGCGCGCGTTGCTTCCGCTCTGTGGCGCTTGTTCCGTGCAAGGCGGCCGCAACCGCAGCTGCAACTTGTCCAGTTATATACTCGGTCATAGCTTTAGGTATATCTTAGACCGTGAGTGACGCCATCATTATTTTGGACCACTGGCAACTCGCGTTCTTAACTAACGCAGTCTGAGCATCTGCAGTCCAGCCGTTAATTAGCAAAGACGAAACAAACTTTAAGCACTTAACCATTCCGCCCGTCCGTGAGTATTAGCTCTCGTTTGGTCGCGTCTTTGTAGCCTAACCAAAGTATACTGCGGTTTTGTGGATTTCGGTATGTGATTTCTGATAAAAGCCAGAAAATCTGAAATTCTGCTTACACTTAGCTTTGAATTTTCTCGCAGGCAAATCCTTTTATACGCTTATACGGAAAATACATCGAGCCAGCATCAACCGAGGCCAGACAGTGCCGTGCTTATAGTTTCGGCAACGTGGCATTGCTTTGGTGTCATGGTGGATAATCTCCTGTACGCGAGCCTCTGAGTGCCCCAGCGTACTGCACGCAATCGTCGGAATCGACGTCCGATGTATAGCAACCGCGCTATTGCCCGCCTCTTGCGGTCCCGAAGTCTTTCTCCTTGGTTGACCGCCGCGGCGTCAGCGAGTCGCGTCGACGTTCTCGGCGCGTGCGCTTGGCTGGTCGCCTGCGGCGCGGCGTAGCGCTGGGCCCGCAGCGATCGCGAAACGCACCACAGTCCGCTTTAAGTCACACGTCGCGCTGCCTCGCATCCTCCATGCATCCGGGCTCGGTTCTTTGTTCTTCCTTTCAGTGATGTCGGTTGTAATGCCCACAGATCGATGGCGAAGTTCCGCGAGCGGTCCGCAGGTCAGCGCATATTGTATTTTTTTTTCTCATATTCCCGTCTACTATCGATCACGCGAACTTGAAGGGGAGCAAACATTTATTTGAACTGCACGTAATTCGTCGCAAGGGGAATATTTTCAGTACACTTGGCGCTGGCGGAATAAAAGTGTCGGTTTGTTTATCCGGGGGTCCGAATTAAGCGAGCTTGTGGTAACTGTAGATTTCATTAGTAACTGCATTTAACTAGAGTTTAGGTAAATATATAACTAGATTTTCAACCGGTTTCGTGGACGTTTTAGCAGTAGGAGTTGGCTGTTCCTTGTCGCGTCGCTAATCTCTTCCTCCTCTTGCCCACCCGCTGTGTGGCCGTCGTCCTTACATTCTGTTGACTTCGGATTTCAGGCGAGCCTCGTCTTCGTGGCTTTCTGTGCCGCTATAGTGAGCCGCCTTGAAAATAAGAGCGAACATTTTATCGCGGCAATGAGCATTAAGCAGTGATACTGTACGGCCCAAACAAAATCGTACGAAGCAGCTTGCAAGACATTCAAGGCTTTCAGAAAGTTTGTCGAGACGTTTCATGTCCTTTCAGTGACAGGTTGTTCGTAGAGGCCCTGCGTATGCTTTCGGCAGCGGATGGCTGTTCCCTAGGGTTGCAGCATGTCGTTCCGCGTCACAGTAAGGCGTCGAGCTGCTTATAGGCGATGCAAACCCGGGAAGTCTTTCTGAATGACGCATGGTGTGCTGCCCCTCGGCGGCTCCTTCGCACCGACCGAACTCGACGGGCCATTTGGGCGGAACGACTTGGGAAACGATGCCCGCTCCCTTTCTTCCCATGCGGCCCGTTCCTTCCCCGCATCAGCACCGATCTTTCAGAGCGCAGTCGCTTCCCCCTGAGATGTACACATGTGTGATGGCTCGATCGCGTACGACGCCTTTCTCGCTGGGCTGTCAGCGAGCTTTATATATACTATACCTATATATGCTTTGCTGGTCGTCAGGACCCGTGGGTCTGGTCCTGCTGGGCAAGTCATGCTTGCTCGCGCCCTCTGTCATTCGGAACGAATCTGCGCGCACTCGTGGTCCGAATACTCGTGAGAATATGTGCTGCGCAGTAGGCGGCATGCCCACTCGTCCGTGAGAACAAAAATAAAAGGAAAGTCGTGACAACTTCTAGCTAAATGTTCGATTACCCGAAGGAGCACTTTAAAAGCTTTCTTCGAAGTTGGGATTCTGTTGCCTATAAGTCGGATTCAGCTCTGCTTGGGTGAGGGGTTCTCGGACCTTGGCGTATCTGTTCGGTGTTCGCTGCTGACCTAATATGTACGCGTTCCATATAAATCCTGACTTTGGGAAGCCAATTGTTGTAAGCATTGCAGATAATTAGCACACTGGGAGTGGCCACGACGCGCGCGCAGGTGGCTCTGAAGCGGCTGGGTACATGCCCTGTGGAACCATAGCCGAGCGTCAGTGCTAGGTCGAGTTACGCGGTCTTCTAAACTGCACAATGCTTTACTCACATAAAAGTCGGTCTTTTGTGTATTGAGAGATAGGTAGATGGCTCTGAACACAAACAGTACGGCGTAGTTCACTCCTAACGCGTGCCTACAGGGAGGCCGCTTGATTTCTTAATGGCCGTAAGCAGGACCAAAGCGCATACATACAAGGATAGATAGAAAACGTTCCATGAGAATGAAACAAGAAGCGGGCCTGCGACGATCAGTGCTAACAGGTGACCCTGCTACTAAAACGTCAAAGCGTTTCGGTACCTTTACACGGAGGACTGGTGAAGACTCCTAACAAAAATTGCGCAGATATAAATTTGTTATAAATTTACTGATTTAAGCCGGGATGTTGCAACGCAGAAGTAACACCAGCGGAAAACGAGATGAGGACGAGGGAAAAGCGTTGAAAGTGGATGGCCCGATGGGCAGCGGTTGCTCCACCAGATGCGCATGACATGAACGGGATCAAAAAATATATGAAGAAGAGGCAGCCGTGGCTTGATCGATCTTCAGCAGCGACCTGACCTTCTGGCCTTCTGCCTTGGTTCGTCTTATACGCGGAACTTGGAAACTGGAAGCGGCGTTCAGGGAAGCGATATTTCCGCTTCACGTTTCCACGCCTCGGCGGTTTGGAGAGCATCGCGGCAGCAATGCTATATTATTATTTTTTGCTACGCGTTTTCCCTTGCGTGCATATTTATCAGCGACTTGAGAAGGGTTCCCCTGCGGAATGGCTTCGCTCCGGGAAGGGAGCAGTGGTGCAAAGCCCTCATTAGCATCGTGGCCCCCCATAGACGTCGCGCACAGCATCGCCTCTCGATGGATGACGCTCCGTCGCCAACTGCTCCCGAAAAGATGCGGAGACTCTGCGGGCGCTTCCTTCCGCCATCCTCAGAAAGAAATCCGAACCGGCGTCGTCAAAGTGCTCGGCTCCGCGACGCAGTTGAAGCGAAGCAAAAAGTAGTAATGCAGCGACAAGTGAGAGAGTATGTATCTGTGTGTGCGTGCGTGTGTAAAGGGTACGCTAGCTTGTTGGCCGATTGTGATTGAATAAAAAGCGTTAAAAAAAGTGACAAAGTTGGTCGCGACGTCTTGGCTGATCAACCGGCCTTCTTGAAATTCGGCGATGAAGGCTGGTCCATCAGCGGAAACGTCATAATAAACTTTGTTCTTCTAAGTGGCATGTTTTGCCATCTTTCTCTTTGTTTTGCTCCGGAATTCAACTCCTTGCTCTCCGAACTCGTTTTAAGCAGAAATTGCATCTTTAAAAAGGAATAATACCCTCAGACCTTCGTTGAGAGAAGCGCTCAGCCATCTCGGCGTTGGCCCTCGAGCGACGACCAGCAACCCGACCGCTGCTCCTTTCGCGACGACCAGGGAGGGGGGAAGCTCAGAAAACGTGCTGACGCGGCGTTCACACGATTCTGACCTCTCTCTTGGCGTCGGCCTTTTATGAAGGGAGCAGCCGCAGCCGTAGCGCCTCCCTCCTCGCGTTCCCGTTGCAACAACTTTCCTTTCTTCCCGGAGGTGCTGAGGGAAGCCCCTTTCCGAGCCACTCGCGCATTTCCTCCAGCCCTTCTTGCCGAGTCTTCTTCTGCGGGTCTCCTTCGAGGACGTATCCCGAGTCGCGTCGTCGTTTTCGCTCGCACGGAGGCCCTCATCGAACGCTGGAGGAGGAAAAGCGAGTGCAGTGCTCGTTAAAAAAAAAAAAGCGCGGGACGCGACTGCCGCTGCGATTTCCTCTCGGCTCGGCGACAGCACCTGAACAAATGTGCGGAGTCGGCGCTGCCTTTTCGCCGACGTATTTTATTGAAGTGGCGCGCAACTGCGCCGCAACCATAAAAATCCTCGTTAGCCAGGGTCGGAGAAGTTCGAGAGCGCATCTCTCCTCTCAGCTACGCATTTGCATTCTCTTCTCTTATAGCTTGATCTTGGATCCAGATTTTTCCCACCGCTAGCTGTGTACGAGGGTCCCTCCGAGGTGAGCGGTAGTATATGTTGTAACCGAAAACGCCCGCCTTCTTGTGATGGCTGCTGATAACTTTATCTAAGATAAAGGCTAGAAAGTGCCCTTCTAAGCTCGGTTTCGCATGCGGGCGAAAATGCTCGCGATTTCTGCCGCTCCGACGTAAAAACCTGTGTGAGCGGCCACAGCGGCTTAGTGGCCAGAGCGGCGAGGTTCCAACTAGCTGGAAAATTTTAGCCGCGTCGCGTCGCTTAGTCCCTCAATTCGCTCAGTCGCCTGCATGTGAAACGGCCTTAAGACTGCGTCCTGTGCGGTGCTGTT
The DNA here is from genome assembly GCF_052857255.1 of Amblyomma americanum. Classification (NCBI taxonomy): domain Eukaryota; kingdom Metazoa; phylum Arthropoda; class Arachnida; order Ixodida; family Ixodidae; genus Amblyomma; species Amblyomma americanum. Next base: position 6,517,066 of record NC_135498.1, read on the forward strand.
GCACCGATGTGCCTTATCCACTCGGGAGCGTTCTCCGAGCGGGGGAGGAGGAGTAGCTGTCATTTCCAGCGCTCTGTGATCTGCAAGACGCCGCCTCTCTCTTCAAAATGGTAATCGCCGAGTCCTTTTCGCTGTACACGTCACGTCAAGAATCGAACGCAGTGAGAATTTTTCTTTTTTTTTAATTGAGGTCATCTCGGCAAGTCTTTCGCTCTCCTACAAACATCAATACACTCAGAAGAGCCGTATAGAATCTGTTTTTACAAAGAACAACATTCGAATGGAGTTGTATTCAATGTCCCTGTAAGATATGGTAGGAAGCAAACATCGACATTATTGCGATAAACCTCAGCGTATGTACACCCTTTGCCAAAAGTAACCAGGGTGCATGGTTTGCTTCTCATTCTCAGAACGTGAGGACAAGAGTTCTCCTTACCATACAAAAATTTAGAGCTTGAGGGCTTTAATAATAGCTTCAATATACAACAGAGAACCAAAGCGTCTAGCCTGGTTACTTTCGGCAAATACTGTACGTGACACGCGCGTAGCATTTTCATCCAGCATTCCACGTTACAGCGGAAGGCAGAACAGAGAGAGCGTTGGAAAAGGGTCCCCGTTAAGCATTAAAGCTTGCTATAAGCGTATAGCGAGTGGCCCAGTTTTTATGCGCACTCTTTGAGATGTCTGTATAGCTTTCTTGTTGCTTATCCCTTCTTGGTGGTCCGTTTCTAATAACGCCATGGCATGTCACGGTCGTTAGGTTGGGTGGCCGAAAAGGAAATAAAAATAACATTGTCCTACCCGCACCGCAGCACGTCACAAAAGCTATGTCGGTACTAAATAAGGACAGCAAAATAAATTATCCCAGCTCGTGCCACGAGGTACAACGGGCTACGGCACAGGAGGAACAAGCCGGAACTTGCATGACAGTAGCCTCCACGGCTACCTGCAGTATACAATTCCAACGCATGCCGTATGGCGAGCGTTCGGATGAAATAGGACAAAATAGAAGAGCAAGCCTAGTGGAGCTTCACTCCGGCGCCCTTTGGCGTCTGCAATACGGACACGTTTGCCGGTGTCGCAGCTGGTTGGCCTCCTCTTGCGCCGCCAAGTGGGGATTGCATTTGCGTCGCGAGTTCGAGGCGTTTGTCTGCGTTTGCAGCCAGCGCGGTCCCCTCGGGCGACGATGGTGCAATAGGTGAGCGGTGTGGAAATGATGCTGCCTTCTTTAGAAACTGCCGCGCCCTTTACTGCTGACTCGGCGTACCCTTTTCGGCGTCCTCTCGCTTAACCAGGACATAAGGAGGCGGAACTTTTTGGCTCCTGACAGCTGCGATCAGGGGTTAGTTCAGCAGATAGACATAAGTCTCAGCCAAACTTCCTTGAATTGTGGTTTTGTTTATAGAGCCACGCAAGTTTGTTTGTTTGTTTTTTCATCGTTTAAGAAATTAGAGCAAACATTTTATTTCCGTGCAACTGCAGTGCGCCACGGCGTTGATATAGGGTCGGCTTCATTGCTGTGATTTATTATTATTATTATTATTATTATTATTATTATTATTATTATTATTATTATTATTATTATTATTATTATTATTATTATTATTATTATTATTATTATTATTATTATTATTATTATTATTATTATTATTATTATTATTATTATTAGTTTGTGCAACGCATTCTTTCACGTTATTGCAGCACCATTTTTGTTGTAATTTAAGAGTGTTTGCATTGTAATGAAACAAATAGTTTAGAAGGCGAGCGTAATCGCCGATTAATGCCGCGACGATCTCGAAGTTGCTCCTCACTGCGTCAGAGAACTGCGGAGAAGCTTGGTGATTACGTCATTGTTGTTGAGATTTCCACTGATATTCAACAAATCAGGGCAGTAGCGAGTGCACGAGATGACTGCTAGCTGCATTTCCCTGATTCTGTCTTCATGCAGTGATTTCCTGAAGCATAAAAAATACGAACTACTGCTGTGCGTACGTAGCACGCTCTTAGTGTCCGTGTCCATTTGTAAATGTGAAGCTGAAACGCGTCTTCGTACGTTTATTCAAAACCGTACGCGTCGAGCTTCCCTTTATCGTCCTCCTTGTCCAACTCGTCTGTAAGTCTTCTGTAGTATACACGCCTTGAACCATCTATACTTCCGCAGTGTTTAGGTATCACCGTGTCTACTCAGAACACTAAAAACCCTGTGTTCCAGCTCATTATGTTGTCAGTGACACCGTACCACGCCATTCCGCAGTGGCGCCGTCTCTTCAGGGCGAACAAAAACTCATTAGAGCGACGACTAGGTACTCGGTTAAGCTCTTGTGCTCACATCGAGCGAGGGAAGCGAAATCTCCTTCTATAGGGGCACTTCTGTCTCTCCTTCTCGTTAATTCTGCTTTTCCAAGTTTTTTTTTTTCATTCTCTTCCATTTGTCGAAGCACGTATTTTCCTCCCTTTTTCCACGTCTCCGAAAGTTGACTGCGTCTCAATCCTGTCTTTGATCCGGCCGCCGCGCGCCGCCGAAATCTGCAACTGCGCGATAGATCATGCCGCCCGTTTGACCACAAAGCGCGCGTCGAGCCAGAAAGGCACTCTGCTCGCTTCCACGCCGAGGCGCGACGAAATCTGCTCGCTTCTGAATCGAGCTCGATCGCGCGCATTTATATACAACGCGGCGGCGCTACACGGAGGGACGGGGGACAGAGAGCTGCATTGAGATTAATGAATTCGGGGCGTCCGAGCACCCATCTGACCGCCGCTCTGCCCCCTCCCCCGCGATCAGCTTATCGGCCATCGCGGCCGGCCGCTTCACGCCGAGCCATCTATCGCCCGATGCAGCCGACTCTCCGAGAGCATCCTTTGTCCGGGGGGAAACGGCGGCGGCAATCGAAGAGCTGAATCGGGACGCGTCTCTGCGGACGACCGTGCAATCAATCGCGCGCACTACAGACTCCCGCCACAGCGTAGGCGGCGCGCCCATCCCGCACCCGTAAACACACTCACACGCACGCACACGGCGGCGATGTGGTTGCTTGCGCGGTAGAGGGGGCGGGGATAAAAATAAAAACAACAGACAGGCGCCACTATCGCGGGCGGGCGCGCGGCCCGTATTGACGATTCGACCCGCGGCCCAATTAAAAGGCGCTGGATCATGGGGAGTGGGATGATGCGCGTCGGCGCTTATCTCTAATTGAGGCTAATTAGGTCGGGGAGTAATGGAGGTGCACGCTATATGGTCGCGCGCGGGGCGCGGTTCTCTCTCCCGTGCGCCCCCGCCCTTCCACCGCGCGGCAAGTGCGTGGTGAAGAGCGTCGCTTACAGCCGTACGTGCTTGTCTCTATTGATCCGCTTTACACACGTGCTCGTTTAACACGCGGCGCGTTTTCGTTTGGGCGCGCGAGTTAATGCTCGTGTGCTTATGCTGAGGAGAGCGCGCATGTCCAGATACTACGTATTTTAAGAGCCCCGTGTTGAGTGCCGGAGCACCACCTCTGCTCCTCTGCACCCCCCCCCCCCCCCCCGGCCCCTTCCCTTTCCATAGTTTGGCACCGCAGTATCCTACTCTTTGCGTGTGAATTGGGCGTTCGCTGATCACGCGTTCGTCTGGTCCAATGTCCGTTGGCGGTGTGCCTTGAACTGAGCGAGCACGCTGTGTGTGCTTGCTCGTATATTTAAGTGCCTGCATGTGTGCTCTTGTGGGCACGTGTGTTTACTGTTCCCGTGCGCCAGATTCCCGAGACTACTACGCGAGACTCCGCGAGGCAACGTTTCCCCTTATTGGAGTTCGCGTATAAATATCCGAGCGTGATAGGAATATGCTCCCGTCGGCGTTCATGGACGCCAAGTACGTCCAGGGGAGAAACTTCAGCCGTTCTCCTTTCACGCATGATGAAGAGCCGCATGCGAGAGCCGCTGCCTTGTGACGATTCATCACGCCCGGCATAAAAGCGTGCGACCAGAGAGCGGGCAGTGATTAGCGCGGGCGTGCCTTTTCCTTTCCTTTTCCTGATTTTTTTTTCCCTTGGGAGTCGTGCTCCCATTTCGATGCTTGCCCGTACTGGTAGTTCAGCGCCGCCACACCTCTTTTCCCTCCTCTTTCTTTTCTGTGAATTCTTTTTATGTTTTCTCTTTCTTCAACTGGCTGCTACATACGCATGCCGCAACTTACTCCTTCCCGTAAAATGAACAACCAAGCAAATATGTCCTCGGTCACTTTTCCGCATGCGCGTGCGTACGCATAAGTTGCCCTGTACATTTGGTCGCTTCCCTGTATCCTTGCTCTCAGTTTTCATCCTCGCCTTAGGTTGGCTTCCCCACGTTGCACACTGCTCTAATCATGACGTAACTGGCTATCGCTAAAGCGAGAATATGGTGCTGAATTTGCTCGTTATAGTTTCGCAGGTGCTCGTAATGTTGTGACGGGAACTACGTTGGCTTTTTACGCTTCATGAAACACCCTAACCACAGCTATATATTCCATTTTGAAAAGTTGCTTCCGCCATTATTAGGAAGTGCAGAATTGTGGTGAAGCTGACCTAACTTTTCTGAAGGAGTTTCACTCAGACTTGACCTAGAAGCGATAATGCCGTAACGAGAAACTCATGTGTTTCGCGGACGCTGTCATTAGCGCCGTCGAAGCAACTTCACGGCCACATCGTACCGTCAAGTTTATGCGGCCTTTTAAAAAAATCTCGCGCCTCTCTTGTCTGACGCGTCCACAGATCCACGCATTCTTCTCGACCCGGTTTCTAATATCTTGCTGTCTCTCCTCTGATTTCATCGCACACTCCGTCTTCGCGAATTCTAAAAACGACACCTGTCAGGTCTGTACGATTCCTTGATGCGTGTTAGAGAATCACCTACACTCCGAACTCTCCGACCTTCTTTAGCTGTCTCCGCTTATTCATTTGCCTTTGTTCGAACCGTTGTATACTGTGATAATTTCGCGTTGTTGTGGAAAGGTTTTATTTCGACGCCCTATACCGCCGCTTCTGATACGGATATGCCTTTTCCACGGAATGCAATATGTGTCGTCTTTGAAAGTGTCCGCACTGCAAACGAGGCAGAAGCGTGACGGCAGCTGTCCGCAGAACTATTCAGATTTCCCGTGAATTCGCGATTTTTTTGGTTGTGCAGATTCTGCGTGCTTCGTTGCCACATTCACCTGTGCATCGACACTACCATCGATTTTGAGAATTGATCGTGATGCACGTCTTATTCACGCAAGAACAGGTTAGGCAGGGTGCCGTACTAAGAGAAAGCACCCTCGGCATCAATTATCTTCGTCCAAACTCAAATCGCATCTCTAGAACGCAGCCACTTTCGCCACCTAAGGGAGCAAATTCTTGACACTGTCATCATCCGACCTGCTGCGTTCAAGCCTTTCGATTTTTAGTTTATTCTTTCATGAAAAATTTGTGTGGGCTCTGTCTTCGACATTTTTTTCGCTGCTGCAGCGCAAGAAACGAATTCTTAGCGTATGCTAACCTTAAGGACGCAATAAGGTGCTTTTCCGGGAAGTGGCGTTGTTTCTTTCACAGAACTGTGGGTGAGATTGGAAATGTGAAGGAGCAGTCATAGCGCGGACGATAAGCTAGTTTTCCTGTGGATTGAAGGCATTTCATAAGTACGCAATAAAAAAAATGACCATTTGCGTAGTAAAGCCAAATCCGTCTAGTGTCCATTATTCGGCATTGTCCATCGTCCACCTACCACCTATGTCACGTGAACTTGTGACGTCATCACAACCTCGCAGGTGTATGTTATGTGCGTGTATATATATATATATATATATATATATATATATATATATATATATATATATATATATATATATATATATATATATATATATATATATATATATATATATATATATATATATATATATATACATACACGCACACATTCATGACGAAAGTGAACTGTCACCGATACCAAGGAGCATAGGGGATGTTTTTTTCAATTTGTGGTGTTGATCAATGGGAGGTCAATAGGGTAATCATTTTTAAAAGATAATTCGTTGGAAAGCAGAAGGAAAAACAAAACGTACCGCCAGTAGGATCCGAACCCACGGCGTCCGAGTTACGCGCCCGGTGCTCCACACACACACGCACGCGCACACGCACGCACACACGCGCACACGCACGCACACACGCGCACACACGCGCACACACGCACGCACACACGCACACACCTGGGCTGGTTGCCAACAACCCGGTTGGAAGGAGCGCAGCCTGCCGCAAAGCAGTCTCTAGACAAACATAGGCGCAATGGCTAAATGTGTGGGATGGCCATGATCAGTGCTAATGGACTTAAAGATACCTCTGTGGTCGTGCACACAAAATTAACGACACAAATTACCGAGGTATATAATAGCACTTCCTTGTGATTCTATATTATTATTATTATTATTATTATTATTATTATTATTATTATTATTATTATTATTATTATTATTATTATTATTATTATTATTATTATTATTATTATTATTATTATTATTATTATTATTATTACGCTAGCAGCACCACGAGCATCTCCATCCTCATGTTTACTGCAGAATAAATTTTCGAGCGACCCCCTTCGTTTCAATGTGGTCTTTTTCAAAAATTTCAGAAGTGTATCCGTCACGGGCAAGGATGTCTACACGTGTGATCGGAGGCCGTCCTGCATGCTTCAGGCAGCAGCTATAGAGGTGAACTTGGAGGCAAATAAAATGGCAAAAGCCTGGAGCATAGCAAGCGAGAGCAGCGGTGGCTGATATTTTAATCCATAGCTCCACAACGATCGGGACATAACGAGGATTGTAGCGCCAGAATTCAAAAATAACCGAGAGGAAGTTGGCGAAAAAAATTGCAGAGAGATAAGCGAGAGTATGCGAGCAAAACGGGGAAGAGAAAGCGGCAGAAGGAGGGAATAGCGAGACCCTTAGGGCGACTGCTGCGCACCGTGCCAATTATTACCGCGAAGGAAAAGAAATCACGAAAGCGTTCACACCGTCCCCAGAGAAGGGAAGGCACTCCTTCCGCACAACGAACGCTGTGAATGCACGGCTGCGAAGCCGACCACTGCAGCCGCTGAGGTTGATCCATGTGCGACGCGTTCTCTGGGTGTTCTTGCAACGGGCATGCGTGTTTGCTGCCGTGAAGGGTCACCCGCGGCACAACGTTAGTGGTGCGGGCGAGGTCTCGCCTTTACCCCAACCTGTCGTGAAGGGCAACCGGGAGGAGACGGGGCGGCGTGCAGTGGCTCAAACTCACGTTCGAGAGCATGTTCGGGAATGGTAAATTCCGCAATGCACTCAGCTCATCGGCCGAGCCAACCAGGATTTCTTTCTTTTTTTCGTAATGTATTTGTTACCTCTTCGGCTGCAGTTCAGCGTGAAAAGTTTGGTTCCTGCATTCAGCGATGCTTTGGAAGACGAATTTAGAACGTGACCCGGAGTGGACACGTGCGACACGATTGGCACTTGGCTGTGTGTGGTTCTGTTGCTGTCAGCTATACATCTCGAAATTTTGTTCTGCTGACCTTTTCTTGGCTTCTACGCATTGTCTCGCTTCCCAAGCCCCAGTTTTCAGCGAAGATGTAAAAAAAAAACTCACTTTTCAACGCGGTAGTAGTAGTTGCGTTTGCTAGCAAGGTTATGTAAAACGTCATCAATAGGCGATATTTCTGAATTGTGGCGTAACTTACGTCGGACAGCTTGTTCACTTCCTCGCACATGTGTACAGAAAATAAATCTGCTCCAACTGAAAAAAATACATAGCCCCATATCAGCGGATACTGAACCACACTCGCGCATAAAGGCGTACCGCTGTTGTCGCGTGTAATACAATCTCACTCGTTGGCATCCTTCTGTAACACGTGGCCGCTCTAATCAATTAAACGACATCAGGTCTTATCGCGAGCTCGAATGCAATATCACGTTGTTTGTGCTCGTCGACAGACCCACTGATTCGCCCCATTATCCCATTCTTCATTTCACCGAAACTCCGCCGACTCCCGTTCTGATAAGCCCAAGCCCTGCGCAGTCGTGCTATCTCTATTGATAGCATCGTACCTAGCTATAGTTGATCGTCGAGTCTCGCCAAGTGTTCGTTGTCGTGTGCTGTCGAAAGACTGAATGTTTTTGCTTGGGCTCACCTGCAGTGTGTTTACCCTGGCCTCTCTCTCTTCCCCTGTGCAGAGACGCCCTGACAGCGTTGCTAGAGCGCCGGGGCCTGGACCTCTCGGGAGTGCAGGTGCTTCACGAGAGCACACGGCGGCCCGCCAACCTCGGCCATGAGACGCACAAATTCGCCGGCGCACAGCTCAGGGTCAAAGGTCAGTGCCGACCTCCAGCCTCCCGTTCCGTGGCCGTTCTTGGAGGCTCCAAGATGGGTCAAGGCCGACGTCACGCACGGCTCTGTGTGACGATACGAACATATTTTCTTTCGCGCCGACAGCGTACTGCCTTCTCTAGTCGTAAATATACCGAGCAGTGTGTCTCAAGCTGCCCAGTCGGGAAAATAATAGGGAAGGTTCAACTATAGAGCCACATAATTGCCCTCAAGGACCCATGCAGAATTCGCATCGGTGGGGACAAAGCTTGGATCTCAAGTGAACTGCTGTGACGCAAAGTGTCACCACCGTTGCCCCCTGCACACCTTAAGCCAGCCCTGATTGCAGCTTCGCATGCAGAGGTGGGTCAAGGCTAATTTTAAAGGGACACTGAGGACAGATTGAAGTTGGCCCGTATCAATAGATTCTGCCAACCACTCTTATCGAAAACGGATCTTTTGTAAGCCATAAAAGATCAAGAAACGAAATGTAGGTGTCGCCACCATCGTTCGATTGCGCAAGTTAACTGCGTGCGTCGACATTGATTTTTGGGCGGGGACCCCAGAGACTAGGCTACACGGCCATTCACTCCAAAACAGTGGCAGCCCATCCATCTCTGTGCACACATCACGAGTTCGAATCGAATGGCGTTGTGTTGTGCATGGGCGATTGTTGTATCTATAACATGTGGTTGCTATGATGCCACGAAAGCGATGCAGGTATTCGATAAATAAAATAAATAAATCACTGCACGGAGAATTATGGGTTTATCGCTTGACCGTGTGATAGTTGTATATGTTTTTTTCCCAGCCACAATTGTGCGCTTTACTGTCGGCAAACGTCCAGGAAATCATTTTCTACTCGGAACAATAATTGGATGCAGTTGCCATCGCCCGTCTCGCTATGTTTATGAATATATGCAAAGGAGGAACAGGTTGTGTGTTGAGATCCTCAACCGGCAAAGCCTCAAATGCTCTCAAGTCGTGTCTTTTCTGTCATCACCATTCACCTGCGCAATCTGTGACGAAGACCTGGCCCTGTGCTTTGGCCGTCTCGGAGATGCTTGTCAATTTCAAAGGTGGCTCGAAGAACTTCGAGAAGGCCTCGTCGTTGCATATGTGGCATGCCTCTACCTCAACAACGTCGCACATTACAGGCATCACGACGCACAAATAGTGCTTTTAAATTTAGCTTCTCTCAGTGCGGAATTGCCACTGTATCGGAGTCATCAACAATACCAAACTGAGCTTTCGTACAAACTAGAGGCGGTGAACAGGCAAATCACCCTCTTTCTCAGTCCTCAAGAAGTTTAGTGAAAGTCCCGAGATAATATCACTACCTCCCCTCGACGCTTTGGGCCCCTGCTGTCTTATTTTCGACATCAGGAAGGCCTTAAGTCTCTATTCCCGGATGCTAAGCAACCACCCCGCTTATTGTCCGCAGTGTTGCGCGCCTCTCTCAGACGGCGGTTCCGCGATCATCAGTGCCTCTTTCCGCCTTTTTTCTTTCAACTATTCCGCTCGGACGCGGCTGCGGCGGTGGCCATCTGGGTGTCAGTCAGCACGCCCGTGTAGTTTCCTCTTCCGTCCTACCGCTCACTCGCACGGAATCATTGCTGTATCGGACATCAGTGATAACCGGCTTATTGCAAACAGCGCTAGAGTATCCGAGAGCCGAGTCGGTAATGAAGTAGCGCGAGCTTCAACAACCCTGAGACACAACACGGACAGCAGAAGGCGCACAGAGGCCATGCTCGTTTAGAAGCAATGTATTGTTTCTTTGATGCTGTGCCGTCTGTTGTATCGACAAGCTGATATTCCGCTTACTAGAGTACTCACCAATTAGCTGAACTGTGTACAGTCATGAGAAAAATGAGGAACAACAAGCTTTCTGCAGAAAATTGCGATTTTTTGGTTATTTCACTACTAAATTTAGGAATAATTTTTTTGATATTATACGCAAATAGGAAAACTAGTCAGAAAACAGGAAAAACTGTGCTTGTGACACGTGAAATGGCGAAATCAATAAATGAATGCTCGAAATTTTTTCCCTCCCGCATCAGTCACGACTGCACAGCCAGCATCGAAGAACGATTTTCGAACGTCTCTAATGTCACTGCGCTCGCTTCACTTCGCATGCGGCATCCCCTGACCGAGTGGACAGTCGCTCGCTGCTCAGAACGAAACACAGTAATAACAAACAAGAATCAAGAACGTCCTGAAAGGCCTCACCCCTTTGGCTGCGTGAGCACAGACAAAGGCGCATCTCGGGTTTCTCAAGTTTGCAGGGTCCGACTGCGACAGCCCCCGGGGCGCGCTTCCTCAAAGGCGCGCTCGCAGTGTCGTCTCCCGTTGCCCAGCGGCGCCTTTATCCCTCAATCCCTATTCCATTCCCAGCGTATAGGATAACCGTGCGAATTCTGTTCTGGCGAGCATCCGACCCCTTCAGCCCTTTCGTCATTTTACACCGCCAAAGTGGACGCACAAAACGCGGATGCCACGAAATCTCGATGCCGGAAGATGCCATTCCTCGATTCTAAATCTCTTCCGTTTTTCGCTCACCAGGCTTGCCGGCTCGAGCGCCGCCGGCCGTTGCAGAACTCGGAGCCCCGTTGCCTTGGTTGTCACTGCTTCGTGAGCGAATGGTCGGTAAACTGTTTGCAGCAACTGCTGTGCCACTCTGTTGGCTGCGAAAGCCACATCGAGACCACTGGTTATAAGATTACTGTGCTGTAGTGCATTGTAGACACCGATAGCGCTGAGCTGTGCTCGTGGTACCCTTGTCGTTGAGTATTTTGTTAATGCGAAAGCACGAAATTTCTCAGTGACGTCACCATTCTCTCGCATGACGTCAGCGGTAGGTAGTGACGTCTACCTCAAAGAACGAAAAATGAAATTTTTTCCGAAGGTGAGGCGAATAGAACCAAGGACCGGCAGGCTGCGAAGGGAGCACGCAATGCATAGGCCACAATACCGCGTTACTTCTGGCGAGTAACAGTGAACCTTTTCTTACGACTGTATGCTAATGAATCGGTGTGTCATTAGAAAGGAAGAAATCTGTAATGAAGCTAGCTCACGGTGATACAATGCATTCGCATTTAAAGCATGTAAGTAGTCTTAAGTGCCCGCCGTAATTGTGTAGCATCGAGGCTTTGATACTAGCCTTGAGTGGCTTCAGGCAAACAGGCTTGACTTCGGTTCAGCGCTTGACTCAGAAGCCGAGTTTTAGCCGTCGCTAGAGTTTCAAAGGAAAGGTAAAGATCTATATAGTAGCGAGGAGAGTGCAATGCTGACGCAAAAACGACATCGCGCACATAGGACGCAAGCTCTGCAGCCATTGAGGGAAGCTGTAAGCGTCAGTTATCCTTTTTGCAACATCTGAAATTTTAATCACTTTCGAAAGAACCAACACGGCCTCATCAGCCATTCTGAATAATTCGCTTCTCATACTTCCTTCAAGCGAAGACGTGCCTCAGTTTTTTTTTTTTTTTTGCTTCCCTCCTTTAATGCTAGACTGGCTAGCAACGCAGTGAGAATTTGGGCAACATGAGCTGGACGTCATCGGCTTCGCCTTGCGGTAAAAATAAGCGGGACGAAGAAGGCTTAGTGACCGATGTTCCTTTTATTTCTATTTTTATTTTATTTCTTATTCTGCAGTAATGCGACGTCATCTTATCGCGAAAACTCTGAACTGAGGAACAGTACGCGTCGCTACTTTTAGTGCGAAAGCAATCATACGCTCACCAACAGCGACCAAGAATCTTGTCGCCGTACGATCATGTGCCGTCGCCAGGCAACCCGAGTCACCACCCGAGCTTGCCCAACAAACTCGGGTAGTAAGTTCGGAGGAGCGTCGCGCCAGAGGTTGCTCGGGAAGAGCAGCATGGTTTGCGCGATCACTACGAGTGGCTGTGATAGCAGCAAGTCACCTGCCAGTGCCGTGTCGTATCTCTTGACCGCTGCTGCACTGCACAGACAGTGGTACGAGGGTTCACCGCCGTCTTGAAATGTTAAACAGATAATGACCAATTCTGCATGTATGGGCATTGACCCACTAAATGTGCCACGTCATGCCTTCAAACCTTAAGTGCCTCCTGCAATTGAAGAATCACCACCTGCTTTCGTGCGTCTTCTTGGTTTACCAGTTTTCTATTACTGTCTTCATGAATTTTTTTATTTTGCTCCATAGATGCAATTCCCGAACGCAATGCACCAGGTGCGACTATGTTTGTAAACAGTCTGTCATTATTTTATGCTGCTATAACTGACTCGGATGCAATGAAAAAATAACTACAATATACAACTGCGTCGAGATTAGATTTCACCTGACACCTCTTCAACATGACATGTCTCGCGTGCTTCAAGCACCCCGGGCAGTTTCGCAGCGATTCTAAAAGTTTCGCACCGCAGGGTTTCAAATTGCGAAAGCGCAGCACGAGGAACGGGGACGAAAAATGGCCCAGAGAAGACGAGACGCACGAGCTCGCCTTTTTTTATGTCATTCTTTGTCCTTATGCCTTGCTTTCACAATTCAGTGCCAACTAGCCCGCCAGCACGCTCGTGTAAAGAGCTTGTGGCTGGTGCAGCCAGCAGTTTGGCGACGTAAAAATTGTTCTACGCCCTGCATCATCATCCTCATGTTATTATTCTATACTACTTCGCGATAAAAGAAGTAGTTGCCCAATTTAATTCTTTCAGGTAACTCACGGGGCCGCGGAACTTAAAAGCGCGGTCGAGTTTTTTTTTTTTTTCAGTTTTCAGTTTGCGTCATTTCGGTTCCAGCCGCAAAGAGCGCGGCCCCACCGCGGTCGGTCCGCATTATTCCATGCTTCAAAACCGATCGATTGGAGCGCGCGACGCGTGCCGCTCGAAGCAACCGCTGAAAAAGAAAGCAGCAAAGATGCCAAGAAGCGAAGTAACCAAAAGAAACAGCTTGGCGAAAGCTCTTTTTGGTGTCCGTCCGACCTTTCGCTGGACGCGTGCTGCCTTTGAACGGGCAGAAATAAAGAAGAGAGAGAGAAGGAAACGAGAGGAGGCCAGCTCGCATTCAAATGTAGATGCCGTGCGGACCGACCCGCTGTGTCGCTTGCCTCACCCGGCCGGCCCCGAGGCTGATTTGTTTCCGCTTCTCCCTTGCCGCTGTTGATGCTGTGCACTTCGCTCTTCTTGCATGTTTCGTCCGTCCAGCCTCCTCCTCCGCCGGTGGCTCGGCTGTGCAGCTGTTCACTCACACGGCTCGTTTGTTTTTCCGCGCCAAACAGGCTTTCCGCGAGCAATTTATACCCGCCCCCCTTCGTCCAGTCCCGTTTCTTTCTTTGCTCCCTCCCCCTCCGCCGCGTTCCTGTGGCAACGGAAATGGCACCCCTTCTCGTCTACGGCACGGCGCATGCAATGGAGGCGAGAGAAGGTCAAGGCGAGAAACAGCAGCGTACCAGGCGCGAGAATGGTATACAGTCGGACGCATTTTTCGCGCCCATTACCGCGGCGTTATGCTAAAGCGGCGACGGGCTACTCTGCGGGGGTGCCTCGTGTGGCGGCGATTTTGTTGCTGCTGTCTGCCTCGAGGGTGCGTGCACGCCAGTAGAGCTCTTGTGACGTCATCGCTTGCGTCACGTGACGACGTCGTGTGTAGCCATTTGTGTATGTGTTTGCCAGGACCACCACAGTTACCGCGGCCATAAAGGAAAAGGCGTGAAGCTGTAGCTCTTTCTTAACGCAATGGCGTAGGTTTCCCGTTCAGCGAAACTCGCGTCACATCACATATGAATCTGCTGATGAAAGTGATTTAAAACATGATATTTAATTCGAATTGAAGGTCGCCGAATGTCTGAAATGATGTAACTTTATACAGTATTCTTTTTTTCCTTTAGGACAACGCGTTCTCCTGGAGAAAGGGCCCGCGTAAAATGGCTTACCTTAGCCTAGGTTGGGTTTTAGTAGTGGTAATAAGATGCGGAAATGACGCAGTAACTTTCATTTCTCGGCGGACACCTGAACCGCGCCGTAAGTGAAAGAATAAAGGAGCGAGTGAAAGAATAAAGAAAGAGGCGCCGTAATGGAGGGCTGCGGAATAATTTCGACCGCCTGAAGACCTTTACACTTACATCGTTTGGTTTTAGAAAGGCACTGTAAGGAAAGGAGCAGTCCAGAAAGGGGAGATAAAAAAGCGAGTTGGGTTATCTAATGAAAGACAGAAAAGAAATGACAGCCATTTTGAAGGAAGGCAGCATGCTCTCATTTCCTTGGAAAGGAGAGTTAATCTAAACATAGAAACTAGAGGTCCAATGTGCGGCGCTGTTTTTATGGCTGAAGAGGATAGGGGTTGGCCTGCAGGGGAGATGGGGAGGTAAAATAACAGAGCATGCATCGCTTGGTCCATGCTTAGTGCGTCGCCCAGCGTCTCTGTACTTTACACCAGCTATGTGGTGCCTTTTCGGCATATGCTGGATATTCCACCAAAGAGCGTTTGACAGCTGTTATCGAGCCTCAGCTGTCGCGAGGGCAGTTGCAGTCAGAATTGACAATTAAACGAGTGAACCTTCTATCGTGGTCCTATAGCACGCGCCTGACTGCGCACTCGTGACTGACGGCCGTCCCGCTGCATTTTCCCTGCGTTGTTCGCATGAATACCATGCTATACTATTCGTCGCGGTTAGGCGCTCACATCTCACTCCGAGAACAGAAAACTGGCCAAGTTGGAACGGATTCACCTTAAAGCAGCGCGAAACACAGGACGTAGTGGAGGAAACAAGAGACGACACTCCGCGCAGCACATTTGTGTGCTGCCTCTATTTGTGCGCGCACATCCGCTGTCGATCTGTCGGCTTTTGCGCAGCGCACGCAGTGTGGGACGTGACTTTTCTCGACGAACGTGCACGAGTTCGTTCTCTTCAGACGTGTAACCTTTGCTCCTCAGAAGCGCTGGGCTTTGCAAGAACAGACTTCGTGCTCCCACCCGTGTTTGCTGCCGAAATGTAGGAGACAACGTTTTTCACGCCTTTGTTGCCTGAGGCTGAATATTCGGGATTGAATTTTATGGGCCAGAACACGAAATAAATTTGAGTGCCGCCATTTTTGAAAGCGTCGTGGCGCCATCTGTGGAACGCGGACTTTCGGGCTGCCGCGCGAGGCGACACGACACACGGCGCATATAGGCTCTGAGCAGTGATCCCCACAGGTGGTAGCGGAAAATAAAGCCTTATGCACCCCCCCCCCCCCCCCCCCCAAAGCAGGGCGCATACGGGAGCAACGGCTCAACGGCACTGTTGAAACGCTGCACAATGCCGTAATTGAAGATACGATTTGCGGTGATCGAGTTTTTTATACTGCGACTTTCAGCGAGGCCGTTGTGTCCACTGGCGGTGTGTTTTGCAGGCCGCTTGTAAACCACCGGAGCAAATGCCTCCGGTGAGTGCAAGGACTTCGCGCGCAGTTTTCTCAAACCACGCGTTGTTAGAAGTCCGCGACACGATGAGGCGGGATTCAATAATGCAGCCAGCATTCCTGCAAACTTTTCATCTGCACGCCTGACGTTTGCGTGACAATGAGAATATATAGCTGTACAGATAGCAAGTCTGATATGGTTTTGTCAAGCCAGTATCTCAAACCCTCTTAGGCTGGCACTTATTGCGAGCCACGAACTATGAACGTGCGTAGCCGCGATATTACGATAATTCGGGGTATACGATGATTCGGGGAACCCTGACGAAGCGTTAGCCACTTATACAGCACTCGAGCTACAAATGCGAGCCGGTTCCAACGGTCGTAAGGGGCTCACAACGGATCGCCCCTCTTGACCGAATTCATTGGCTTCTGTCGGCGGCACACCAAGCCAGCGCGCTGTTTCAGCGCGACCACGTATGTCGATGCCGCTAACGTGTAAACGCAGAAAACTAACGCTGCAGCTTCGGGCTGCGCTTATTCTTCTTCCATGGCAGAGCAGCACCACTGGCCCAGGGTCTCACACGGTTTGTGTTGTAGTCACTACGATGGGTAAAGGCCATCAACCACCGTGGGTTCGAGCTGTGCGCGAGCCGAAGACCCTCAGCCAGCCACACGTACGCAATGGGACACCACTGAGGCGCGCGCAACCACCGCTTGGAGGAGAGCGGCAGAGCGGCTCGCATCAAGGAAGCAGGCTTGCAAGTCCACAAATGGAGACGTTTATTCACGCGTCCCGAATGCTCCGGGCGTATACCAGCATGTTCCCGTAAGACGGTCACTGAATGCTAAACGTATCGCGATGGCCACGCAATTAGGACGACCGTTTCAAATACAGTAGTCACGCGTGCTTTCGTACTTGCCGCGTATTTCGTTCAGTACTCTGCAACAATCCATATTTTACTCTGGTCGAAACTTTTAACGCCTGATTGGAGAGGAGTGAGGCTCCGCAGTGGGCGGCAGAGCTCTCGGCACACGTCGCGCACATCGCACATGCACAGCGCTCCACGCCCCAGCTGCTTCTTCTACTATGGCTGTTAATGCGTGCGTAGACAACGCAGTGGCGCCCAGATGACTTCCTGTACCTCCAGGAAGATGACACGGACATGTTTAGCACTCAGAAAGGCTACAGGGCTCGCTTGTTGTGCATGGCGCGAAGGCACATCGTAGCGTTTTGGCAGCCCGGTGGAAGATGACGCCTGATGCCTGGGTTTGCGAGCACTCGCTAACCGGTCCCGGTGCGAGAGTTTAGTACTCTGGAGGTAAAAGGGACAGTAACATCCGACCACCTGTGCGTATAGCACGTGCAGAAGGCGCGGACTTCGTGAGTATCCACGCGTCCCCTCTGTAAGGCCGCTGTGGATGCCGTTATCCACAGGGCAGCCGCACGACATCGGCGTGCCCTCTGAAGTAAGAGAAAGAGGAACATCCGAAACTGGCTCGAAGCGCGTCCCAGCTCACGGCCTTTGTCCTCCTCTCCCCGCAACCTTGATGAAACGGCGCGCACGGACAAATGGTTCGGCCCCCGTCGAGAAGACATGGGAAAAGAGATGCAGCTTAACGCGTGCTGCGGCACCTCCTCCGTTTCTCAGCCCCTCCGCCCGCTTCTAGAAATTTCGGGTTTGGTTATATAAGGGCGCGTGGCGTGGTATTATTGGTATTATGCGGTTATTCCTCAGGCTTCGTCGAAGTAAGTAGACAGGCCCCGCTTTTGCGAACCCGTGAAGAGCGAGCGTCGACCTCAAGTGTAACCTATTGTGTCAGCTTCGATAGGTCAGCGTTAAGTGTTGTCAGCTTTGTTAGCTGAGTGTGAAGCTTCTGTTTCTTTTGTACGTATCTGTTTGTGTTGTTGTAGTTCGTTATAGAGACCAGCTCCTCTGTTCTTTCGTGTGTCGTCGTCTGGCTGCCCGTCCTATCAACGTGCGCCTCGAAGGTAGCGAGGTCAAGAAAATCCCGATATTGCCTCTGCACCCAAAAAAAAAAAATGGCTGTGGTTTAGCTATGGTTAAACCTGGAGTGACGCGATAGCTACATCTGGATTCACTCTTTTTCCCCTCTCCTGCACTTACCCTCTCGGCTTCGCCGGCGCGCTGCGCCGCCGGCAGCCGCCCCTCACCACGTGACCAACTACGTGACCAGCCACGGCGCCGCCACGCAGCTCGAGGGGTGCCACGCTGAAGGCTCGAAGGGCTGGCGTAATGTAGCTATCGCTACAAAAGCAGAGGACGGAAAAGGCCCTGGGGTTTGCTGCGCTCTTCGAAGTGCCTAAAGTGTCGCCCCCTTCCTACCGGAACATGCCAATCGGGAAAACGCGGCGTCTGCTAACAAAGCGTTTAAAACTCGGAATTAACCATTGCGTATGCAGGGTGGTTTAGAATATGGCCTTTGTGCTCCTTGATCCTGATCAACGGTCTCGCTAGTCTCACTGAATGAGAATAAGCAGCCCTTTTTTCTCCGAGTTTCCGTGCACTTCACGTAGGGGTGCTGCGTCGTGTCCTCGCACTGACCCGGAAGACGAAGCATGCAACCGTGCACAGCGCACGTCATTTCGCTTCTTTGCGATCGAACTCCTCGCGTGCTCGAGTCTAAACGCTGTTCAGCGCCGGCGCATGGGGTTCTGTCGTCATGCGCGTGTAATGCGCCCACTATGAACTTCAGCGCTGTACGGGACCCGGGCTGCGCTGTGGTTATCCCCATTCCTTGAGACTTTCCTCTTGACTGCTTTCTTTGCAATCATTCCTTCCTTCTCTTCTACTCTATTTTCCTCTCTCTTTCTTCTCCTTTCTGTTTTTTGTCCTTTATAAATGGGCGCCGCGCCGTCACTGGTGCCACCTGCCAAGTTGTTTCTTCCCATTTTACTCGCGTCTGCGCATCACCAGTTTTGCGAACCGAAAAACTTTGAGATCACTGCGGTGACCCGCATTGGAGAAATGCGAAAACATTGCGTTGCTTCTGTTTATAGATATGCAGTAACGTCAGCGAATGTGACGTCATGGAACTTTCTAGAACGCGGGTTTTAAGGCGAAAGCCTTTAATCGCGGTGTCCGTCCTTATATCCTAGATCACGTGACAAGGTCACGTGACCACAACCTGCCGGCTAGACTGTGTGCAAACTGCCCACTGTGGCGAGTGTTGTGATCCGCCGCCAAGCAACAACTGCGCATGCGCAGCGTGACGTCACCGCGCAAATTCAAATCAGTGCAATGAGTCGCAAACGGCTTTCGGCTTCCCGCAGTTGAGATATCTAAGTGCCACCAACGATTTTTTTTTTTTCACGACGACAGTACGCGTTCCATGACGTCATCGGGTGACGTCCAGGAGCTAAGTCGACATCCGTGACTGTATTGACGTCCAGGTGCTATGTCGACGTCTGTAGCTATTTTTACGTCTATTTGTAATTTTATGATTAATTGAGTAACTAATTACAATTCATCAACCAAATTTCTCCCACAGCAAGACCTCATCACGCACTATGTAACACAATCAAACATTGGCACATTTATCTTAACAGAACGGCGTATTCATGCGGACGAGTTTTGCGGACACGAAGCACGGGTCATAGCCTAGTAATTCTCAGAGTAAAGCTAAGAACCGAGTAGAGTCACTGTGCGGTGTAAACAGTGGACAGTAAAAAGTCTCATAGAGTAATAGTAAAGTCACTTCTAAAGGAAAAAAAATCCAAGTGACTGTAATGGTGGCATCCGGCCGCTTGGCCAACAACCATTCAGACAGAATAAACGTGATGCGTTTCTTGCAAAGCCTTTTCCACAGTAGTTGCGTGGAAAGCTCGGCGAGTTTGATGGCATTCAACTTAGATGAAAAGCAGAACACGAGAACAAAAGAAGAGTGCCCACATTTCCCACAGGTTGCGTGCGTAGCGTTTTTCGCATGAAGCCACGCGATTGGTCCCTCAGCGCGCATTGCGTGTGACCACGATGTCCACAACTTGCGCACGCACTGATGCTGTGCCCCGAGCGCCCAAATTCGTAAAACTTACTTTTTTTGCGTAACGGCGATTTGTGAGTGGCTAGCGCAAGAGGGTTATCTGTTCGTGGTAACCATTGAAACGAGATCCAACCGTCATGGCCGACCGGGATTGAGGCAACCAATCTAAGAGAAAAAAGAAAACATAAAAGTCGGAGAGGCCGACTCCAGGGGAGAGAGAGAGTTATGGTTAGAGGGGACGAAACGCTGTACAAAGCTGGGCCCTCCTTCACATGCACGAATGCCTCAGTCACACTTCCTCAGAGCCTTGCTTGGCTCAGATCAGTGTGTAACGCAATAAAAGATTCGCGAATACCACCTCTGGCGCCTGCGTACGCCGCCGTCTTCGTGATGGTCGACTTAGTTCCGAGTTGTTTCTTAGGAATCTGCCCCCTTCCTTCCTGCTGACGTCGGAAAAGTGGGGTTGCTGGCGCCTTGTATAACCATGTAGTGCGCACGAGCAAGACGCGACGAACAGTCGGCGCCCTCCTGCGGCGTGGGCGGCCAAGAAAAGAGCGGGTTCGTGCGCACAATGTAAGCGAGATTGATGATGCGTCCGCCAGAGCGCCTGCGCCCGCCTGATCTAGAGCGCGAGTCAGTTGGCGTCCCCTCCGTGCTGCGTGTGCCGATGGCTGCCTTGTTGCTGGCGTTTTGTTTCCGCCTGGCCAACACCCTCTCCCTTTCTCTGGCTCTTACGTACAATCTCGGACAGCTGCTTCAGCCTTCCTTCCTGATGTGTGCCTCCTGACGAAAAAGAAAACAAACAGCGGCGCATTCTTATACGGTTCCATAGGAGCGTTGTTGCCTTCGGTGCGTAACATGCTTCTGTCTGTCATTCTCTGTACGGTAGATTCACGTTTTCCTCGCTGTTTTCATTGGTATTTCGTATTTTTTGTCCGCACCTCTCTCTTCTTCCTCCTCCTCTTAAGTGATGGTGTGAGGTTGGGGAGGGGTCGGTAGGTGGCAGGCCTTGTATAACGGGTGCTCCTTCTCCGAAAAGAAACAACGGTTCGTCGCGCTCTTACCGCAGCAACAGCGTCACGGTGATTGACGACACGTTATTTTTCTTGCCTGCCTCTTCCTCTCTCTCTCTCTCTCGAGTCACCGGCAGTGCGCACCGATTGCCGCTATCACCATCAAACAGAACGCGCCGGATCGACTTATTTTTGTGTCCCGGAGCACGAGTTGCCCTGAAGCGTGTGATATGGTGGCGGTGCCCTAATGAAGTTTTTTGCTCGCTTGATTGCTTGTTTTTGTCGTTGCGGCGAAAACGTGCCGTGTAGTTTGCTAGTGTAAGCAGCTGTTCCCCGATTGCGAATGAAAATAGAGAGCAGGCCTCGCCTCCTTTCAGGTCGCCTCTACCCGCAAGACTCCGCTGCGCTGCGGAAGAGCGTGCTTGACGGACCGAGGGTTGGCGGGAGGGTAGGAGTCGCGACGGGCACGCACAGAAAGCGCATTATGAGAAGTGTTTCTCGTTCTGTTCGGTAACGGGTGTCACGATAGTAGAGGCGGAGGAGATGGCCATAGCAATCGCGGCATGTCGTCCCTGGGTCAAGGTGGTCGTCACCGATTCCAAAACTGCGATTAAAAATTGTGAAACGGGAAGGGTTGCGACAGCTGAAAAAATTGAAAATTGTTTTTTGGGGAAAGGAAATGGCGCAGTGTATGTCTCACATATCGGCGGGCACCTGAACCGCGCCGTAAGAGAAGGGATAAAGCAGAGACTAAGAGAAGAAAGGAAGAAAGAGGTGCCGTAGTGGAGGGCTCCGGAATAATTTCGACCCCCTGGGGATCTTTAACGTGCACTGACATCGCACAGCACACGGGCGCCTTAGCATTTTGCCTCCATAAAAACGCAGCCGAAGCGGTCGGGTTCGAACCCGGGAACTCCGGATCAGTAGCCGAGCGCCCTAACTACTGAGCCACCGCGGCGGGTTACGGTACTGCCGCAGATCTGATAAATGGAGCTCGGGACCTCAGGAGCGACTCTCACTTATCTGGGTACCCGCGCATGCAGGGCCTCATAGGGAATGATGGAGCCCATAAGGTCGCCCGAGGACTTACTTTCCGATCGACACCCGGGGCACACACATCGCTAGAGGGGGATAGTAAGAACGAAAGTCTCGGAACCTATCGAGAAATCGCAGAGCATTACAGGCTCGGTAGAATGGAATTCCCGGCCGTGCCCACACGTTCAGTAAAAAAAGAGCAAGTTTCGTGGAGGAAATTGCAGGCAGGGGTTTTTCCTAACCCGGCTCTCTTTAAAAAGTTACACCGGAACGTTTTCAAGTCGCAATGTTTTTTTGTTTTGCTTTTTGCAATAAGGCAGCACGTATGGTACACATTGTATGGACTTGCTAAGCGTTGTATGAAGGCATACACACGATAGAAACCTTGGAGGACTCACTACGCAGCCCTGATAGTAAAATTCAGAGTGAAATCACCGGCCAAGCTTTGTTTGCTGCCGTGGTCTTCGGGATCCCGGCCGACGGATAGACACGCTTCGGAGGAGAGAGAGATAGAGAGAGAGATAGAGAGAGAGAGAGAGAGATAACATTTATTGACGGCGACCCGAGGCGCAGCTCGGTCCCAGCCAGGTCCTCCTCCCCCTCAGCCGTCGACCGGGATCTCAGCAGCGGCCAGGGCGAGACGGATTACTTCACGTTGTCCCTTTTCTTCCTGTTTGAGAAGCAGTGCCTCACAGGACTCGTGTGTTCTGTCAGGTTCTGCATAGCCAGGACACGCTCATATCACATGGATCATTGTCCGCTGTGCCCTCGCAACGCTTGCACCTGGGGCTGAAAATCTCCGGGTGCCACTTTCTATAAAGCAGGCGGTTTGGGAATACTCCCGTTTGTAGTTTACGCCACACAGCCTCTTCGCTTTTGGTGAGCTGATTACGCGTGTTTGGAAGTACCGCTCTGCCTGATTTGTAATGACAGGATTACTCGATACGTACTAAGGTCGTCATCAGTGGTTTTGACTGGTGGAAATAAATGTTATTTCTCTCTCTATTCGCGCAGGTAAACAGTAACTGGCGACAGTAACGAAAAGTTGGGGCTTCAGATAAGTAGGACGCCGTGTACATAAGAATAAATACCTTTCATGCATCACTTAATGCATAGGTGGTGGCCCGAAATCCAAAGCTTGTTGCGACACGATTTCGCGTGCGTGTGCAAAATGTCGACATGAGAGTCGGTTGCTTCTATTCCTTCCCCTTTTCCTGCGCACCATGCAAGCCTGCAATCACGCTAAATGGACATCACAATCTCCTGTAAACAAGATCGACTCGTCGCTTACAACAGAACAACATCGTTGAGCGATCGATAAGTGATCGATGCTCCTAGCGACCTTGCGTGACGTTATGTGCCTCTGCACCGTCATTGTTGAATAGCGGCCTCCGCGCGTACTGCAGCTACGCCGATAAATTGGAACGAAGCTCAGTATTCAGGCTCATGCTTACGGCCGTGACATTGTCCGGTCTCAAGTCAAGTCACATCGATGACTAAATTAACTCGATAAGAAAGAAATCCTTGCACACGGCGGGATTCGGGCGTCGAATCAGACGGATGCCTCCCAAACGCCCTCCAGTGTCTCCAGCATTTAAGATTCACAAACACTTGTGTACTTAATCAACATCTTAACCACACATCAGTGACTCGAGCAGCAACACCGCGCTAAAGGCTTTCGCCTCACCGCACTTTAGGTGAACAAAGTGCCCCCTGAACTTTTCCTTTTTTCTTATGTCCTAGCCAGCCTTCTGTATTTGCGTCCAGTGCGGTTCGTCCGTGTGGTACTTTTAGATGAACTTTTTGTTTGCAGACCAGTTGCGATGTGTCCTGTGACTGCCGTTATATATATTTTCTAATTCTCCAAGTCCATTATTTCTTAATTTAGCACACGACGGTGCATTTACTTGATTCTTTTTCTCTTGAATGGTTTGTAAGTTAAATTTTACAGTTCTGTTAAGACGAGAGCACCTGTCAGAATTGGAAGTGCGCACTCGGTTTGGCAGGCCGTAAACTTTCGCATGTAAGCAAAAGAGCAGCATCGTCTCTAAACAAGAATTTCACGTCAAAAAGGAAATCCGACCAAACGTTGTTTACAAAGGGTTAAGACGTTTCGGCTTCATATACGCAAGACTCGTTCGCCATTGAAAACCCGATGTTTCCAAGCCAGCTCGATTCCTTCTCCACGAGGTATAACATTGCGGAGCTCTAATGGTTGAAAACGTGGAGAATGCGCTCATATATCGGCAGGAAGAGGAAAGATGCGGGAGAGGCGTGAAGACGACGGGAAAGATGTTTCTCGGAGTGCGAGGTCGTCTGGGCTAGATGCCTTTTTGTCTTCTTTTTTTAGTTCCTCCGAGTTGCAGGACGCAGGCAACGAGTGTATTGCCATCTAGAAGTTTTTAGTTTACTGTGATGGTCCCGGCTTCCTCTGTCCAGCATTTGGAAAGCGTTAATCGGTTTGTGCAGCTTCGAGAAGTGTTTTTATATATGGCTGCATTCCAGTACAGCATATAGCGCGTATCTAAGGTTTAGTAGAGAGGTCTGGCATACCGGAGTCGTGCTAGTGGAGACGTATACCGGTTTTACGTACAGGGAGCTGCGCAGTGTCAATGGCATGTCCGGGTAGGAGCACTGTGTGCACGTAACAGGCGTACGTAAAACCGGTGTACGTCTCCGCTTGTGCGTCTCAGGCACGATCAGTCTCCCTAGCGTCAGTTTACTGGTCAGCCTTGTCACTGGCTTCGAGTGACGGAACGTTTTTTTGTAGTTATTCAAGCGGAAAGTATAGATCGTCGAAGTCGCTTCAGGCCCCTTTATAAAATGAATGTGAACCAACAGTCCGTCCACGATCGCTTCCCATGGCAGCTCAAGATGCTGTGCGCCGAGAGAGCCTACATGTTGCGCATGCGGGCTCCCTGGGAGCAGCGTCAGCTACGGAAGATAGCATCGCCTGCGCTCTTATTTTCAGAAGTGAGCCGTCGCGCTTACATCCAGAGCTCTTCGTGGATGCGGGACTGTCGTTTGTTGTCGCCGGCTTTGCAGGGCCGCGCTAATTTAATCTCGCAAATTAGGTACGGCCGAAGCACCGGACCGCACTCGCAGCAGCGCAAAGCTCTCCCCTCCGGTCATGGCCGAAGCAGTCGTTCTCCACTAGCTGGCACGATCACCCCCTCTCCCACTTTCTCGCTCATTTGTTCTGCCCACGGCAAGCTCGCCTCTGTTATGACTGTGGAAGTTTTTCGTTTATTTACAAAACACCGCGGAGCTCGCGTTCAGCGCCCAGCGTATAAGCACGCGCCGTTTGCGCGGCTCTGGAATGAAGAGTCAGCGGCGCTTATCTCTGGCGAGGAGGGAGGCACAGACGAGGTTTGTGCAGGCGTTGATGCATTTCTACGAGCCCCAGTCTCTCGCTGTCCGGGTTTTCTCCGTTTCCGCGTGCGAAAGAAAACAAAGAACCCCGCCGCGCTGACCGAGTGCCGCGCAGCACAAGAAAGGCGCCGGTTGTGTGGGAGAGAGGCCCCTCGTTCCCGGACTGTTATCGTTTCGGCGTGCACCGAGACGATGTGAGGGGAAGCCCCGGACAAAGCAAACAGCGGCCTTTCTCGCCCGTGGAATGAACGCAGCCTTGGGGGGCGTCCTCTCCCCCCTCCCCCTTCAAGGCCACGCTTCCGGGTTCAGCCGCGGGTCGGACTTTAAGAGCGAGACGGTCATACGTCTGGGCGTCCCGTCGCACCGGAACTGTGTGGGCGTCTCGTTTTTGAGTGACAAGCGTGCAGCCTGGGTCGCGTGCGCGAAGGAGCCCGCTCGGCTCGCCGAGGACGGCGTTTCCCGCGTATGCAGAGCTCCCGCCTCCCGATCTCAGAATCGCTTTAGCGAAGTAGCGTGAGGAAATTTCTGCTCCCAGAAATTCTGCCTTCGTCCGCTGTCGGGGAAGCTTTTCGAGTCTTCTCGTTGCGTGGTGCGAGGAGTTGGGGTCATGCATGCAACAGGGGGAGTTGGTTGGCGTATCGATTTAAGACGGTTAACGTACCGTACGCCCGCTAGCCGCAGTTTTCTTCGCCCGGCACCGAAAAAAAAAGTTTGCATTTTAACAACAGTAAATCGTCCTGCTCTGAAAGGAAGAGATGTGTGTTTGCCTTTAACGACTCATGTGAGGCCTCTACTTAATGATCATTATTAACGCTTGGATCTCTCAAC
This sequence comes from Amblyomma americanum, assembly GCF_052857255.1. Classification (NCBI taxonomy): domain Eukaryota; kingdom Metazoa; phylum Arthropoda; class Arachnida; order Ixodida; family Ixodidae; genus Amblyomma; species Amblyomma americanum. Next base: position 6,543,020 of record NC_135498.1, read on the forward strand.
TGTCTTGGAAGATTACATGCGATCAAGTTAGCTTAAAAAAAGCACGCAAGCCCACCCAAATACAGAGCGATCAAAACAGTCTCGTCAGGGGTCAAGCTACCTTAGCTGCTTCATCTGTAACCTACTTTGCAGGGTTTCGAAAGCTGGACGCAAGTGCTATCATGCCCATTCTACGGCTGGCATTGTACCGGCGCCGGATTTCTTCTCTTCTGAAACTGCAACTACTACGCAAACGTTCATTCTAGGTGCCAGAGGCATTCGAGCGTTCAGGGACATTCGGTGTTCAGTTAGAGGAGATTAACAGTCGTGAGAGAAACTGCCGTCTTGAGGCCTGAAAACTGCGCCTGTCGAGCGGGTAGACCAGCACGCTGATTATCTTCGGGCCCTGGCCAACGGTCTGACACGGAAAAGCTAATCGAGCCAGCGAAGTAATTTTTAGGGTCGCGCTCGAGAAGGACGTGTGTACAAAATAGGAATAAAAGAAAAAAGCTGTTCGGCGATCCTCGCTGGATCGCGTGAATGCCTTAGCAGCCAAACGTTTCTTATATCCGAGGTGGTACCCCAGGTTCGTTAAATCCGAGGTCAACGCACTAAGTTCGCTACATCCGAGGTCCAGATATAAAAATTCGTTATATCCGAAGTAGTGTACTGAGTTCGTTCGTAGCCCGGTGGGAAGGTTGCCACCTATAGCTGCCCACCATGGCAGTTTGGCTACCTGGCACTGGCTGCTGACAGACAGCGCTCGCCATTTCCGCTTGCACTGAGCCTTCTGACGCACTAACAAAGGCCGACTCTCCAGGTTTCAGACATTCGCTCAAACGCAGCCATTTCGGCCATCGGTACAACGATGCGCCGATACAGACTCCGGCTCAAATATGAACAGCATCCGCCACCGTGCGCTGCAAATGCGCCCTGCCGACGAGGAAGGAGGGAGGGGCGACGATTCTCCTCCTGCTCGCCCAGCGTGAGTCGGCGGCGGCTGCGTGGCGAGAGTGGCGTCGTCGACGAGCGTGTTCGGTCTTGACCCAGATACCCGCCGCTGCAGTGTCACTCCACAGCCGCGTGCTTGCAAGCTCGTGCCGCGGCCTCAGAGGGGCTGTCTGTCCCGTGGGATGCTTGGCTGCTGAGGTCGCGAGATCGAATCCCGACGGCATTTCCAAGGTGTCCATCGAGAATGCGATAATCATTGCGCCGTTTCTTTCCCCGGTAAAACGTTGCAATTTTACTTTTTATTTTTTGCCCCATCGGCTGCCGTGCCAGGAAGGATTGCGAGGCGAGGTATCTTTTTTTTTTATTCGAGAAGTGTGCCATGAGGCATAAGTTGAAAAGGAAAGGGGGGAAGGAATGCACGGGATTGAAAGTTAAAAGAAGGAGTGAAGAACCGTTGCGCTGAGGTAGTCGCACAGGTTGCTAATGAAACGGTTGTCCATAGTCCACTTCACGTAGTCACTTTCGAGGTTCCACCGCAGGCCCACCTCCCTGAGGAGCCGTTTTCTGATAGCAGCCGTCGCTGGGCACGTCCACAACAAGTGCCGCACAATCCTGCGTGCGCGCCGATGTCTGCGCAGGCAGCGTGGACCTCTACGTCCAGCTAATCTAGAGGCTGTTTCACTTGACGCGACTGCAGCTGCAACGCTGAGCGATTTCCCAAATTTTGCGCCAGAACGGCGTGTCGGTGTCGTCGCAAACCCTCTGCGACGTGCTTCCTACGAGTGGATCGCTCTGCCGCACCGTCGGCGCGATCGTTGCGAACGGCCCAGCCGTCAACCAATAGGATTGCAAGGTAGGCTGGCTGCTAGTATATATTTCTGTATTTATTAACGAGCGCAAATAACCCTAAGACGTTTCATCGAACTGAAAAATGCGCGACAACTCAATAGAATTAGTCACAAGTATAAAATAGACGCCTAATGAGATGTCTGACATTTACATTCGCCAAACCATTTCTTGCCTATGAAAAGCCGCTCGCGCCGCACCGACTGAAATCGTTAGCGTGTGAAATAGCGGCATCGCAATAATGGCATCGCAACGACAATGCGACTGGGCCGAATTTTTTCTTGCGCGTCGCATCATGTGAAACAGCCTTAACCCGGACGGGACTTCACAAAGAATAAAGCCGTGCATAGCAGAAGCATTGACAGGAACGTAGGAGAACAACTTAAAATGATTATATGTGAGGAGGTCAGTTTGAATATAATGCGCACTTCTGAAAAGAAAGAAAAAAATGATGGACGATTTAGCGCGATCAGGCCAAATGGGAATTAGGCAACTTCGGTTTGCACTCCGCTTTCGGTTCGAGGCTCTGTTTTCAAGATCAAACAGGCTGCAGTCAAAGATCAGCGAAATTGGTGAGAGGGGGGCCTTAGTAGGATTGAACAGCGCACACAGGACGAGGACACGGGGAGAGTGCTAGGCCCTTAAGCTCCGCCCTAAGGGTATGACGCGATAGCGCTAATGGGTTAATGTTCATATGTACAGAATTAATTTACATTCGTAGATCGTTGGGGCCCTCATGTTACTCTTGGTGCATGCAGTGGTGCAGCGGTTAAGCGATGCGCCACAGCACTGGCAGTGGCTGTTTCTATCGCATCCACCGACTGGGCTTGTGAAACGCAGGTTGCTCTTACCGAGCAACCTCTCTCGACCAGTCATCGGTTGAATTGCCACCTGCAGCGATGGGCAGTTTGCTCACAGTCCGGTGAGCAAGTTCACGTGTGAGGTCACGTCACAAGGTCACGTGACCTAGGGTGACTAGGCAGGCAGACAGTACGAAATCGGGGAGTAGGGGTCCTCGTGCTAGCGCACTAAAAGATGTACAGGCAAGTTGCATTGTATATTTGTGACACCATGGGGTACGCATGTATCACGAGAGAGAAATAACTAAGGGAATAAGAGTGGGGTAAAGCAAGCGCATTTGGCAGGTGCTGTCAGGTGCTGTCAGGTCATGAATGCCAGTTTACCAATATCAAAGAGAAAAGTATATATAGCATGCCTGTATCACCTACGGGGCACAAGCGTGGAGGCTAACGAATCAGCTTAAACTGGGGACAGCGCAGCGAACTATGGAAAGCAAAATGATCGGTGAGTGAGTTGAGTGAGAGCGTTGAGTGAACGAGCGCTTGCTCAACTTTCCGCCCATGTTGGTCATGCTCGTGCGCATCTTGTGTGGGGCCATCTTAGCGCGTTAAAAATTGCCTCCGCTCTCTGCCACGCACAAATAGCGAACTGCGAACGCGGACCGCATGCATGCAGTGAGGAAAAAAATAAAGAAGGCGACTAAATCGCGATATCGGCCCGCGCGACCTTATGGGCAATATTCTGGGGCGCTTTTTCTCGTCGACACCCTCCTTCCCCGCTACATTTCTGCGCGATTTTCTGCTCGCAGCGAGGAGGAGAGGGATCACGTAATAAGGCTGTCCCAGAGCGTAACCGCGATCTGTCGTGCGATACGCGGCTTCGGGAAACGGCCGCACAGTTCCACTGCGCGGGCCTCTCGAGCGCCCCAGAAAGAACATGAAGCGTTCTTGTCACGCGCGCAGGCTTAGAGGGAACAAAGCGTCCAGCATGAAACCGGCCTTGCTGCTTATTGATCAAGAGTCGTCCCCTGCTCTCCGTGCCAATGCATGCCGTTGGAAACAAGCGACACAAAGCGGCGCTCTGTTACGTGCAAGAGAAAATACATGTAAGAGCCTGGTGTGGGTCTCCCAACTGTGTATGTGTTGCCTATCTACCGGGTATTTCAGCTTAGCTGTTCCCCAATTTTAAAAATAGGTTTTCTAGGTTAGAGGAACGCTTTTTTTTTGCATAGGTGTAACGCATAAGATTGCAGCTAAGACGTGCTAACTAGTAGGCTGGTTAACTGATATTGAATAGTGAACTTTTTTAAATATTACTGTTAGTCTCCTTATTTATTGAGAAGCATGCAACCCACCGTAAGCAATATCCGTACCAGTTTTTAGAATTTCGAAAGCGAAGTTGCCCTCGGCGCTGTGTCCCGGCAAAATCTAGCCACATCGTGCTAAAATACATGTGCTTTCGAGAAGCTTGCAGGAAAAGAGAACCGTCCAATGTACATAACTGGTTGAAATAGTCATAATTGGTTGGGCCACCGTACCGAGGGCAATTGCGTTTTCAAAATTCTAAAAACTGATATGGATAGTACTTACTGTGGCCTACACACCTCTCAATAAATAAGGAAACGAACAATAATAGTTCAAAAGCTAACTATTCAATATTAGTGAACCAGCCTACTAGTTAGCACGCAATATTTATTTATACATGCTTCAACGCTAATATGCGCTATAGCAGTAGTAGGCTAAAGTAAAGTACAGCAAACACATCGGAGTATATATAACAAACAGCGGTAAACACAAACGAACACTTTTTGCAAGGAAAATACAATGCACGGATAGAAATACGTCCATGTTCTGATACATGTTCTGATGCGTTACACCGCTGACAGTGAAATATCGAAAAAGGCGCTCTTCTAACATACAATGCCTATCTTCAAAAATTGCAGAGCCTCCTTTGTGAAAAACCCGGTATACCGCCCAGACATGTTAAGGAAGTCAACAGTCACGGAAACAGGTGCACTTGTGAAGATGGGAATAAATCTCTCGACGTGACCAGGACGTGAAATGAGCCCTCTACTCCCGCGGCGATTTTCGAGAGTCGGGGGAGAATCGCAGAGTTGTGGTCCCACGTTCCAGCTATGCAGTCGTCCCTTCCCTGGTTTAAGCTTCTCATCTCTGACTTTTAGCGCGGTGAAAATGCGAGCTGGGTGTAAAGTCAGCAGAAACTAACGTGCAGCCCTGGCTAATAATAATAATAATTAGTTTTGGGGGAAAGGAAATTCGTGATTTTCTTTCTCTCTGAGTCCTCTCAATTTATGAGCCGCTTGAGATAAATCTGGATGAGTTTCTTCCTGTTTGGATCTGCACCAAACCCTGGCCAATCCCCCACCGTGGGTAAGTGCCATCGTATTTGAGGCGACAACAACAACAACGACTACCTGGTGATCTTAAACGTGCACTGACATCGCACAGCACACGGGCGCCTTAGCGTTTTGCCTCCATAAAAACGCAGCCGCCTCAGTTGGGGTAGAACCCTGGCTACGAATCTAAAATCATACAGGAAGGCAAACTTCTGCAGCTGAGTCCTCAAATGTTTGATAGCATGCATGTAACGCGCATGTTATCAAGATCAAAGAGCCATCGTGAGCTGGCTGCTTCTCAATCTGTACGGCACGTATGTGACCGAGGTGTTCGCTTGTTGTTTGTGTGTGGCAAAGAAAGACGCAGTAGATATCGCATGCACTCTCGGCGGACTCTTGAACCGCGCCTGAGGGAAAGCAAATAGAGGAGGCAGAAGGAAAGGGGCGCTTCAGCATAGGCCTCCGGAATAATTTCGGCCTCTCTCTTGCGTGCACTGACATCGCACAACACGGGCGTTTTGCGCTTCTCCCGAGTCGAAATGCGGCCACCGCGGTCGGGATTCGTCCCCGTGACCTCTTGCTCAGCAGCCGAGAGCCGTCACGTACGATCAGGTTTCGTCACAAAGGAGTCACGCCTCCAATTCAGAACACGCGAATCCTGTTGGGACGCAAAACAATACATAAAAATTAATTTTTGCTTCTTGTCAGGTGGCCATTAGCATTGGCACTGGCCGTTGACATTGGCACTGGCCATGGCATTGTTTGGGTTGCTTTTTTTTTCCTGACGTTCCAGTCGTAAAAGCGTGGATTGTTTGCTGTGTGGAAATCCTCCACACGTGCCTTAGCCAGCTGGTCTTCCGATAACGCCGTTGTCATGCCACCTGTGAACCTTTGCCCGTTTGCACAGAAACGTCTCTTCATAACCCACCTTATCTCCCCGCCACATAGATCACATTGCGTGACGTGTGCACATACCCCTGGCGACACTCAACACGCTCGCCCCACACGCGCAACCTCACGAAAGCGCCTCGCCAGAAACTGCGCCGCATTCCCTCTTGCGCAAGGAGACGTGGAAGCTTTGCGCGCGGACAGATAAGTCTACGAGCGTTCCAAACAAATCTGCGCCGCTCAAGAAGCAGCAACAACAGCGGCAAGGCGCCCATTCTCGGCGCTGGACCCGGCAAGGCGGTGAAGCGCGAAGAGGTTCACGTGTAGTCAGTGCTGCTGCCAAGAACGTTTGCACAAAGTACGCGCGAAGTTAGTGACTCAGTCCTTGAATTTAATTGAATTGAATTTGTTGTTTGGGATAGGAAATGGCGCAGTTATCTGTCTCACATCTCGGCGGACACCTGAACCGCGCCGTAAGGGAAGGGATAAAGGAGGGAGGGAAAGAAGGTGCCGTAGTGGAGGTCTCCGGAATAATTTCGACCACATGGGGACCTTTAACGTGCACTGGTATCGCACAGCACACGGGCGCCTTTGCGTTTCGCCTCCATCGAAACGCGGCCGCCAACCCGACCGCGGCGGCTGTTTCGCACAGTGCTTCGGAAAGCACTGAAGTCTGGTCAGAAACAGGATATCTTTTTTTTTTTCAATGTGTATAAAGCGTCTTGATGCTGCAATTCTGTCTGTTGGTTACAGTTTCATGATAATAGCGGCCACCATGCACCGTAGCCGTGAGAATCACGCGATCCGAGTGATGACTTCAGGCAGGCAAGAATGGAGACAAGAAGGTTTCGTCGGACTCGAAAGCTGTTTATTGAGGGAGCCTGCGTCCACATACGAGCTCGGCGGCGGCGGAGATTAGAATCACCGCCGCGCTCAATTTAAGAATAGTGTAGTACTTTCTATACATCGACGCCCTGAATTCTGCGTAGGAGAGCTAGGCTCTGAAGAGGCGTTCCATAATGGCTGCCATTGCAGTTAGCACAAAATGTAGGGAGGGCGTGCTTGAGAGAGCGGCGGCAGCTCTAGCTCCGTAATGTCAGTATAATCTCTGTATAGCGACCACATGTGGTTTCCGCCGCTGGACGCGTTGGCTGTCGGCTGACAGTCGTATGAGCCCGCTGCTGTCGCTATTCCTCGCTCGCGACGGCTCTTCCAGTCGCTTCCCGCCAACGGCGTCGAGCCGCCGCGTAGCGAGACCCGAAGATGAAGGAGCGCGAAGTGACACACGTTGAGTCCCTCTCTCTCACTGGCGAGCGCGCTTTTCTGCGTCCGCATTCCGGGGCCGTGCAAAAATAAACCGCTAGCCGTGGAAGGCCCGCCGCCGCCGCCACTGCTTGGCCAAGGTCAGAGAGGCGCGTTTTACTGGCTTGAAGAAGAAGAAAAAAAAGGCAAAAGGAAGAAAATCCCCAACGCAAGGAGAAACAGAAATGACGAAAGGAAGAAAAGGGCCCCCTCTGCGAGCGCGTGCGTGCGAGAACGCGCGTTTTCTGGCCCCCAGAACGAGAGACAGAAAAGAGCAGAAGAAAAGAAAACGGAAAACGGTTTAGGCTAAAATGAAACGAAGGATACGACTCGCCAGAGCCTGGGCACGGGCTCGCCACCCTTCACTTGAGGCACCGCTCTTCGCCTGGCCCTCCATTCCTTTTAACCCTTCTCTCTCTCTCTTCTCCACCCCTCTCCTCTTGTGCTCGAAATAGCGGCGCTTTTTCGGAGCGGAATGTTAAAATCTCGTTAAATCGTTCGGCCGTTGCGAGAATCTCGAGCTCGGAAGCGGCTTCGATGGGCAGGACTTCGATCCTTCGACTGCCTTCGCAGTGTCTGCGCGTCACGGTGCGGTCGGGGGCACGCAGAAGTTCACGCCGGGCAACCTCTCTTACTTGGAGTCAAGTCCAATCGGCTGGGCGGAGAGCGGTCAGTTTAGATTCACTATGCCGGTGTATTTGGGTCCTCTCTTAGGTGAAACTGGCATACGGCCTTTCTGTGAATCGGACAACATTCTGTTCCATTCCAGATCTCTGAGCGGGCCTTTGTATATGCCTTCGGTTTCGAAAGAGTCGGGCAGAGTTGGGAAGGTCCGATCCACAATTAGTGGGTTCCGTAGAGTTGCTTTGTGCAGTCGCTGACAAGAATGCTCAGCGGCGTTAATTTTTTATTCTCTGTTGTTGTTGTTTTTTTTTTTGTTCTACTAGCAAGAATTCAAGGCATCGCCCAGCCAGTGCCGCTAAACCTAGCTGCCTAACACGTTTGATTCTGTAGCCACTCGGTGATTATCCTTCTCTCTTACATCACGCATGATGTCAACGCGTTATTTTGTAATGATGAAAGTCATGCGCCACAGGGTGGCAGCCAAGGGAACTAGAAAAGCTTGTTCGGTTGGGTAAGGTGCGGGGGGGGGGGGGGGGGGGGGGCAGCTTTCGGTTGTGTTAAGCGGTCTAAAAAAAGACGTGCACTGCTTTTGAAGCCTAATATCGTGGCTACGGAAAAAATGCTTAGTTTGCACGCTATGCACAATACCACACGAAAGCTTTTTCTCGGAGTGTCGTAAAACGTTAAAGGGCTCTCGATAGCACCCTTCCTTATTCTGAAATCTACACGCATGAGTCGAAACTCTGAACATGCGCAGATGAGCACTCTCAAACCACAAAAGGACCGCCGCAGACTTGGCTGAGCCCGAGGCGGTCGCGGGATCGAATCACGGCTGCTGCGATCGAATTTTAATGGAGGTGGAATGCAAAAAAAAAAAAATGCCCGTGGTGTATGATGTCTGTGCACGTCAAAGAACCCCAGGTTTATTGGTTTTGGGGGAAAGGAAATGGTGCAGTATCTGTCTCATATATCGTTGCACACCTGAACCGCACCGTAAAGGAAGGGATAGAGGGAGTGAAAGAAGAAAGGAAGAGAGAAGTGCCGTAGTGGAGGGCTCCGGAATAATTTCGACCACCTGGGGATCTTTAACGATGTAGCCCTCCACTAAGGCACTTCTCTCTTCCTTTCTTCTTTCACTCCCTCTTTTATCCAGGTGTCGAAAGTAATCCGGAGCTCTCCACTACGGTGCCACTTTTCCTCTTACCTCATTATTATTTTAGTGTTGCTGTTTATAATTACAGAAAACAAATGGACGCACGTAAGTAGAGATCGAAATGAAGGGTATGGTTAAGCGTATGTGCTTAGCTGTACCCACATGTACGCTGTGTGTCTTGGTCGCTTCATTGTTGGAAGGGGGGTCTTGGCTTGCTTGTGTGGGCGGTAAAAACGCCTATTTCCTCTGAAAATAGAGGATTACATGGAGGTTGCTCTGGGGTCAGGGTTATTGCCCTTTCCCTCACAAACACTAGGTGGAGTCTCTAGTACGGTACTCCAGTGGCTTCCGCTGCCGGCATTGCTCGTGCTATCATCGCCTTTTAAGGCGAAAGCCTTTAATGGCTCATACTCGCAGTGACCGTCCGTCCGTTACATCCAAAGCCTGGAGCAGTGCCAGCTGTGACCATTCCCCTTACCGGCGCACACCCTCCTCGCACCTTGGCGACAGGTGACGGCGCCTAAGCGCATGCGCAGCTGCGCATAACAACAGCGACGTCACCTGCACCGGCGAGTACGCGCTGCGAAGGCGCTCCTTCGCCAGACGTGTCGTTGCAGTCGAGTGAGTCGGATGGCACTCAAGCGGTCCAGTGATCCGTACCAAGCGGTTCGGATAAGCGCAGAAAGGCGGATTCCCCCAACCCCAAACGGTGGAAGATCAATGATCGAATGCGTGAATGGCGGCTCGAGGCAGTGGAGTGGCTACAGACTTTCGCCGAACACACTTTTATAATTTCCAGTGTCCTAATTTTGGGCTTTCACGTCGGAGCAGGCGAGTAGGGTGGCCTACCAGTCCTTCCTGTTGGGGTTTGGGTTGGGGGTAAAGGCAGGGATGGAGGGGCACGCCCATACCATGTGCGCGCTGTTTTCGTATAATCTGAGCAGCGTGACATTCGAGCAAAAGTATTTAGCAATGACTAGCCCCATGTCAAGCTCTTCTCTCTCCCCCGTCCTTCACTACCTCTTCCGTGATGCGGCTCGGGTGTCAGGCGTGAGTGCGACATTCATTGCGCCTTTCCTTTCTGCATAAAGCCTTTGCTTTTTTAGCAAAGCGGCAGAAATGTCTGCAAGCACGGAAAGCATGACCCGCCGCGGTGGCTCAGTGGTTAGAGCGCTCGGCTACTCATACGGAGTTCCCAGGTTCGAACCCGACCGAGGCGCCCGTGTGCTGTGCGATGTCAGTGCACGTGAAAGATCTCCAGGTGGTCGAAATTATTCCGGAGCCCTCCACTACGACACCTCTTCCTTCGTTTCACTCCCTCCTTTATCACTTCCCTTCCCGGCGCGGTTCAGGTGTCAGCCGATATGTGAGACAGATACTGCGCCATTTCCTTTCTCAGAAAACCAATTTTCATTTCACGGGAAGCAGTCGAGCGCCACAACTCATGGAGCGACGCTCCGAAGAAATGATCCCGCATGACCGTTGCCGCCATTCGCGTATTTTTGTTCTCCGCACGAACGCGCGCGCAAGATTGCGGCGCGCCGAACCGTACCACAGCTGAGAATCAGCCCCGCAGAACGGCGCTGCGACGGCAGCTACAGCGACGACGCGTTCCCCGGGTTGGCTGCAGCCCTTGACACGGAAGAGCTGCTGCTGCTGCTGCTGCCGCCCCGGACGCGGCGAACCGGCGTGCGGTCGTTAGCTTCCGAGCCTGTGTCGCTCTCTGTGCGGTTCGGGAGCGCGTCGGACATCCTAACATGTACCGAGGGAGCAATTTCTAACCCCGTTGCGACAAACCTGCTTGGCCGCGCCCTTGACGTTAGGAATTGTTTGCCGAAGCGCCTTACGGCCCAACTTTTTACAGCGACAGGTTCTGCGGCGTCGGCGCGACACGCCACGTTGGTCGATCAGCATGCGGTAACGTCGTGAATGACGCCAGAGCAACGTGCCATGCTGAGTGGTCTGAACACAGTGACGCCACGTGTGACGCATACTGACGCCACGCGCACTCTACCAGAGGAGACAAAGTAATGACGAATAAACAGTATTACGGCGCGGTTCAGGTGTCCAACGATATATGAGACAGATACTGCGCCATTTCCTTTCCCCAAAAACCAATTATTATTATTTAATAAACAGTATTACATTCGCCGCCACAAACAGCTGTCATTGTATCTTGTGGTACACACTGATAACCGTCCTGGGAGTTTTTGTGCCCTCTGGAGAGCTATGGTGTCGTTAATTTGCAGAGAAAGTAAAGTTGTGGCGAACAGCATAGTAGCGATGGTGCTGCCGGGCCGGATCATGGCGTTGAGAAGAGAAAAATGTGGCGTATACCGCACGACCTGTTTCGCAGCGCCTCCCCCCATCCTTCGTCCTTCCAAATTATTCGCAAGTGGTCCGAAAGCGCTATCTATAGTTCAGGGGAATTAGCCATTTTTCCGGCTTTCTTTACCGCAGACAAAGGCGCCTGTAAGCTATTATCATTGCAAAATACTATACGTTCGCGACTCGAGCTTAGGTGTGAAGAGAAATATGACGAAAAAAAACAAAACTTTAAAACGCGCACGCGAACAGGTCTACGAAAGCACTGAGCTCCTTCAGTCGGTTTGCATTGTTTCATATTGGGAAGTGCCTACAGACTGCTGAAACTCTCTTGAAAAGCAGTACAGGACAAATAAATCAATAAATAAGTAAATGCTGAACGATCCCCGCAAATTAGGTTTATCACGAGGGAACTTGTTTTATACCCGCTTCGGTTTTTACACAACGTTTAACTTCCCCTGTTCCCTTCGACAGCCACGGAGTTGCCCCGAGGAAGACGTGACAAAATCGAGTTCGCCATTAGGGCATGCAAATGTCCTGATCTGCCTCGAGGGCCGTCGGCACAGAGCGAGGGGAGGGAGAAAAACGCAGTGTAACGAGGTTTCTACACGCCAAATTAATGTCGCCGTGTGCCCCTTTGTTTCAGTTTACATTGCGCATCGCTGCCCGCGGTCACCAGTCATGTATCATTCAAAGTTCGATGGTGGGTTTACTTTATTTACACGATGAAAAAAAGAACAAGCAAGAAAGGAAAGTGGGCTCGCCCTTCAAACTGGCCTTTCTTTATTTGATAGTTGTCCGAGTAGCCGAGCGCGCTAGGAAGCTGGAATACCCGGGTTCAATCCCGTCCGCTGCGGCCGTCTTTCAATGGGCGCGAAACGCAAAAAAGGCCCCCGTGTGCTGTGCGATGTCAGTGCACTTTAAAGATCCCCAGGTGGTCAAAATTGTTCCTGAGCCCTCTACTACGTCTTGAGGCATCATTACCTAGCCTGCTGCTGGGGAATAGGAGAGGAGAAGAGTGTTATGATCACTGACCGTTCCCCTTTTCATTGGGACGCCCTTTGGAAAATGGTTCGGCGAGAAAAAGCGCAGTTGGCGTTACTCCCTCTGCGCTAACTTCCTCTGCATCTTATGCATCAGAAGTGTTTGCTTGTATATAGCCTTTTTTTTTTCGACACACACGCGATAAGGAGCGGGTCCGGCCCATGCCCGGCCAGGAGGACGGAAAACCGTCGCCCGTTGCATTTGCTGCAGGCGGCTCGATATGTGGGCCGCACGGTTTAACGAGCGAGTGGCGAACACTTGCGAGATAGCGTCTGTTTTCTATCTTCTGTAAACCGCTGCTTATCTTTTAAAGCCCGCGCGCTCCCGACGATGACGACAGGAGTAATGACCGTCGCAGCGTGACGAGGCGCGGCAATAGGAGCAGTGACTAAAGGCGTAGAAAGTGGCGGTGACAGCCTTTGTTTGCGAACTGTTTTGTCGGGGATTTAGTAGAAGTAGCAGTGGTGGTGGTTTATTGTTAAAGTAATAATAACAAGGAAGGAAAAGATTTTTGCTAGCCCCGGCATCTGCCATCGCTACGGAAGCACCTGAGCTGGGGCAGCGGAAATAAATGATAGCAGGCAGACTGGAGAAATGAAATGAGAGAGGTGAGGGGACAAGTAGAAAGGATAGGTGGGAGAGGCACTATATACAGATATTCTATTTACACTGTAATATATATGTAGGTCGTACGCGTGTGGAGTCCATAATAAAGAAAGAAAAGCACACGCGCACAACAAAATCTATGCACTACAGCTGGAGGGTGGCGTCCAGGTGATAATCGTCGGGGATTTACAGCAGACCGCATTTCCGGATTTTGTCCGGTTCGCGCGCGGATCTTGGTGGCACAACACAGACTGGCACAATTATCGGCACGAAAGTGAACACAATAGAAAGATATTAGCATAGCCCGGTCCGTGATCCGCTGCCGCGAAATAGCATCTGCTTATGAGCCCTTCTGAAAGGTGCCAAGTGCGCATGCGCAAATAGCCTCGACTGACCAGGTGCGGGCGCGCACCTGCGCAGCTGGGTGCCCGCATCACGATGTTAAAACTATTAGTATGATCATTCAAGCAATAATTGCACTGTAAGCATGCGTGACACACTCAGCAGTTTTTTTTTTTTTTTGAGGTGGCCTGGAAGTTTGAGGAGGCCACCTCTCACAATCACCAGCTGGGCTCCTCATTACAGGAGTCCATTGGCGACTGCCGAGGCTCGGGCTCGGTCGACCAGGGCCTTCTGGCTCACCAGGTCGGAGCAGCCGAGCAAGGCTGCCTCCCACTGCTCCCTGGTTGGGCTGGGTTTGGGGCAAGGTTCGGGTTTTATGGGCATATGCCCACACCATGTGGAAGATGTCCGAAGACTTCTCCGCACAGTGCGGGCGCGTTTCTGTACATGCAGGATAAAAGTGCGTTAGAACCACCGGGCATATCAGTGTTTTGGTGTAATAATAATAATAATAATAATAATAATAATAATAATAATAATAATAATAATAATAATAATTGGTTTTCGGGGAAAGGAAATGGCGCAGTATCTGTGCCATATATTGGCGGACACCTAACCGCGCCGTAAGGGAAGGGATAAAGGAGGGAGTGAAAGAAGAATAGGTGCCGTAGTGGAGGGCTCCGGCATAATTTCGACCACCTGGGGATCTTTACCGTGCACTGACATCGCACAGCGGACGGGCGCCTTAGCGTTTTGCCTCCATAAAAACGCAGCCGCCGCGGTCGGGTTCGAACCCGGGAACTCCGGATCAGTAGTCGAGCGCCCTAACCACTGAGCCACCGCGGCCGGTTTGGTGTAATTGAGAATTGGTTTTTGGGGAAAGGAAATGGCGCAGTATCGCCTCAGTTCTCAACGGACAGTGTAAAGACGGAGGAGTGTGCGTTCTTCTGCCTTTGTAAGGCCCTTACAGGGCTTAGGATAAATTGCGTGGCCCAGTTTGTATAATTGAGTGATCTCTGAGGGGTCGGGTTCGGGGTCTGTTTCGGAAGGGTCTGAAGGCGTTGCCGGGAGAGTGAGTGAGTGCGCGGGCGGCGGCATCTGCCGTCTCATTGCCTTCGAGGCCCATGTGAGCAGCAGCCTATACGATCGTTCGAGACGCGGGGGCCCCGTATTTTGAAGGATGCGATACGCAAAGAGAAAAATGTACCCCTGTTCAATACTTCTGCAGGCCCCTCTCGAGTCGGTGATGATGACTCGGGAGTCCTGGTCTGCGGCAATGGCGACCTCCTCCGCATGTGCTATGCCTTGGGCTCGGAGCGTTCACCGCGACGTTTTGGTGGACGACTGCGGAAGAAAATGCTGTCGTCTGCAAATAGGCGAGCTGACGTCAGATGTTATATTGCTGAGAAGGTCGTTGATAAATACTAAAAAAAAAGAGGGCCTAGCACAGAGCCTTGAGCAACACCCGAAATTATGCCAGTTGCTGTGGAATGGTGTTAGCTGTGTTAGCGGTGTTAGCTGAAGCTATCAATTATCCTTCTATTAATACACTGAAAAGATTTTTGCGCGAAATTTTCATTGTGTGGTAGTAGTTGGTCTCACGGTTTTTTGTGAATTTCTATAATGTGTGCTTCCTTTTAGAACGACTACTTTCTTTTCGAGTAACTATACTTGATTTATGTTCATCATACTTATTTGTTGTACATTATTGATTATAAGTGCCTCTCCTGATGGATTCTGTATTTTCTGATGGTTTCCGCACAGGGTTTTGCTAAAACGGTTTTTATTTTGTTTAAATATTGGCACGAGTGTCGCGCACAATTTCAAACATCATGTTAAATTGTTTTCGCTCAAAGTGCTTTGTTCGTTTTTCTGCGTTAGTTTATTATTTGTTTATTCGGAGTGCATCGCTACCAACTTTGTTATGGGGTCAGGGGACCAAGCCAGGTACAAATTTTGTACCTTTTGTCCCCGGCCTTTGGTTTTCTGTACTGAGAACTAAAATGTTAATAAACTCAAACTCAATGGTGGTTATCAATGACAGCGCATTGTGAACGGTTAAAAAGAAAACATTTAATCCAAGATAAAATCAATGGGTCAGTACCAAGGCTTGAAAGTTTGGCCATGAGGCCACGATGGGGAACGCGATAAACTGCTTTGGAGAAGTCAAGATATATGATATCTGTTTGCAAGCCCTAGTCAAGATTAAGATGATCTGTTGTGAGTTCAAATTAAAGCAGCTGTGGAGCAGAATAATAATAATAATAATTGGTTTTTGGGGAAAGGAAATGGCGCAGTATCTGTCTCATATATCTTTGGACACCTGAACCGCGCCGTAAGGGAAGGGATAAAGGAGGGAGTGAAAGAAGAAAGGAAGAAGAGGTGCCGTAGTGGAGGGCTCCGGAATAATTTCGACCACCTGGGGATCTTTAACGTGCACTTTCGTCGCACAGCACACGGGCGCCTTAGCGTTTTTCCTCCATAAAAACGCAGCCGCCGCGGTCGGGTTCGAACCCGGGAACTCCGGATCAGTAGTCGAGCGCCCTAACCACTGAGCCACCGCGGCGGGGCGAAGGAGCAGAATCGAATGATTGTGCTTTTGAGAGTGCTGTAGAATTTAATGAGAATGGATAGCTGCGGTAACTGCTTTCTTGATATGTTCATGAACTTGCATTTGGAAACTTTAAGTTGCATTAACCATGTAGACCACCAAATTTCTGTGAGACTTAGGCCGCGTTGGAGCAGAGACTGATCACAGTTAGTAGATATGTGACGATAAAGAATGCAGTGGTCTGCAAAGAGGCGCATACAAGACGACATGGCGTTAGGAAGGTCGTTAATCAGAGAATGGAGTGGTACCAGAGATGACCTTGGTGATTCCAGAATTACGATTGTCAGTAACAGTGTATTGTGAGCGGCCGCGAAGAAAGCAGTCAGTCCATGATAAGATTATAGGGTGAATTGGTGTAGGGGTTCGGCAAGACGAAAGCCCTGCCATGTCGCGTCCGTTCACGGTTGTGCTTGTTAGTAAGCAACTTGCACCGTTTCATTTGAAGCGCGGCGCTGTTGGGTGTAAAATCGTGCCAAGACGAGCTCGTGTGCCGTCAAATGACACTTCATCGTTCCGGTCGGCCTTCAGAGCGAAGACGAGTAGTGCAGCCCGAGCGTCGCAAGCTGGTTGCGTCACCGACGTCAGCCGATGTTTACGATGGCGTCGCTGATCAATGCACCCCGTGGACCATGCGTGAAGAAGTCCAGAACGCGTCCTTATACCATATAAGTGTGCATATTTCGAGGAAACAGAGAAAGCCCTTGTCAGAACGCAATCTGCGCATTCCTCGCTCGCCCGGCGCTTCAGAACGGCTCCCGGAGCGCACTACTTCGCTCACGGTCGGCCGATAGATGGTCAGGGTCGTGATCACGGATCTTCTCGCAGCACCGGCCCGTGCCCAAAGGTGAGGAAAAAACGACCGCGCGCACCGCTGGGAACGCAACGGGGAAAAACGTCGACGACCCGCGTGGGTACTCGTGAAACGCTTCAGTCTAGTATAAGGGTCAGCCGTGTGTCTCCAGGAGACGGGCATCTTTATGACTTTCCTTGTTCGGCATAGCGGGCGCATGGCGATCGAGAGGCGAGATACCATGGCAGGCCCCGGCATTGTCAAAGGCAGCGCGCGCCAATTAAGAACTGTGAAGGTCGTGTCGCGACCCCGCCAAATTCCTCTGAAGCTTTAGGCTTGCGGCGCTGTCCACGGCTTTCTGCATTTCAAGTTGCAGAGATTGTTGACCTTCCAAGCATGGAAGAGAGAAGTTTGAAGAAACGTGAATGAATGTGCAACGTTTCCAACCTTCAGCGAGCTTTCAATTGCATCTGCCATGTCTCGAGCTGGTGCGCGCTTGAAGACTACCAAGGTCCTTACGTCACTCAATATTCGTACTCCTGGACTGTGTCTCTGACCGCGCATCTTGATGTTTGAGAGGTTGTACATCTTTTGAAATAAAGCGCTTGCAGGGATTCAAAATTGAGAGAACGGTGATCACCTATTGGGCTTCTGCCGCGGGCAGCATATGATCCACTTTGCACTAGAATGAGTGAACTCTCCCATTATGTAGTTGTTGGAAGGCGTAGGAGGTTTAGAATTGTAAACAGGACGAACGTGCCTAGCAGCTCTACCTTTTCGCTGCGTAGCCGCGGAAGACAACCAGCGGCAGACGTCAGTCAATCAGCTGGTTTCCTGCCCAGGGGAAAACACAGCGCGGTCCCATTACGCGGCCTTCCGTGCTCGGCCTCCCTTCGGCCACTGCCAAGAAAAACCAGGCGCGGGCCGACCAGACCGATCGAGAAACAGAAACCAGCCAACGCCCGACTGCTTGTCTGAGGTTTTCGTGTTTTCTTCCGACCCCTCAGCGGTGGCCGCCGCACCAGCGAGGAGGGCGTGCGTGTAGTGGCAGAGGGTATTTCTGTTTTGCAAGGAGTCACCCGTTTGTCTGCCCCGCCCCTCCTCCTCTCTCAGTCCTCTCGCACCGGTACTGCCGATGCTCCGTTCACGCACCTGGACGAAAGAGAGGAGGTCTTGGCGTGCAGAGGAGAACGGGGGCTCCACAACAACCGCACCAAATGTCGGTTGGCCGACCCCATTTCACGGGAGCGACCTTGTCTCTCGCTTCCTCCCCAAGTCGTCGGCCCAACCAGCGGCGAGCATTCGCCCAAAACTCCCGGCTGCCGCCATTCTCTCACGGGCGCCGCCGTGCTCCGTCCGAAACGGCTGCTGACCGTTCCGACCTGAGTGTTCGCGAAGCGCAGCAGCAGCCGCTACTGGATTACCGTGATATGGCTGCCGCGCGACGCTGACTCGTGGTGACGGCCGCTGCCGTCCACGCGCTGTCGTCCGAGTGTCCCGGGATTAACGGCCGCTGTCAGCCACTTATTGGATTGGGAAACGACTTTTCGACGACAGTCCGAGCGGCGGGCGCCGCCGCCGGCCCCGCTCTGTGCCATTTGTGTACCATTGTGCGCGCTGGCCGGTCAGCATCTGCCCGTCTGCGACGCATCCGCGCCTAAATGCACGACACCTTCGCCGGTGGCTTTGGTCCGGTGGTGTGTTTCTGCTTGTCCGTTTGCCACGTGGTTGCCTCCGCTGAGCGAAGTGTGACTGGCTGTCGGCCGCAACAAACCCCAGAGCAGCGTGTTTTGGCGGCAGCAAAGCCGTAGCTGCGTGGTACCACGCGTCGCTTGGTTGCTCAGCGGAGCGAGCCCGCTACCGGAAACTGTCGTCGTCGCTGCTTCGCGCCGGTCCGTGTGTGTTGTGTCGTGCGTCGTCGACCAGACGCAGCGACGTCGGGCACGTCCACGGCTCCGCGGGTCGCCGTAGCTTGGACCAGCTGAAGCCAGCGCGGCTGTCGCACCGCGCACCGTTCGATCATCGCTGTGAGTCAGTTCCTTGCGTGTGGCGTTCGAGAAAACAGGTTCGTGGGTCATTGCTTTGGCGAGCGCGCGTGTCTGAGCGGCTCGTGGATGGCGTAACGCTTGCTCGGAGCCGCTGCAGTTTGTCCTGCAAGACCGTTGACCCGTGTCTCGCTCGCTTTTCCTTCTCTTTTGTTTCGCGACGTGGTGCATTTAGTAAGATGCTGCGGCGGTGGCATCAGGTGCGAGTGCAGTCGTAGCATTGACTTTCACGGCTGTGTTCATGTTTCGGAGCAGATATCTCGCGCTTACCCGCGCGCGTGTGGCAAACGGGCCGATTGCTGACTCGCAGTAGTGTTCCTGTATATGCTTCCGCAGGGCTCCCTGTGGGAGCAGATACAGGAACTCGCTGTAGTGCGGACGTTTAGGAGAACGGAAACAGTGCGTGGTAAATACGTGTGCGTTTCGTCGCCGTAAGGAGGTCACATCCCAAAGCGCATTCCAGATGGTTCTGGTGGTATTCTGGGCCACAGTGGAGTGTAGACTGTCGCAGCGCCGGCATCATTAATAATTTAAGGCAGAAGGCTGGACTAGTTGGTGCTTAGAATAAGCTCAGTTGATGTCGAGCGTTTGTGATGACTTCCAGTGGTTTAGCGCTAGCACTGTCTTCTCTATCAATCATTAATCAGCCGTGTAGCACGTATCTGGAACATTCGCGCCGTACAGCATGTTTGAGAGCAATGTTGTGTTTTTCGGAGGTATCCATGGTCCTGTGCAATAAAATGCGTGGCATTGAGCGCAGTGCCAGGATATGCCTCACGCTCAGTCTTTCTGAATGGACAAAACAAAACATATCTGTGCGTTATTTTGTGCCTATTTAGTAAAGACACAAACAAAAACTTTTTAGCCGGCCCGAGTGAGGGGAGCGTTACCATAATTTAATGTCATTTTTTTTTATTCGTGATGACAGCTGTCTTGGACCGGCTACTGCGACGCTTGTTGACGAAAATCGGGAACGGTAGACAAGCGAGGGCCATTGTTAAATGGTTTACGCCAGCAGAACGCGAATCAAAACACTTAGCACATCTCTAAGCAACGACTTTTGTTCTAAGTTCTTCTAGGCTTACTTCTTTCGGGAAAGCCAAATAAAAAACAATAATGTGTGGTTGGAGGGAAATAACTGAGGGCTTTATGGCAGTTTAGGGCATCTGGACATAGCCTTGTTTGCTAATAGCATGCACGGTTGGCATATTCAGGATGGTTAGAATAACAGACTTGCTTCTAATGAAACATTGCAATAAATGCATGTTCAGGGAGCTGTTAAAGTGCTTGTTCAGTCCGCAACAGTTCTATTCAGTAGCCTATGATGGGAAATTCTGCTTTGAAAAAATGGCATGTGTAATTAATTGCTCTTCTCACATAGTGTCTTCCTGCTGGTCCCATTGATGCACTTGTTATTGATCCCAAAATGTCTGCATGGGTATATCGTGCTCACACATAGCGCAATAGTGAGCATTACACACACTGTTCACTAGAAAAAAATTCTGCTGAGACACTTAAGACTAGTTACGTGTGGGAATGGGATAGCATGTCTTGGATGCAAGAGGTTTGCGGTTTGCAAACTGAGTTTATATCATGTTGCTTTTTTTCAAAAATGTGGCACCACCCACACATGTAAGCAATGACACCAGTTGTTTTTTGAGGAAAGGAAATGGCACAGTAATTGTCTCACTTTTTGATGGACACCTCAACTGCACCAATTGCATTAAAATTTTGATAGGAAAGTCTGGGAAAGCATACAGTTCAAGGTGCATATGTCATCAGTTTGAATCCCTGTTGCAACCTAGCCTCCAGCTTGACTAGCACATGTAGACTATATGCAACGAGAAATTGTATGACACCATCCAGAACACTGTACCACAAACGGTTGCATATATATAGATGAGTGTATATATAGATGAGACACTTATAGGATTGTTGGAACTGGCAGTGCTCAGCTTGCTATGTCATATGGCTGCTTGATGATGTTGCCCTTTTTGCTTGCCATCGCCTGGATTTTCTGTACTGTCTGCTAGTACACACATGCTACTGGCTTTTCTCATAAGACTAGTAATGCTTTCGCTTTAAAAGAGTATGCTGAGTTAGTGTGATGTGCATGGAAACAAGTTGGACCGGAAGGCACGATAGGATTTTCAGCTGTAAGTCTTGTGCCAACTCCACTTTGGCATTTATTTACGATTGCCAAGTGTTTACTGCCAAAGTTTAGGCTGCTCGTGCCAGGCTGACCCATTATTGCTGTGCTCATTCATCTTTTGCAGCCAAAGATGGTACCGACCTAAGAGGATCAGTCAGTCGGGCCAACAGCACCAGCAGCTTGAGCGGTGGATCTTGGAAGACTCCAGCATCTCGAACCAACAGCAATGCCGGCCTCAAGGAGGACAAGAAGGAGCGGAAAATTTCTGGGGTGTGTGTCTATTTAGTGCCTGTTGCTGGACTGGTGTTTGTCAACCAGACCGGAAAAAAATCTGGAGCATAACTATTCACATGATGGAGAGCAAACCCCTCTCCCTCTGTTCTTTGTCCATATTCGGCTGTCCTCAGCTTGTTGACATTTTCTTCTCTGCATCTCATTGTTCAAAGTCAACCTCGTGAGTTAGGTTCATGCAATTTTTTTCTGTAGTTCAGCCTCTATGGAGCTATTCGTTTAGAATCCACATTCTAAATTCAACGTTTCGTGGCCACTTTGAGATCTTGTACACAAGGAAGACATTCTCTGATTAGCTTATCTTAATGCTGTATCTTTATTTATGAGTCTGCTATTTCATATGCCATGTCTGGTCCAGTGAAGGAGAAAATGATGATAATAATAATTTCTGCCCTGAAGGGCTGAGGTGTGCTAGAAAGGCAGGTGGCCTTTCTTGATTTGAAGTGCTACACTTATTGGATCTGCCAGATCCTTTTTCCACGTTATGTGATTTCAGTTTTGCTGTGTACCAGTGTTCCCCTGTTCTGATCTTATCTGTCTGATTCCCGTGCACAGAGCCAAAGAGGGAGGCGCGGAGCTGTGTCGGCTGATGAGCTCGTAAGCGACACCAGCGTCATCAGCAGTACTAGTCAAGACAGTGTCTGGAAGACTGGCAAATCTAAGCCTGTCCTGGGAAAGCGCACTGGCATTCTTCTCAACTCATCTAAGACGGTGAGCGAGATTCACTGCCTGCACTGTACTAAGCAGAAGATACTTGCTGGGCCTATTATGAGCAGTTTCAGAGGACTAATCTGAGCTCCAATAAATGTCAGCACTATCGTACAGTAGAGCATGGATTCAACTCCTGATCTTATTTTTTCCGTTTGTCATTGCTGGATATCCCCATTGTTGCTGTCAGTCATTCCCTTCATCCTTATCCTTGTGGATCTGCATAACTGTAACCTAAAAGACAATTACTGAAATAAGCATTGTAAATTGCAGGTGCATTTAGTTTGTTGTAAGGGAGTGAAAAATGTAGCTGCACAACTTTACTGCTTTTGCTGGAATCTCTACTCTTGCTTTAGTAATAAAGAAAAACTTGGAACGAGAGGGACATCTGGGGGTCCCTTCTGTGTGGAATCACTTAAATGTCAAATAATTGCCTCACAGCTGAGGAAGGAAATAGTAGAAAAGGGGAAAGAGCCATCCAGACAGAGATGACAGACATGATTAAGAGGGTAAAAAGAACACAAAAGGGCTGATGTATTAATAATATTGTAGTCAATGAAACAGGAGACATTGACATGTGGGCACAGTATCCTGAAGACAATGACAGTTGGTGTGGGGGGGTCTTGAATTAGTCACTAAGGTTATTGGTGGGGAGGTCAAGATGAGCACAACAGCAGCTGGAAATGTTGCTAGTGATTTTATGCATTGGAAGAGTTCAGTATACTATGTTTAATGAATGATTTCACCATGGAGCAAAATGGTGGTGTTTCTACACATGGATGTTTTATGTTTGCCGATGTTTCTAGCATTGGTACCTGACTCATCTTTGGTATAGATCTGATGTTTTTATGTGTGTGATACATTGAATCTCTAGCTCTGAGATCATTTCAAAATGTTGCATGCTTTTGCTGTGCTACCCTGGTTCCATGTAAAGTAAATATTACAAATTAGGAATCACTTATCAATAAATTGTGTGCCTTGAGCTTTTACACGATGGTTGTTAACAGATTACGGTATAGTGAATCATGGTGCATTATGTAGCTGTTTTTTTTTTTCTGTGCCAGCTTTGTTTTTTGGCAGTTAAATGACATGAAGTGGACAGTATTTTTTTCAGTTTTACTTGTTTGGCACCAATTTTTACTTCCATGAACAAATGTGTATGTATTTTGTGTGCTGATGCAGTTAGTTTTTATCCATAGCAGCAGTAGCCTTAGTTCTTAGCCATAGATTCAGCAGTAGACAAAGGCAGTGATGTAGATGTATTGTACTGGCTTTGGACCTTTTAGAAAACTTATCAGGACCAATATTTAGAAATGGTGTTAGGTGCAGTGCTGGTGCCTTCTGCTGCCGTGTTTAGGGTCCACACAGTCCCTGAATGCAGCTGTCTTACCCTAGAAGATGTGGTATGAATACCGTGCACTTTTGAGTAGCCGACAATCAAGTGCATAGCAGCTGTGCCTAATGAGAGTGCATCCACATCTGCCGAATGCTTCAAGATGTCAAAACTGCATCTAATTTCTGCCTCAAAGATGGGCTTTCCCACCATGATGAAGTTTTTGCTATGCAGGGTGCTAGCTTGTGGGTTTTTCTAACTCAGGGTGCTAGCTTGTGGGTTTTTCTAGCTGTAGCGCATGAACAGACAAGGGATGGTGAACGAGAAGGACATACACATGTTTGCTGTTGTGGGTGTTTGTTAAGGATCTGTTGCACCCATCAGGCAAGCAGCCAGGAATTTTTTTCGGAAGGGGCCCAAGATGAGTTCTTCCAGCTGGCGAGGGGTAATGCTGGCACTAGTTGTGTTGCATGAGGAGTGTCTGTGAGGACCCTCTGTCGCTAACATTTCTGTAGGCCAGCAATTTAGATGACTAGCTGGATGAGTATAAGTTCTCTCTCTTTTTCATTCTCTACACCTTTTCTCTATGCTGATATTATAAAGCGTCCTACTAGAGAACAAATGGCAGCAGGTTAGAGAGAGCAAGTTGCTCCCAGAAATGTAAACAATGTAAAAGCAATCACTTCCCTTGCATGGTGGGGTCACTGCTGATGTTGCTTGGGCTAACCAAACACCCTGCTCCCCCTGGTGTTCGTTTGCAGGACAAAGAGATGCGCGCGCTGACAGAGTTGCTCAACAGCTACGACCAGAATGGCATTCCAAATCAGCCGGGACTCCTTACCTTCCGACCTTCTTCATCAGAGGAGAAGTTCCGACTGGAAGACAACTGGACATGCATCGTCGACAATCCTGAGGTAAGTCTCCTCTCACGTGCACACTTTTAGCCTGAGTTACATTGTAGGCTGCTCAAACAAGTCCTGGAGAGCATCAGCTCTGGTGAAGCAGTGCTTGGTATGAGCTAGCCAATACTTGGTCTAGATGATTGCATTAAGTAATGGAACAAGCACGTAAAGAGAGGTGGCATTTGTCTTTCTGTTAGTGTATTTGTCGCGCTACCTAGCACAGTAAAAGGTAATTGAACTGAGTGAGTGTAAATTAATGGCACAGGCTGTTTGACTTTATGTAGCACAGTTCACTGTTCAAATGCATGAGCTCAACAAAAAAAGAACAGCCTATTGCCCGCAAGTGACAGAAATGGAGCAGAGACTGGCATATCGGACAAAACGACTCTCACATGCAGTAAAGTTTGGAGCCTGTTTCGTGCCGTATGCCAACTTTTCATCTGTTTCTTTCACTGTGTCCCTTCAGCTTGCCCAGGCTTCAGTCCTTGCTGGTTTTATCACCGGGAGATTAATACTGAAACACACATACAGATGAGTTTTATGGAAGGGACTAATAAGAGCAGTCAAAGAGCACAAATGCCACGTAAAACGTGACAGATTCTCTTGGCTTCCTGCCATGATGTGTTTGCAACCTTTCTGTGTTTGCTGGCTGCTTCAATTCTTTTTGGCTGCTTCCAGTCCCTTCCAAAGCGGGTACGGAACCAGCAGGATGCCATCTGGGAGCTCATATCTACGGAAGTTTCCTACATTCGCACCCTCAAAGTCATCACTGAGGTAACTACTCATATCCCGGCCGCCTTTCCACTTACCATAAGCTCTTTGATTTCAGCAACTTATGGTCATTTTTTTTTTTTCTCTACATTTCTTGCAGCTGTTCCTGGCATGCCTATGCAATCTGCAGACTGAACGCATTCTCATTGAGGTATGTCGTACGTTGCTGTGAGGTATGCCGATGGGTGCTTCATAGTTCTGTATTGGCATTTACAATAGATTCAGGCATGACTAGGAAATGCACAACTGCGTTCAATTGAGGATTACTTCCCAAATATGAAATTGGATGGCACCACCATACAGCCAAATCAGCGACATTTTTGGCTTTATTAAGGTGTAAAGCTCATCCAGATCTGTCAAGTTATGGGCCTAGTTGCAATGTAGTTGCATTCAATATCATTAAATGTCATTAAATGCCCTGTAATGAACATTTTTCAATGGACAGCCTAATTTTGTTCCTTCTGTAGTCTGTTGTTCGCAAACTAATTGACTTCTGCAACTGTTATGATCCATAGCGCAGCAACAAAACAGGGGACAAACACGCTTGTTAGCGCTTTTGTTTGTCCCCTGTTTTGTTGCTGCGCTATGGATCATAACGCATACCCACTAGCCCGAACCATCACCTTGTTAAGTTATATTTCTGCAACTGGTCTTTCTTAGTACAAATATTTTTTGTGATAATCAAAAGTTAAAGCCCCATTTCATATGAACCGTGGCATCGTCTTAAGCTTTCAAAGGGCATTTTCATGCTTATGCACCTTTTGTTTCAATGTTTGGCTGTTAATAGCAACTGACTTGTAATGCACATCCGAGGCCAATACTGTTTCCATTCAGATTAATGCCAATAAATTTGTCTATGTGTCACCTTATGAAAAGTGTTAAAATTTGTGTCCATCAGAACCCATTGCAGAACCATGGCACATTACCCATGTGTCATGGATCTATCCAGTCAGAAGGAACAGAAGCTTTAAGAAAGCAGTAAGGACCGGACTGTTTCTGCCTGGCTCCATTCGTGCTTCTGAAGGTTCCAAACATTTTTTGTAAAGTACTGCTGTGTGGTACAGCTTGATTGCAGCTTCTTCACTCTTAGGGGGGGGGGAGTGAAATGCCTGAAAGTTTTGTGTCTGTCGTTCATTTGCACTCTTGCCAGCATTGACTTTTTCCTTCTGTATGTTCTCATTAAGTTCTTAGTGCATACTGTGAGAAAGAGCTTTGTGCCTTTCTGTCAATGCAGATTGACACTGAGCTCATGTTCAGCAACATCCTCGAGGTGTGCGAGGTCAACCACATGCTATGGGACAACTGCCTGCTGCCAACGCTGATGGCAGCGCGGAGCCAGCGGACACTAATCAATCCGCTGCACTTGCGTGAGGGGTTTCTGCGTTTCGAAGAGACCTTCCAGCCATACATGAAGTACTGTCTTGAGCAGACTACTTGCTTGCACTATGTCAAGGAAAAGCGCCTTGAAAGCGACCTCTTCAAGACCTACGTGGCGGTGAGTATGCCATGATCGTTTTTTTCCTCTAGTTGCCTTGCCACAATTGCTTAGTGGTTAGGGCGCTTGACTGCTGAGCCTGACAACGCAGGTTCAATCCTCGTTGTGGCAGCCACGTTTCAATAGAGAGGAAGTGCAAGGTGCCCTTGTACTGCAGAATGTCAGTGCATGTTGGCGACCTCCAGGTGGTCCTTTAATATGCATCACTGTCATCGTACAGTAGACTGGCATTTTGCAGTCCATGCTTGTTGAATGGATTCACTCTTCTGCTCGCTGCGTATGCTAAAGGCTTGATTAATTCTGGCTACAGCATGGCTACTGTATTTAGATGCCACTGCTTTGTATCTCTTCTCATAGTATGTTTGATTTTGAACTGGTCATGATGCCTGGCTACTGGTTTGCAGTGGTGTGAAGCAAGGAAAGACTGTGAGAGGCTGCGCTTCACAGACCTTCTTGTCAAGCCCATGCAGCGGCTCACGAAATATCCGCTCCTGCTCAAGGCTATCCACAAAAAGACAGATGATGAGGATGCCAAGATGGCCTTGGTTGAAATGGTGGGTAACAAGTGATGCAATATGCACAGTATTTATTAAGTTGAAAATGTGGTTTTGTTTTGACACTATAACAAGAAATGAAGCCCGTAATAGGAATCTGGGCTTGTTTGTTTGCCTTCATAGTAATGCATGTGCTTGGAAGGCTTAAATCTAAAGATGGCAGAGAGAAAACATATAGTATGGGTTTGCCACAGATGCATATTTTCATGAACATGTTTTAAGGACCTGTTCAGACTTGCATAATGCTGTATGTGTCGCTCTCATATTCACCTTTTGGTTACCTCAAACTCGTTCTCACATCTCATCTGCTGGCAGACTCGCTCTCTCAGAGAGCAGTGGTTGGTCGTCCCACTGCAGTGGTACCTAATGGGCACTGACTGCACTGCCCCAGGGGTGCTGAAAAAATCAGAGATAAGAGGTGAAATTTCAGCTGCCATCTTTTGTTGATGAGGATGGGAATGTTGTTACATTTCTGATTTTGTATCTGATTGTGAAGTTCACTTCTATTCAATGTGGCAGAAGGCGTTTATTTAGCGTGTAGTTAATGACACAAGAGATAGTTTCTAGACGGGCATGTTCATGTTTCACACCGGCTCTGATTCTCCTGTAAAATTCTGCTGTTGTTTTCTATTGTTGAGCCCTATGGCATAGTGTTTTTCTTTTTTTTCTTATGTTTGCAGGCCTTATAAACCACGTGTTTTCACAAATAAAATCAGTTGGAAGTCTGCGCTTTGTCTGTCCTTTTGTGCGCTTTATGTCCAGTCTTGTTCGCGCAGATTGTACTTATTCACTTCATTATGAACCAACTAGCTCGCCAGAATGTCCTTCTTCACTATACTCCGTTTCATACATCAGGTTCAACGCTGTGAATGGTACGGAAGTAGTCCGGACAGCAAAAATGAAGGGAGGCATGTTACTCCGTGCTTGTTCTGTGCCCGAGTGGTCTATGACACGAGAAAGCGACAGCGTGTTGTCAGTAGTAACAGTGCATTTAATCAAGATCATGACAAATGTGTTATGTGGTAAACCTATAGGCAAAGCATTTACTATGGTTCGCTCACCAGAAATAGCGCACCACTTTTTGGTAATGAATGCAGGCAGCTCAAACAAGAGCGCCAGCTCTGACAGCGTTGCACATGATGTTTGAAACGGAGTATACAGTCGTCCACACACCTGTCTAGAGTGCTCGAATGGCGCGTTCTGTTGCGCATTAATGGCTGTAGCTGCTGTATGGCATGTCCGATGCAGCTTTTAAAGACACCAGGAGTTAAGCACTATCCATGGGAACATGCATGCGC
Source organism: Amblyomma americanum (assembly GCF_052857255.1). Taxonomy (NCBI): domain Eukaryota; kingdom Metazoa; phylum Arthropoda; class Arachnida; order Ixodida; family Ixodidae; genus Amblyomma; species Amblyomma americanum. Next base: position 6,571,187 of record NC_135498.1, read on the forward strand.
AATAAATCCAGTTCTCAGCCACTTGTAAATTACAAAAGTGTACTCCTTGGTGCACTGTTCAAGTGCTCTAGACAGGTGTTTGGACGACTGTAGATGCCATGCGCGACAAACATATAGAAAGATCTGCTTCATAAAGTTAGGCTAATGCAGTATCGCTTCTCTTGGAAGACCATGTTCAGATGATACCTAGTTCTCTTATCTTAGCAACTCACTGTGGTATCTTTATGCCATTTCCAGAATGAATGTGTGGAAGCCTTTGTGTATGCTGTGGACGGGAAGCTGCGCCATCTTCATGAGCGTGACCGACTCAAGTCAATCACAAGTCGAATTGAGAGTTACGACCCATTTGACATCAACAACGATGAAGTTGAGAAGGTAGGTGGGTCATGTGTTAGCTGCGCAACCCTTTTTTAATGCTTGCCTGATGTTACAGCAGGAGTGCATAGCATTGCATGCAGTAAATATTTCCTCCAGCAGAGGCAGATGCTCATCTGGCTTCAAAAATGCAAAGGGGCATCTTGTGCTCAGCCGGTTGGGCAGTTGGTGTCTCGTAAAACGTGCAATAATGGAAATGAAATCAGTAATGAAGCTTTGCTTGGTGCATGTACCAATTTTATTTAGCATACTGTGAAGAATGTTCTAACAAAGTATACCGAGGAGCCAGTTGGTCAGACATGCTGTTTGAATGAAGAACTCAGTGCCCATCCTGTTCTTGCCTTTTCTGTGTCCTGTCTTAATGCAGTGTTTTTCATTTAGAGAGTATTCTAGCAATAGACTTAAGTCTGTTTTGCTTGTCGACAGTTTGTAGTTACGTTTGTTGGTGCAAGGTCTGCAACATCATGTTGAGAAAATAGTATGAATGCAGGATTTGAGAAAGAATGCACACCTTTTCTTATCACTTGTGTTTGCTCTGTTCTCTTAGTATGATTGGTTTTGGCTGCTTGCTGACAAAACATGGGAACAGAATTTTATATAGCAGCTGCCTAGTGAATACCAAATCTTAATTACTCTGCCAAAAATTATAGTTACAAAATTAAGTGTTAGTTCTGGCATATTGCTGTTGGTGAACGACATGGCGACTGCAGTGTGATTGTCTCTTCCTCTCCAGGCACTGAAGGCTCACTGCACGCTGGACCTGACTTGTCCCATGCCAAGTTGTGGTAATCAGCAGAACAGGCAACTCTTGTATGAGACATCGGGCGTCAAGCTCAAGGATGCTGTCAGTTCGAGCAAGGTCAGTGCTTGACTTTGCTTTGGCCTACACGCTTAGTGGCTTTTTCTATCCACTTCACCGCAAGCCATGCTGAAAGTTCTGGCACATTTATATCATTTCTGGAGTCATTGACTCATGCACGGCTACTTTTCGAAGCCTTGAGACACTTGCTGGGTATTTCGAGTGCTGTTGTGGTACAGAAAACTTCCATGAAAGCGATGAAGTGGCTCGTCAATTAATGGTCCACTACTACTTGGGATGTATACCGAGGGGTTATATTGACACCTACTGTGGGCAGGAAAACTAGATGAAATGCAGTAGTTTTAAAATTCCATTTCCTGAAACCTGGCTTTGCTATTAGTTCTCTGTCAGTAGGTGCTAAGCATGCTTCCATGTTCATCATTTTTTTAATTTCAATGTTAAGTTGTCCTGCTGTAAAACTTTGTAAACACTTGCGTGTTTCCTATAAACTTTTACAGTGCTATCCTTTGTGGCAGCGAAGCTGGTGATATAGGAGAAGGTTTCTACATCAGCAACCCGTTAGATTCAAGGTGCTATAAAAGAGACATACAGTGACAGTATTTGGGAATGTGAATTTTTTTAGAGTGATAGGTAATTAAGGTAGTGATTTTGTTGAAATTGCTGTTTACTGCAGGTGATCTTGCATCACTTGCCCTGTGGATGGTTTCTTTGCATTATTCGAACAGGTACACCTGTCAATGAGCACAGAGCACATGTGACTAATGCAGTTGAACCATGATATAATGAAGTTTAATATAACAAAGTTCATGATGCAACAGACTCTTTTCGTTTCATGTTCTTGCTTCCATTGAAATGCACATTTTCTTTTCCTTGATTTAACGAAGTTGTTTCGCACCGCAGTTTCGGTGCAACAAAGTTTTCGCGAGCACAGAAAGCAAATTTGGGCAAATTCCACCACTTTTTAAAGTTAAAAAATTCTTACTTGTAAAAACATGAAGTTTGCTGTTGCTACCAATGAACAAGCATTGGTAGCAGTCGCAACCTATGAACGTCCCATAAAGCTGACACTCTTGAGCAAACATCAGATAAAAATAACTTACTTCATGACCTCACCATGAAGTTATTTGTCTTGTGCAAAGCTTGTACGGTAAGGTTTCTCGTTTTTGAACAGTCCTTTATATAGCTGGCTCCCATCTTGCCTCGCTGCAGTGGCTCAGTGTTTAGGGCGCACGACTGCTGATCCGAGAACGCAGCGGCTGCGTTTTGATGGAGGCGAAACACATGGTGCCCATGCAAGTACTGTGCGACGTCAGTGCAGCCCCAGGTGGTCTAAATTTCCAGGGCCCTTCACTGCAGTGTCCATCAGAGCCGATGTCACTTTGGGACTTGAATGAACCCAATGATACCATCACGCCCGGTCCCGTAAAGTGCAGACACAGTCACCGATCGATAAATCATGTCTGGCGCGTGCGCACACACACGGTTGATGAAACTGTGCACAAAGCAAGCCAAACCAGCCGTGCTATTTTGCGGGAACCTCTTGCTTGCACGTCCCATCCCCTTCAGCCCACGAGAGCATGCGATGGGTAGCATGGTTGCTTGATGCCCTAAGGAACTTCTGTAGCGCCACTTGGTTTCGTATTCGGTGAAGGCACCTGCTTCATGGCAGTCGCTGCAGCAACACACGATGCTCACGATACTTTTTCAGTGGCGGCATTACTTCCAGCTATCTATGAAGATTTCTAGGTATCCGTAATTTACTCAGAAAATACTTTAAGGTAAAGGTAGTATTAATGCACACGCCATGGGGAGTGACTCGGCTCCACAGAAAATTTCGACTAAACTGATATTTTGAGATATGCTATTTCCAGATAACGAAGCTTTACTGAACTGCTCTCACCGCTCGTTTTGCTTGGTGTTTCTTCTAAAATCACTTGTATTATCTTCACGAACACATGTGGGCAAAATAAAGTAGAATGGAAAGGTATTAGGAAGGTGCATTATCACTAGCACCACTGAAAGACAAAAACTTTGGTTCGACGAAGTTTGCGATATAACGAAGTGTTTTTCCAAAAAGTACTACTTCGTTATATCGAGATTCAGCTGTAGTTCGTATTGCTGTATCTTAGTTATTAGAGTTATAAGTTGCTTGCAGTTGTGTTCTTCACTGTTTCTACAAGCATGTTGGCATTGTGAAAGAGTAACCAGGGCTGTTTATTTGGCTCTAAGTTATCTTCCTTGCTTTACTGAATCGGTTTTAACGCACGAACACATTGCAAAACCAGACAGTAAATTAAACTGCTTTAGTAAAATGCAATCTCGAGTTCTTTACAGCAGCATCATGCTTTGGAGGATATTAGCCAGATTTGTTTTGTCTACTTCTGCTCCCTCTCATTTCAGTTTAAATTCTGGAATTGTCAAATATTGATTAAACTTGACACCTTAGTCTAGTTTGTCTGTCATTTGATATGGCTGGAATATGTTCCTGTCTGCACACCCTTAGCGGTACACTGAATTCAGTATTGGCCCATGCATGAGTGACTCCTTGGTGCTTGCAGGTTGATGTCCACTGCTTCCTGTTTACGGATGTGCTGCTTGTGTGCAAATCTCTGAGCAAGAAAGGCGACCGTGTGAAGGTGATCCGGCAGCCTTTCCTCGTTGAGCGGCTGGTGACGTACGAGTTGCGTGACAACAGTGGGCTCATCGTCGTCTACCTCAACGACTTTGGCGTGGCTGCATCCTACTTCCTTCTCTACACAGGCGACCCACGAGGTTTCATGGACCAAATTCGCAAAGCGCAGGTATGTGCAGATCTCCCAGTTTTGTGTAACGGTAGGTGCACATGGCTCTTAATGGGCTCGTGACTACCTGTGGTTGAAAGTTTTGTTATACTGTGGTGGTTTGAAAAATGATTCTTGGAGTGCATTCCCATAAAAATTCTCTGCGAAGACACGGCAGTTGCGGAGTTGCAGTTCTGACGGGGCTTTTCTCAGCATGTTTGCTCCAAGATGGTTTGTCTCATGTGCTGCTAGGGTGACTAGCCTTCACAGAGGAAATTTTTCTCCTCTTCTTTAGGGACAGTTGCAAAGCTACATCAGAAGTCCACCTCATTAGCTCTGCTTGCACCATGGAAGGTGTGCACCGATATCAGACCAGCAATAGATTGAGAATGTGGCTCTGCTCTTGCTCTTTGGAGAGACTGCGTATTTGCAAGTGTGATAAATTTCTGACACAAAAAGAAGTAAGCAGAGAGACAAAGTGAAAATATGACACACTGCAGAGGCCTCAAAGAAGTACAAAATTGCTATACTCTTTCTCCCAATAGGCTTGCAGGGGAGTGGAAACTACAAGCATGAACTGGAAGCTTTCATACATCTCCTGTTCTCATGTGCACTTGTTTGGATGCCATTGCCTCGAACTCATAGCTCTCACTCATTCCATTACCAAGATGCGACGTGGAGTACACAAAAGCTCTATGAAAGTACAAATTTTCGTTGATTTTGAGATTACACCCATTTCATCATTGGTGAAAGAAAGGAACTTGACCATGTTGATAGGGAAATGAGCAGGCTTTGTTTTGAATTTTTAACTCCCTAGCAAACTTGAACGAGCCAGGCTTGTTGTAAGCAGACTACTTTTCAGGCTCATCACAAGTCCAGCTTGTTGTGTGTTTTCTCGTATTCTGTGCCCAATTTAAGGCAAGTACGACTCACTCAAAACAGTTTTTTTGTTTGGTGACAGATGGCAACACCAGTGCTAAATGACCACTTTGCTAGTACTATGTTTTAAAAAATAAATGCTTTAATATTTGATCATACTCACATAATCTATACACTGCCGTTGTCTATGTGAACATTAGTTACCTTAAACTGAAACTCAACACTTGATCACTGAATGTTTATCATATGTTTGTATCATTTGTCAAACGCTTGTCCTTTGCTACTGTGGCATTTAGTATTGGTCAGTGTGTGGTCACATTATGGCAACACGCTTAAGTATCTTATGCATTACTGGCCAATGAAGAAAATTCTGCCAATATAGAAAATTCTGTTCTTAATGCAGAAGTGTGAGAGCCAGTGTGACAGCTGTGAATACATGAAGAAGGAACTAGATAGAATTCCACAGTTCGAAACATATGACCATATTGCAAAAATGGAAAGCTCGAACAAAAGGTTGAAGCATTCCTTCATTTGCAGTAATCATGCTACATCAAGGTGTTCAGCCACAGAGGAATTTTCAGAGATTGCAAACACCAAACTGTCGAATCAGTTAAGAATTAAATAGCAAGACACATTTTATTTGCATCATAAAATTGAAGCCTTAAAGTGTTCGCATTCCTGTGCTTGTGTGGGAATGCTCTGGTATTGCTTTTCACAAGTACCGTGACCACTAGGTTAAAGTTCACCATCGCCTCTTTTCGAGTGCAGGAGCAATACCGGGAGGCCAAGTCACAGGCAACGAGTGAGAAGCCCCAGCTGGGCTACCTGCAAGATCTGGAAGACGAGGATGACTTGGACATACCACGCAGCGCGCTGCTGGTGGCTGCCCGCTCGCCACGCTCGTCTAGCCACTCTAGCCTTGTGCACTCACATAGCGGATCCATAGACATGAGTGACCCGGCCTCCGTGGCCTCCATGGCTGGGCCCTCCGTACCCTGCCCGACACCCCTCTTTGTGAGTACTGGTACTTGGCAGACATTCTTGTAGGTGGGCTTTTATCTAATGTTTTATTTTTTTTCTCTTTTTTTTACTGAATGGTTTGGCTGTTGTACAGGTGTGGCAACCATAGAGTTTCTCGATATTACCTAAAGAGAAAATTGGCACCGCCATCTATACAAGTTTCTTAAAGATCAATTTATCCACGGCAGGAATGCTGGGAAAATGAGGTTATCATATTTAGCTTGGCTAGCGTTGGGCTGATAACAAACAGATTCTACCTCTGAATGGTAGCTACAGTGTGATGGTTTCGTCTGCTCACAGATTAAATTGTTTTAATGGTGTTTTTTTCACTTCAATAAATTTAGTCTAGGTGTAAGGCTAGTATGGAAACTTTCACATCATTTCTTGGAGGTTTGACTGAAGAAGAATCTTATCATGAGTTAAGTTTTTACAGTAGAACCCCACTATAGTAAACTCAAATATAGTAAAGTGAAACTGCGGTCCCATTTTGCCAAAAATGTATAGATGTCTGTACTTTTTTTTTTTCAGTTAAATGAAGATTAAAAAAAAGACTGCTATAGTAAAGAGCTTCTGGCCTTGGTGTAGTACCTCCCGCGGAATGATGACAACGCGGCATGCGCGAGGCTGACATTCAAAGTAAAATGCATGCCACAGGCTTTGAGGTAGCTTCACCGCCAAGATCGGAAGTTGCCAGGAGTTCGTGAGGCAAAGCATGCAGCGTGCATTGAAGAAAAAAAAAAGTAAAGCTGGCTATGAACGCAGAAAGAAGGAGGCGTGGGTCGCTGAGAAAGGAAAGACAGTAAAAATGCAGTGAAGAGTAGGGAAGGGAAGAAAAGGGCAAACATTCTAAGCACAGCAGCACGAAGCACATGCAGCCAGCGGTAAGAAATGGAGGCGCGGCGGCACTGCGTGAGCAGTACAGTCAATGTACAGTTACAGTCAATGTGCTGCTTGCACATGTTGATCTGTTTTTTTTTTTTTCAGGCTTCAGTACATTTTAGTTCAGCTCTTGAAGAATGTCTACCTTCTCCTTTACCGAAAAACGTCATTGGTTGTTTTTAGCATGGGTACCAGTAGAACTCATAGTCAAGCACTTGTCTCCGCACCACGTGAAACTTGGCCAACACTTGAACACACACAATGACGAAAGCACAAGAATGTTAAGAAAAATGGGGCAGCGAGGCCTCATTCACACAACCAAGCCCTAAAATAAAAAACATGGCAGAATTCATGTGGCTTGTTGTCCCTTCATCAGCAGTTCTGTACCCAGCTTCCAATGCTTGATTGATGATGGCAGCTATCAGCACAGACGCACACCATAAACTGAGCACCTCAGTGCAGTTTTTGAAGCTGTTAATCCAGGCAAAGTTGATAAAAATGAGGCGTTTTTACTATGGTTGAACATGTTATTCAGGAAGCTTTGGAAGCATTCTCGCAGAAATTTTTGAAAGTTTCGTAAATCTGTAAAAATTGTTAACATGAGTTTTGTAGTAATGAGAGTTCAAATAGCTCGCTGCAACCCTGATCGCAGTATGGATGTCACGTTGGCTGACTAGCTCCCTGTATGATTCTGAGAGGTTAACTGATAAGGAAAATAAAACCTCGGAAGACTAGTTTTGCCACAAATGGAAGTCCACACTTCTTTAGTATGTCGAGATGTGCTTCAGTGTGGTGTAAAAAAAGAAAGGAAAAGCAGTGGCAAGCAAGAACATTGTGTTTTCATACTGCAGCAGGGCACCTCGGCTGCTGCTGCCACTGGCCAGGGACGAGCTACCAGCTTCGAACTCGGTGAGCTGCGCAATCCCAGCATGACGTGCGATGACCTCGATGAGCAGGGAAGGTCACGCAGCATGGAGACGCGCACACCAGGCCCCGTCTGTGTCACAGTGACGTCACCACGCCCTGAACGGCGAGCTTTTCTCCTCAAGGGGGCTGGCACAAACGCAACATCACCCAACACGCTTACCGTGAGCATTCCTTTCACTCACCAGCCGGAGCTGGAAGAGCCCAAGGAGTACAGGAGCTATCCGACATCCCCAACCATTCAGGTAGGAGCATTTAGTATCAAGCTGCAAAGTACTACTTGTGAAGGTCAAAGGGAAATTTAACTTAATGACCCATAGATCTTTAATCATGCGAGTTGCAAAGCATCTCATTTGTTTCATATTTAAAAATTCAGCATAATGATGAGAAATATTAATCACCAATGAAAATGTGAGAAGGTTTTTGGTTTTAGCTAAACATATTGTGAACATATTGACGCCGCTCTGTGCAAATTGCACCAAAGTGCTCAAACTCACTACTTTTGCAATGAGCGGTGTCATGCACCGGCTATCCAGGCAGACATAACCACAATTGTTGCTGCCCTTTCAAAGTGTTAAGGTCTCTTTAAGCCCTCTTATAAAGATGTGATTGCTACTTGGCATTCATTCCTTATGTCCCGAAATTTGGACTAATAAATGCGAACGTTGCAACGTGGACTTCCGTGGTGTACATTTTATGCCGTATGTATGACCCATCTTTGGTTAGGATGTTTTGGCACGCGTTTTTGAGCCACTGCCCATTTTTCTGTCACTATGGAAACACAAGCATGCACGCACATTGCAATGGAGGCTGATCAAAGTCCACAGGCTTGCGTGTCTTCGGAATCTGCCTTGCATCGACATGATTCCAGCTGGCCGGCTATCATGGCCGGCTATTAGGCCTATCATGAGTCAAACAATCGAAGCTTACATATTATTATGACACAGATGTCATTTGATGAGATCATTCACTTGCGCAGATATATCAATTACTGCATATACGACTCATGACATCTGCCAGAACATCGTGCTGAGCGCTGACAAACAACAGCTTGTGGGAAAAGCCCAGGCTGGCACTACTCTTGTAAAGTCCGTTAGTGAAAATCTCAAAGGCAGCGTGGCCGGTGGTGTAAATGGCTGCAATGCACCCGTCTACTTTAGGCGAAGAGCCATGCTGTTGCGCAGGTTTGGCGGCAAGCTAGTTATGCAGCACTCCTTCTGAATGGGAAGAAATTCATGATCAGTGCGTGCAGCTCGGAGAGTGATTAGTGGTACTGATGAACACGCTGCAATGCTTGTTTGTTTTAAGGGCGGAGGGGGAGGACTACGGAAGGGCAAGGAGCGTTTACTACGTATTAGTAGAGAGGTTTAGCATAGCGCAGTCCTCTACTGCGAGCAGGTTCCTTTAGGTGCCAGCTGCGTGTGCGCAGATGGCATCAAGGGTGCACACACCTAGCACTGTGCAGGCACAGCTGTGTCCTCGTGGAAGCAGATCACAGTAGAGAATCATGCTGTGCTAAATCTCTCTAGTTTCTTGCTCTACTCTGCATTCATCGCAAGAGATTTCCGCCTATCTTGGGTAGCCTCACAGTGAGCTCGGAATGTCTGCGAGTGAGCGCAATTCCAGGCTCACGTGTAAGATTTTTTCCTGATTTGTGTCGCATGCATGTAACATCAATCATTTTTACGTTGTGTGCGAAAACTTCTTGATGCCTATCTACATTCGCAATGAAGACCGTGGCCCCATGGCATGCTCCCGCTCACGGGCTTCTGGCGTCTGCATCTCTGTAGCAACTGAGCATTGTTTTTGGGGACATGCTATCTACAGTAGAATTTCGTTACAACGAACTTCACGGGACCGCCGAATTTAAATCGTTATTTTGAAATATCGTAGTACTGAAAAACCATTATTTTCATGTCAGTAATGCATCACAAGAACTAAAATTACGTACCTTTGCAGCAGATTTACGTGTTGGCAAGTAAATAATAAACGGTAACGCTGGGCACAGTTTAACTACAATTTATTGCTTGAAGAAGTCTGTTATCTTCTTCTGGCGAGTGGACGACAAGCGCTGCAGGACGAACGCCTCCACATCCTCGACCTTCCTATGCACGTCACCGGGGATATCTTTGCAGCGCCCGAGGAATGATCGGGTCTTCTCTAGAAATACTAGGACATCCGAGCCGGAAACAATCTCTTCCTCTTCGTGCGCTGATCCAGTGTCGGCATCGTCTTCGTCGCTACTACACTCTTCTTGCTCACGCACTTGATTCACGATGTCTTCGGTGGTGAGCTCCGCGGATGTAGCCGCCGCGCTGTCGCTACCCACATAATTCGAAAGTCGCTGTCCACATAAGTCGCTGTCCACGGTAGTTGCCCAGCCGCAGACGTTTTCTTGAAGGAGTCAGCTGCAACTCTCGATGTAGTTTTGTGATCTTGTCCCGATCTTTGAGCATCATTGCCATTGTTGACGGTGTAATGTCATGCTCCCTGCACAAGTCCGCTTGCTTTTTTCCAGCAGCTGCGACAGAATTTCCGCTTTTTCTTTAAGCGAAAACTGGCGTCGCTTCTTTTTAACGCGGGGGCCAGGAGAACTCATTGTCAGCAAAGCTAATGCACAACACAGTCATAGCGCCGATAACTTTGCAGATCCTAACGTTCGCTGTCGACATGGTGACACTGCGCTGAATAGGCTTAAGACTACTGCGCAGTATGTGACCACACGCTGGATGGATGATAATGGCCTTACCCTTTGTATCGGGCGGCAGGTTGCGCCGCCTAGCCTATATTCATTCAATGCGACACTCGCATGATGGCAATACCGCTGGGGCTGTATCCGTTGCAACGAGTTCCCCAGCGCATAGCTGCTGCTTCGGATGATGATGACAGGCGTCAGCTTCAGGGATTTGGTACGGAACTGTGTAAGAACGAAGCGTCTTGCGACGAATGCGAGATTAAATTACATACGTTATTCTGAAATATTCGGTAATTTGAAATTCGTAGTACTGAAAGTTTTTTACATTGAAAGTATAGGCATTTTGGCGGGGATTTAAAAAAAATTCGTAAATCTGAAAATTTCATTAATCTGATGTTCGTAGTAACGAGATTTTACTGTATACGATATTCAGTGCCATAACCATATTGCGCAATTTAACATCCACGTCGACCTCATTTGTAGTATAGACCCATGTTCATTATAAACTAGAGCAACTGCATGGAGTTGCTTGTTCTGTTTGTTGTTCGCCATCTATTTCAGTTGTGCAGCATGGTGGCCCTGGCTGTCCGCTATTTGTTTTAAAAATGAACTGCTATACATCACCTAGGGCCAGTGCAGGCTCTGCATGCAAAGTTATCAAAGATGATTCTTGAGCCAGCCAGGGACTGACCAAGACTGGCCTGGCTCACAAGGATATAGAGGCAACTGAGTGTGATTATTTGCTTCTGAGTGAAGCAAACACAAGTGTGCAAGAAAACATGGCAGAACTGGCTGGAAAAACAGAAAAACCCGAGAGGTTTTAATGTGGAAGAAATTTAATGAAGTCTTTTAAAAAGTTTTGTAATGAAAAGTGGAGGGCCACACATTCATGGATTTGAACTCCTGTGCTTGCGAGTATGTGCAAAGTATGTGCTCTTCTAGTAAACACTGTGACGTATTTAGGTGTCTACTCTTAACTTTTCAGCATAAAAATTGGTATGGAATGCCTGTTGGGTGTGACTTGGTGCCAGTAATGGCAGACTTAGTAGTGTAGCACACCTTTGTATCACAACCAAACTCTTATAGCATTGTTTGCTAACTCAAAAGATTTGGAAACAGTTGTTCAAAAAGGTAACAAGTTCTCTTTGAGGAAAGGTTCGTTCAGGAAATCAAAGAGATACACAAAGTTACTAAGGCACTGGTACTTTTCCACATAGTCACCATGGTTGTTGAAACATCTGTTTTATTGGAAAAACAATCTGTTGACATTCGCAGGGGCCAGTTAACAACAGTCTCCTTTAGCTTCGGCATTGATTATGAAGTGGCAACTGGCCAAGTGCTTCTTGAATGGTCCAAAGAAATGAGAATCGCTTGGTGCGAGATCCAGGCTGTATGGAAGATGTTCTAATACAGTCCATCAGAAATGCTATGCCAGATCGTGTAAACGAGGCCACATGTGGTTGGGCATTGTCGTACAACAACACGGTATCTTTCGAAAGCAATTCCGGTCAATTCCTCCAAATCCCCGTCTGCAACCGTTCCAATGTGGCACAATAAATGGAAGCATTCACGGTCTCTCTGTGGGCAGGGAAATCAACCAGTGAATGTCGTAGTTTCTTATGGGGTAACTTCTTATGGGGTGGAGACGAGGGTTGTCTTCGCCTTGGATGTCACATTATGCACAGATGTTTCATCCCCTGTAACGACACCTTCACCTGAAACAGCATTAAATGCTGGAGAGACAACCCCACTCGCTTGGCTTTATCCTCGTCTGGAGTTGCCGCGGTACTAAACGAGAACAAGTCTTCCGGGAGCCCAATGTGTTATTCATGATATCCACTACACTGCCAATAAAGATGTTTGTGTGCAGTCTGCCTTACATTTATGCAACAGTCAGCTTGAATCAACTCTTCGACACAGCACACGTCATTTTAGGTCGACCTTTGCTCATCGCGCACATCTGTTCTGCCTTTGTAAAGTTCCTGTCTCCAAAACCACACCTGTTTTCCTGACATTATGCTAAACTTCCACTAGTTGGCAGTGAATCGCAGCTAGGGAAGTTTTCTTTCAACACAAAAACCTTATTACGCTTCACACTTCAGTCGCTGACCATGTATCTGTCAATGCCTCCAACTTGTAACTGTACTTCAAAGCACATCGGCACAGCTGCCTCCATCTACTGGCAGCATTTGAAAGCTTTGATCGTCTTGTCTACTTAGACATGAGCTTTAGTTCGCACGGGATATTTATTCACCTGTGAGAGCTCTTACCTAAGTTATTGAACCACCCTAAAAACTGCATTACCCAGAGTGCTTCTAAATCAATGTCTTATTGTTCCACAGTGCTCTAGATTGGAAATTTTAGTGCTCGAAAAGTAGTTTCAAATTACATTTTACCGGTGGCATCACTGTGAGTATTCAGAGTTGTGATGGTCCTTGTAGAGTTCAGCACATGTGAAATGCAGCTGTGGACATCCGATAGCTTCCATAGTCATAGTAGCAAAAAAGTGTAATTTTTTGTCTAGTTTAGGAAATGATATCGCAAGTGTGTAGGTGCCTTTCTTTTGGGTGGTTCAGTTAGAGTGCTGCTGTCTTTCCAGGTCCCAGTCATGTCACCACTGCATCCAAAGAGCCTCTCACCCACATCACGCTTTGCTGCTGGACTGCCCCAGCCCTTCCTGGGCTACAACCCAAGCGGAGCAAACAAGCCGCCGCTGCTGAAGACCAAAAACGTGTCTGGCCTGGTAACCCACAGTGCTCTTCCCAGCGAGGGCCCCAGTCCTGTGCACAGCCTCGAGGGCCCCAAACCCCCTGAAGAAGCAGCCACTGGCAGCCCGCCCGACTCGGAAGACGAAAGCGGCCGCAAGCGAAACTCTCGGCGAACGGGCCGCCCAGAACGGAGGCACCACACAGCCGACTCCTTTGAGCACCTCAAAAACCAGAGGGATCCGTCAATCCACAAACGACTTTCGTGGAACTGTGGACAGCAGCATGATTCGTCGTCTGGTGCAGCGGGCGTGGCCAACCGCTTGGCACAGCACTCATCGGATGCGTTCCTCAAGAACAAGCATGTGGCAAAGTGTCTCAGCAGTGAGTCAGTGTACAGTTCTAGCGGTGTGAGCAGCACAGGGTCCCTCCTGTTCAGCAGTGCAGGCAGTGGGGATGCCTGTGACTGCTGCTGCGATCCCGTTGCTGCACCTACAGATGAACAGAAACGGCTTGCCAATGGTGGAGACGATGATGTTGAAGAAGATGAATCATCATCTGCAGCAGAAGGTCGTCGGCTGAAAACTCTAGGTGCACCGGGAGAGTGCATCAAGATTGATGTGAGCGAGGTGAAGGATGGCATCTCATCAGTGCAGATCGTGGGTGCTGAGGGTGTGGCTGTGGCTCCTGGAAAGCCAGGCAAGCCGTCCCGTTCGGACCTGCAGAAGATGAAGGAGTTCCTCCTCAACAGCCGCTCAGTCGAGGCCTCGTGAGTATTGTCTCAGTTGGTTCTCTTTTTTGTCACATGCTAAGCTGGTTGTGCCTGCCGACAACTGAAGATGTTGAACACCATTGAGTAGACTCAGTTTTTTGCTTTAAGCCCAGTTTAAGTCATGTCAAGCCAGGGGTGCAGTTGTCTTATCACACCCAGCCTCTGTACCAGGAAGCAACTCGGGGCAGGCAATTAGTTGGCCAAAACTTTTGTAATGTTTCTTCACTGCGTGTTTACTCAGAAGGCAGAGCTGAACATTGCATTGCAGCTACCTGCAGCATAGTTGGTTCCTTGATGTTGCATTGTCAATGGACAGTGCTATTAGCGTTAATTAAATTACTTGCTTTAATTTTTGACGTCACAAAAATGCGGCGTGTCTGCATTGATGGCTCTCTTCACCAGGCTTGCGAGCCTGGTGACATCTGCTACCACCCTATTTTGAAGGGAATCCTCTTTCTATCCATCCGTACGAGCCGCTTGAAGTGCAATGGGGATTCCATGACTATGGTGTTCTGCTGCTAGGCACAAGGTTGCAGGTTCAGTCCTGGCCATGACAGCTGCAGTTTGACAGTGATGAAATGCAAGAACACTTGTGTGCAAAGCTTTTGATGGACTATGAAATGGATTTGGAGTTGCTGGTAATTGTGTTTATTCTGTAAAACGAATGCTTTGAGCAGTCTCACACTAAGTATGAGTCCTTGGAACAGGGCTGGTGATTCAGTATTACTTTTTGAAAACAGTGCTTTTTAAAATTTGAGTGCTGATTGATGTGTACATAGTGATGGTTCTTGGAACTGTTTTTCTAAACGATATTCATCACGCCTGTGTTGATGTCATGGTGAGTGACAGGGAGCCCAGTGCTGCCATTCGCTGCTAGCATGATGCCATGGCCACACTTCCAGTAGAGCGACAGTCATCTCCTCTGCCAAACAGCTCAATCTTCCATAGCTTTGCAGTCGTCTCTGTGGCGGCCAGATGCGGCTGGACTGAAAGGGCGGGGAAATGATGCCCTTGTGCCGCCGCCTGTAGTTGGTCTGTGCGCTGGGCGACGAGTCGTTGCTGCCGTCGCCGGCGTTTAGCAGCCGGTTTCCATGCACGGCATACTTGCAGGGTCAGAAGCCTATTGTGGTAATCGCTTGTAGAAGTCGTGCCTCAAGATCTGGATCTATGACGTGCTCGCAATGACAGCGGTGAAACGTATGCAGGCGATTGCGCCGACAGGCAGGTAATGCAGGTGGCGTCACCGGAAATGAACAAACCAAGTGGTGACACATGACATTTTCAGGGCAGGGTGTAGTATCAACCTGTTTTTGCTGTTTTTTTGGGCGAGTTGGAATTTATGAGATGAGGGGGGAGGGATGGGCTGAGAGGAGCGGCGTTTTCAGTCGCTGATATTTTCGATGTTACGGAAGCTAGCTCAAAAATTTTTGCTGTGGGGTGACCAGTGATAGAATACTCATCACTTGTCTGCTTTACTTAACCTCTGTAAATATCATTTCCTAGTGTCTAAGAACCTCTGGTGCAGCCTTTTCTGTAGCTTGCCTTTTTGGCCTTGGTGCCTAAATGTTTATGGTTTTACTGAAATTTGTGGTGTGTTATTTTTATGCTGGACCAGGAATTGAAGTTTCCCCACTTCTTTTGTTCCTTGCTTTGTGACGGAGGGCTGCACAGTGATTCCTTCTAATGTCACAGTGCACATTGTGCAGCATTCAAAACTTTTCCTTTATAAATGTTTTGCCATTGTTTTCTCTCTTCTTCCTTTAGTGAGGTATGACAACGCCAATAGTCACTGTGAGGACATGGCACAGACGAGGAACAGCGGGGGAGCTACCCTGTCATGGTTCTTGGCTCGGCCACAACAGCCATTGTGTACAGCCTTCTGTATGTTTCTCAAACTCTTTTGCCGGCGAGAGAGGGCATTTGCTTCCAGAGTCCTACAGGGAGTCCAGGAAGAGCAACTTGCTGGCTTTTGTCCAGATACATATCTCCTGCAGTGTGTGGAAGTACTGTCTTTGTGACGATACGATTGAATGACCACATTGTACCATTCTATTTCGTAAAAATTTTTTGGAAATGACTTGGGCTTTGGCTCCTGCTCTGTCCTTGATGTAAGGTACAGTCTAGCGTTTGGATAGTGTTGTAGCCCCACTGTGAAGTTGTGACATTGCCCCCCCCCAACAAGCTTTGCCGTGTTTGTACTTGGCCTTTTAACAAGGCTCCTATACTGGCTGTTCCATTGGTGTAGTACCTGGTTCGTCATGACACCTACCACACTATGCAGAAGGCAGTTTTTTTTTACCCGGTGCATAACTTGTTTTCAGAACTTGGAAGAGAATTTAAAAGGGGCGGGCACTGTAAAGCCAGACATTTAATGATGCTTTTATTTATTAATCTTTTTGAGAAAGAGATATGTGCTCCTTAACCTAAACAAAATGCCTGTCAAGACAATTTTAATCACTTTGTTTTTTTGAAACTCTGAGTTGCTTGAAAGTATCATTTGCATGCTCAGAGCTGCTCACATAATGACTTTTCTGAAGTTGGGTTCATGTTGGTTATGTGGGCAGTTTTTATTTTTAACTGGTTTTAAAGCCTCTGAGCACCGCACAAATTTTAGCATTTGCTGTCACTTTTCAAACTAATTTTGGTATGCAGGCTTTCTGGTGCTTTCGAAGGAGTGCTATGCTACTGAAGCACTCGTGGCGTTGTTATTGTTTCCTTCCCCTATAATTTGACTTGTCAATCTAAGGTAGATGGTGCTTAAGCAAGTGCTCCTGTATTTCATAGGTACCTCCGACATTCTATGCAGTGAGCACCAGCACACAACATTCAATTCACATTCTGTTTCTGGTAATACACCAGCAGAAGTTTTCTGCCTGCACAGCCTGCTGATACCATTCTTATTTTAAGGTTCAATATTCTTTTTTCCCTAAAGGCAAATTGGTATTTTTCTCTTTTTTTTTTCAGATGTTAAAGATGCGTTGAGTGCCAAACAGTTATGAGCAACACTGTTCCTTCCGTGTGACCGCTTGGCAGTTTAATTAATGACTGCCGTGAGATTCACATTGTACACAACTCTCCAAGACTACGCTTCTCTTGCATCTCTAAGCAGTGCAATCATACTCGGCTGAAGCTGTTCTTGCTTAGGCCTTAACATGGTGCGAGACCTGTGTAAAAACACACTTGTAAGGTTATAATGCAAGATGCACATACTGTGCTACAGTTAGAGTCAAAAGGACAGCACACCTTTCGCTCTCTTCTCTGCACTCCTCTCTCTGACAAGCTGTGATACAGGTCATTAAACTATTTGTAGATGCACTGACAATAGACCGGTTTTCGTCATGTTCCAGCGTGAACATGTTGCTGTATTGCATGTAAATGTGAAGAGTAGGGCGCTGCAAGTGTATTTTGCTGTTGCAGCCGCTGCTGCTGGCTTTTTATTGTATAGATGCCACTATCACTTTTACACTGTAAAACATCTAGTGTTTCGTAGTCCTGTAGTCTAGTGACCTGTCCTTCTTCGTAGTCGTTCTTGAACTTGTTACTATGAACAAAGGTTCTTAAAGCACTTGACTGTGTACAAATTAGAGATCTTTGCCCCTTCAGCTGACTTTCACTCTGAGGTCAGCTCCTACAGCATGCACCATTTAGCCTCTGTGAAGAAGAGACACATTCGACGTTGCGGTCCTCTTGACTTTTGGCTAGAGTTAGCTTGAGTTAACGTCCTGTGCTTTCTGTGCAACCTCTTGCTCTGCAAGTGTTCATTTGGCTCCGTTTTGAGTCCAGTTGAGAATTTACTTTTTGGCACTTGGTTTAGCAGTGGAGATTCTGTCTGACAGAATGCGCTGAATAAACTGCAAACAAGCTTCTGTCATTTAAAGCAAATATTTGGATGCTGCATTGTCAAAACCACAGCATTTGATTTGCATTCATAAAAGATATCAATGGCACTGTCTTAATTTACTGAAAGCTACAAAGCCTACTAAACACACCCTAAAAACAGATGCCAGGTTGAGAGCCGAGCAAATCATTAGATTTTATGTGCTGCTTGTTTTGTTCAAAATTTAATTTAGAGGCATTGGCTATTTAAATGCCCTTTTATGGACTATTGTCCTGTCAAGTCGTAAACTGCTTGTTTTCTTCTTTGCATTGTGTTATTTATTAGCTCTTATATGACATCTGAGTTGTGTTGTCGTTTCTTTTTAAATATGAGTCACCTCAATGCTGAAGTGTTGCTGTCACCCCTGTGCTCCCTTTTCTCAACACATAGCTCAAGACGCATAGTGTCATCCCTGGGTAGACATTGTTCAGGCACAGTAGCACGACTACTCGTAGAATGCACTGACACCTGGATAAGTGTCATCGTATTGATCACATTGTTTTTTGACCCTGAGTGTTATCGGCCTGACATTCAGGGAGTTGTTTGTGTGCAAGAGATGTGTTGGCTGTGGCATGAAAGAGGGTTGGCGGACGAGGCTCACAAAAACCTGCGGTGTTTCTTAATTTGTTTCCAACTCAACTTTTTGTGTTCGATTACATTTCATTTTCTATAGAGTGAAGTTGTTCTTTTGCCATGTTGAACGAATTAGGGTTGCTCATTGTGCAAACTAACCAGACAAGTAGTCCGTCAGAGGGGGCTCTTCTGAAATGCTCGGAATTAAAATATATTACTCAGAGTGAATGTGCATTGTGCTTGCATTACTCTTCTGTGGTCTTTAGACTTGTCTTTATCGTATACAAGGCTTAATCCTCAAGCCTTGCCTTGTGGTCATCTCGCCCAGCCCACGAAAGCAGGCCTCGTGTTGTCTGAAGCAAAATTCTGAGCTGTAGCAGATCAACATGTCTTTCATGTCGCAGCCAATGCAGCTGCTCTTGCCAGTGCATGCTTTAGTGCTGAAGGTGGTCAGCAAGGTGAGCAGTAGAAAATGTTGTCGTGTTGCTTTGTACATTGCTCATCTGCTGCTGTTTTCTTCTTCGAGCTGTTAGTTACTTCAAATGCCTTTTCCCTTTGCTGTTACTTGAGAGGCTGCCATACATGTATTTGTACTCACACTGCTGTGTGTATCCTGTCATGGCCAGGTTGGCTTTATGTCCTCAGTTGCCAGCACACTTAACTTGAATCCACGGCAGAGAATTATTGCATGTTGATATCTAACTTCTTTTTTCATGTGGGGGAGAATTCTTCAGCGAAGGTACCAAACCTGTACAATCTGCACACACTATGGTCTCACGCACTCCCATTCCCTCTCATCTACTAGTTCGTTAGTCCTGTGTGCTTTCCATTGTCGAAATGCATTGTTGCTATTGCTCACTCTCGCTAGATAGGTTCAATACAACTGATGCTTAGACAGGCTGAGAATTGCATAGCTTTTAGTATGACGCAGAAGCTTTCCAGCTGCTGTAACCATGCATATCTAGAAAACCAACCTTGTTGAATCCTTGAGAGTGTAGATGGAGGTAAGCAACAACTCATTTGCATGATTCGACACATGCCTCTTTTTTTTCTTGACTGACCTCTTCTTCACCTGTGCTGCACGGTACTAGTAAGACTGAGCAGAGGCACTCGTGTCATGCACCAGTTTACCCTTTCTTGTGTTCTTTCGAAATTTCTCTCAGCACTTCGTCTTTCTGTCATCTTTTCCAATGACATATGTTATGTCTGTTGATTGCAGTGGATCTGAGCTTTATATTGTACACCAATGAAACAAAATCCTAAGGTCCTTAACGGTGGTGTTCAGCAACTAAGCCATGTGGCACCATTTTGCTGACAGTGTAATATTTGCATGACGGCGATGTGTTAGGGCACTAGTAAGTGTAAAAGCCAAGCAAGGCATATAAACGTGGCTCTCTTTAAATCTGTCAATGATCTTTTGCTATTTTGATGACTGCAAGGTCAGTTTTTCATGGGTACATTTTTCTGTGATGAAGAGCACTGAACTCCTTTTGCAAGTTGGCCTCCAGTAACTGTAACTCTTGCTTGCTCAAGACAGCAACATCGTTAGTCTCATTTCTTGTCTATATAAGTAGCTTTTTATTGTAGCACAGGGGTGAACAATCAGCATTGTTTTTTTTTCTGCCAAACCATGTTATTTTCTGATACACATTCTCTATGTTCTAAATTTACGATGCAACTCGAGCATTTGGGACTCTGAATGCACAAGTGTGCAGCCACACTGAAAAAAGGAGCAGTCTTGAAAAAAAAAAAACGCTCATTTACTTATGAATTAACAGTGGTAGTTAAATGTAGAACACTTTTTATGTAGAATATTGTCTATACAGATAGCTTAACCTGTGTAGGTGGCCTCATTGCCACCTAAAAACGTGCAGTGTAGTTGAAAGTCTATGTACAAGAGCATTGAAGCTTGCTTGCTTGAGGGAAAGCGCTTTACTGATTGGGTCCAGAACTTGGCACTGTCAGATGAAGGCAGAAAGGGCACTCCATCCTGCCACTGTAGTCAATTTCTTTACCCTGCATAAGAGTACTACACAGAAGTAAAAGGACCATTTGCTGCGATGGCAGGGTTGAAACCTCACATGGTTCATTGATGTTCCATGTTCTTGTTTTTCACTGTTCTTTTTTTTTCTTTTTTAGCATTCAGAGACCTATATTCTGCAACAACCTCAGATGCTGTGTGAATAGCATGTCCCAACGCCCATGTGTACATAGCCTTATAAATATGAAAGTGTTTTGCGTTCCTTTCGCATGTCAACAAGTGGTGATGACTTGTCTGTTTGTACTGTCTTGAGGAGGTAAGAACAGACTTGTTTTGTTTTTTCCTGCGACCCTGGTCGCCCAAGTGTACAGCATGATTAGAATAGATAGATATTTTATTTTCGTGCGAATCATAATTTTTTATCATAATTTATTGCTGTGTGTAATTAATAATGTGTAGATGGTACGTATCAGGAGAAATATATGTTCACCGTATATAGGGTTGTCTTGGAACAGGTCAACCATGCTGCTGTAGCAGCGTAAGAAGTCGACAGGCTTGAGATATATATGTAAATGTATGGCGCTACACATGTATATTGGTAAAGAAAGGAAAAATCTCTGTGTGGCGCTTTTCCTTGCGTGTATTCACTTGAGATTTGCACCGGGCGCTGATCTCGGAGCACACATAATCTTGGTTGAACTGTTAGTACAAAAAAAAAACTATAAATAAAGCTGTTTTGCCTAAACCTCTTGCCTTTTCATTTGTGTGCTGTAGCAGGTGCAGGACATCCCTCAGTCAGATAGCACAATTTGTTGAGGGACAATGTTGCATGAGCTGTACGACACTTATAGTGCACTAGAATGACACCCATTCATTGTGGTCATATGTCATTTTGGCCTTTGCTCTGAAAATTCATGTTTCCAGAGCTCACTCTTTGTAACTTAAACACAAAGATGACCATAAATTTCTTCGAATTAGGCAAAGTTCGAATTAAGAAGAGTTGTTTTTTGACACACATTGTTAAAAGGTCTGAGATGTCAGATCAAATTACGGCTACATATGGCGTTCTGGTTTTTCTGTGAGTCCATCACCCTCGCTGCCATCTCACTGTGCAAGAATGCCAGTTTGGTTTAGAAAGTTGGGTGAAAGGTTGTCACTCTCTTTCAAATCAGGTTTGAAAAAATGCCAGTGACCAGTGCCTATCCACATCCATTTTATTTCGCTTGTACTCTCTATATCTTCTTTAAGAAATATCATTCATGCTTTTTTTTTCCGTTTGCAAGAGTAACTCTTACTCCTGATCTCATTCTGAGGATAAATTGTCTGATCATGGCATATATGTTCTTGCTCTCAAATCAGGTGAATATCAGCTAGCGAAAGTAAAAACTCTAACCTTCCAATTCTTTACTGGCGTATGGCCGCAGTGCTACAGTAAATACTTATCACAGACTGCAGTTCTTGCCTGTAATGGTCAAATTTGCAACTCACTGATAGTTTGTAACAGGCCATAATTCTAACAAAAGTTATCAGGACACTAGCCCTAAGCACTGCTCTTCTTTGCAGCCATAAATAATATTTCATGGTCTCTGTACTCTTACAGGCTCAAATGCATTCAGGTAGATATGTAACTAGCAAACCCCAGAGACTCTTCCTGCCCAATCTTCCAGCTAATAGCTAACACCTTTTATGCTTCGGTGCATGAGCAGAATCAGATGAGTGGGTCTGCCAATGTGAATTTTTTATCCGTGAGTGAGTGTCATTGGAGAATGCCCGCTTGCTGTTGTTTTCAGGAACACCCTGTTTTTCTTCATCTAGGAAACTAATGGGACATGTTTCTTCATCTCGACATGACTTGCATGTGTCACATTAGCACCAAACATTCTGAGTGCATCCTTGCATGGTTCAGTTATGTCACCGTAAGCACGACGTTCTGTGAAAGTCAAAGATGTCCCGGTATGTATGCTGTTGGACGCCGTGAGGATGAAGATGTCTCACTCATTCTCGCAGGACAACTTTGTGGCATTGAAGGAAATCAAGTCAGCTTTTAACTGGAACAAATTTATCTACTACAGCTTTATATGGAATCATTCTGACGCAGAAAATTTTGTCTTCGGATGCCTCAAAATGTATACCAAGTGTTTTAGGAAAGCCCGCCACTAATTTTTTAAAAGTAGGGTTTCTGAGGTAAAGAGAAGCTTTGTGCGGAGTAGTAATACCAGTGTAGGTGGGTGTCAAAAAAAGCAGATGAATCATGTTAACTATATATAGTAAAGCAATTGAATAAGTTCTAATTGTTAACTTTTGATCGATTACTGATAGGTATCTGATTGCAATTAGAGATTTGTGAAGCATGCACCCCATGGTGACGACTATGTAATTGGGTGCCAGTGGTGCCTTGACACAACCATGGAAGTGTCAAGGCTCTGCACGACGTGTTCACGGCAGTTTATGACAGTTTTCAAAATGCTCCCTGTATACCTCAAAGGGAAAAACAAACAAAATTGGGCGTCATCGCAAAGGTAAGCTGCTAAAAACTCGGCTTGTCTCGCACATTATTTGTGAGGATCGTAAGAAATATTCTGTGTGGGTCTTAAAAATATTGCAGCACTTTGCCTGCATCTCAGTGAAACAACAAAAATTGAGGTCGTAAACCATTTTACTATGAGCTTCATTCTTGCTGAAATGCTAAAAAACAAAAAAAATGGTGTGACGTATAATGGGCGCACACAGGTTGTTCAGTAGCGGCTGAAGTCACCGTCATTCCCGACCACGGCAAACATGCGTCTTGGCAGGGAGTCGTAGAGTGCTGGCACAAGGTGCACAAGGTCGCTGTCGGCCTTCAGCTCTTCCCACTGTCTGCTGGTGGCCTCCCACAACTCATCAGGAGTAGCGGTATGGAGGCCCATTTTTGACATGTTGGCTTTTAAAATGCCCCAAACATTTTCAGTAATGTTCATATCTGCGCCCTTGGGCAGCCAATCTAGCGTCCTTGCTCCGAGGTTCTCGAGGTGTGCGGTCACTGCGTGCGCCGTGTGTATCGGAGAAAGATCATGCTGTAGCAGGAAATCCCCGCCTCTTTGGGGTCCATCCAGCACGTGAGGAAGGAGCTGGTGGTCAATGATGGCAATATGTGTTGGGGAGCAGAGCCGACCATCAATGCGGTGAAGAGGCCCGAGGCCATCCTTCGTGATGACCCCCCACACGTTCACAGATGTTCGGCCACTTGCCTTGACGTCGTGGACGTAACGGGGATCATACTTAAAAAAAAGCAGTATTTAATGCGAATTAATGACAGTGGGTAGCAAAATAATATTGTGTATAAGAAAACAAGTCACGAGACAATTAAAAGACAAAAGTTATTGATTTACCTGTTTGCGACTGGCCGGTAACTTTTCGTTTCTGGTCCCACTGAGTGCAGAAGGTGCTCTCATCTGTAAACGCAACGTTTCGCCAATCGTCAACAGTCCATTGGAGATGCTCTTGAGCAAAGGCTAGCCTTTTTGCCCTGGCACTGTCGGAAAGCAGGGGCTTCTGTGCAGCTGTCCTGTTTCTGATTCATGCTTCTCTTAGCCGTTGCCTAATTAATTAATCTGACACATTAAGGCTGAGGGCAGCCCTTATTTCACCCGCTGTGATGAATGGGTTGTCACTAGCGCAGGCAACAATCTGCAAGTCTTCTTCTTCGCTTGTTTTTCTGGTGAGACAGCAAGGAGCATCTCCAATTCGTTCTTCGTCCCGGTAGGCACGTATGGTTCGGCCACTGAAGCTGGAGCCACTCCAGTTTATTTAGCAATTTCCTTCTGCGATGAGCCGCCTTTTGACATTCCTATAATTCGAACTTTCTTCGTTTGAGGTATACGAGGCGGCATTTTGGTAGCAGTTAGAAGCTCCTGCGAGCACAGCCTGTAGGGCAGCTTCACTGAAGTTGCACAGCAGTCTTATAGCTTCACAATTTCTTTCTCTATGGCTTCACCTACGCTCGTGAGCATAAATAACGCAGTGTGTTGACAACTGCCCCCTTTTTTTATATACATGAAGAAAGCTTTTACGTCAGGAAGTAACAAACGAACTATGCATGTTCTTTGATTTTTCGCGTGATTGAGCGTGTTCGGTCTATCTTTATATTTTATTTCCTTGCTTGGTTGCTACGGCGCTGATCTTCGAAATTTAAAATGCGAGCAAAACCATTCGCCTACTCACGCTGCCTATTGCGATAATTGATGAGCCTAGCAGACGATGTGCCCAGCTGAGCGCGCTTTGTCGGCATGCGCTTAGCCTCAGACTGTTTCCAGCCTCGCCCCGTCATACGACGCTGACGCACGGAAAAGTCCCGCTCGCGCACGCCAGTTAAAGATTTGGGCGCCTGTGTGTGACGATCTCGCATTACGAGCGTACATAGCAGTAAAGCCACAATTTATGAGCTTGGAAGCACACAATACTGGGGTGCATGCAGCAGCCTACAGGTCCTTCATTAGAGAAAGACCCTAGTTTCTCCCATAGAAACATGGCACCTTTCTTTTCAACGGCAACTGCTACGCGTAGCGCGAGAGTTACAAACTGCAACTGCGAAATTATTCTAACGGTTGTTGAAGTACTCGGAAAGCCGGAACGGCTTGGTCTAAGACGGCACAAGAAGAGGACCGACAACTGGTCGTAGAGCACCTCGTCCGCATGCGAGTCGGTGTTTCAACATATTCCTGTGGAGCGACATATCTCAGCGGAATGCGACCTTCATGCAACAGCGGTTCCCGTAACGTGACGGACATCGGGACACCGGTTCCGACTATCGGCAAAAGCTTTCGTGAAGGACCAACCGCTACCCGCAAGATGCACTTACGTAACGGGCACTGCGACTCGACCTGACCGGCATAAAGCGACGCCCGAGTGCACCGCTGAAGAGCCGTGCAGCAGCGCCACGCGCTCTGTCTCCATGGCGACCGCAGTCGGTTGGCCCCAAAACAAGGGGCGCATTCCTGCTCTTGGGCCTTCAACGATCACCACCGCATCTCGCCCAGGCGCCGGCGGCATTGACGCACGTGGAACGGAGACGGAAACCCTGAGCGGGTTTGCAGTGCCGGGAGTTTGCTTCCCCGTCTTGCCGCCTTGGAGCTTGGCCGGTCGTGATCGTGGCAAGCCTCGCAGGCCAGTGACAGTCGAGACACAGGTACAAGAGGGGGCACGGCTAGGATCGTGCGCTGTTGATATTCGATTTGTTGCACGCCTTCTCCGCCGCTGGACTTCGACGAATCTCCGTGCACAAAGGACGTCCGGCGCGCCAATGGGTGACGTCAGCGTGGCATGGCGTCAGCCAGGCTCATTTGCCCCTGTTTTTGTTGTCTGAACGCGCGCCTCGAACCAGGTGTCCACGGGGTGCGAGGCAGCGAATTATTGTTAAGAGCAATGAATGCTGGTTGTGTCGTACGGTGGGCCTGTTGAGCGCAGCTGGTTTGGATAGAAAGCGATGACTGCTGGTCGCGGCAGCCCTCTCCCGGCAATGACCACGTGTCGTTGCCAAACGGAGAGTTTCTGCCCATGGACATCCTCCCGCTGAACGTACGGAGTAATCAGCGCATTCCCTCAGGCACGCCGATATACACTGAACTTGTGGCGTTGGGTTGCATTTTAGCAGCGTGGCTTGCCAACGGAACTTTCGGTGACCCTTGTATAGCTCTGCGCAGAGGCGTACCTGGCAGTATCTTCGTCCTCATGTGAGGCCACGTTAGCCGTCTGTGGCGCCAGTGTCTTTTCGGTGAGCCTTCATTGTTCGTGGCGCCTAAAGAGTTCATCTACATATGAAGCAGAGCGGAATACCGTTTGGTACCATGAGCAAAACACGCCACCACAAGGCCCTGCCTTCGGAAGATGAAGACAGCGGCCGCGGCTCCGTCGACAGTAGCCTTCTGTGCCGCGACTCTCCAGAGCCCGGCGCTCGAGAAGGCAGCTGGCTGCGTGACTTGACGCCGAGCTCTCCCGACGATGAGCAGCCGGGGCTGAGCGCGTCGTCGGACTACGAGAACGTCGCGTCCCCAAGCGGCAGCAGCACGGCTTCTGGGCCCATCTATGTTCGGGCTCCAGGGTTCGAGCACCACGGACATTCGGTGGCCGCTGCGACGGTTCCTCGGCCGACACCGGAAAAGAAGGCGGCCAAGGGCGCGGGAAAGCCGGCGGCCCCACGAAAGGGCAGCGTCATCAGCGTCAGCGACCTCAGCGCGCTGAATGAAGGCCGCTGCGTGTCAACACGAGTCAGGGCAAAGTCCAAGAAAGGTAGGAAAGAACGATCCTCGTGTGGTGTTTTTGTATGCGCCTGAGTGTGCGTGTGGGACTCAAGAATGTGACCGTCTGTGGCGCACGCAGAATACTTGCATTAACTCTCACTCCACTTCCCGTATTGAAAAGTTCAGAAAACTATGATAGCAATTACGACTGCTTTTGATAAGCCTCCTGCACGCATGTTTAAAGAGACTTCTAAAAAAACGCAGTAAACGTGCACAATTTTCATACGGTTGTGTAGCGACACGCACAGGATATCGTGCGGTTTCCTCTTGACTGCAGATAGGCCCCCAGGCTGGGTAATGGCTTCGAGCCGCACGTGTCACAGTGCCCTCCACGTTTTGATCAACACGTGGACGCAACGCAAAACTGCACCTTTGTAGTAACTCTTTGGAGCGCCTGAGAAAGTCCAAGGTCTACCAATGTAGCCATGATCCACCATACTCCATTTATAATTGGAGAGACATGGGAGGAGACCTTTTCCCGGCGCAGTCAGGCTGATGACTCCATCGATAATATTTGTACTGTTCTCTAATAGTTGTAAGAGACGGGAAAACCTGTGTATGCTTCTAGAAGTAAACAAAGAAACGAAGCTCTTGACATGTCGTGCAGTTCTTAAGCTCCACCTTAACGACTTGCCCCGGATGCCTACATGCCCGTGGCATGATCGAGTTAAGGAATGTTTGGCTTTTAATCTCTAATTCTTGCAGAAAAGTTCTTATGGTGACAATGCCTGGCAGATTAAACATCCATGAAAAGCTAAGTAGCGCAGATTGTTGAGCCGGTGGGTGAAGCGATCTAATCGAGAAAACTTAGTGCAAACCACGACGGAACACGATGCAGGAACACGCACGAACACGAGCGCAAGATTGCAACCATATTTCCAGAAACCAAACACTGCCTTAAGAAGCAAAGAAGCGCATGCGTACAGCTACCAGAGCCACTATCAAACACAACTGACAAAGCTCAGCGCACCCGACGCAGAAAACCAACAACAAAAGAGAAGCACAAGAACAGCGGCTGTTATTTAGCGCTAAGGAATTCCTCTTTTTTCTTCGGAAGGGCCACTGATGCCTTACTCACGCAAGCGTCCGGAGCCTCCACGATTTCCCTGGCCAGCCTATCACATGCGCGCCCGATAACAACCGTGGGACAGACGGCACTGTTGTTTCTTTTTCTTATTCCTGTTGTTGCTGTGTTTGCATCCAAGGCATTACAAAGGCAGGTTCGAGCCACCTGACGAACCTAGGCAATTTGCATGCTCTCTCAGCCTCTCAGCGAGACAGCGCCCTATTTGTCATATGAAGTTGCAAGTTTGCGCTCATGTGTGTGTACGTGTTTCGGTCTCGTGTCCCATCGTGGTTTGCGCAAAGTTTTGTTTATTATGAAAAGCTAGTTTGTTTAACGCGCTTTACAGCTTTGCTTTGTAGCCACACAAATATTTATTTATTTATTCAAAATACCCCCAAAGGCCCTCATTGCGAGGGCATACTGCATGGGGGGTACAAGGCATTGGTTATAAGTTATAGGTTATAATAATGTACTAAAATAAAACAAGTACAAATCACAAATATTAATAAAATAATAGGCATCCACAAAAATACTCTAAACAATACATATTGCAGGAAAACTTTAGGAATGAATAACACATCTCCGCAAGAAAAAGACAACACCGGAAAATTGCGCTGAACTACAATAGAAAAAAAAAGTTGTTGAAACGTGAGTGCCGCCGCAGTGGCTGAGTGATTATGGCGCTCGGCTGCCGACCCGAAAGACGCGGGTTCGATCCCGGCTGCGGCGGTCGAATTTCGATGGAGGCGAAATGCTAGAGGCCCGCGTACTGTGCGATGTCTGTGCACGTTAAAGAACCCCAGGTGATCGAAATTATCCGGATCCCTTCCCTACGGCGTCTCATAGCCCGAGTCGCTTCGGGACGTCAAACCCCCATAAACCAAAGGAAACGTGAATGACTGACATGTTGAAACTTACTTAGGTCAGATTCTGTGACAATGTCTGATGGTAAAGCTTTCCATTCAGTTATTGTGCTCGGTAAAAAAGAATATGTGCATAATCGGATGACTGGCAGTTAATGCGTTTAACTTTGTAAGGATGAACACGACGTGGAAAGATAACTGGTGGTGCCTGAAAGAGTTCACCATGAGGTGAAGGAAAAGTAGTACGGGGGAAATATCCGCATCATTTTTTTATTTCTTTATATGAATTAAGCAAAAATACGATTTTGAGTGGTCGGCGCAATACATTGCCAGCGTTATCTATTGTGACCTTAATAATTCCGCCATAGTAACCAGCCAGCAGCGCCGCGAGTTGGCGACTTTTTCAGCCAAGAGAGAGAGGGGGCGGCATGGAAGCGTTTTGAACGGTGGAAAGATTTAGCTGCCGTCTTTGAGTGCGCGTTCAACTTTACCACGGAGTAGCGGATGGAGGTGGGAAAAAGAATAAAAGGCAAATGAATGTAGAAAGGAGAGGCGCGTACGGAGGAAGGCGACAGCCGACAGCGGCGTTTTGCTTATTCAAGGTGGCAAGGCAGGTCGAGGTAGAGCCTCTAGGCGAGGCCCTTCTCTCCGAAAGTTCGGAAACTCTTGCGGGAGTAAACGCGAACGACCGCGCGGAATAAGGACGGCCGGTAAAAGACGAACAAGCGGCTCGAATACTACTGCGAACGCCGGGCATTCTCAGAGGAACTGTTGAGCTGATTCGAGCGCCCTCGAAGTAAGTGGAAAGGAAGCGAGCCGGTGGAATCAGTGCAGAAGCTCTTCCGACATAGGAGCTGTTGGCTTGGAACGCAGAAGCAGGTGATTTCTCTCCTGATGGTGAAGCAAAAAGTCCTGAGGAGAAGACGTGGGCTTTGCTCACGTCTCGTGAGCAAAGTCCATATTTGAATTGAGAGTGCTTCTGCGAAGCAGTTATACGGAAGCTGCGTCCAGTAACTAACATCTGGGCTCTGCAGTCACCATTGATACTGTATTTTTGGTTTCGTCAACTGACAAGGTTTTTCCAGTACGTGCTGGTTTCTTTGTTCCTTTGTGACGGTTATTGAGCTATGCGACTTTCAGATTTCGTTTTATCGCAGCCAACTAGTTCACCTTGGCCTTGGTTCTTGTTTTTGATCACGCTCTGCACGAACGGAAGAGCGCTTCGGTCCTACCCCATCTCTCCGCTACCGCTCTATTGCTATACTAACGCGTTATGCGAAGTTTTTACTGAAATTCGTTTTATATCCTGTCTTCTTTGCTACTCTAAGGACTTGTGTTCCTCTTCCAAAGAGGAAAAAATAAACGCCACCACGATTACTTTGTCGCTGCGTGCAACCTGCACTGCGTGCTTCTCCTCTCAAGAGCCACATAGACAGTGCTGCAAGCTTTACAGGAGGGTGCAACTCGCGGAATGAGGCTGCTAGGATCAGACTGAAAAATTAAGTTGATTGTAATTACAGTTTCTAGATATTCTACTGATAACAAGTAATAAAAATCCGATAAGGTCTCACCAGTTTGTCAGTTGTTTCTCAGTTATAAACTCCGTTGAAGGCAGCTGAAACCGAACTCAAACTCCGGCTAAACATCGTTCTGTTTACGTTTTCTTCGTATCATGCTGTAGAGATAAGGTTCTGGCTTAGTTCCCAAACTAGGCACTGTTTAGAAAGCTGCAGTAATCCGCAGCCATGGAGGTAATGCTTTAAGGCATTCTTGAGGAATAAAAGTGGCAGCACTGTGTATTTAGTTTTCCAGATATATTAACCGGATTTAAGCGGTCCTTGTTTGCAAAAAAAAAAAAAAATCGAAGGAGCAAGAACAATATAGTCAAGTTTATTTCACTAGGACGCCGTAAAATAAACTATATAAAATGTTCAAACATAGCGTGCTGATATTGGAGTAGATAAAACGACAAAGCCGCTGGCACACGTTACTTCTATTTTTCCTCAGAAAAAATCAAATTGCTCTCGACAGACGGCAAAACAGTCTTTAGATTTTGTATGGTAGGACTTTTACAACTGCGATGTGTCAGCTAATATGCGTTACGGCTGAAATATTTACTATTTTGTTTAATGCTACTTGCTCTTGCCGCTGAATACCACTTGATGTTACTGCATAATGCGAAGTCTGACGTAGCAAAACTCAGTGGAGACTGGACATTCGTGCGTCTGTATGACTGCTATGTGGCCCGTTATCAGAATCAATTAAATCTGCCGAAAATACAAAAAAGTAACAAAAATAAATGTTGCCTGCAATATTGGATCTCACTGGGAGAAACCTCCGTCTAGCGTTGGCATAGGCTGGTGATGATGAAGGCTGCCCGCTAAGCCTGCAGTTCCACGTCGCCAGCCGGCGTGACGCGCTGATAGTGACCGTGGCCGCCGCCGTGTTCGGGAAGCCATTAGCGCAATCGGGGGATTTCCCGCCAATCCAAGGGAAAAACATGGGGCGTACCTGGAAACGCGGCAATTCGGTTCACCCTCCCTCTCCGGCTGACCTTCACCGCCGGTAGGCGAGGGCGCTTGCCACAGCAAATCAATACGCGCGCGCTAGCAGCAACGTATACATTGCAGTCAGCGTGGCGGCAGCTCGCTGTGCCACGCACGTGCCTAACCGGTGATGCGCACCTACAAGCGAGTTCTGCTCTCCGCTTTCGCACTTACATCAGAGGCCCACAACTTGCTTTGTGACTTTTTGTACGTAGCCTTTGTAAGCGTACTTTGCCCCGATTGCCTCATTTTCTTCGGCCCTGACACCTCCCGACTAACGACACTCGTTCCACCCGAAGCAATTTTTTGAGTGCGTCCGGTTTTTTTCCCCCCTTTTAAGACTAAGGTGCTTATTGAAACAAATATATGGTTGTTCGTTGTCCTTAGTTGTTGTCATGCATGTAGAAGTTATTATGCGAAGAGCTGGTATTTCAGGTGGATTCCCAACTCTCTCTCTTACATAGACGACGCACGCATCGTCAGCATATAATAGGCGCTTACACCGAATGAGAGCAGTGTAAGGCAATAACGGCTTTCGTTGCACTGGCCATTATTGCGTAGTGTTCACGATTTGGATAAAGTGCAAACGAACATAAATACATACAGAAGCACACTGCATATCACAAATAGAGAGTGATTTATGCACAGTTCCTACCCTTTATTCTCTTTGATATTCACAACATTTCCCCAGTCCTAAAGTAACCCCTCTCCTATCCGGTCTAAACCGAAGCCTATGTAGCATATGTAACCAAAATATAGAACATATGTAAGTATGGAACATACGTAACCAACCACACAATTTAAAACAACGTGAAGACGTGCAGTTTTGTTTTCTGCATCATTACTGCGCATGCGTCATGCAGCACGAAACACTTGTGCAATCTTGTGTAGTTAACAAAAAGGTTCCCAGGCAAGTTTTGGCGGAAGTCAGCAATAAGGACATGTGACGTTACTTGGAATGAACCGACGTCACCCTATGCTATGCAAGCGCGAACCCCATGGGAAAGAGCCAGCAGCAACATTAATCTGGGCAACTATTTTGTTTAAAAAAAATGTAAAAGGGAAAGGATATAGAAACACTAGCAAGCAAATAATAGAGCTACCGAGGTTACGTCGCCTTCTTTCCCTATCCTCGGTCGCCCTATTATTTGTTTGCTGACGTTTCTATTAGACACCGGGATCGCCATAGGACACCGGTAGAGGCTGAGGAGATTGCAGTAGCCATTGCCATTGCACGACCAGGCGTGAAACACGTCAGCGATAGCAAAGCGGCGGTTAGGAATTTTAGCAAGGGTAGAGCCAGCAATCGTGCTGCCAAAATTCTGAACGAGTCGAGTCTCGCCGAAAGCGTGACTATAATCCGGACCCCAGCACACGCCGGTCTCGCCGGCAACGAGGCTGCCCACATGCTCGCCCGCTCCTTGCTTCCTCGTGGTGCAGCGGACGCCTCCACAACAACATCTAAAAGAAAGTATTGACACGTTTAGGGATATAACCGACAATCTGAAGAAAGACAGGAGGATATATCCACCACCGGATAGATCCCCGAGTAAAAAGGAATCCTACGAATGGAGAAGACTCCGTGCTCGAAATTTCTTCTCGCCCCTGTGGAGGAGTTGGACGGGTGCCAGAGGGAGGAAGAGGGACGGTGCAGAAACCGAAATTTGTAAATTTTGCGGCCACGCGACAACGTTACATCACTTAATATGGAGATGCGTTCGTGCCCCAGGGCGCAACCCGATTAAAACTAGCGATGAATGGGAGACCACGCTAAGAAGCTCCGACGAAAAAACTAAGCGCTTCGCCGTCCGCCTGGCGGCCGAGGCTGAAGACCTCTTCTCCTAGACGGGGTCGGATGTCCTCCGGCCGCGGTGCGACAGACCGCCTCCCCGGACGCCTGCGTGCGGACCCGGAGGTGGCTGCCGCGCCATATTCGGTGGAAATAAATGTTCTTCCTCCTCTTCCTCAGTAAACAAATATATCTATCGCCCATTTCGCAGAGCCGCTGCCGATGAAACTGCGTGCGCTGCCGCAGTCGTTCTGGCAGCAGCCGGACGAGACGAGCGGTGTCTCTCCGGCCATCGTGATGCCCGTCCTGCCGCCGCTCTTCAAGCACGACACACAGGACGACATTACAGGTGAGGCGCGGCAGTAGCACATGTTATTACAAGCTTGCAACATTCACATAAACTGCTCAGATCAAGTTTATGACAAAGAAACAAAAGGAAAGACAATGTTTCACTGCCGAGCTCAGGGCCGGTGCCTGTTTGCGCACCCGCAAATCGCCAGAAGTAGTGTCAGGTTTCGAATTCGCGATTCCGTAGCTAAAAACACTAAAAACTACGCTTGTCATATGTCACTGGACGTAGACTGTGTTTACAAAGAGCAGCTTGTTCGCAACAGCTTTCTCGTGTATATAATGTATGCACAGTACTAATGCATCTTTCGCACGGTCAGCGGTGCGCCCTCTAACCCCTCCCGACGGGTCCGGAGAGCGGAGGCCCCGATCTCCGGAGCGGGTGGTGCGAGTCAAGAACACCGAACTTCTCATGCGACTTTTCGACGAGGTCGATCCGGAGAGGAGACCCATGGCTCCCGTCGTCAAGAGGGGCCGGTGAGTAGCGTCCTCGGCAGTGTGCCTATGTGTGGGTGTGTGAGAGGGACACAAATGATAAATGCCTCGAGACTTTCCGCCGCTCGCATTATGTCAGAACGCCGTGGTTAAATTGCGCTTCACTTTTTCCGTTCCGCGGGAGCTACTAATGCCACCAGACACGGAGCACGCGAAGCATTCGCTGCTAGAACCGATTCGCGTGCAGCACCTACCACCTGACGCAGTGTTCACTCCTCTGAAGTGACCTTGAGCGTGCCGCGCCCGATCGGACTCGGCACAGGACGCTCATGATTCCTCAGAGGAGTGACGTTTATGTCATGCGGTAGGCGGTCCACCCGTCTGAACCCTCGTTAAGAGGCGCTGTGGATTCAATATGTTCAAGAATGGAGAATCGGCACTTTGCAAAAGAAGATCAAAAACAAAAGAAAATGCATGTCTCGTCGATCATTGTTAAAGACGTTCTGAAAGTTTAGCATTAATCAGATGGAACTGTTTGCCCTGTGCAAAAAGGTTGACGAATAAAAAATTTACTCCGGAAGACAAAATAAATTGATTGTGAGATGAGTAAAAGAAGAATATAGTGAAACAGTGTTCTTGTTAATGAAAAAGGTGAACGATGATATCTTTGACGAAGTACTGAAACGGAACCTAAATTCTATTGAAAGAATACATCGAGTAGGAAAAAAAAAGAGTCCCGATCGAGACCATCCGATAATCCTTAGAATTGCTGGCGACAGTGCCGCCGCGGTTGCTCAGTGGTTATGGAACTCGGCTAATGACCTGAAAGACGCGGGTTCGATCCCGGCTGTGGCGGTCGAATTTCGACGGAGGCGAAATTCTAGAGGCCCATGCACTGTGCGACATCAGTGCACGTTGAAGAACCCCAGGTGCTCGAAATTTTCGGAGCCCTTCACTAGGAGGCCCCTCATAGCCTGAGTCGCTTTTGGACGGTAAACCCCACTAAACCAAACCAAACCAATTGCTGGCGACAGAGATAAAATAAAGGTACTGAGCAACTGTTTCAAGGTTAAAGGCACTGATTTTTTTATCTGCGATCATTACTCAAAAAGGGTTGCCACAATCCGGAAGAACTTGTGCGATTCTTCGGCTGAGGAAAGAAAGGAAACGAGCTGAAGTGAAGTTAATCTTTGTCAAACTGGAAGTTGATTAACTCATGTACGCTTGGAATGAGGGTGGTACTGACAAGTTTTACAAGCTTAGGAAAACTACAGTGAGTGACAACGCATGACCTTGTGATTTTTTAAGTTTTAAAATCATAAATATCAATGTGAGAAGCATGATAAGTAAGGCCGAGGATATAGAATGCGTAATATTTGAACGTGAACCTGATATTATGGCACTTACCAAGATTGGCTACACAAAGATATACTAGACGCTGATATTAGTCCGTCACCTTATACCATAGTAAGGAAAGATAGAAACCTTAGATGGGGAGGTGTAGCTGTATTAATTCATTATAGAATTCACTTTTCTATTCTTGACACTCCGAATGATATTGAGACTGCATGGATTAAGATCAGGCTGAGTAATCGCGCGTTCCACATTGGTGGTGTTTATAGGGCTCCCAGATCCTCTCCTGATGTGCTCGCATATCTCAAATCATTCATGGACTTAGAGAAGCATCCAGATGACAACTTAACTTTACTAGGAGATTTCAACCTTACAGGAATCGACTGGACTTCACATTCACCTGGTGAAACTGAAACTGTTAGCGACAAACAACTAATAGAACTTTCATTTGCCTTCAATTTATTACAGCTTGTTAAATATTGTACTAGAGTTTTATCTACGTCATCTGTCCTCGACCTTTCTTTTTTTTCTTCTCACTTGGCTCCCTTCCTCGGTAATTGTGGGATCTGCAATGGTTTGTATGACCACAAAATTGTAATAGCGCCCTTCAACATACAAAGAATTTCCACCTCTCTTGACCGCAAAATGATTTTAAACTTTTTAAACGCAAGATTATTTTAGAAACGATCGAAGGTTCTTTAAATAAATTCAAAGAATTGTATGAAGCAAATGGTAGTACTTGCGTGCTTTGGGAGTATTTTACCGAACTAGTTGCGTTATGTGTTGAGCGGTATATTCCCACACGCGCTAGGAAAATTAGCAACACGAGTCCTTGGATTACGCGAGAAATAACACGAGCGAAACGAAAGCTACAGCGAAAGCCTTAACCCTAGCGTTCAGCTCAGATAAATAATTCAGCTTACGAGTAGTGTCCTAAGACATGCTGAATGACTCCTGAAAGAAGTTTTTCAATGTTACTTCGGGCAATTTTCTTACTGAGGCGCCTGAAAAATCCTGGAGGTTTATTAAAGGGACTCTGAAAGAGGCTCTAATAAAGTTGCGCTATGCCTGGGATGCTAAGGCACGCCGCTTCACGAATATTGTCCAGCAATATCTTTTTTAATTCGCTTTGTAGAAGTTAGGTTATCTGTAGTGAAAATCTGAATTTCAGCGTCCTTTACCTCTCCTCTCGTCAGTTTTTGCACGCTGGGAGGTCGGCACTCCACCGCCGTCCACACATCCGGGGGCGGCTTTTGGCCCGCCGGAGCTACGCGGCTTATTGGCCGCGGCCATGGAATCTATCCTATAGCCACCTCTCATCCTGTATACGCAGGTGTGAGAGCGAGGGAGGAGGGTGCGAGCATGAAAAAGTCGTCGGGAATTGTTCGCCAACTTTCGCGCGTGATTGTGGGTTGTCTGCTACGCGTAGAAGTGTATTATTTGGCCCAGGTTTTTATGACAACACAATCTACGCTGGAGCACCCACAGATTTTGTGGGCTCAGAAGCTCGAAAGGAACTTTGTCCCGACTAAGGCAGGACATATATCATGCAACCCCTGAAATACAATGTCTACCATATTAAACATTGATTAGACCGATCACAGAACACGCCAAGGTTGTCTGGTACTCATACATTCATAGATGAATGTATGAGTACCAGCAGTGACTTGCTGCCAGGTTTATAATTAATAACTACCGAATTGGTTTTATATTTAATAACTACCGACATTAGAGTCCAGAATAAAGCAAGAAAGGCTAAAGTACTTGTACATGTAATTATAAATAATCAAGTTAGTATCGACAAATCCCAATTTTTTGAAATTCGGTCTAACGAGACATTACGACATCGTCATTCTATCTATTCCAGCTCCTTCTCTTTGCACTGATTGTTTTAAGTATGGATTTTTTTCCAAGAATGAATAATGAGTATAATTTCCTACCTAACGCTGCTGTGCAGTGCACGTCCGTCGAAGACTTCATAAAAAGCATCACCGATGTCATTTTGCCATCTAATGAGTTTATTTTTTTTTTTAGTGCATCCACCGTTGCATACGTGCTATATATACTAGTGATTTACTGTGTGGTGTCTACGAATATTTTTTTTATTTCACTCCAACCGTCGTTAACAGCGTGTATTGTTTTTCTTTTGTCTTTTTAAATACCTGCATTAGAATGTATTACCTGCATTAGAATTTATGAAGGAGTGCGCCAACTGCTCCGCAGAAGGGGCAGGACGAATCGTATGTATCTGGATACCATTTACACGTCAAGTAGAGATTGGGCAGATCATTAGTTCGTGGTCGCCTGATTATGTGCGCTTCAGATTTGCTAAGGGTTTTGTGAGGAAGAGGATATTTCCTTCTTATGATCTTATAGTACTCCGTAATTTCTGCGTAGCTTAGTAAGGGTGAGGGGTTGTTAACTGTGTCAGAGAGAGGCTGCATGCCAGATGCTCGGAGGAGGAGAGCTCGAGCAGCTGTGTTTGCCGCCTCATTGCCCGTCGTTAAGAGGTGCCCTGGCGTCCAGAAGATCTGGACGTTGGAATGATCATCACCGAGATCGTCACCTTCTCCTCCCTGTGCGCTTCTTCGCTTCTCGCTTCAACTTCCAGGAGGCTGGCTTCGCCTCGTCTCAGTTATAAGCGCCTTTCTCCTCCCTCTGCAAGGCCCGTTCCTCCGCCCACGATCTAGCTGCGGCAGAAGTTCACTACACACTCCATTCAGGAAAGTGCTAAAAATTGGCTCTCTAGGAGCGCTAAACGCATAAAAATTTTAGTGTCGTAGGGCTGCAACATAGGCTCGCATCTTCGCGAAAATGCTACTTTACAGTGTTCCTTCGTGACGCGTGTGTATTGACGCCCCGTGGTAACATCAAAAATAGCAAGTTCCGTCCTTCGTGGAAATCACAGGACGCGCGCATTCAGGAGTTGCAACGGGTCTTCTTGCCAGTATCTCACAGAGTAGGAGTGACGGGCTCTGAGTTTGCCAACTTCATAGCAGTACGTTGGATGTACAGGGGACTTTGTTTTTATTTGGTATCTTGCGGAACCCAGAGGGAGTGGCATAGTTCGGATTGTTTTCTTTCAAGAGTTTTTTTTTTTTTTACAGATTAACATGAAATTCAGACATCTAACAAAAAATCAAACGGCCCGGCGTAAAACACTTTACTGAATCAGATGCCAACAAGATCGTTAAAACGGATGCTTGGGCGAGTTGGTAAGTCATTTTAAAACAGAACAGCGCGAAATTTGACAGGGACTACGAGGAAGACACGACACAGACGAGCGCTGACTTGCAACTGATGTTTATTGCTTGGAACGAGGCATATATACAGTTCCAACAAAAAGAAGAAAACACACAACCATTCATAGATTCAAGTCATCTAAACATGCTGCACTGAACAAGGACGATAACTAACCAGACGCACGTGGAGCTGTTGCACTCGAAATCTGCCTCGCCCTCTGGAGCGCAGTAACTTGCGGGTCAGTGCTAACGTAGTTCACACGCGGATAGATCGGGTCGCCAGATTCGCGAGAAAGCGTTTTTCGTTTTATGTGCATTACGTATTCAATAGCATGCTTAAAATAAGTTACTGGGTGAGTTGGTATTTCATGCTTTCAATCACAGCGCAAAGACGAACACGGACAAGAGGGAAGACACCACAAAGCGTCGACTATATGGGCGGTGCTGTCGCATCATCAGTATACAGCACGGCGCTGGTGACGTGCGATAGATGTCTGCCATAACGCTTCACCACTCCTGCAGCAAAAAAGGTTCCATATAGCAGTAATGCTTACGGCACTCATACGCAAGTAAAACGCAGCCAATCATAGACGACGCATCTACAGTCATCTATATTTACTACTGCAATTCATGTGTGACAATGTGAAACAAAATCCATTTTTGATGGCAATTCACCAGCCGATCACAGTTCATCGTACTTATTTTTTTTACAAATATTGTTCGTAGCGAGGATAATTACAACGCTGCTCACGTTAAGGGACCTGTCCGTGCCCGACTAAGACCCGTGTTGCTTATCCAAGCGATAGGAGCGGTATGCTTCGAGCGCGTAGCCCACAAACTGCATGAGCGGCGAGCTGTAATGCGTACCAAACGGACGCGTATACGTTCGCGTAAATCCTCGTTGCGCAAACTGTGGGCTTCTAGTCCTTGTCCCTGTCCTTGTCGAAGCGCGACTTCGAGTTGAGCCGTCTCATGCCCCTCGCCCTGCCTCGCGGATCGCGGAGATTTCGCTGTGTCTGCGGAGGCGGCGGCACCGGCCTGCGAGGCCTGACGGGAGGGCGCGCCATAGCGGCCTGTTTCTTTCGCATAGCCCTAAACTCCGACGCCATGTCGACGGAGCGCTCGTCTTCGAGCTCGGACACCGTCTCGCTGCCCGGGTAGCTCTTGGCCTTGCCCCACGTAATCCTTCTAGAAGCCGATGGCAGCACCGGCGAAGAGCTGCCGCTCGCCGCGGGTGACACTTCGTTGCTATGAGCGCTAGATGCGCTGCGGTCTTCCTCCGAGTTCTCCGGATGCTGGCCGCTTCTTTTGCCCGACGGGGATTCGGCGCCGGCAGGAGTGGAAATCGACGCGACAGAGGAGTCTAGCTGGGAGGAGAGAGTCGACGCGTTACCCGGGCTGCTGCTATTGGAATCGTGCGCAAACTGCGTGGTCGACGGAGTGCGAGAGAGGTCGCTGATCCTCTCCGTTTCGCTAGAGCGGGTGTCACCGTCGGCGTCCGAGTTACGCAGCAGCATCTCGAATTGCCCTTGAATCGGAACAGGAGCCGGCGTTATCTCCTTCGCCGGTGACGTCGACGATGCATCGGAGTAGACTTCCAGTTGGGGCGGATCATCAGCCAGGCGCCCTTCACTGCTGCCGGGGCTCCGCCTACCCCCGAGGCCGGATTCCGTGCTGGCCTTGAGCTGCGGCGAGCTGCCCCGAGAACTGTCGCTAGACGCCCCTGCTGTCGTCGAGAGGACGGCGTTGCTAGCGGTGTGGCCTCTTTCCTCGCAGCGTTTCACGGAGGCTTCAGCTCCCGACAGAGTCCTGTGAGAGCTGCTATGTTGATGCCCGGGCTTGTCTGGGCAAAACTTGGCTGGCTCATTAAGCTTGCTGCTGCTGCTGCCGCCACTGGTGATGACCTCTTCCTGACTGTCTTTCCTGGCGGTTGGCGGTCCAGAAGACTTGTCCGGTTGAGTTCTATCGGCCGTCGCCTTGGCAGCTTTGCGTGGCGGGACGCGGAAGAGGACGCAGTCTGAGGAGTTGCACACAACCACCGGCTCAATGGCAACTTGCCCTGTCATAAGGGTTTGCACGGAAGAGCGGCTCTTTGGATGAGCATACCACGAGGGCCAGGGGCTCCGCTGTGGGATTTCTTGTGCCTCAAGAGCGTGACGACCGATATTTTAGGAGGCGCCGAAAAAGAGACCTCGACGTCATTTAGACGGCCAACTTTTTGTGGCCACCTGGAGACAGCGCAAGCTCCACTGAGTGTCAATTTTGTTCCAGCGGCGCGCTACCGCCGACCACCATTTGCAAACGTTGATGACTACTGCGATGAGTGTACGCCATTTGGTCGGCGAGCTCCGGGTTCTCAGGAATGTGTGACAAAAACAGCAGTTTGACGTCGATTGTTCTACTTGTAATTTGTTTCCGCGTATATTTATTTATTTTAGTACGCCAAAAGCTTTAATGCGCGTCACATACTTTGACATTGAAGTTATTATATTTGGGCGCAAGCCATCTCTTCGCCATTCATCACTGCTGTTTACGTACACATCAACAAGCTCTCAGGAAAGGTGACGTGTGCTGTTTCAGAATAAGAAATATGATGGCTGGTTCATTTCGTTTGTTGTTGTTGCTTATTTTGAACCAAAAAAGAAAGACGACGCTATCTTGATGATGATGTTCGCCACAATGAGGCTCTGTTGCTTGTATCGAACAGTGCGAACACAGGCAAGCACAAGTTATTGCCCGCAAGTTTCGAGAAGGACTTGCGAGACCAATCTCAGAATATGTCGCGGAATGTCCCTGGAAAAAAACTAATTTCAACTAGGGACGTAGATCAAATAATCATATGCGAATCGGTTTACTCTGAGGAGAGTGTAAGTTGCTTCATCGTTTTTGTTGCTTTGATGATCAAAGTCAAAGAACTCACTTGTACTCAGCCTCAACTGCTTAGTTATTACAGTTGTGCTCAAATTTTCACGTCTGTCGTCGTTGTATTGCCTCTCTGTCCACGTCCTCTCTCAATTCAAGACTGAAAACGGCGCGAAAAACGGGACAAGATAGAGAAAAGCAACACACACAGCGGTGCTGTGTGTGTTGCTTCTCTCTATCTTGTCCCGTTTTTCGCGCCGTTTTCAGTCTTGTATCATCAACCAACTGGCCCAACAATCCTCCCTTTTACGTCCTCTCTGTTTTGTGTAGCGCAAAGATCAAACTTCAGAAAGTAGTAAGGTAGCATGCCACCTGCAGCATACTAAATAACGGGCAACCAGCCCGCTTTCCATGCACTATCAACCACAAACAGAAAACTGGTCACTTCTGGCGATAAGTATGGCGCAGTCATCTCATGGGGTCACCCCAAGGCACCGGTGTCCTTTTACCCGCGAAATACCTTTTGCTTCTTCCGTCCCGGTGCCCTTGCGGCCATCATACGAGGTATTGTTGCAATGCAGGGTGCTTAGGGCCTAGTCAGGTGACCTCATGTGTCACCTTCAGCCCTCTTCACCTAGACAAATTGTATTTTCCCTGAATTTCAATAAATTTCAAATCTCCTTTTGAGTTGGAAGCGCGCATAGTGTGCGCATAAAGTGGCAAGAATATCGGGTGGTGGCGTAAAGACTTATTAGAAACGTTGTAGCTCGGGCCTGTAGAAGAGAGGGGATTCGCGGTGCCGCTGAGGCCCAGCCAAGCAGCCGGGCTAAGGTTGCCAAAGGCGCTATCAGCCACCCTTGCGGGCGTAGTATGTGGGCAGAGATATCAGCGTAGGTTGTCAAACTTGGGTGATGTGCAGACAGTATCTACGCTGCCCAGCACGTTGCCCACTTTCGAGTCGTCCATAAAAAAGGAACGAAATTAACACAGTAAGCGAATAAACAAGAGCATTTCACGGCATCTGTCATATGGCTTCTATGGCTGCTCATACGGTCGCTTATTTACGTGTCCAAACATGGCGACAAGCATGGGTAAGCAGGTTTTCTTTTAAAAAAAGGACATTGTTTAATATGTAGCTTCGGAGTGGACGAAACATTGAACAG
Source organism: Amblyomma americanum (assembly GCF_052857255.1). NCBI lineage: Eukaryota > Metazoa > Arthropoda > Arachnida > Ixodida > Ixodidae > Amblyomma > Amblyomma americanum. The sequence continues at coordinate 6,613,409 of NC_135498.1, forward strand.
CCGCATAAAAGTTAGCGACCACCACAGCAATTACTGCCTCGAGTAACGTAACTGCCTCGAGTAACGTTTTACTCTCTGCAAGTAGCCAGGACCAAAGCCCCTGTTTCAGGTGCTTTAGCTAGGACCAAGGCACCAGCAGCTTGTTCCGCGCACTGACTACTAGCATCTGCGCCAGCTACAGCGCCTTCCACTGCATGAGTACCAGCAGCAACATGCGCGCTTTCAGTTTGACTCTTTGCGTCAGGAAGTTGAGCGGCGTGAGCTTCGGGTTCTTCTGCGCGTAGTGCTTCCGCCGCGGTCATGTTCTCTGGGACTTCTTTCAGCGAGGGCAGCGGCGGCTGAGACTTCTTGGGCGCCCCAGCCAGCTTCTGGTCCTTCTGTTGCGGCGACTTCTTCGCCTTCGAGCCACTCGCAGTGTCGCTGGGCTGAATGCGAGGGGCAACGGGCGGCTTCGCGCGCTTGTTGTTGCCACCCTTCGCGTGCGGCTGTGGCACCGCCGAGGCAGTCGCTGCCTTCTGCGACGAACTCGCTATTCCCAGGATGCTTCGAAGCAGCGACGCTGCCCCTTCCGATTTTGGCTTGGGCGGCGGTTCGGGCTTCTTCTTCTTGACCCTCCTGAGCGACCTTGTCTTGCTCGTGCCCGTTCCGTCGTCGTTGAGCTCCGAGAGGGTCACGCTTCCGGGATACGCTTTGGCCTTGCCCCACGATATCTTGCGATCCATCGCAGCCGCCAGCTCTGAATCCATCAAGCTCGACGTCGGGGGCCCCGTGGAGTCCCTTCTAGTTGGGGCCGACTTTGGCTGCGGCCTCGCCGCTGCGTTCTTCGGCTTGGGTACTTCCTTGTTTGGCCTGTTTCGGCGGAAGGGCCAGAGCGAAGAGCCCTGCTGCGGCTGCTGTTGCTGCTGCTGCTGAGTCTTTCCTTTCCCAGCCGGTTGCGATGCAGAGCCCGCCGGTTTCTTCCGTGTTCTTTGGCCTGGTGTAGAACTCTCCGCTCGCGGCTTGAGGCTCTCGGTGTCGGCGAAGCGAACAGTTAGATCGCAGCTTCCCCTTCCGCCTCCGGGGCGGCCCGAAGGAGGCGCCGCAACCGTGGGCAGCAACTCCGTCGGTATATCGTCCTCCGTTGCCCGGACGGTGTGCTGTTCGCTGTCATCCAATATCACCAAGCCCTGCTGCTTGTCTTTCTTGGATGTGCGCTCCACGTCGATGCCAGCTAGCACTTCACCGAGCAAGCCTTTGAGGTCTTTGAAGAGCTCTTCTCGAGAGGAACTTTCTCCTGCAGAGACGTCCTCCAGCGGCGGCATTGTGAGCGATGCTTGCGATCGGTATTCGCTGACGACGTCGCCAGAGTTCGATTTCGGCACCTCTCCAGGCTTGACGGCGAAGCTCTTCTTAGTCGAGTCACCACCGTCACTGCTTGCCGATTTCGCGGGCCTTGCTGCTCCGCTTCTGAGAAGCAAGGACGGCGCCAATGGCGAGGCTGTCCCACCGTCCGTTCTGTGTCCACTGGAACTCGTAGGCTTTTGTGGCTGCGGTGGTTTTGCCAGTTTTGTCATTTTGGGGCCGTCAGCCTTACCAGAATTCAAGTTGCCTCGAAGCATGCTGACCGGAGGAGTTCTGATAACCCGTGGTGTGACGACAGGCAAGAGCCTGGGCAGCCAATCATGTTAAATTTGAAGTCGGTCACTGCATGTCAATTTCGCCGAACGGGCGGCCATTTTGGTCCCTGCTTTCTTGATGATGATGATCCACTGCCTTCATCTTAGGACTAGAACACCTTTCTTCTATTTCTTCGGCCGCGATTAGCCGGTGTCATTTGGCCTCTTTTCAGTGTTTCGAGAAGATGATGATGATGAAAACATTTTAACTGGAACTAAAACTGATGGTTCATATCCCTTTATTCCGGAAGTCCATTAGATCTTGCAGATGCGCGTTTCGAGATGATGATGATGATGATGAAAACATTTTAACTGGAACAAAAACTGAGGTTCATATCCCTCTATTACAGAAGTCCACTGGATCTTGCAGATGTTCTAGCCCTTTCGGTCAGCTCCTGCTGAACTTTCGGGTTTGAGCTGGGCAGCATTTCCTCCCACCGCTCAGTCGTCATTTCTTTTATCGCTTCTATTTCTGTTTTGTTGAAGGACATATGATGTCCTTCGTTGTAGTTTGTTTCGTTGTTGTTGCTAGCCTTACGAAAGATGGTACATACCCACACTGGGGGACCGGTCAAGAATTGTTTTAGTGGTGCTTCAGCCGGCATAAGTAAGTTGTCTTCTTCCTCACTGCATTGATGCCATCATGTGTACTGTTGGGCATGGCGAGCAAACAAGATGATGACAAATCGCTGACTTGACATATAGCAGCATTCGGGTCCTGCTAAGGATATGTCTTTCTCCATGACACTGTGAGCTTCTCGACAGCTGAGGCCATCTTACGCGGGCATTGACATGCTCGCGCTAAGTCAAAACTCAAATTTTTCGTGTGCGCCTAGCGGAGACGATGTAGATGTCGAGAACGCGAAGCGTGAGAAAAATTTTTTTTTTTTCAGTCCGTGCCCTACTTGAATGAGGACCCATCGGTGTTGCTCTCCCGCGTGCATTTTTACTTGCCTTTTTTTTCTTTTTTTGGGCCTCGTGAAAGTACAGTTGAATACCTCTCTATTCCTGCCGATTCTTGGCCGATCCGGGCGTCGGTATGTGCTATCTATTGTTAGCTCAACAATAACAACAACGCTCTGCCAACTTAGCGTTTTAGTGCGCTAGCACTTACAATGGTCATTCCCCGCACTTAGCTGTTTGTGTGTCTGAAACTTGCTGGTGGGCAGGTGGCAGCGTGCCTAAGTATGTGTATATATGCAGAAGTTTTTAGGGCTAGGTTGGCAATACACAAAAGAAAACAGCCAGCCTCAGGGTGCTGCCAACGTTTCGACAAGGGGACTTGCGAAGCCAAGTTCTCTTGTCGAAACGTTGCCAAGCACCCTGAGGTTTTCCCCTCGTTCACTTTTTTTTTTTTTTTGGTGTCAAGAAATCATCAGCCTACCCTCTCTCTACCATGAACTCCAAGCTAAAATGCGGTCGAAATAATGCAATCGCAAAGGCGCGAAAGTTGGCTTTTAGGGGTCACCTAAAATACCAAGAGAATTTAATCGTGTCGCGAACTTACAAGGTGCAGACAATGCGGAGCACACGCGTGCGTAAAAGGGTGCGGTATAAAAAAAATGGCGGGCGGTTTAGCATTGTTAAGCACGAAATAGTGTGCGCAAGCACGGTTCCAAACGTGGGCCAAGTCAATTTTCAAATTTTCGGGAGTAGGCCACCCAAATTTTGGTGATGGGCCAAACACATTCTGGTGGTGTCCCAAATCAGTTCCGTACGCAGGTCAACTCAATTTTCAGATTTTCCGGGGTGGGTCACCCAAATTTGGAGGGTGAGTGAGCCAAGCCCATTTTGGGAGCGTCCCAATTCTGTTACGAACGTGAGTCAACTCAATTTTTAAACTTTTGGGGATGGGCCGACCCCATTTTTGGAAATGGGCCAATTCTATTATGAGACTAGGTCAAGCCTGTCTTCCGCCCTGGGACTCACAGCTTCACCGGCCGTCAGATTCGGCTCAGGTCATTTCATCTCAAAGGTCAAAGGTCAAGGATCAAAGGTCGAGGCTTCAGCGGCCCACCAGCTTTTTCAGGAAGGATTGCTAGTGAAGTAGTGCTTTCGCACTGAAGAAAAGAAAAAGGACACGAGACAAAGGTACATTCTGGATGATAATGCATAGCATCCGATATGTCCACATCCAATAAAATGAATGAAACGAATAAAACCACACGAAAAGTCAATGACTCGCAGTAGCATGCGATCACAACACAGACGTCTTGTCTGGTCGCGTATAACGCAGTTTACAAAGTGAATGAACCATGCAATAAATCTGGCTCTAAAATTTGTTTACAGATGACGGCGTCACAGGTGGCTGTTAGCACTGCTTCCAGCTACAGTGTAAAAATTAACGGAACTTCGCCTGCGACTGTGAAAATATAATTTGTCCACAATGCAATGTATAGGTCAGACTGCAATGTATAGGTCAAAACTGCAATGTATAGGTCAAACTGCGACATCTTTCAGATTGCGCTTTAACAACCACAAGGCTCACAGCGCAATTCTAGCCAGCCTTTCCTTATCTGAGCGTGTACTAAGTGTTCTGGGTTCCTTATTTGAAAAATTAAAAGTAACCATCTTGGAATCACCGTTTCAATCACACTACGACAGAGAAGTAAGAGAATCACTTTCAATTTACAAGTTTAAAGCCCTCTCGTCTGATATAAATCGAAGCGTAAGTAAGTTAAGTTGCGTATCTCAATCGCCCCATTTTTTTGTGACAACTTCCTGAGAACAGCGGGTGGGTGACTGGTATCTTTTATTCTGTTTATAAAAGGCGTTATACGTGAGCGGACAAGAGTCCTGTATTGTGACTGCATGCCAGTGTGAGTCATTTCTCTTTCACGTGGTTTATTCGTTTTATTTATTTTATTAGATATGGACATATATAGCAGGCTACGCATTATCATCCAGAATGTAGCTTCGCCTCGTGTCCTTTTTTTTTTTTTTGTACCAAACCCTTTTACGCATGTGTGCGCTCCGCATTATTCTGCACCTTGTAAGTTCGCCACGTGTCTATGATCTTTTGTTATTTTAGATTACCTCTAATGCACAACCTTAGCGCCTTTGCGATTGCACGATTGCGACGCTCTTTTAGTATGTTTTTTTCTTATATATTCACCGTCGTTGGTGCAGTAGTCATAACGTCAGCATATAAATTTAGGAGACTGCCTGTAGCCCAGTTTTTTTCAGACGTAGACCGAAACGTGAAGAAGTATATTGTTCGTTCACCATGTCTGTTTTCTTTCGTGTATACATATTTATACCTATAACAGGTGTTTCAGGAAAGCCTATCACTAATTTTTAAAAACAGGGTTTTTGAGGTAAAGAGAATATTTTTGCGGCATAGTAATACCAGAGTTGGCGGACGACAAAAAACGGGCGTATCATGTTAATTAGGAAAGTGATATTGATAGTAAAGTAAGGCACTGCGTCCCGTCTTTCTCCCTTGTGTTTTGTCTTTTATTGGTTTATTGGGGTTTAACGTCCCAGAGCGACTCAAGCTATGAGGGACGCCGTAGTGAAGGGCTCCGGAAATTTTGACCACCTTTGGTTCTTTAACGTGCCCTGACATCGCACAGTACACGAGCCTCTGGAATTTCGCCTCCATCGAAATTCGACCGCCGCGGCCGAGATCGAACCCGCGTCTTTCGGGTCAGCAGCCGAGCGCCATAACCACTGAGCCACCACGGCGGCACATTGTCTTTTTTTTTCGCGCCTGTAACTAAAAATGAACAGTCACCAACTTTCCCAGCAAGAGGTTCTTTTAAAATGATAGATTAAATATAATTGTTAACATTTAAACTATTACCGATAGGCATATCTGACCGCAATTAGAAATTTGTAGCCGGTCGTCAGTAAGAGACATATCAGATTTTAGAATTTCGAAAACGCGATTAGCCTCCGTGCTGTGGCTCGACAAAATTTTACTATTTCGGCAAGTTACGTGCACTGGAGGGGTTGCTTTGCTTGCATGCTTTTCGGAAGCGCATGTGTTTCAGCACGATGTAGTCAAGAACGCCATATAGATCGCTGTGCATATTTTTAACGGTTACCGCAGCTTGTTGCAAACGCACTTAACAGCAAAATCAACATGCTTTGCTCTAAACAGCAATATGTTCGATAAAATTGCGAGCGTTAAACCCAAGCAAAGTGTGTGCTTCGTATATAGTGTTTTTATTTCCTTCCTTGGACCGCGTGCTGTGGTGGCCTTGTCATACTCGCTCTCGGTTCTCAATGCAAAGGTTGTGGGATCGAATCTGGAATTTTCATGTGTGTGTATTTCTGTTTCCTTTGTTATTACGTGTGAGAGGTGCTGTCGGAAAGTTTCGCTCTAAATTACGCTGGAAATCGCGTTTCGTTTGCATTTTTCTTGAAATTTAGCGCCTGCTCCCGGTGATTAACTGTTGCACCCCTTCCTAGGGAACCAACGATGAGACTCCTTGCAGTTAGTCCCGAAAATGACTACATGGTTGTGGCAGATCAGTTAAATACCAAAAGGACACACCTCTTGACCGCTTTTAGTCACTTTTTGTTAGAGAGTACATGCACGGCCGCGATGGTAGTAAAATTAGAAGATGGGGAAAGACTAGTCGGACTAGCATTTCCAGCATACAGAGGCTGGAGCCGCAGTGAAAAGAAGAGTAGAGGCGGTAAGAGTCGCGCGAAGTGCTCGGCTTCTGCTCGTTCGGTTTCTTCATTAACAATGCTGGGTGTGTATACGTATGACAATGCGATATGACGCAGCACACATGCATTCCTGCAGCAGTTAGCCCGTTGTTGCCGTGGTCATGACTGCACTTTTTTCCCTCGATTCTCGCCCGCTGACGGAGAGCGAAATCCACGACCGGTGGTCGCGCCGACTGTCAGCCCTGGAGGCTTGCGAGGCCCCGTCACAGTTTCTGAGAGCTTAGTGCTCGCGTCACAGGTCGCGAGTTTGCCGCACGCAGGCCATTAACTGTCATCATGGGTCTCTACTTCATCCCCGTTTTTACTCTTCTCCATTTACATTCTTTTTTCCTTCCCTACAAGTGATGAAAAGCCAACCGGAACACTTTTTTGGTTAACCTCCTGCCTTGCCCCCCCCCCCTCCGCCAGGCCCAAAAAGCCTCCTCCCGCAGCCATGAGCCGCTCGCTGCGAGGCGAGGACCCGTGCATGGTGAACGCGGCCACCGAGGCCCTACTGCCGCTGCTGCCGTTCGGACCCCGTGGCGGCCAGGCCGGACAGCGGGCCCACCCGGCCGCGGGATCTTCCACGGCCGCGCTGGCTGCGGCGCAGCATCCGCCCACCCTCACTATGGTGACGCTCAAAGACGGAGACAAGACCGTGTCCCTGCCGGCGCTCACCGTGGACCACAACTACCCCCAGGTATCACTCACTGCGTAAGCTGTGGGCGCCCCCGGAGAACTTTGCAGGACTCATGTGCTGTTTAACCAGCACAAGCAGACGCGTGACACGAAGGAGGGCGCGAGCTCCAAACATTAGCCTGAGAGGACTCGGCAGCTTTCGAGAGTGATTGTGGGCTCTCTGTTGCGCGTAGAAGGGTATTATTTGCCTCAGATGCTTATGATAACACAATCTAGTCATTGAGTAAGTTTATATACTGTACTGAAAAAGGTGTTTCAGGACCCCTCTAAAGCTTTTCTTTTTACTTCAAACAAGAAGCACCACAAGGCGAAATTATAGGCTCAAAAATTTTGATGCCTCTGGCTTCTTTGATACAGTCAAACGTTAAAGAACTGATTTCGTTTACTGTTGTGGTTGGCCAGCGAAGTAACGCAGGACCCGGGGGGGGGGGGGGGGGGGGGGGGGGCATGGCCCACTGTTACCAACTGCTGTCTCTAAGTGTAGCCTATTATATAGATGTCAGCTTACGTGAGGTTAGCTCGAAACTAGGACAAATTTAAACCACGAATACTACAACGCACACTTCACTGCGGTTACAATCAGCGGGGTTTAGTACAAATTTTAAACCACGAATACAACTATAACGCACACTTCATTGCGGTTACAATCAGCGGGGTTTAGTACAAATGACCCTGGTAACCTTCGTAGTTTTCTGTATCTGAAGATATGCGAAGAAAGCAATGAGAAACTGCAAGAATGCAAATCACGTTGCGAAAGTTCTGTATAAACGCCATTCCCAATGCACAATGCCGCGTAAAATCTGCTGCAAGTCAAACTTGTTTGTAGAAAGCAAGGCGCGTTGCAGGGGGCACTAATAATTAACTTAGAAAAAAGTCGATAAGCTGTGCCTGCAACGAAAAGGCAAGAGGAAGAAGCTCTGCGGGTGCGAAGCTGCCAATCGTGATGGACCATAATTGGATCGAATGGCGTGGCTAAGCGCCAGCGTTTAAGCGGTAATCGCATGAGGCGATATTCCTTCGCGATACGTCGCGCGATGACGCCGCCGTCGCCCATCCCTGCCGCTGACGCAAACCTCACGAAGCGACGGGACTCGGCGTCGGAGCGGCGCGTTTTCAGTGTTGCTTGATTGCGGCAGCTTCAGCGTTCAGTAATTTTGCTTTAATTAACGCGTAGAACAACGCTCTTAAGGCTTCATAAAGATAAAACACAATAAAACATTGAACAAATATATTTAGGTAACAATTTTATTTTTAGTCGACTACACAAAGTCACGTGACGCAGAAAAGCGCGTCCGCGCGCCCGAGGGACGCTGCGATGAGGCGCCAGGCGACATTCCGGCACTCTTGTGCGTGTAGGGCATATCCCACAGCACCTTTTACTTTTGAACTTCATTAATGAGCCTTTCATTAAATTCTTGCATAGCTGCCATGGTGACGGATGCGTCGGCTGTTGCTCCGCTGAAAGCCCGCCGAAAAAAAAAAAATCGACTTTCGCGCGCAAAACGGATCGGAAGTTACGCACCCGCAAGGCCTACTGTCATTGGCTAGTCTCGCACGGGACTTCCGGGCAATGGCGAAATTTTCTGCAAACCCAGACCCTGGGCGACGCGATGAGCGACAGTGCTTCGGCGGCCCTCAGCCCATCGCGCGATGCCATCGCGCGGCGTGTCGCCGCGAATTGTGGCCTCATGCGGTTAGCGCTCTACTCGCGCGACGATATCGCGATGCTTCGACAGATAGTACAGCGTCGGGCTGCTGAACAATCTGACATCACGAGAGACTGCTGCGCTGAAGCCGAGGTTTTAATTTATCGATTTCATTCTCTGGGATCCTAGAGCGGCGAGCATTGTTATCGCACTTGAAAAAGTAGAAAAAAAATGGGGGTGTTGAACGTTTTAAATTCTGGTATGCGCCTGCAACAGCAAATGACAACGAAAGCAGCAAAAAGAAAAAGTATAAAAAGATGACCGTGCTCTTTGTGTTTGCTTCTTAAGGAGGAAGAAGAGCAACATCTATAATGGCATTTACTTAGGGACTTGAGGGTAGTTCAGAACTCCGTAAGCTGTTAGCGTTGCAGGCTGTAAAAACAGTACAAAAACAAAACACGTTAGGAAGGTGGCAATATTTCACGATTTATATCTCTCCTTTCTGCGTTCAGCCCCATGATGGAATTTAAAAAAAAAAGTGACTCCTTTATCCTCCTCGTTTTCACAGGTTTAAAACTTATCTAAATTCAATTATTCAAGCTATGGGTAGCAAAGCTGGCAATTCCAGTTTCTCTGCAGTTTTGATTCGCAAATGCAAAGCGCGCGCATGCTACTTCCACCCACGTGTTTAAAGATGGTCACCCGACGTTTCGCCTTTGTCCTCGTCTCTGCACGCAGGTGCTTTCCGAGCTGGTCATGAGGCTGTGATCGGGACGAGAAGAGAGGAAATGCAGCCGTGTTTTGTCTCCGCACCTGGGCGGGTGTTCTTCGACCTCAACGTGACGTCATCGTTCATACCGACACCAGGATGATACACGCGTCCTGTCAGGGCAGCAAGCTGCTCGTTTGGAGTCGCTGAGAGCCAGCAACTTGCGGGGGGCTCTCTCTGGTGACCGATGCTTGTGACTGGCGAAAAAAGTCACGAAAGTGTTGTTCGCACAACACTGCACGCACAACATCTCTTTGTTGGCGCGTCTGGAAAACGCGTCATTTACGTCCTGGGCCCTATATTGTGCAATTCCTTGTTCTACCTTTCATGGTTAAGGCTGATTCTGATTATAATGGCATGTTGATGTCGCTTATTTAACTGGTTGATAGATTTACTGATCTTGTGAAACGTTCTAGTTTTATGAAAAGGACGCCTGTCTTTGCCTTTAGGCGCTGCAAGACTGCTGTGATGTATTAGATGATGGACGCCTTTTGGAATGACTTTCAGGAGCATTGAGCAAAGAAAACAGAAGGGCTGTTGGAAGTTGGATGGCAGGGTATCAGTGAGTATTTGTCATTCCTGAATGATATTTTGTATGGAACATCCACCAAAAACATTTGTGAAGGCACAGCAACTTATTTTTAGCGGCTTATGTATTACAATATGAACAAATAATAATGGTATGAAGGGAACGCTTCCAGCTTTACTTAAAACAAATGCAGTTATCTTCGTCCTGTGAGAAAGCTGAACTCAAGGAAGTGGCTAGCTAGTCCTTTTTGATCATAATATTGAAAATCAGTTTTAATTAGGACAAAACTAAACAGGAGGACGTTGCTGTCACCGTGGCGTGTATCGGGTAGATAACTTGCTTCACAAAGATGATGATATTACCACTGTTTCCCTTTTATAAAGCGCAAATGTATGTCTTGTTCACGTTCAGGATAAGCCCGAGAACGGCCAGAACGATCCAGACTGTAAAAAACATGAAACCATATAGTCCAGATGAAAGCATAAGAGTAATTACTCCTTTGATTGAATTATGTGTTATCTTGGAAATTTCTCTGAATACGTCGGACTTTATGAAGAGATCTATAAAAACCAAAGTAATTTTTGCTTCTGCCTCTTTTGAACACATCCTGCGAATCCGGATGTATATTATATGCCACAAATGTTGTGGGGATGGAAGTTCTCGGGGAAAAAAAAAACACACTATACACAAATGAACGTTCATCATCATCATCATCATCATCGTCAGCCTGAGTACACCCACTGCAGGGCAAAGGCCTCTCCCATGTCTCTCCAATTAACCCTCTCATTTGCCAGCTGCGCCCACCCTATGCCCGCAAACTTCCTAATCTCATCCGTCCACCTAACCTTCTGCCGCCCCCTGCTACGCTTGCCTTCTCTTGGAATGCACTCCGTTACCCTTAAGGAGCAGCGGTTATCTTGAGTTCGCAGTGCCCAAGCAATTCCTCCCTCTTGGTTCCGACTAGGATGTCATTAACACGCGTTTGTTCCCTCTACCATTCAGCCCTATTCCGGGCTCTTCATGTTACGCCTATCCTTTTTCTTTCCATGGCTCGCTGTATTGTCCTTAACCCTCTTCGTTACCCTCCACGCTTCTGCCCCGTAGGTGAGTACCGGTAGGATACAGCTGTTGTACACTTTTCTCTAGAGGGGCATTGGTAACCTGTTATTCATGATCTGAGAGAACCTGCCATCTGTGCTCCACCCCATTCTTATCCTTCTAGTTATTTCCCTCTCATGATCCGGATCAGCTGTCACTATATACCTGCACTGAGTAGACGAATTCCTTTACCACTTCCAGCACCTCGCCACCAGTTGTGAGCTGTTAAATGTGAATTGTGAAATGAACGTTATAAGAGTAAAAAGAAAGCAAGGGGTACTCTAGCGCACTCCATTTTATTGAAAATTGAAACCTCGGTTAAAATCTCCCTGACTGATAGAATTTCGCACCATTTGAGGAAGAAATGTATTTCCGTTGCCAACCATACGCATTCCGTATTTTTAGTGATTGGAATCTACCCCAGTGCTTGGGCCGCCCGGAGTGCTATTCCTTTTTTACTCCTATATAGGCTTTTCTTGTTAAGAGCGTACCTCGCAGCCCAGCTGCCTGGTAATGTTACCATCTGCTTGAGCATCCTCGCCCCGCACACCTTCAGACGGTTCAGGAGATTGGCATGCGTGGCTGTGTTGATATAAAAGCTTTATCGCACACCCGCATATACTTTTCGCTCGATAGTGCAACCGATGTTCCCTTTGGGCTGGAACACTGGGATTAAAATTACAAGCTTGCAGCGATGTCTCGGCTGGTTTTTGAAAGTTCAGCGCGGCGTTATATGGACGACGCAACATTCCGCATTCTGGAGTCCCACTCGCTTTGGGTAATCAAGGCCGCATGGACTATATACACACAGAAGGCGCTGCGGGAACGTTTGCGTTGACTGCAATTGCGCCCACTTGGACGTTTTTTCGCAATCGTCCACACCGTACAAGTTCAACCAGTTGTTTTGACTTGTCGAAGCACATCGAGTTGCTGTCGAGAGTCACAACTGTTTCAGTATTATGTGCCTGTATGCAGCTACGAAAGAGATTCGCCCGCTTCATTGTCTTGTCGTGTATGTATACGTACTGCGTCATGCTTAACACTGTGCGGGCCGCTACACGTGTGCAGTCACAGGCTTATACTGCTGTATACCTTCTTCTGTACATTACATTTCCCTTAGAACCCATTCGCCTTTTGAATGTTCACTACCTGTTTTATTCGAACCACTTTTACCTCATTCTTTCTTTTTAATACTTTTTCTTCTTCTTTCTCCTTTTTTTAGGATATTTTTTTCTTCTTAGTGGTGAGAGGCTTGTCTTAACGTGGGCGCCCAGCCATTTATGTCGCTGACTGACTTAAATACACGTTAGTGTCCTAAAGTGTTTCAAAGCTCTTCCGCCGAACCCGCTCACCCGATGCTTTTGTGGCAAGGCTTTTGTGCACGCGCTCCCGAGGTTGTTTGTTTCGCGGGATAATGCAACATAACGTCCCTTTTTCTAATTTTTTGATCTCGACGCCTGCATTTGATTTGAGTAGCCAGATAAGCTAAAACCCGTGTATTCGAACAACGCTAGTTACTTTTTGCAAATCATTGGAAGAGAGCAGTGAGTGTTTGTGGAAGTTCTTCAAGCAATGTGCACGCTGGTTGATATATTCGATTCCATAGAGGAACTTGTTTTAGCGCCTCAGCATACTCTGCTCCCAAACTGCAGAGTAATATCGCTGCAGATGCTTGACCATGAAGCGCAACTTGAAGCAATTGAGGGAAGGGTACTGCAGGAATACAGACAGCGGCACTGGCAACGGCAGATGCTTGTGCAGTCCTTGTCAAATATATGTAGCCCAAGGGGTTTGGTTCCAAGGCGTGTGCCGGTGCTCTTGAATACATTTGGCAGTTCTTAGCTTGGGAGGGTTGAGGACTTAAATTTCTCCTGCCTTCGTGAGATTAGGGTCCCTGAGTATTGCAAGAGGAGCCGCGCTGCAAGGCCCAGAAGCAGACTCCTTGGGCTGTATACTTTTGACAAATACTGTACATTCAAAAGTAAGGCAGTGATATGTGACGCGATAAGCGCTACCACCGTCGCCATGTAATCTTTACGCCTGCTGTGGCCCAGTCGTCTGTCTTCAATATCGGTGCCTATTATTTACCTGTTGTTAAATACTCCTTCTTGGCTCGTCATCAGCGCAGAAGCTGCAGCAATATACGCTCGTTGACGGGTAGCGACTGACTTCATCCCAGGAGCTGACCATCACAGAGCATCCACATATTGTGCGAAACAAACTTATTGCAAAAATTTGGGCGGAGTCACTGTCTTCCCCGTTGTAAACGTCGCTGTCTACATTTGCGCTAGTCATTTCACAGGTTGCATACGTTCGACGTCAATGGCAGCTTCAGGCTCTTGGCCGAAAGAGCTTCAATTAGAAGCGCGCCTGGACGGTCGAAAATCGTGTCATCCAAACGGGCTCCTCTATATTTGTATATTGGCCTAAGATTTGTTTTAAACCTCTGACGTTGCATTTGGCTCTCGATTTCCTCCTTAGCGCGAAACATATATACGAGACGGGATATCACAAATCAACTAAGTTTGCCAGTCATCAGTAAAATTTTTTTTCTGGTCTTCATCGTTCTATAGTCATGGTCGGGGACAGTACGCATTTCGTACACATGTTCTTGCGCATAATTCCAGTACAACACCAGTCATAAGTTGTGGCAACCTTCGTAGTAACAAAAAGATAACTATGATCTTGACAAGGTAATGACTGTTCGAGCGTACAGTCATGAGATTTATTAGTGTGAACACAGTGGTGTGTGACCAGTAGCCTCGAACCCTATACTTGTGAAGTTACATGGCGGCTACTTTTCGCAACGAGGTGGTAAGGGTTCTGCGTAAGAACCCTTTCCACTTGATTTATGAAAGCGGTCGCCGCGTGTATAGCCACAAGTACGCTTCGAGGCTACTGGCCACGTTCACACTCATAAATCTCATGACTGTACATCGAAGCTCATCAGGCGGGTTGAAGTGTCGAACGGTGTGTACACGTCACTGGTCCATAAAGGAGAGGAACGTCGACGCTTTTGTCGCAGTGCGACGGCCCAGTACTGCGAAAAACTTTACTGGCCGGAGAAAATCGAACGGATCAATGCGGCCCCGACAGCTCACCACTGTGGTCATTATTTCTGAACCGCTAGCGTGGCATTTGAAGAAGGACACACCGCCGCGCCTGACCTGCGTCGTTGACAAGAAGGCTCTGATCGACCGATAGACTAATCAATGAGGCAGGTGCGCTTCTCCGGACTGCTTCTCGAAAGCCAGGTTCTCCTCTTTTGTGTCTCTGATAACACGTAGTTTGTGCGGGCACAAATCCCCCTCGCTGTACTATAGTCGGAGAAATGATGTGCTCTGATGGATGTAAATGTTGTTTCTGCAGAACATGTTGCTGATGTTCATGTTCATAGGCGTGTGCGCAGTGTGAGGGGGAGGAGCAAGGGAGGAAGTGGCCACTCTAATAGACATAAGAAAGGGGGCGATAATTTTCTACCATACCTTTTTTCTGCTACAAAGAAGACATGAAGACAGGCGCTACCATGAACTTTGCCTCCGCCGCTCCTTTCCCCATATGGAGAGACCTGTGCACGCCTATGCTCATGTTCACCTGGAGCTAGAGCTGCAAGTATTTTTTGTTGTTGACTGGTTGTTTAAAAAAGTCAACCTTTATATGTTGTTACTCTGTAACTGTATTAAATAAAGAGCTTGTGTGTTGCCAATGTCGTTTCTTATTATTTCTCGAACCTTGTTTGCTGAACTTGGGCCACAATTTTAAACGCTATTACGAACATGTGAGGAGTTTCTCTCTTCGAAATGAGCCGAATCCACCAAAACAGCAAGTGAGAAACACGCGAAAGTTTCTTAGTCTCATATACCCTTTACGACTATCAAAGGTGTTATATGATATGCTTTACACGTAAGTTAGGAGGAACTATACACCGCCATGTACTGAAAAATTATGCCAACAGTTTAGTCATTATCGGCATGTAAACTTTGGATTTGGCTCTTTTCGGTGAGAACTTTGAATTTGACCCAGTTTTCTTCCGAAAACTTAATTTTTACAGGAGTTATTCAAGGTCTCTTTATGCAAATAACGCTTAAAAATAGTTGAGGCGTACCCAAGTTAAGCAGGCGGGATGGGGTTATAGATAGATGTGAACGCCCGAAAAAAACCTTGAAAATTTTGGGGAAAAGACGTTTTTCTTGCTTTTTTTTTTCATTGTCTAGGAGAACAGAAAAACCACTGGAATTTGCAAACAGAGTTTTCTGCACAGTAAGTAGAACCTCACTACGCACTGTAAAAGTTGGTCTAGATGAGCTGTTTGGGAGTTTGTCAAGGAAGTGGAACTGTCCACATGGTGGCGAGGTTTTTGTAGCAACCAACCGCTGACGTTTGTTGCATGTCGGCTGCTCCGAATACCCCCCTCGTCTTCGCCACCTGAAAGAAATTGGTCGAAGTTCAGTCATGTGCACACGAAGTTCCGCAAATGGCTTGTGGGAGAGCGCGTGCAATACTGAACGCGTGCAGCACGTGCAAGCGCGTGCAAAACCTGGTGCGCCTGCACTCGAATCTAAATGCAGGAAAAGGCGCAAGAGCAAGCATTTTTTGTCCAGCAATGAAGAGTCAGACTGATACAATGTTTTGTGTCTAGTATATTGTATGCAGTATGTCGCCATCTTTTCCTAAAAATCATTGCCAGCACCTTTGTTTTCGTGCAAAGGTATAATTACTTTCTTAATTCTGAGTTCCCAAGTAAATGTGCTTAATGAAATAGGTTCTCGTTTTATCCAAAGTTTCGTATTTTTCTGAAAAAAGAGGAAGAAAACGTTTTCTTTCTTCGAGCTTTCAAAATGTCTTGAAATTCAGATCGCTAGATGGGACACGGCGGCGCATGAGTACAGGAGGGAAAAGTGGAGCATCATTTAATCGCCAATATCTTCAGTGATAAAGAGGCTACAGCATGGAAAGCGGCAGCGCGAAGCAACAAATAAGGAAGAACACACAATGGGGGCCCTCCTGGGTCCCACATGTGCAAGTGAGGCTGGGGCGACCCTTATAGTACCTACGTCGGTATCCTGTGGGGAATAAGTGGGCCAGCCCAAACTGGGCGTGCCCCTGTTGAATCTACATGGGCCCCATATCGGTGTCGCTAAGGCTACCTCAGGCCACATTCCTACATCTAGCCCACATCGGCCTCATGTCTGGTACTTGGGGCAGATGCAAAGTCAATGTAAGTCCTTTCTGTAACGCCTATCGGCCCTGAGAGCAAATAAATGAACTGAAATGTGGGCTCTATGCTGGAAAAACCTTTGCTAGCCCAAATGGGGCTACCCACACGAAACCAGTGTAGGTCCCACATAAGCCGTGGTGGAGCTGGAAAAAGGGCGAGCCCACTTGCTCTCAACATTGGCCTCTTGTAGGGTACTTGAGGGCAGGTGAAGCATAAATGTAGGCTCTGTGCAGGAAAAACCTCGTCCAGGCTAATTGGGGCTGCACAAACAAAACCGCTAAGGTCTCGCATCAGCCGTGCTAGTGTTGAAAAGCGTGCGTGCCCAAAAGTTGCCCACATCGGTCCCGTGTCGGGGCCTTCTGGGCAGATGCAACACAAATGCGGGCCCTACTCGAGAAAAAAACGCAGCAAGCCCAAATGGGACTCCCGATGCATTACGGCGGACGGTCCCACATCGACTACAGTGGGGATGAACCCACCGGCGTGCCGGCATCGTATTATCCTGCATTTTTTAAATTCCGTAATTTGTATCATACACACTCAGAACTTATTATCGGAACACAGTTCTTTGCATCTTTACTCGATTACTCAAAATTACATGCTTTGAACTCTCGCACTTAGGTAAATTTTGTAAAATAATCAGACCATGCGCAGGAATAACTGTGCGCACTTACCAGCATACACTGGACTACCTAAGACTGTCCAAACGATATTATAGCTAATATTATAGTTCAGAACACACAAATGGGCTGTCCGTGCAACGCCCAACAATAAGGTGGGTGGCCTGCACAAGGTGCAACTTGTGGGCAGCCCACATTGCCTATATTGCCACCGTGCTTACAAAAAAAACTTCGTTATGCGCTGCTTGGGCCAAGCTGACATTTAAAAAAAATAGTGCATGATATTATGCATTGAGGGTACAATGGGGGAATTTGGGCCTGGGTCTGCCCCTAAAGTATCCACGTCATCCCCTTGTGGGGACCATGTGGGTGGGCCCATATTGGGAAAAAATTCAAATCGTTCCCATGTCGATCTTGGAGGGTTCAACTGAGATGAAAACCTAACGTTCGTTCTCAGGTGCTACCCACATATCACCAAAATAGGACCGATGGGGGAGCCTGGTTGGCTACCCACATCAGGCAGAATGTGGGCAGCCCCACATGGTTTACCTGCTTTGGTACAAGATGGGACTGATCGCGGAGTTTGTGGTCAACTAGTTCGTGCACTCCAAAGCACCCTTAGAGCGCGTGGCTGTAGCAGTTTCAGTCTCTCGAGATTCCCTAGACTCTGCATGGCAAGCTCAGCCAGAAACCAGCCACCAAGCGACAAAGCGGGGTGGTCGCTTGGTTCCCAGCTTTCACCTGTCGCAAGTCAGAGAATGAATCGGAGTCAAGGGTTCACAAGGGTTGAATGGGCACGGGAACAGTGACATCGGCATGCCTCCAATGTTTCGTTTCTTCACTGTGCAGGCTGTGCTGGCGCTCGGCATATCAACTTCGCTGGCTGCAGGCACTGACTCGACATTTTTCCCTGGTCCGGTGGTTGCAAGTTCTGGGCTTCGGTTCACCGACAAATTCAGCTTTTACCCGGCCAGGCTTTCCTGCTAATTGAATCGCTCGTCCACACTCGTCCAGCGTCATCGACGATGGCATCGTCACCCACACCGGATTTAAAGCGACAACACGCTGGCTTTCCCTTCAGTGGGCACGGGAACAGTGACATCGGCATGCCTCCAATGCTTCGTTTCTTCACTGTGCAGGTTTGTGCGCACAATTCTTTGCACGCTAGGAAATGCGACGATCGCTGTTTACTTCTGTTCCCGTGCCCACGGGTGTGCTTTGATGTTGTTTGTGAATGTTTTTCAATGATTTTCCTGCTTTTGCGCGCTGGCGAGATTGAATCTAACCCGGATCCTACGACTCGCTTCCTTGACATAGACAACCTGCCAGGCAATCCGTCTGAACAAATGAAAATTGTTAAGCTGCTCAAGGATGTACATTCTCGCACGTTGCAAAGCTCAAAAGATCAGGTCGAATTAGCAGCTGATATAAAAGACATTAGGAGTAGTCAGAAGAACATTGAATCAAAGTTAGCTTGCATGTGCAACAGGCTTGATGAACGCGAGGAAAAGGCAAAGAAATTCGACGACATGGATCAAGAGCTTTCGTCTTTAAAGAAATCTGTAGAAGACCAACGTGTTCGAAATGATTTGCTGCAGTCTCACCTTGATGAAGTAGAAGATAGATCGCGACGTGAAAATTTAATATTTAAGGGTATACCCGATGCGGAAGAGACTTGGGCAGATACTGAATCTAAACTCCTGGAAGCCTTGACTGAGGTTGTCGAAGTATGCTCCTCGAGTTCAATTCAACGTGCACATCGCCTGGGCGTTTTTTCAGATGAGAAGTGTCGACAAATCATAGCTAAATTTTCGGGCACTAAAATGAAAGACAAGATATTAACCCTTCGTAACGAATTTAAAACAGATAACATCACTATCAATGAAGATTTCTCACCTGCAACGCGCCAGGCTCGGAAAAAACTTTGTGAATTCGGATATAATCACGCTGGCCCTCGCTCTTTTAAGATACGATATAACAAGCTGCACATCAATAAACAATGCTTCATGTATAACCCTACCACGGACACTGTTGAAGAAATCGTGGCACGTGGCGAATCGTCTGCACTGGATTGCTTAGCTGCATCTTCCGCTTCACCGTAGGGAATCGCGAGGGGTAGTGGACAGTTGTCATCATCGATATCAGTTCTTTATGCTAACATCAGGAGCCTACTTAACAAGCATACTTCTTTATCTTCTGCCATAGGCACATGCTCAGCTGACATTATAGCGTTAACGGAAACCTGGCTCCCAGCGCATGTGTCAGATTCCGAAATCTTTCACAACGCTCATTGCTATTCGGTATATCTTTGCGATAGAACAGCCAAACGTCGCGGCGGTGCTTTACTTGCCATGTCCAAAGACATTCCATCTTCATGTATCCAAGTCTTCAGCGAACTAGAAATAATTTTTGCTTCAATAGTGATAGGTCATCTCAAATTGGTTATTGGCGTCTGTTACCGTTCTCCTTTTTATTCGTCTTTCACTAACGAACTTCACGACGCTATAAATCTTGTTCGCGCAGGATTTACTTCATCTCCGCTTTTTCTACTTGGGGACTTTCATTTCCCAACTATTTTATGGACTGCTCAGCCGCCTTCTTCATCTCCCCCTTCGCATCAAGCTAAAGAATTGTTAGAACTATGCACCCCATTTTCGCTAACTCAGTTAGTTACAAAGGCACTAGGACGCTAAATAACGCTTCGAACACTCTAGATATAATTTTAGCAACTAATCCAGAGTTAGCTAGTGACATAACATTTCTTCCAGGCATCAGCGATCACGTTCTGCTCAATTTTTGCATTAATATACCACGTCCAAAAGTGAATAAAATAAAAAAAATCATTATAGATTACAAATGCGCCAACTTTACCGCTATTAACAATGAACTGGGCACATTTGTTGATTACTTTATTGCAAACTCAGACTACTGCTCTGGCGAGGATAACTGGATATCATTCAAAACGAAGGTTCGCGAACTAATTGATAAGTATATCCCAAAGCGCATCGTCACCTCTAATCCACCAGTACCATGGCACAACTCTCACATCAGACAATTATCTAACAAAGAAACGTCTATACCGCCGCGCGAAGCTTTCACCATCTAATGCGCGATGGGCGAAGTACAAGTCTGCTTCCGACGCTTACGTCAACGCGATTAAACTTACAAACAATAACTTTTTGTCTGCCACATTACCAACTATTTTGAAAACGACTGTTAAAAAATTTTGGCGCGTTATACACCCTGCGAACGACCCATTAATTAGACTACAAGACGCCCCCGGTAAACTTATCCCCAATGACTTTTGTGCTTCCGTGCTGAATGATATATTCGTTGAAAGCTTTTCCTCCATTTCAAGCGTTAATCTTCAATTCATACCGCACCACAGGTTCCCGACAATGCCACCTATCACTGTCGATCCACCTGGTGTAGCCAAATTAATTGAATCTTTAAAAAATGATTCTTCACCTGGTTTCGATGCGATTAGCGCTAAATTCCTAAAAAAATACTTGTGCTTATAGTTCAGTTATACTAACCAAACTTTTTCAAGTCACTCGACACAGCAAGCCTTCCTAACGACTGGAAAATTGGGAAGGTGGTTCCACTTCACAAGTCCGGTGGTAAGCACTCCCCTCAAAACTTTCATCCCATTTCGCTCACCAGCACATGCTGCAAATTACTAGAACATATCATTTTCAAGAATGTCGTTACATTTCTTGATGAGAATTCATTTTTCACGCCTGCGCAACGTGGTTTTCGTCAAACGTACTCCTGTGAAACTCAATTACTTGCCTTTACTGATAATATATACCGCATACTTGACAACTCATCTTGCGCTGACTGCATTTTTTCGTACTTTTCCAAAGCCTGTGATAAAGTATGCCATAAATTGCTACTGCATAAACTGAGCCATCTTAATCTCGATCCTAACGTCTTCCAATGGATTAAATCTTTCCTTCTAAACCGTTGGAAATTTGTGCATGCTAGCAACACTAATTCACCGATTGCTAACGTGCTATCTGGTGTTCCACAGGGGTCGGTCCTTGGACCCCTCCTATTCTTAATTTATATTATTGACCTTCCTTCTGCCATATCTTCTAACATTCACCTTTTTGCTGACGATTGTGTAATATTTCGGGAAATAAATAACGTCAACGATACTGACACTCTCCAGTCAGACCTTAATTTGGTGTCAAACTGGTGCACTACATGAAATATGGAATTAAACACTAATAAATGTAAAGCTTTGCGTATTTCCCAGACATCTAACGCTCTTCCTTCATATTATCTTGATGGCACTCCTCTTGATTGGGTAAAAACATACAAGTACCTAGGAATTCATATCTCTCAAAACTTAACATGGTCTATTCATATTGACTACGTGATTAATAATGCTAACCGCATGTTAGGATACTTACGTCGCAATTTCTCTGCCGTTCCCTTACCCCTCGAACTTATACTCTATAAAACACTCATACGTCCTCAACTAGAATACGCAGCATAAATATGGGACCCTACGCATGAAAACCTCGTATATTCCTTGGAATTAGTTCAAAATAATTCCGTTCGCTTCATTATTTCAAATTACAACCGTACAGCGAGTATCACAGCCATGAAATCTAACGTGTCACTCCCACCGTTACAATCTCGCTGCAAAATTTTTCGCCTAACACTATTTCACAAGCTATATCATCACGTTGCGCTTCACGACTATTTCATGTCACCCCCCCCCCCCCCCCAATACATTTCACGTCGCATCGATCACCGCCACAAGGTTGGCATCCCAACATGCCACACCAAATCTTCTTTTCAGTCATATCTTCCCCTCACATCTGTGGAATGGAACCGCCTTCCCCCAATATTGCAGCCCCATTGCTGATAATAAAATTTTTCACGACGCTGTAGCTAATATTGTTTATTCTGAAGAAAGTTGATTGTATTATATCTGCTTCCACTGTATCGTATGCATTGTTTTTATACTATTTACGTTTTCTGGATGATGTTTGTTTTATTCTGGAGGAAATGTATTTTGTAATTTCTATTTTCACTGTATTCTATTAATTGTTTATCCTAATTAACCCACTACCCTCCGCAATGCTTTTGGCCCTGAGGGTACAATAAAAAATAAATAAAAAGAAACTTTGTATAGCAAAAAGACGATACAGAGGAATTTTTAATCACTCGCAAGGCAACACACAAATTAAGTGATCTACAGAACAATGCGCCACATTCTTTGTAATATGTTATAGATGCTACAAAATAAGAGAGAACTTGCAACTGAAGTGCACTAACACAGGAAAGAGGCAAACAAAACAAAACACAATTTGTCCATCGGGCACTGCTACAGCCCGACGGCCGGAGGATCACGACGGGACCGTCCCGAAGACTGGAGCGCTGCCTCGCTGGTTCATGGCTGGGCGAGTGGTGTCGACCCAGGAGTTGTGCGGGAGCGCTTCTGGGAAGCTTGAACTACGGCACGGGCGCATCGCCATAAACCAGGCTTGGAGAGAGGCTTCCAGAAAGCTCGGGTAACTTCTTTCCGACCCTGCGCCGCCGCGCGTGAGCGAAATGATGAGGGCATCACTCAACACACACATAAAGCATACACCAGCGTACGCCAGCTCTCTATCGGTAATGGGTGAAATTTTCTCCAAGGTTCACGAATTGTCTACCGCGCGCGTACGTGGGCGAGATTCCTTCCGCGCAGCGCCGGCTTTCCAAATGTGCGCCGATTTTTGTGACAACAGGCCACTGGGGGCCGACGCGAGGGCCCGTGTTGCAGAACCCACATATTGGTCCCACCGGGACTCACGGGCTCCTACATTGGCCTCACTTCATAGCCCACTTTGCGCTACATGGAGATATCAAACAAGCCAGATGCGCCAAAATGCTTCAGCTTAAAATTTCGTCTTGTATAGTCATCTTCCTGATTACGCAAGTAGAAGAGCTTTAATAGCGGACTACATTTTGTCAGTGTGGTGACGAGTGATAGAATACCGAATGCCGTGCGCTTATCACGCGATAGCGTTAAGTGCCCCATGTCGCAGAAAAACGCTGAGAAGCAACCTATGTGGCAGGTGCACCGACTGGGTCATGTGCACTACTGACGTCATCAAGACATGCCCACCGTGGCAGGTGGCAGTTAAATTAATGATTGGTCACGAGAGTCTGCTCGGGAAGAGCAACCTGGGTCTCACAAGCCTCACCGATGGCAGCACCTGCCATCGCAGGGCAGTGGCGCACCGCTTAACCGCTACACCGCTGCTCAGGGAGAGGTATGGAGCCTCTCAGGGATCTCTGAATGGTATAGTGACCGAAATTCCGCATAAACGGGCATTAACCCATTAACCCTATCGCGCCATTCCCATTAACGGCAAGTCCCATTCAGTATTTCATAACCTCAGTTAATATCATTTCGTACGAAGCTCCGCTCACTTTCAGTATCACCACGCAGAAATCTTTTCCGACAAAAAAGTAGTCTGTTCTAAGCGATTTTCCTGTTACCCATACAAGAAGCTAATCGCAAGATTAAATTCAAAGTACAAGAATTTTACAGGCCGAGCACAGTTAGATATTAAATAAGTGATTTCGTGTAATGATGTGGCTTGTCAGCGGTGTAATACAGGGTGCCCCGTTGCTACCGGCTGTTTTTGTTTATGAAGAGTAAAGTAGTTTTCGGCAGTTTTGGGCAATACGGCACAGCCTGACCAAGTTAATATATATCCTTGGGTTTCCATGTGCTTCTCATGGCGCTTTACTTTTCTTTATGGCTCTAGTTTTGCAAGTGATCGAGAGCAGCGAAACTGACGCATCAACAGCGCCACAGATGGTTACTGCAAAGGCCGGAAGTGAGGGCAGCACAAGCGCCGCGCCGCGGAAAGCCGAAACGCGGAGGGCGTCACGTCGTCGTTTCGAAGGGAGGTGTGAGGTTAGCTGCGGGAGCGGGCACCGGCGATTCCCCCCACATAGCCACAAGAAGTCTTGACATCAGACCAAGTAGTTGTTGCACGGTGACCGGGTTATTTATTGCCGACGAGACACGGTGTATCTGCCGCGAAAATGGCCCGCAGGTTTGTTGTCGGAGGAAACTGGAAGATGAACGGCAACAAGAACTCCATTCGAGACATCTGCAACTCACTCAAAGGAGCGAGCCTCGATCCGAACACAGGTGAGAAAGATGAGCTCCGGCGTCAAGTAGCAAATGTAACTGGCTAATAGCTTTCTTCGAAAGCATGGGAAGGTGACCGTGTTTAACTTAATTTTTTTGCCGGCTTGCCCATATCAGCATTGTTTTGTCTGATCTGTACGTGTGAAACTGCTTTGAAGGCGGAAACAATGTTCGCGTTCCGGCGCACACTTGTACAGCTTATTTCTTATTTCAGAGGTGGTTATCGGATGCCCGGCGCCGTACCTTGACTACTGCCGGAGCTTGCTTCCGCCTTCGGTTGCCCTCGCAGCCCAAAATTGCTACAAGGTTGAAAAGGGCGCATTCACGGGGGAAATTAGGTACGACATACCGAGCACGTTCCTGTATTTTTTGATTTTCCCTGATGCTTTACTGTTGCACTGTTGGCATATAGCAAAGCGCATATCTAATTTCAAGATCGCGTGGCCACGATGCCGCTGACAACGTTCTATGTTTGACATTTTCGATGATGTTTTATGGAGCTGTCGTGTTTCAATCTCTAGCCCTGCGATGATAAAAGACTGCGGAGGCCAGTGGGTCATTCTGGGCCACTCGGAACGCAGGCACGTCTTCAAGGAGACTGACGAGGTTAGTGCCTCAACGTGCTGACCGACTGTTGGCCCGGGCGCGAGTTCGTATTCTGACAGGAGTCCGTAGTTTTGACCTTCCGCATGACCTTCAGAGGAGGCGCGCTTTGACAGCTTTAGATCGCGCATGCCGTCTTTTGTGCCTCGCCTCCAAATATAGTAACAGGGGGGATATTTCGGCACGTAGGTGTTATCATTAATTTGCCACCTGTTAGACTTTTATTTTCCAGCGATTCTCTCCACAGTTATTTCTCTGTATTCTGGGCTGGTTTAGTTTAGGTTATGCTGTCTGACTGAATCCGTTTTCGTTTGAACGTTTACAAGTTTGCGATGTACGTAATTTCATCCGGTTGTCGCCATTAAATCTACAGCTCATACTCGCAGAATTGTGTGAAGAAATGAAAATATTGCAATGATGCAATCGTGATGGTTCGTTTCCTGATTCATATAATGAATCTAATTATTATTCTATGAGCCTCTGCATAATACAGTTGTCTTCAGCTTAGAGCTCTATTTTATTCTGGCAAAAGGTTATCGCAGATTGTACGTTATCTTAGGTAATCAAATGAATTCACGTACTGCAATGGTTGGCCTTGGGGGATGCTGTTACTGTGTTGATTTTGGAGTTGCTTTGTTGGTAGCAGTGGAATGAACGGTATCACTGTTTATTAATTGGTTTCGAATTACAGGATGAACCAGGTCTGTGCTGTAATATTTGTCTGTCTTATCTTGCCAGGTGGTGCAGCTGTAGTTACACTATATTTGTGAAAACTGCATTCTGTTCTTTGTCGAAAGCAGGTTTTCTTGGGCTACCAGGTTAAACAATATTGAAATTGTTTTAATATTGCTGTTAAGACCACATTTTACCTAACTTTAGCAATTGTAATCGTGTGTGCCAAATTCCGCCTTTGCACGACACGTGCCAAGGAAAAAATTTATAGTGTCTAGAAGGCTGTTAAAATTGCTGAATTGATCTGATTTGAAGGGGTTTAACATCCCAAAGTGACTTAGGCTATGAGGGATGCCATAGTGGAGGACTGCGGATAATTTCAACCACTTAAGGTTCTTTAACATGCACTGACATAACACACAGGCCTTTAGCATTTCAGCTCCATTTGAAATGCCATCACCGTAGCCGAGTTCAAACCCACCTCTTTCGAGTTTAAGCCACCGTAGCGCTTTTGAAATTATGGGGAGTGCTTCTTCGTCGTTGTTGTGCTCTGGGGATGAGTTGACTTCATCAGGGTAGGTCTATCCTATCTTATCTAATGTAGATGTTTACCAAGCAGTCTCCATCAGGTAAACAGCTGGCACATATCATGGACGTTACTTGGTGAAGTAAGATACAAAGATGTATTATTTTTTACATTTTGGCTTTTGAACCTAACAAAAACTTCATCTTAAGTTTATCTCCTTTTTGTACGTATGCAGCATGCATGTATACTGTTTAGGAAAAGAGAGCAGAGATAGGATGCTAAGGTTAGAATGATAGCCTAAGCCCAAACTTTTGTCGTGTGTACCATTATCCGCACTACTTTGCCCACCAAAAAGCAATTTTGGGGTTTCACAAAACTGACAGTGTTTTCGCAATTGCCGCTTGCATTGTATGGCCTTACTGAGCAAGACATCATGTACATTATGCTCAACTATGTTACTTCGTGAGCTAACTAATCCATATATATTTTCAAAAAGGACAATAGTGCAGAATGAGAGCTGTACATTGTGAAATGAACAAATAACCTTTAATGACAGTGCCTTTGTTTGGTTAGTTTACATTTGATGTAATTCTGTGGTAACACCATTGCCTGTTCTCTCTTTTTTCTTAGCTCATTGGAGAAAAAGTGAAGCATGCCCTGGATTCTGGTCTCAACGTCATAGCTTGCATTGGTGAGCTGCTGGAAGAAAGGGAGGCCAACAAAACTGAAGAAGTGTGTTACCGCCAGACCAAGGCGATTGCAGGTAGGCCATGGAGCTGTTTCTGACAATGCTGAATATGCTTTAACTTCCTGATTATGCAGGTCTGTGTGTTGGCATTGCTGCTTTTTATCTCACAGTTCCTCCCTACTCTGTGAAAACATTGTTTTAGTATATGTGGAGGGATGGAGTCACTCTGTCAGTCTTGCATTTTGGGCCGCCACAGTGGCTGAGTGGTTATGGCACTCGGCTGCTGACCCAAAAGACACATGTTCGACCCCAGCCGCAGTGGTCGAATTTCGATGGAGGTGAAATTTTAGAGGCCCGTGTACAGTGCGAAGTCAGTGCATGTTATAAAGAACCCCAGGTGGTCGAAGTTTGTGGAGCCCTTCACTGTGGTGTCCCTCATAGCCTGAGTCGCTTTGGGACGTTAAACCCCCATAAACCAGTCTTGCATTTTGGGAAAGCACCTTCTCGAGAGCTATAGCTGTTGCAAAGTCATGGGCACCAATACTTCAAGCTTGGCTTTAAGAAGTTGTTGTGATGGTCAAATATATGTTGCTAAGTCATCAAGATTCTCTTAATCTTTTTTGTGCAGCAAATGTCAAGGACTGGGGTAAAGTCGTCATTGCCTATGAACCTGTCTGGGCTATCGGTACAGGAAAAACTGCTACTCCTGATCAGGTAAACTTCCCTGTCTATACACACTGTCATAAAACTCACAGCTGCCTGGTTAGGATATTTTTTTTTGTGGGTGTGAATTTTTCCATCTCGCTGGAGTAATCTAGCAACTTTTTAGAAAAATTCATAATAGGTTCCACATAAAGATGATTGCCTTTGACAGCCGTACAGCCTGTTTTTGCTTTCCAGTTTAAATATGGCACATTCAGTTATGTTTGATTAGCTTTTGTTTGTGCAGATGCATGGTATCACCTTGCGTGTACATGAGCACAAGATGTGCTTGTGATAGCAGATTGTATATGTGCTGCAGTGTTTTTAGTGCTCTTGGCAGTGTCACAGTAGTTGCATGAGTAAGTAAGGGCTGGTTGCCAGATGCATCTGCTCTAACTCTTTTGTCATCAACTGTGCCAGTCAGCTGTGCCTCACTGACGATAGTTTTGTTTTGAAAGCATGAGTTTTACCTAGTGTGCCTTACCTTCCTTGGTTTGGAGTCATCATTGATATTTATTTATTTACAATCAAGCCCACTTAGAGCAGCCAGAGTTATAATGAATGTTTACTTACGGACGAATGAGATGCTGCTATTATGAAAATATCTATTAGGCCAGTTGCATTGCGTCTCAGATGCAGCAAACAACTGTTGCACCACAGCTAGTTTGGAGCAAACGAGGTAGCACAGTAAACTCAGCCCTACAGTCGAAAACCCCTGCTTCTAGCAGGCGGAGAAATTGATAAGCATCTCCAAGCCATCGTGGTGGTCTCTTTCAATATTGGAAAGAGACGGACAGATGAGCCCAAGAAAAAGCAGTACAACATTAGAAGATGTATAGAATGCCGACGAAGCTTTTAAAGCAATAGCTTTAAAGGCCCCATTATGCAGAAAGTCCAGTGTCGTCGGCGTTGGCCGTGCGTTGGCCATGAGTGAAAAGCTACCTCTTTAAGATCCCGGATTTGTCGGTTGGCATGGCAGCCTGGAACAACTTATTTGTGTATTGCCGTCACGGGCTGCTGCTGCGCCAAAGCTATGCCACACCATTGGTGGCAGCAATGTAGTGGAAGATGAGACAGAGCTGCTGCTGGTCGCCGTCTGTGTTTGCACCGAGCGCAGTGACCTTGACTGAACAAATCAGTTTTCTCACCTGGCAGCATCACAGTCAGTCACAGCGTGTGTTTGCTGTGCATTTTTGTCTTTGCCTCGCACTCTTCTGAGTGATATAATTTCATGTTGTAGGTCTGAGTTTTACTCACATTCTTAATTACATCACATAATCATGATGTCCACTACATTTACATAGCTATTGCATCATACCTTTAAGGTAACCTTGAGCTTAAGTGTTTCCCGAATTTTTACCAAAAACACTTGCCTTGAAAGGTGACTCCTAGTGCTGGTTGAAAGGGCAGTAGGCATTGCATTACCAATCTTCTCTGCACAAGCATGAGTAGCAGCTACCAGCGGCTGCTGCTTCTTATTGGAAAGACATGAAGTAGCAGTGCTCTGGAAGTTACATTCTCGTACACTACACGCACGACGCAATGGTCTGGATGATGATTGTCGTTTTTTTTAATTTGCTGAGTGTGCCTGTAAACATGAGTTTAGGTTGGGTGTGTGGTTGATAGCTAACTTGTTTGCGAAACAGCTTGTTGAGGTTGACCATGAAACAGTGAAAAAGATACGGTCTTGCTTGTGCTCTGCAGTCGTGTGAAGCACCACAAGCTCATTTCCGTGGCTGCAGTGACCACGCTCTTTTGCCACCGAAAGTGACGACCAGGAGAAGCCATTGACATGGGTGTAATTTATGGGCTCAAGGTGTTCTTATTAAAACACGTTGCGGGGCTAGTTGGTTATCCATTGCGTCTAGAGAAGTAATTCAGCGCCACTTTTTTCAGACGTGCACACAGACATGTATCTGTGTGCTTGTCTGAGAAGTGTCCCATTGGCAGCGCGTCAGCAGTGCATGCTGATAGCAGTTTGACAGACCCTGCACCGACATCACAGTTGAGATCTCTCTGTTCCCCGCCATGGAATGATAAGGTAGCACAGATGCAATGGTCTGCATAGTGCATCAAGGATTGCTTACCTGAGGCACGATTTATGAACCCAGGAACGATGGAGAATGTTGTTCAACACACATGTTATCAGGTGATCAGACGCATGTGGATTTGTGGCAACTTGTCGTTGATGCACAGCTGGCCTCACCTGATGTCACATGAGAGAAGTTTGTTGGTGCAGATGATGATGCAACATCGGAGAGCCATACCCTGAAGAAGACAATAGTACACGAAACACACGCTGACTAGAAGAAATCTGGTGGAGAAAGTGGCGAAGAGGCCAAGCTATCATGAGTTACTGTGAACACTTTCACAATGATTATTTGCTCCCCTAGAGCAGCTTGCTGTTATCGAGGGTGTCGGCGTGGAAAACGTGACTGTGCTGGAGAGCTTGGAAAGCACTGTAGCAGGGTGTAGTTTGAAAAAAGCACACACACATAACGGATTTTGACGTGATAGCATTAAGCGCCCCGTGTTGCAGAAAAGTCGGCACCGGTGGCGTTAGCTGTGTCGTTAGCCGTAAGCGAAAAACCGTCAAAAAATCCCCAGAGGAGCAACCCAGGGGGCAGGTGGGCCACCGAAGTCACGTGACCTTGTGGCATCATGACAACCTGCCCACTGGATTTTGAGCAAACTGCCTACCGTGGCAGGTAGCAGTTAAATTATTGATTTGTCGCACGAGGTTGTTTGGGAAGAGCAATCTGGGTCTCTCAAGCCCCACCAGGGGTAGCACCTGCCATCGGAAGGCAGCGGCGCATCACTTAACCACTGCGCCAGGATTGGTATGAAGACTCCGAAGGATCTAGCAGTGTAAAGTAGGGAATGACCAATTTCACATATGTGGGCAATAAACAACTCATTAATGCTGTCATGCCATACTTTTAAGGCAGAGCTTAAGTGCTCCCTCCAATTTTTTAAAGAATTAAATGCCACTGTCCAACTTTGTAATTTTGGCTGGGACATGGGAAGTCCACTAACTGCAAATCTTGGATGCAACAAATGCCATTCATGCAACGGGCAGGTTCTTTATAAGTGGGCTCAATTGTAATTATTTGTGCATACTGCAGTCCCGCAGGGGCTATTGTAGGAGTGGGGATGAGCAGGGTATGGTCGCTGCCACCTTTCAATACTTGTTATAATAGTACCTTGTTCACAACCCACTGACTTCTGGCAGTGTGCTTTCTTCAGCTGAAGCTGAGGAAAAGATTTTCTTATGCATGCTGAAGTTTTCATGCATTTACTGTTCTATACAAGCTTCTCATTCCTGGTTTCAGAAATTTTTGCAGAGCATCTAAAAAGTGCGCTCTGAGAAGTGGCATTCATGGCACCCCTTTTTTATCCTCAGGCACAAGAAATCCATGCAAAAGTGCGCAACTGGCTCTCGACCAATGTCTCCCCTGACGTGGCAGCCAAGGTTAGGATCCAGTATGGAGGTAAAAACACCTGCTTTCTCTTCGTTGCATGTAAGGAGGTCAGGCTGAGAAATACATCAGCAAGTGATTAATAAATAGAAAAGCTGCATGGATGCTACCTGGAAGTGGCTGGGCATTAGGATGTTGGATGAGAACCTCCAGGCCCGCCCCCATACATTTCACTGTGTTGCAGAACAGAAGCCTCAGATATAGACTGATAAGAGTTCTGGTGACTGCTGTTTTTTGGGCAGTGTGTGTAGTGCCACGCACATCTTGGTAGTTCAGCTGTCATTGCTGTTCTGTAGTGCTGTTCATTAGATTTGTCCCTGCTTTGCTGAGGACAAGCTACATGAATGTAAAAAAGCAAGCGATGGGAAATTACAGTGGGAAAAAAGACACTTCGCATGATGGTAAAAGCTGCTGAAGATGAGACTTGATGAAAAACTTGCTGTAAGTTTTTCGTGGTATTTTACAGCTCTACCTTTTCACCTAATGTTGTGTACTGCAGATCTGGTATGATAACATGCTCCTCCAGCATAATCCAGTAAAGAAAGCAATGAGCGGACATTCAGGTGCTCTCTGTGAGCCATTCATTTTTTGCTATCTCAAAAATTGTTGTCACCTGCTTTGTTGGTATGTGCTTTTTTTTTTTCTGGCTTGTCAGTTTAAACCGATTAGGCCTATTTGTCGATTCACTTGCCTGTTCTTACTGTGAGCCAGTTTAGGATGTTACAAGGAGAAGGTATAACGGACCATGCACATGTCGTCATACGTAATTTTTATTCCAACATTGGTACAATCCTGTGATTCAGGCTTATTCCATACAACAGTTGTTTCTGGTAAAAATGAATAAGGGCCGCTACGGTGGCTCAGTGGTTATGGGGCTCGGCTGCTGACCCGAAAGGACCGTGGCGATCATATTTCGGTGTAGGTGAAATGCTAGAGGCCCGTGTGCTGTGCAATGTCAGTGCACGTTAAAGAATCCCAGTGGTCGGATTTTCCTGAGCTCTTCACTACGGCGTCCCCCATAGCCTGAGTCACTTTGGGATGTTAAACCCCCATAAGCCATAAATATGAATGACACAATCTCTTGGTATTAATTGTAGAAAAAGGTAGGAACAGTTATTACTTGGAAATGTCCCAAATGGTGTTCACAAGAGTAAACCCCTAATTGGGATTCAGCCAGTTGCTCGTCTGTATGCCTACCTGTGTGTGAAAAGTGTCTTGGTAGCAGATTTCAATGGCGTAAATGGACTGTAACGGCAGACGAAATGAAATCTCATTATTTTCGAGCAAACTGCGGCAGAATTTTGTGCCCGTCGCTTCCCACAATTATGTTACTGATGGCTGCCATCTTGGTCTTGTTTGAAAGCTGGCGCTCTTTCCTACATCCTGGTATTACTTACTATTGTGAAATCCTCTCAGAATGTCCTTGTTCTACCATCTTCTGAGGCCTTTACATTGGTGCACTTCAAATGAAATTTTCTCCACTTCGTGTTTTTGCAAACATGACTTACAGAACTTTTCGTTATGTCTGTAGGTGAAATTTCAGTTAATCTTATACCATTGGAATGGTTAACGAATAAACTGTAGAGCTATGCTATTTTTTTTATGGCCGAGTTGAACATATCTAATTTTGAGAACAATATAATGTCACCTAATTTTATTTCATAATTATGGTGCTATGACATAATTGAACATTTTTATATGATGATATACCTCAATAACAATATAAATAGCATAGTTCCACATGGCATGTCTTTAGCTACAGCTCCACTTTGATCAAGGCCTAAAAATGTTGAGGAAAAATGTCTTAATGACCTGTGAGAAATTACGTAATTAGGGTTCAATTATTTTTCCATAATATGGAAACTAATTGAGATATGCTAAAACTACTTGTGTTTTTGAAAACAGGAGGAAGAGATTCATATGCAGACTGAATTTCATTACAATATCTCTAATAAGAAGAATTTTCATTTTTATGACCTGTATCTCACTTCAACAAATATAGACACCTTTATAATCCAATTTTTCTCTCTTGCTGTTTGGGTTTCGTTTTCAACAGCCCTGTAACGTCAAAATTGTATTTAGGTTACGTGAGGCATGCAAGAACTGCAATATGTATTCACTGCATCTTCATTTGTTGTCATTGTAGCTATTGAGACAGGGTGGCTTTGGCATCTCAGTGAATTAAAATGATGAAGCAGTGGTTGTATCGCTGTTTTTTTTCATGCTTCGCGTGACCTGCTGATGTCACAGCCACCGTTAGGCTGTTGAAACCGAATCTGAAGCAGCACGAGAGAGAAACTTGATCATAAATTATTTAGCGGTAATAGGTGAATACCATATAGTAATCCATGTATTATGCCTTACACATCATAAGCACGCACCCAAAAATTCTGTACTCATTTAAGAACACATACTGTACACAATTGAGATTTACCCAAGATTTCTGCAGGAACTTTGCAAGAATGGGTTGAATAAAATCTCACCAGCCATTTGATAAAGTAGGGAGTTATTTATCTCGGTGGAATAATTTGAAATTCTTAGCATCATGAAGGAAATATCACTCTAACAATACATGGCATGACAGATTGCTTAATGGATTTGAATGTGCTGAAGCACCACTATGTATAGGCTATAAGGCATGCTGTAGTGGAGGCCTCTGCATTAACTTTTTGATCACCTAGGACTCATATATACCGAAATCGCGGTACAGCCATAAGGTTTATAAGCATGAACACTGAAATGAGAGTAAGCATGAACATTAAAACAGAGCGCAGCCTAGCGTGTGGTATGAATGGCATCATATGTGGTACTTGCGCGGCTACGGCTGCAAGATCAACTGATGCACTACCAACCTGTGACTGTGCGCTGCCTGCTACGCCTGCAGTTCACAATGCACTGCTACAACTGATAATGAAGACAGGGGCATGAAGGGGCTGCCTGGTCCGGATGGCATCCACGCCAAGAGCGATAATCTGATGGCAAGCCGCCAAAGGAGAACATTTTCTATTAAGACTAGAATGTCAAGACCTAAGACACCTGTGTTCGTGGCTGACTGGAGCGAGAAATGAAAAAATCAGGGGACATGGCTTTCTCTGCTGCTTCTGCATCTCCATCAAAAACAACACAGAAGTTGTACACTACACTATTGCTGTTGTTGGGCATAAGCAGCATGCAGCGCTCTTGTGAGAGCTCTTTTCATTTGTCGGATACACTATGAGTAGTAGGCAGCGAGCACCAGAACGAAGCAATGAACAACAAGACGGCGGAGAGTGCACACATTCTTAAAACAGCTGTAGCCACACGAGTTCGAAGTGTGGTGTCGCTCACAGTGCACGCTAGGCTGCATTGTCTGTATGGTACGATCCGCAATGCTGTGTGCACACTCATAATTCACAAGACAGTACAAGCCGCCACGGTGGCTCCTTGGTTATGGCACTTGGCTGCTGACCCGAAAGACGCGGGTTTGATCTTGGCTGCGGTGGTCAAATTTCGATGGAGGCGAAATTCTAGATGTCTGTGTTCTGTGCAGTGTCAGTGCACATTAAAGAAGTTCAGGTGGTCGAAATTTCCGGAGCCCTTCACGGCGTTTCTCATAGACTGAGTCGTTTTGGGATATTAAACCCCCCATAAACCATCAAGACAGTACATGAGTGTCATTGCATTTCACCCCCATCAAAGTGCAGCCTTCCGTATCTGAGGTTGAACCTGCAAACTCATGTTCAACACCTCAACTCCATGTCCTCTGAGTTGCTATGGTAGGTAGGTGCAGCAGCTTGAGGTACTGAGCATGTCTAAGATGCATGTAAGGTACATTAGTTTACTGACCCCAGTGAACATCTTGTGCAGCCCATGAACAAACAGTTTTGGATTTCAGAGGAGTATCCAAATTTTGGAACAGTCGTCATTTCACTGCACACATCTGGGAAGACATTTGCATTGCAGTTTGGAGTCAGAATTACCATAAACCAGATCTTGTAAATTTTGTTATTAGGTTTTGTAATATTGTTTGCTGCTTTTCTTTTCTTTGAACAGGTTCAGTCACTGCTGCAAACTGCAAGGAACTCGCCAGGAAACCAGACATTGATGGCTTCCTCGTGGGTGGTGCTTCCCTGAAGCCAGAGTTTGTTGATATCATCAATGCCCGCCAGTGAGCGTCCTTCATTCATGACCAGCCCAAACATGTAGCACCACAAAGTCTGAGTAAATTAAAACCTTCACATTTAGGAATTCCGTTCTTGTTGTTAGGGGAGCGCACAGCAAGCTTTCTCAGTGTTAAGAAGTGCTCCGACTCAACTCACCTTTCACTTCTTGTTCTCATATGCTCTCTGTAATAGGAGATGAGAATTGTGCAATCGTGACCATTTTTACATGTAATTGGAAAGTTGGTTACCTCACAGCTAATTTACTTTAGCTAGTCGTTATGGAATGCTGTTTCAGAGTGGCAGCAAGGAATTGCATTGAGCATTCAGTGTCACAAAAAAATAAATTCTTTGCAAATCCATTTTTCCACAGCTGAATACATCTTGGGGTTGCTGGCATAACTTGAAAACATACTACTCTTTTTTTTGGCAAAAGTGATAGGTATTAATACCTGCTCTAGCCGAAGTGCGCTTGGCTGTGATGCTTAAAAGCGTGAGGCATTATGTGCAGTGGCTGTGTACCATTGGAAGTGGTTTAGTGTGTTATGCGAGTCTGGTAGTGTAGGTAGTTAGTGTGGTCCCCAATCTTTCCCTTGTGTAACACTGCCATTACAAATGAAAGCCAGATGTATTACTCTTGTTTGCATAAATTACTGTTATGGTTGTTCACTTCTCTTTTATCGGGCTATTATTAAAAAGAACTTTACGGCATGTTCCACCTTTTTTGTGTAATGTCTGTGGAGAGTATTTGCAGGACGTTCTGCCTGTGAATCATTAAAGTTTTTCAACCTAACCTAACCTAACCTAACCTGACCTGACCTGACCTGACCTGACCTGTTACAGGCCGTCACGGTGGCTCAGTGGGCGCTTGACTGCTGACCTGAAAGACGTGTTATCCCTTCTGCTGCAGTCGAATCGTTGGAGGCGGAATTCTAGAGGCCTGTGTAATGAGTGCGATATCGGTGCACGTTAAGGAACCTGCAGATCGTCAAGAGGTGGTCGAAACGCGGGTTGTTTTATTTGAAATCAAGAAGAAATAGGCAGAGCATGCACCGTAGGGTAACAATGGATTCCAAGATAGGGCATGTGTAGCAGGGTGCGGCAGAGAGTCAGATGGGCGGATGAGATTAGGAAGTCTTCAGGGATGAGGTGGCTGCAGCTGGTAAAGGACAGGGTTAATTGCAGAGATGTGGGAGCAGCTTGTTATCTGCAGTGGACGTAGTTATGCTGATTATGATGTGGGATTTTGACGCGACAGCGTTAAGGCTCCTGTTCTGCAGAAAATCCGGCGTCATCAGCGCAGTTGTGAGCGAAAAGGCAGGTGGCCCACCTGCCACCTAGGTCACGTGACCTTGTGACATCATCACAACTTGCCCACCAGATTTTGAGTAAACTGCCCACCTTGGCATGTGGTCGCCAGAGGTTGCTTGGCAAGAGCAACCTCGGTCTCACAAGCCCCACCAGTAGCTGTGTTTGAAACAGTAACTTGCCGGGGCAGCGATGCATCGCTTAACCGCTGCACCAGGGGTGGTATGAGGACTCCCCGCGATCTAGGAATGTAAAGTAGAGAATGACTAAATCGGCATGTAGGCAGAACCTAGGTGACAGAGGAGGAGTACTTGCGTGGGAGGGATCTAATGCTGTTTTATTATACTCGTAATGGTAGGTTGAGCGTTGTATGATGGTGAAAGAAAGAAGTAGGAATGTAAAGTAGAGAATGACTAAATCGGCATGTATGCAGAACCTAGGTGACAGAGGAGGAGTACTTGCGTGGGAGGGATCTAATGCTGTTTTATTATACTCGTAATGGTAGGTTGAGCATTGTATGATGGTGAAAGAAAGAAGTAGGAATGTAAAGTAGAGAATGACTAAATCGGCATGTAGGCAGAACCTAGGTGACAGAGGAGGAGTACTTGCGTGGGAGGGATCTAATGCTGTTTTATTATACTCGTAATGGTAGGTTGAGCGTTGTATGATGGTGAAAGAAAGAAGTAGGAATGTAAAGTAGAGAATGACTAAATCGGCATGTATGCAGAACCTAGGTGACAGAGGAGGAGTACTTGCGTGGGAGGGATCTAATGCTGTTTTATTATACTCGTAATGGTAGGTTGAGCATTGTATGATGGTGAAAGAAGTAGGAATGTAAAGTAGAGAATGACTAAATCGGCATGTAGGCAGAACCTAGGTGACAGAGGAGGAGTACTTGCGTGGGAGGGATCTAATGCTGTTTTATTATACTCGTAATGGTAGGTTGAGCGTTGTATGATGGTGAAAGAAAGAAGTAGGAATGTAAAGTAGAGAATGACTAAATCGGCATGTAGGCAGAACCTAGGTGACAGAGGAGGAGTACTTGCGTGGGAGGGATCTAATGCTGTTTTATTATACTCGTAATGGTAGGTTGAGCGTTGTATGATGGTGAAAGAAAGAAGTAGGAATGTAAAGTAGAGAATGACTAAATCGGCATGTAGGCAGAACCTAGGTGACAGAGGAGGAGTACTTGCGTGGGAGGGATCTAATGCTGTTTTATTATACTCGTAATGGTAGGTTGAGCGTTGTATGATGGTGAAAGAAAGAAGTAGGAATGTAAAGTAGAGAATGACTAAATCGGCATGTAGGCAGAACCTAGGTGACAGAGGAGGAGTACTTGCGTGGGAGGGATCTAAT
This sequence comes from Amblyomma americanum, assembly GCF_052857255.1. NCBI lineage: Eukaryota > Metazoa > Arthropoda > Arachnida > Ixodida > Ixodidae > Amblyomma > Amblyomma americanum. Next base: position 6,650,946 of record NC_135498.1, read on the forward strand.
GCTGTTTTATTATACTCGTAATGGTAGGTTGAGCGTTGTATGATGGTGAAAGAAAGAAGTAGGAATGTAAAGTAGAGAATGACTAAATCGGCATGTATGCAGAACCTAGGTGACAGAGGAGGAGTACTTGCGTGGGAGGGATCTAATGCTGTTTTATTATACTCGTAATGGTAGGTTGAGCGTTGTATGATGGTGAAAGAAAGAAGTAGGAATGTAAAGTAGAGAATGACTAAATCGGCATGTAGGCAGAACCTAGGTGACAGAGGAGGAGTACTTGCGTGGGAGGGATCTAATGCTGTTTTATTATACTCGTAATGGTAGGTTGAGCGTTGTATGATGGTGAAAGAAAGAAGTAGGAATGTAAAGTAGAGAATGACTAAATCGGCATGTATGCAGAACCTAGGTGACAGAGGAGGAGTACTTGCGTGGGAGGGATCTAATGCTGTTTTATTATACTCGTAATGGTAGGTTGAGCGTTGTATGATGGTGAAAGAAAGAAGTAGGAATGTAAAGTAGAGAATGACTAAATCGGCATGTAGGCAGAACCTAGGTGACAGAGGAGGAGTACTTGCGTGGGAGGGATCTAATGCTGTTTTATTATACTCGTAATGGTAGGTTGAGCGTTGTATGATGGTGAAAGAAAGAAGTAGGAATGTAAAGTAGAGAATGACTAAATCGGCATGTAGGCAGAACCTAGGTGACAGAGGAGGAGTACTTGCGTGGGAGGGATCTAATGCTGTTTTATTATACTCGTAATGGTAGGTTGAGCGTTGTATGATGGTGAAAGAAAGAAGTAGGAATGTAAAGTAGAGAATGACTAAATCGGCATGTAGGCAGAACCTAGGTGACAGAGGAGGAGTACTTGCGTGGGAGGGATCTAATGCTGTTTTATTATACTCGTAATGGTAGGTTGAGCGTTGTATGATGGTGAAAGAAAGAAGTAGGAATGTAAAGTAGAGAATGACTAAATCGGCATGTATGCAGAACCTAGGTGACAGAGGAGGAGTACTTGCGTGGGAGGGATCTAATGCTGTTTTATTATACTCGTAATGGTAGGTTGAGCGTTGTATGATGGTGAAAGAAAGAAGTAGGAATGTAAAGTAGAGAATGACTAAATCGGCATGTAGGCAGAACCTAGGTGACAGAGGAGGAGTACTTGCGTGGGAGGGATCTAATGCTGTTTTATTATACTCGTAATGGTAGGTTGAGCGTTGTATGATGGTGAAAGAAAGTAGGAATGTAAAGTAGAGAATGACTAAATCGGCATGTAGGCAGAACCTAGGTGACAGAGGAGGAGTACTTGCGTGGGAGGGATCTAATGCTGTTTTATTATACTCGTAATTGTAGGTTGAGCGTTGTATGATGGTGAAAGAAAGAAGTAGGAATGTAAAGTAGAGAATGACTAAATCGGCATGTATGCAGAACCTAGGTGACAGAGGAGGAGTACTTGCGTGGGAGGGATCTAATGCTGTTTTATTATACTCGTAATGGTAGGTTGAGCGTTGTATGATGGTGAAAGAAAGAAGTAGGAATGTAAAGTAGAGAATGACTAAATCGGCATGTAGGCAGAACCTAGGTGACAGAGGAGGAGTACTTGCATGGGAGGGATCTAATGCTGTTTTATTATACTCGTAATGGTAGGTTGAGCGTTTTATGATGGTGAAAGAATGAACAGTATCTTGTTTACGAAGTGATATGCAAAGAGGACACCGGGTCGCTGAAGGGACCCATTAATGACATCGATCTGTCAGAGCGCTAGGGCGGTTTTGCACGGCGCCTAATCGTGCAGGAATATGAGCAGATCTGTCGCCCGCACCACTGCGGAGCTTGCCAACACCAGAGCTGCCGTAAGTATCCGACAACACAGCTGTATACATATACTGAGCCACCGCGGCGGGTGGTGCAAATGGAACAGCACGTGGCCGCGCACCTGCCAGCCCAAGTTTGAACGCATGTTTGGTTCAAAACTTGCACTTTATGGCACTTCATCAAGCACATGATCCAACTTGAGATCTTAGTTCAACAAACTGGACAATATCCCAAATGATTTTTAAAAAATTGGAAAACAGTACGATTAGCCTGTGGCAGTGCTGTCGCCATCATCAGTGCTGGGCCACTTCGGCTTGCAACACGCACTGGTGCCGGCTGCACGGGGCCACGCGCCAAGGAGAATAAAGTAGTCTGTAGTATGCACCTGGTTCCCGGCCTGTTCGCTTTGGCCGGGAACTCCTCACCCAGCGAGACAAGACCACTCGACTTATCACTCAAGTTGCACTCATTTCATGGGTCCAGGACGTGGCCCCTGCCTGGAGGCCACACAGGACCCACCTGCACAAATTCCAGACACCTGTGGCAAATAAAGTTGTGTGACTCTCTCTCTTCTCGCTTAGTTGGGATATCTAATTTTCATGCTCATAATTAAATTATTCATGTACACCTCAGTACATATCTCGAAAATACGTTTATTAGACATCTGTGCATTCACTAGACGCCCCTTCACATCGAACAGTCATGGCGGAGTGCAATGGTAAGCCTCGGCCTGGGGAGCCAGCCTTCCGATTCACCCGACATCGGGTAAGTACCTGACCTTTGCCTTTCCTCTTCGCACTGACTGGACACACTCATGAGGGGCCTTTATGGGGATTCCTTTAGGAAGTTGCTGACACTTTCAAATTCCTCACTGTGTGCTTATCTGCTGCAAAAACATACTTTTTTAAGCTGCACACATCTACGCTGCCTGTGAAGGCATGGCTTCATGCTAAGGAGATGCTTGCGCCATGGTCGGTGAGCTGCCGCCTGTGCAGTACACCAGAGAATTGACCATTGTTTTATTCTGTGCATTGATGCTGTGTTCTTCTGGGATATATTACCACAAACAATTAAGGAGGACATTGACATCACACCCTACAGTATCCGTTTTTTGCCTGTGGAGAAAAACTGTTGTGCCATATGATCTATTTATGTTGCTGGGACTATTTAGTCTCTGGAAGATCCGCATCATGGATCGCCACGCTGAATCACCACGGTTGCCGAAATCTGTTTCGTGAACAATGCGCTTTTGTGCGGGGAATATATGCTGCCCTGCAAGAGCCGCCTAGCTGGCTCCCCTATTTGGATGCATGTGTGTGCCTCCCAGACTTTTGATGGTTTGGAAGGAGAGTTCACGCAGGGGTATGGTGGCCTGGTGTTTTGTGGCGTAAGCATGCTGAGTCTACTTTTGGGCGCTATTTCCATGCAATAAATAAAAAAAAAACTCGTGGCGGAGTGGGTGTCCCCGACTTGCATGCTGGAGGCTCTGTTCGATTCCCACGTGCAGCAGAGTTTTCTTTCTATTTTTACTCCCCTCCTTAGCTTCGCCGTGTGCGCGAGTTTAATCTTGAACCGAGGAGAAACCACGTGACCGCTATGACGTTACTCAGCCACCGCCGCCGAAACCGAGCGCTCGCCGTTGGCGTTAACATTCTAGACTCCGATGATTTTGAGGAAAGGAAGGAAGGTTAACTGGCCCCCTGGGTCAGTGTACGCCTCAAACGAGCGTTGATGTACGTACGTGGCGGTGGTGAGAGAGCGCTGACAACATTGTGGCAGACGCGCCTCACTGCAGCAATAGGCCGCAGCGTTCATTGGGTGACCAACCACTCGCGATCAGCCATTAACTTAACCGAGACCTGACAGGGTGGCAGCGTTGCCTATCTTATCCAGTGTGCGGAACGCACTCAACAGCGGCCAAGCCGCGTCTGCTTCCCCGATACACCATAACTTTCGCTCTCTAACCAAGTATTTTTTTTTTTTACAATTTCCCATTGCACTTATCTCGAAGGATGATGGAAGCCACCTAGCTGCAGGGCTAACCCTCCAAAAACAATTTTTTTTTCTGACGCTGCGAAAATTGAAAATTGGTTTTTGAATAAAGGAAACGGCGCAGTAATTGTCTCATCTCGGTGGACACCTGGACCGCGCCGTAAGGAAAGGGAGGAAGGTGGGAGTGAAAGAAGAAAAAGGTGGGCCGTACTGAAGGAATGATGATTAAAGCGTTTATTTAAAGGCACAATGACAGATTAAGGGAAGGCTTATCGGGTCCCTCTGGCGACGAGGGCGCATTGTTACTCGAGGTCCGGGCTGGACAGGGCCGCCTTCCAGCCCTCCCACGTTGGCTGATTTATTATGTCAATACTGCTATTTTCCTGACAAGCCCATACCATATGGTATAAGTTTTCCTTCTGGCCACAACATTTGCACTGTGCCGAAAAGGACTCGGGCTCAATGGCATGAAGCGTAGCTGGATTATTAAACGACATAGTTTGTAGCCTGTGACGGTGACAGTCTTCTGTTTTACTAAGACCCTTACCGGGCCTCGGGAGTGTCTTCCTTTCAAAGCGCCAATGCTGTATTATCTCTGAATATGTTGTTGAAGGTGAGGGGGGAGTCTGACTCAGTAAGGGAGGGCGTAGAAGGATTCCGGGGGAGAAAAGCTCGGGCCGAAGCGTGTGCGCGCTCGTTTCCTTCAACTCCCTGGTGACCTGGTACCCATATTACTCCTTCCGTGCAGCTGAAGGTCTACATTGACTCCGAACTTTGCAGGCTGGCGCCGCGATTCTGTCACGCATATAGTTTCTATAAGCCGCCTCGGAATCTGTAACTATGTATTTCGATGCGGAGTGCGTTGCGGCTAGGGCTATCGCTACTTCCCCATAGCTTGTGTATCCCCGTTACGAAATCAAATCCCGTCCACGAAGAAGGCTCCTTCTTCTCTTGAATAGCACTCGTTCATCTTCTTGCTCCTCGCCACTCGTCTAGCCTGATGATGCTCTGGGTGCATGTTTTTGGAAAGTGGAAGCGTAAGGAATTTGCTCTTCCACTCTTTAGGTATATCTTGTCTCCCAGCCACTTGTTGCGGAAAGCTAATCTTTAAATCTTCTAAGACCCTGCGGCCTGTCCTAGTCGTGGCCAGTCGCATCACCTGGTTTGTAAGATGGGCGCTAATCAATTCATCAGCCGTATTGTGTACTCCCAGTTTTAGCAGACGCTCCGTAGATGCTTTCATGGGTAGCCCGAGCGCCTTCTTATAAGCCATTCGAATGATAACGTCCAGGTGGTTTAGATCGGTCTTCCTCATACGAAGGTACGGGGCCACGTACACTATCCTGCAAATGGTAAAGGCCTGTATTAGCCTAAGGGTATCGTGTTCTTGCATACCATTCTTCTTGGTTGTGATCCGAGATATCATACGGATGACTTGCGCACACACCGTTCGGAGCTTGGTGATCGAGGCTGCGTACACATCCTTGTTGTTAATAAGCAGCCCCAAAATCCGTATTGTTTCCACCTCGGGAGTATGTGTATCGTGAACCTAGATTTCCAGCACTGAGTATCCCCCTTCCCATGCAGGACGAAGAGCTCCGACTTGTCCGGGGAACAGCGCATTCCGCATTCTTCGGCATACTTTTGAACTGTAGTGGCAGCCTCTTGGAGGGCCTCCTCCATCTGTCCCAAGTTTCCCTCCGTCTTCCATATCCGTCTTCCGTATCGGCACCCGCCGCGGTGGCTCAGTGGTTAGGGCGCTCGACTACTGATCCGGAGTTCCCGGGTTCGAACCCGACCGCAGCGGCTGCGTTTTTATGGAGGAAAAACGCTAAGGCGCCCGTGTGCTGTGCGATGTCAGTGCACGTTAAAGATCCCCAGGTGGTCGAAATTATTCCGGAGCCCTCCACTACGGCACCTATTACTTCCTTTCTTCTTTCACTCCCTCCTTTACCCCTTTCCTTACGGTGCGGTTCAGGTGTCCAACGATATATGAGACAGATATTGCGCCATTTCCTTTCCCCCAAAAAACCAATTATTATATCGGCGGACACCTGAACCGCGCCGTAAGGGAAGGGATAAAGGGGAGAGAAAGGAAGAGGTGCCGTAGCGGAGGGCTCCGGAATAATATCAACCACCTGGGGACTTTAGCGTGCAATGACATCGCACAGCACACGGGCGCCTTTGCGTTTAGCTTCCATCGAAACGCGACCTCCGCTGGCGCCTCGTGCCTTCTTCGACTTCATTCAGGTGCGCGGCCGTAACATAGGCGCCGCCACATGTCTATAGGATCTCGGCGTCGCCTTTTCGTTCCACTGCTGCAGGGAAGGTAGTGATATCTGATACTTGATTTAATATCTGCTGCGGGTCCTTGGACCCAAGATATTATTTTTGGAATATGGCGGAGTGCTCGGCTCGAAGCACTCTGGCACGGGTCGGCCCGGTATTGCACTGACTCCGGGAACGGCCCGGGGCTTATTAGCGCACGCCTTTCCTTTCTATCTTTGCTCTCCTGTCCTTTAACTTTCCTACTTTCAGCACGCGGCAGTGAAAGTGGCTCGGCTTGAGCCAGTAGGCAGGCCCGTGCACTTTCCTTTTCTTTCTCCCTATCATAATCATCATCATAATCAGCGTGGGCTTCAGAAGGGTGTAGAAAGGTTGGTGGATGGAGGCCTCAAACACAAGACAGCGGCGGTTTCGCCTGATGGGTGATACACTGGAGAGTGGAGGTGGGTCGGGGCTTCAGATCGCGGATCACGCAGTTATGAGAAATGGCATACTTCTGCTGGTAACGCAGTGAAATCACGTGCGACTGCGAGATTAGGCAAGCTCCTGTGCGCGCCCGCCTATCACGGCGGGGCGCGTGCTGGCTACCAGTCTATAGCTTTCCCTCTGCCGGACGCGACGGGAAAGCCGGCGATAACAGACCTTGCTGCTGAAAAAGCGGTGCGAAGAGCCCAAGAACGGTAAAGAGATCGGCGAGCCCGTCAATGGGGACCCTGCACATTTTACTAGCGCCGTGAAAAGGTTTATGTCGAAGCGAAGAAATAACCCCACGTGAAAGTGGTGCTATTCCACCGTGTCACTGACGCAAGCAGCAGTATACTGGCCATCATGGGGTTTACGTGTACTTGCGCTACAGTACGTGCCGGACCAGCTGGGTACACGTAGGGACGCTATAGTCGATGGATTTGCCTGAATTGATTATCAGCATAATCCATTCATAAGCGTCTATCTGCATTTTGTTGGTACTCAGGTAGCGTGGTCGGGCCGGAGAGGGGACGAGGAAGATTGGAGACGTGGTTACGAGGAAGATACTGAAAAGTTTATGCAAACTATTTACATTTTGTACACGTAAACAGCAACTGAGAGTGTGTCTCAGATAAAAAAAGCATCTTAACAATAAGCGGAAGTCGCAGTGAGAGGGAGTATCTCGGCCGCAATCGCTGCCAAGTTTTATAGTTTTTTTCCCTAAGTTCCCCAGATGGAGGCCGGTGGTGGTAAAAACTTTAATGTACACAGAGGAGTTTAGGACACGCAGGTCCTTGGGCCCCCGCACGGCCCCACTGCACTTAAACGTTCATGTCCCGGAGGCTCATGGCGCTGGCAGCCCGGACTGTGGCGATGGCTTGCTTGGCCGAGTCCTCGCAGCGCAGTAGGGTGTCCCAAGCCTCCCAAGTGGTAAGGTGTTCCAGGCCCCGTCGGGGAGGATCCGCCGGGCAAAGGAAAAGGATAAGATCGAGAGTGTATTTGGGGTGGTGGCAGAGGGTATAGGAGGGGCGCTCGGCTACTGATCCGGAGTTCCAGGGTTCGAACCCGACCGCGGTGAATCAGATGTATCAGCAGCGCGAACACAAAACAGGAAGAAGGAGAAGAAGATCGTACAGAGTGCTGAAGTTCCAACTTTTATTTGAACAAAAACTGAACCCGCACTTATATACACACACCAGGTAAAAGCCCACCAGGGGGAGTGGTCAAGGCACGCGAACGAACTGGGACCCCACACGATGTTCAGGGCATCAAAAGATAACAAAATCACACTATACAATGAGTTCTAAGATATGAAGCACGAATTACATGTGTAAAAAGACTGGAAAAACAGGGTTGAGTGTGCGCGAGTGAAAAAAAAAAGGTGAAAAATGAAAAAAAAAAACAGAGTTGAGGGCGCGAATTTTGCTAAAAACATGACAAGGCGAGAAGACGGTTAAAAGATTAGCGAAACGAAGGATGAGCGCCAACAATTAACACGGCTAGAATGAAAATGCAACATCTGAAGTTTGTCTCTAAGAACCAGGTAAAATCAGATAACACCAGAAAGAAAGGTGATTTCCTTTTGAGATAATGAGATAGATGGGGTGCTTACGCAACCTTCCTTAAGCCCTGAGATGTGGGTTGCTTCAGTGATTTCGCGCGTTAGCTGGTTTTTATGTTTTTTCAAGACAGTTGCGTTCTTAAAATGAGGAATGCATTTCTTTTTGCTGTCACATGCCCGGCAATGGGCGGGCAAGTTCTTCAATGTCGCCCCAGTTAAATTGTTCTTATGTTCCATTAACTTTTCATTTAAACATCTTTCTGTTTGGCCTATGTAAGCCTTACCGCAAGTTAAAGGAATGGAATATACAACTCCATCCACGCAAGGCACACTAGTGTCTCGGTGCCGGGTTGTACAGCCACTGTTCTTTTTCTTTTTATGCACTTCGTTGCACAGGCTTGACAGGAGCAGTGGGGCTGAAAATACTACGTCTACACCTGCTTTTCTACCAATTTTCTTAAGATTATGAGATATTTGGTGCAGATACGGCAAAACGGTAACCGTTTGTTCCGCTGTCGCGTGTCATCCGGGGCTTCACTTTCATGTTTCATACCAATCAGGACTTTTTTGCTACAGACGACAGGAGAGATTGCGTGTACCCCGCCGCGGCATCCTCCTGCCAGGCAAGAATTCTCGGCTTCTGCATTCGGCGCAAGGTGCTCCCTCCTGAACTTCTGAAGCTCTTCGGCGGCATCCAGCCCGCTGTCGGCCATGCTACCGGCCTCTGCAAAACCCTGCGTTCGGAATGGCAGCATCTGGCGAGCATCCATAGAGAGCATCCGCGGTTAATGGTGTTCGCATCGTCGCCAATGCCAGCAGCAGCAAAAGAAAATGGCATGAGGTCGTGACACATGCCAGCCGAGCGACAGAGTGCCTCTGGCAGCAGGTTCTCCCGGGCCTACGAGCGCTCGTGCCTCCAAAGAAGAAAAAGACTGGAAGCCCCGTCCACCTCGTGGGAGTTGTCAAGAGCATCCCAGAGGAGGTCCATCGTTTCCTTGGTCATGGACCCAAGTTCGCTGTGGAACCGAGGAGGAGAGCGCCGGAGATGTTGACCATGGTCAGACAAGTTTTGCGCCTCGCCCCTGCGGCGGAAGCGGACCGATGTACCGCGGACGGAGGGAACCTGGTCACGCGTTGCAGCGCTGAAAGGCACAGGTTCCCATTCAAGAAGACTGTCTCATAATTAACGAAGAAAAATTTGTCATTGTTAACCGCTGACAAGGAGGGAGGGTTTGCCGTCCTTCCGAAACGAGTGTTTATGTCAAAGGCAGCAGAAACCGTTCATGCAAATTTTGTAAAATGCAGAACATCCGAATCAAACCTAAGAAGTAATGCAAAGGAGCTATGCCAACGATTGAATTTAGAGAAACTTTCACATGCAATACAAGGAAAAAAGACTGGCTGTCTGGAAATGTTTTTTACTGACAAGACGCACAAGACTGGATGCCCTTTGCGCGTGATTGTGTCTGAAAAGATGACCTGGCAAAAAGAAGTCGCCAAGTTTCTCCAAAGCAATCTCAAGCGACTTACAGTCAATGACCCCTTTCTTGCAAAAAACACCGAATAAGTTATCAGATTCTTGCACGAGAACAGAACAAAGGTGTTCAATGGCTTCTCCATTGATATAAAGGACCTATTTTATTGCTTTCCTCAGGATGCCCTCATAGAATGTGTTCGTGACGCCATCGATAGACACGGTGTGGTGGCCTTCCAAAATGACTGTGGCGTATCTGCGGATGGCTTCATTGAGTTGCTATGCACTTACCTAAAATCTACAGTAACTGAGTGGAACAGTTCGATATTCATACAAAAACAAGGCATATGTATAGGCTTATGCATCGCCCCCATTTTGAGCGACCTTTTCCTGGCTATGCATGACAGATCCTTGAAGGACAAGCTCGAGTCTTCAAGCATTCTCAAAATTTTCCGGTACGTTGATGACTTCTTGTTCGAAGGACAAGCTCGAGTCTTCAAGCGTTCTCAAAATTTTCCGGTACGTTGACTTCTTGGTTCTCTTAGATTGCGACACTGAAGCATTTAAAACAGAAGCAACTCAAGTCCTCCACGTTTTTTCTAATACTATATCACCTCATGAAGTTACTAATGATTTTCCAGAACAAAACGCTATGCGGTTCCTAGGGTTAAAGGTCTTTTTCGGAGAGAACCACGTCTGCTGGTTATTTGAACCAAGAGCCAATAAGCCCATCCTTCCCTACGATTCAGCCCACTCAAAACTTGTAAAAAGGAACATCGGGAAGTCAACTTTTAAGAAAGCACTCACAAAGTCTTGTGAACACAAGCTAGTTTTTCGAATCAAGTGTTGAGGCTGACGCAGTCAGGGTACCGGTAATCTCTCCTGTCGTCTGTACCAAAAAAAGTCCTGATTGGTATGAAGCATGAAAGTGAAGCCCCGGATGACACGCGACAGCGGAACAAACTGTTACCGTTTTGCCGTATCTGCACCAAATATCTCATAATCTTAAGAAAATTGGTAGAAAAGCAGGTGTAGACGTAGTTTTTTCAGCCCCACTGCGCCTGTCAAACCTGTGCAACGAAGTGAACAAAAAGAAAAAAAACAGTGGCTGTACAACCCGGCACCGAGACCCTATTGTGCCTTGTGTGGAGGGAGTTGTATATTCCATTCCTTTAACTTGCGGTAAGTCTTACATAGGCCAAACAGGAAGATGTTTAAATGAAAGGTTAATGGAACATAAGAACGATTTAACTGGGGCGACAATGAAGAACTTGCCCGCCCATTGCCGGGCATGTGCCAGCAAAATGAAATGCATTCCTCATTTTCAGAACGCAACCGTCTCGAAAAAACATAAAAACCAGCTAACGCGCCAAATCATTGAAGCAGCCCACATCTCAGGGCTTAAAGAAGGTTGCGTAAGCACCCCATCTATCTCATTATCTCAAAAGGAAATCATCTTTCTTTCTGGTTTTATCTGATTTTACACGGTTCTTAGAGGCACACTTCACATGTTGAATTTTCATTCTAGCCGTATTAATTGTTGGCGCTCATCCTTAGTTTCGCTAATCTTTTTACCGTCTTCTCGCCTTCTCATGCTTTTAGCAAAATTCGTGCCCTGAAATCTGTTTGTCCATTTTTTCACCTTTTTTGTCACTCGCGCACACTCAACACTGTTTTTCCAGTCTTTTTACACATGCAATTCGTGCTTCATATCTTAGAACTCATTGTATAGTGTGATCTTGTTATCCTTTGATGCCATGGACATCGTGTGGGTCCCAGTTCGTTCGCGTGCCTTGATCACTCCCCTGGTGGGCATTTACATGGTGTTTGTATATAAGTACGGGTTCAGTTTTTGTTCAAATAAAAGTTGGAAGTTCAGCGCTCTGTACTATCTTCCCCTTCTTTTTCGTGGTTTTGTGTTCGCGCTGCTCATACATATGGATCGCAACCAACTAGCCCGGCAGATGATGTTATTCGACCGCGGCGGCTGCGTTTCGATGGGGGCATAACGCTAAGGCGCCCGTGTGCTGTGCAATGTCAGTGCACGTTAAAGATCCTCAGGTGGTCGAAATTATTCCGGAGCACTCCACTACGGCACCTCTTTCTTCCTTTCTTCTTTCATTCCCTCCTTTATCCCTTATCTTACGGCGCGGTTCAGGTGTCCGCCGATATGTGAGTCAGATACTACGCCGTTTCCTTCCCTAAAAACAAATTTTCATTTTCATTTCCGCTTCCAAAGTGTCTGGTGATAATTGTCGAGGGAGGAATGGGTTGCGGGGTAGAGACGACGCTCGGCATTGCAGGCCTGCGTCAGTTCACTGAATGAATGCATGCGCTCCCGTGAGAACCCTAGATCGGAGGCCGCCGGCGCCCGGTTGAGAGAACCTCGGGCTAAAGCGTTGGTAGCCTCGTTTCCGGGATTCCCGGAGTGGGCAGGCACCCATATGAGCTCCATGTGGAGGGGCGGGTGTGCGGCGAGGGAGATCAGTATGCGAAATGCAGGGACTTGAACTCTCCCGCGGGCGAAATTTAGTATGGCAGTTTTAGAGTCTGACAGTATATACCGGGCCTGCGTACGCGGAATGGCTAGGGCAATGGCGGCCTCTACAGCTCCTCCGAAGTTGCAGTGGGGGATATGTGAAGGGTGGCAATCGGTTGGAGGGAGGAGTTCGTGATCAATGTGGCACTGATCACTCACGCTCTCATTAGGGGATACGCCTCGGTCACATGTTGAGCTTGAGGGTGAGGATGATGCCATCTATGTGGAAGGTCCGCTACGGGCGTTCCCAGGGTCTGCAGGTGGTCGCACGTGTGGCCCGCACTTGTTCTTCATCAGTGCAAGGCCACGCCAGAAACTGCTCCTTTGACGACGGATGGCGCGGTCAAACATGAGGTGACTGGACCCTGCTGACACCCGGGTCTTCCCTGGAAGGTCAATTACGACTGACCATGGCAACTATCTTCGTCATGCAGACACGGGGTGGACTAGTAAAGATGCGCTGGCTGCTTTCAAGGGAGGCTTGCTGTCGCCGCTGCCATGGCTACGCCGAACGAGAGTCGCGTTGCTAAACCCCTTAGGCTGGAAGGCATCCCGGCCATAACATTGTTGCGACCTCACGTATTTCACTCTCAGCATTATTCCTTCTGTACTGATTTTATTGTAATCACTATTACTGTGTGCGTTACTCAATAAACTTGAAATAATTTTCCTGTTTTGAGACAAACTTCGCGATGACCGAATGGCTGAAGTGCAGCCTTCGGCGCAAGGGACATGAACACGATATGCAAGCAACTTGGCTAACATTCACTGTGCAAAGTCGATCACTCGTAGAGGGGACTCTTGAGTGCTTGTTTCGATGGGTAACTACTGGCATCCCTTTTTTCTGGGTGGTGGTGAGAGCTACCTTGCCTAGTAAATTAAAGTGGTTAATTATTCCATCTTTATTGTGTCCCCATTCTTTTGCTTTGAATCCTGTTCTGGTTATTTTTCCCATTCAAGGAAATTTTTTTTATGTTCTAAGCTATATTAGAATTCTGTGACGTTTCGTGCAATTTCTCCATTCTGATTTTAAGCCACTAGTGCTACTAGTGCTATTACGAGTACTAGTGTTCTCTTGCTCGTCTCATAGCGATGTGTTAATTTTGCTTCATTTGTCCCTAAAACCCGAAGCTACTGGAAGGCTCACTAAGTTTTCTTTGATATCTGGATGTATAGCTTTGTAGTCGACTAGAATGTGTTTGTTGTTTTCTATGCTGCTTCCGCGTGCTACACCAATATCATCTCCCTGTTCATACTTGCTCCTACGGGGTTTATGTTTTAACTTTCACAGATTTTGATTTTAGAAAATGCTACTCTCTGTCGAGCTGGATGGTACAGCAAGGCGGACATTATGTACCTCATATGAATCAATAATTAGAGAATTAGTTTACTTAAATAAGGTAATAAACGTTTTTTTTTGTTTTGAAGGGAGCGGTTATATTGCGAAATTGATGGCCGTCAACATAGAAGATGGGCCCTGTTTTTAATTTTTTTGAAAATCGGCAATATGTTTCGAACAGCGAACGTCAAAAATACGCATTTGAAAGCTTTTTGAGTTGGCTTTCCCGCAATCTCTATTTATAAAATAGAGTCGCTGTGCGTGGTATCGTCGCCGAAACAAAGCTAACAAAGTTGAATTCTTCTACATTATAAAATGCACCACCTGCGCCTGTATTTGACGCTTAAGAAGTGCGAGAGACACACTTTTATAATTAAGCAATGCGGAAAAGCCAACTAAACGAAGTTTAAAATGCCCATTTTGACGTTCGATATTTAGAACACACATCCACATTGCCGAATATGAAAACTTAAAAATAAAGCTCACCTCCGATGTTGGTGGCCGTCAATTTTGCAAAATAACCTTGCCCAGTAAAATTAAAATTGACGTTTGTTTTAGTTAAATGTTGAATTATTGATCCATATCAGGTATATAAAGTCCGCCTTGCTGTAAAATCCAGCTCAACAGACCGCACCGTCGTATCTCTAACAGACTTGAAAATTAAATATTGAAAGGTAAAAAAAACCTACATATTCCTTGATTCTAAGGCGCCTCAATTAGAAGGGTACTACCTCTTGAATTATCAAACCGTTTCCCTCCGGATTTCGCTCTAACCAGCTCTGTACTCTTTACTGATGTCCGTGATAACTTCCTATTCCCCGCTGTTGCCTTCGTAGCATGTCGTAACCTTTCTAGTCCTTTTCCTCCATCGCGTGCCCGCTTTTTTACTCCATAAATACCTGAAGACCTTGGCTGCCCGCCTCTTCTCATCCATTTTACGCAGTCTTTCCTCAAACGGCTTACATTGTCATATGAACCTTTTATGCCTAGGAAATCCAAACATAGCAGCCTGTTTTGCGTCGCATTTGTTTCAGTACTGTGAGACTACACACAGGTTGACCCCCAAATGTCTGCCCTGCTTAAAGCAATTTTGCATTTCTACCGGCATTTCATTTTCTCTGTCCATATTTGTAGCTTAGTTCCGATAGCCTGCATCGCAAGTCTGTATATAACCGACGTTATCGAGATTGTTCTGCATGAGTCAATCCTGGTTTTCTCTTTATCTTTTTAAACTAAACTTCGTTTGCTGTGCAGCCAGTCTTATGCCTGCTTACGCAGAAAGACTTGCTCTTTAACTCTGAGCAATGCCTCCTTACTTTGCGGCCCTATAGCTCAGTAATCAACAATATCGCAACTGCGTCAGGACTGGTCGCTCTATTATCAGAAAATCTTTCCAGCGCTCTCCTTCATTCAATGTTTCAGGTAAAATCCAGTTAAATTTTCAGCTTTGCAATGTCTGCTGGCCTGGAAAGCTCCCCTCCATTTAATTTACATCAATGAGATAATTTGCGAGCAATTTTGCAGCCCTACCTTTCAGATTGTTTCCTTCGTCTTGTGTAAAATGTTTGTGCTTTCGGCATTTCCACCAAAGCGCTTTATACTATTCAAAATTTTCATTTGACCGTCCATTATATCTTCGCTAACTTAGTTCATCTAACGAGTACTTTCCGCTTTAATTTTCGCGCCTAAGAGCTTGCGGACATGGAACTAGCGTTTTCGGTAGATGTCCCATTTTCAGGCTTCTATCCACACCCAGCACGGCCCTCGTGGCCGTTCTGTGCTCCCTCGATGCCCGTCTCCACAGTTAAAATACCTCCAATTTCCGCATTCCACCAGCTTGGAGGCTATTTCCTTCCTGTCCAGTAGATTTGTTCACCTTTCGCATTTCTTTCCCGATTAACCAGATTTGTTAGCCACATCACAGTGTTTTGTTGCAGCTTGTGCTACATATTCTCCACTTGTTCCACAATGTCCTCCAGTTGTTTGCTGGCCGAATAAGGGTTTTTCCTCATCCTGGGCTAATACTGTCGTACTGTCTGCATTGCCCCAGTAGACTGAGATCAGTTCATGGTCACTTACCAATATAGTTTTTTAGTGCGCTAACAGTAGAGGTTGCACTCAACGTCTTTTTTAACTGTAATGAGGCTCGCGCAGCATGATCTGGAGGCGCATCACGCAACTGTCGCATTGTATATGTACCCTGTATGGCCAAGCTCCGCATCGTTTAGCTGACGACTGCTGCTAAAAATTTACTGGTTCACCTACTGTTCTCGTGCTTTGCGGCATTTCATTTTGTCCAATTGCACATGTTCACTGAGAAGTTGAAAAGAAAGCGCTTGTGATAAGTTCTGTTTTTTCAACAAACTGCGCTACCCATCCACATGAATACTTTGTTCGCAGCTCATTGAGATAGGTACTGGTGTAGCCAAACTCGTTACTAAGGAGCTGTGTCGTTAACTGCAAAAGACTTTTAGCAAGAATATAGCAGTTGCACCCATCCTATTCACTGCACCAAGAATCTGTCTTACACGCAAGGATTACGGCTTTTCCTCATAGCTTGGATGCTTGGGAGAGGAATGGATCTGCGCATTTCTGGCTTTCAGAGGCAGCCTATACGCGGCAACTCCAGGCAGAACCACACGCTCAAGTGTTGCCGCTACGGGGAGTCGACGTTGTTCACCACACCCCGCATGCTGGAGTAGGCATTCCGGTCACGCGCGAGCAGTACCAGACTTCGGGCAAATCACTCCACCCAGCGTTCCTCATCCAAATTTGTTTGCTTTTACAAGCAGCGCCCTAGCATGGTCGCGCAGTCATTTATTAAAAACAACGACTTAAAAACGCAAAGCTCCGGAGGCTCGTTAAAAGCAGTGAGCAGAATTAAATGCGCACGCAGTTAGAAACCGCAGCGACGTCGCCGGATCTCGTCAGTGAAGGGACGCAGGACACAAGGGATACATACAGACACTCACAGCTCGTAACTGAAGCGGTCACACTACACTACACTCCGGCTGTAAATGCAGTCATCTGGACGTCATCAATAGCGTTAAAACCCTTCTTCGCTGTCGCCGCCAAAGTCGTACTTGACGGCAGCCCTAGAGCAGCCGCCGGCGGGGCGCGGAGGGGGCATCGGCACGGTGGGCGCACAGTCCTCGTCGTCAGAGGAGGACAGCAGGACCCGCATCTTCTTCGGCGGCAGCGGAGCGGCGTCCGATTCCGAGTCAGCTGCGACCTTCTTGGGGGCCTTTTTCGCGGCCCGGAGAACCGTGGGCGGCTTCTTGGCTGGCCCCTTGCCAGATGGTTTGAAGTCCTGTCTTCGCCTCTGGCTTCTTCATCGACGTTCTCGTCGGCCACTTTGCGCTGGAACTTGGCTGGAGGACCTCGCGGAGGCTGCAGTTTCTGCGGAGAAAGTTTGGGAAGGAAATTAGTTGCCGCGCTGCACTGTGGCGAATCCTTACAACACGCACGTTGCGAACCCAGCCAACACCAGCAAGACAGGGAGCGCAGAGCTCAATCGCTCTGGAATATGTCGCACAACCCTCCGAACACCGAGGACCCCAGACCTCTCCCTGTCGACATGCCAGTGCACCGGGTCAGCAACCGAAATCTTGGACTGCCTCCTGAGCATGGGCTATTGGAGACAACCTCGCTGCCTGGCCGACTGCCTCCTGTGCTCAGGCCATTCGACTCTACCTCGGCGCCTACCCCTCACCCAGTCATGCAATGCGCTGCGTACTACACCCTCCAGAACCCACGGCTACCAAAGTGCTTTCATGGCACTGAGCCGGAGGACGTGGAAGAATGGTTCCTCCAGTTTGAACGTTTCACCGCATTTAATCAATGGGATGACGCAGCCAAGCTGAGGAACGTTTTCTTCAGCTTGGACGACGGTGCTCGTACGTGGTATGAAAACCGTGTGGACACTATTTTATCATGGCCTGAGTTCCGACGTCAACTGCTCGCCACGTACATCAGCGCTGATCGTCGGGAGCGAGCTGAACGCGACCTTCAGTCCCGCATGCAAATGCCGAACGAAACGGTTACCATGTACTTCGAAGACATGACGCGGCTCTTCCGACGGGCTGACCCAGCCATGTCGGAAGCCAAAAAGTTGCGCCACCTAATGCGCGGTGTTAATTAATAATAATAATAATTGGTTTTGGGGGAAAGGAAATGGCGCAGTATCGGTCTCATATATCGTTGGACACCTGAACCGCGCCGTAAGGGAAGGGATAAAGGAGGGAGTGAAAGCAGAAAGGAAGGAAGAGGTGCCGTAGTGGAGGGCTCCGGAATAATTTTGACCACCTGGGGATCTTTAACGTGCACTGACATCGCACAGCACACGGGCGCCTTAGCGTTTTTCCTCCATAAAAACGCAGCCGCCGCGGTCGGGTTCGAACCCGGGAACTCCGGATCAGTAGTCGAGCGCCCTAACCACTGAGCCACCGCGGCGGGGCTGCGCGGTGTTAAAGAACAGCTTTTCGCCGGCCTCGTGCGCAGCCCCCCAGGCACTGTTGCCGAGTTTCAAGCGGAGGCTGTCACGATGAAGCGGGGGGGGGGGGGGGGGGAATCCGACTGTGCGGCCTGCCCGTGGCCCCCCTGCCACCGGATACGGGCCGGTGTAGTTTCGGCTACTAGGCTTTGTTCCGGTGCAACGCACAGCGGTGGGGATGGGCTGGCCGGGGCCCGTCCTCTGGGGATGCAAAACCCCATGGGAGTGGAAGCGACTCCCAAGCGACTGAGTGGGCCAGTCGCGCACGTGAGGTGCGATGCCTGTGCGGAGGCAGGCCTGGTTTC
This sequence comes from Amblyomma americanum, assembly GCF_052857255.1. Classification (NCBI taxonomy): domain Eukaryota; kingdom Metazoa; phylum Arthropoda; class Arachnida; order Ixodida; family Ixodidae; genus Amblyomma; species Amblyomma americanum. The sequence goes on from NC_135498.1 coordinate 6,669,208, forward strand.
ATAATCAGGTTGGACTCACGGAATTGGGCTCAAAAAGTGCTCGAAAATCAAAAGGCCTCTGCACGCGGGGGCGTGCGTGGCTACCGGCTGGCGCGTCGGTTTCTGGCCACGGAGAGGCCAGGTCCGCGCGGGGGTTTCCAGCAGAAGGGCTCCTTGGGAGCGATGTCCTCGGGGAAGCAGCCAGGGATGGCTGACCGCGGGGCCGTGAGGCTAGAGCGCGGGACGCCGAGGTAAGGGGGACCTTAGTAGGACCGATGCAAAAACCGTCGATGTTGTGGAGTAGCGGTGGAGTAGGCCCGGGTTATCTCACCCTCGGCCAGGTTCTTGGTTTGTGGCCCGGTCAGCCCGGCCCTGAACACTCCCTCCTCAGTAGGTGTGGAGCAAGCCAGGGGAGGAAATAAGTGCAAGGTTGGTTGGTTGGAAGCACAGGTGGGTCCCTGGGAGTCTAATTCCATTGGCTGGATCCACCACACATACTTCCGGAGTCTGAAAAGCCGCGAAAAACACTTGACGGTTAGTAGCTGGGAGCGGGACGCCAGTCCGAACCGGACCCCTGAAAGTCGTGGAGGAGCCCGAGGCAGCTGCCCCGGGTTAGGATTCCCTGTCTCCGAGTCGGAGCTACTGCGTCGTTGGGTGGTCGGGCATCCCGTGAGTGGAGCCGCACCATTGGACAACATCGACGCCCTCCCTGTCCTGGCTAGACAGGAGTCGAGCGATGATAAAATGAGGGTCAATATCTCGCTGTCCCCATTCCCATCACATTACCCATAACCCTTCCCTCAGTCCCATTCCAACAACCTATGTCCCACCCCCTCCGCTACGTCCCAGGGGAGATCAGGGGAGTCTCCCCGGGCCCGCTCCCCCGGCTGTGGGTCGCATAGTAGCATTACCCCATTTTTTTATTTTCCCACCTGCGGGTGGCAAAAGCACAACATTGCCTTCGGGCCTTTTCATTTATATTACGATTGGGTTAAGCCTGTGATAGTTTAGTGGTACAGGCAGGAGCTTATTGGTTTACGTTTTTTTATGGCAGCTCCACCATACTCTTTGTCACGATGAAGCAGATCCTTCGGCAGCGTTCCACCGCGTACGACCGGCCAGTCCTTGCTGCTTCTGTTACGGAGTCCTTCCCGGCTTTCAATAGCAATACAAAGTTTCTCCGCGACATGGTCCGTGCTATCGTCCATGACGAGCTAGAGAATATTTGTGGCACGTCGCAGTTAGCGGCCAGCTCCCTTATGAGCGTTATCCGCAAAGAGGTGCAGCAACCTATCAGGCCTCCGTTACTACGCGGAGAAACACAGCAAATCCAGACACTATACTGCCGCCCGACATACGCTGAAGCTCTGCGACGCCCTGCCCCAAATCCAGCGGCAGTTTTTCCAACGCATCACGACGTCCTGCTACCCTCCGTGCAGCCAGTGCAGCACCGTATCCCGAGTGATCGACAATCCCTGCGCAGAGCGGACGGCTGGCGTGGCCCTGACCGCCGGCGTTCGTGCTTCCACTGTGGGGAACCCGGTCACCTGTTCCGCCGGTGCCATAACGAGAGCTTGGCCTGCAGGGTTTTTCCTCCGATGCACCGAGGCCCCGGTTTGGCCAACTGCCCCGTGAGATTGAAGAGTACCTGACCCAGCAACCTCTGTGGTCCATGGCGAGCCGTCTGTCCTGATCACCGCCACCTCGCCGATCGTCGTTTTCACCCAATGCGCAGAACTCCTCGCGAGCGACGGTGGACCGCTCGTCCAGCCCTCGCCGGGAAAACTGAGGAAAGCGACCCCCGGGGGCGTGGTCGCTGGATATCGACGCTGTAAAGACCCCCTGACGATGAAGACGACGCAGACATCCGATATGATAGAGCTTTGACGACGTCGACGACAGCAACTCTTCTAAAGGACCGCTTCTCCCTCGACATACCCGTGCTTCTCGACGGTCACAGCATTAGCGCATTGGGGGACACAAGAGCGGAGTTTTCAATTATCAGTGGCAAATTGGCAGCGCTTCTAAAGAAAGTTACAGCTCCTTGCTCTGGCGTACAGATCCGGACGGCGGGGGGCCATATTATTACTCCGCTTGGACAGTGCACGGCTAGGGTCCAGATCAGCGACTCGACGTTCATAGTTAGCTGCCTTGTGCTCCGCGACTGTTCTCGTGGCCTGATTTTGGGCGTAGATTTTCTCCGTGAGAATGGTGCTATTATCGACCTGCGGCACAGAACCGTTACGTTTTCTACAGCGAAAGCCGACGACACCTCCGACGTTCGTCAATGCAGCTCCGCCCTTCGTATGTCCACTCAAAGTGTCTTGATCCCGCCGCGCTCCAGTGTTTTTGCAAGCGTCGAAGGCGATGATGGGCTACGCGATGGACCTGCAGTCGCCGAGGGCAACCTTTGCTTGCTGCTGACGCGTAGCATTTGCGTGTCCCGAAGTGTTGTCCACCTCCGCAACGGTCGGTCTGAACTCCTTATTACAAATTTTACGAACGAACCTCGTCACCTTTTCCGAGCTACTGCCGTCGCGTGGGCCGACCAATTGGCCGATGTTACTGAGTGCTTTGCGTCCGAGGCCTTAGACCGTCCGGACACGTCCCTGGATCGCATCGATATTAGCTCCGGACTCTCTGCGACTCAACAGCGTGACCTCCGCGCCCTACTGCTCCAGTACAAAACCTGCTTCGCATCCTCCTCGAAAGTGCGGCAAACAACGATCACGAAGCATCGGATCATCACTTCCGATGACGTTCGCCCCATACGACAGCAGCCGTACCGCATTTCCCCGAAGGAACGCGACGCTATCCAAACGCAGGTGAAGTAGATGCTTACAGACAACATTATTCAGCCCTCTAAGAGCCCGTGGTCGTCGCCCGTCGTGCTTGTTAAGAAGAAGAATGGGACATTGCGCTTTTGCGTTGATTACCGTAAGCTGAACGCCATAACGAATAAGGACGTCTACCCGCTGCCCCGCATGGACGACTCACTGGACAGACTTCGCCGCGCCAAGTATTTTTCGTCGATCGACCTAAAGAGCGGGTATTGGCAGATTGGGGTTGATGAACGCGACCGCGAAAAAACTGCCTTCATCACACCCTAAAGCCTATATGTATTTAAGGTGTTGCCCTTCGGCCTTTGCTGTGCGCCGGCTACGTTTCAGCGCATGATGGATACTGTCCTGGCTGTTCTCAAATCGCAAACCCGTTTAGTTTACCTAGATGACGTGGTGGTGTTTTCAGAAACCTTCGACCAACACCTTGAACGCCTGCGGACCGAGTTGGATGCACTCCGGTTGACCGACTTGACACTGAAACCCGAAAAATGCCACTTTGGCTACAAAGAGCTCAAGTTTCTCGGCCATGTTGTGAGCGCCGACGGCGTAAGATCCGATCCCGAGAAAACTGTCGCCGTACCCGAATTTCTTCGTCCTACTACAAAGAAAACGCTCAAGCGCTTCTTGGGTTTCTGCGCCTACTTCCGCCGTTTTATCGCCGACTTCTCAAAGATCGCTGAACCCCTCACCCGTTTAACGCGTGACCGATACACCGTTCGTCTGGACGGCCGAGCAACAGGCTGCTTTCACAGAGCTGCGCCAACGGCTGCACACTACCCCTGTGCTGGCTCACTTCGATGAGGAGGCTGCTACCGAGATACACACCGACGCTAGCAACATCGGGCTTGGTGCCGTCCTCGTTCAATATCAAGAAGGCGTGGAACGTGTGATCGCGTATGCAAGTCGCACACTCGATCTCGCGCATCGAAATCAACTACTCCACCTCGGAAAAGGAGTGCCTCACTGTCGTCTGGACCACGATGAAATTTCGGCCTTATATCTATGGTCGCCATTTCAAAATGGTCACAGACCACCATTCCTTGTGCTGGCTGACCAATCTCCGGGACCCATTAGGCAGCCTAGCACGCTGGAGCCTTCGCCTTCAAGAATTTTATTTTATTTATTTATTTCAACATACTGCAGGCCCTTTTCGGGCCCTTGCAGGAGTGTTAACAAGGCATCAATGTGATAAAACACAAAAATACAGAAGATCTTCTGTGATCTAAACACAAAAATAATAGAGAAAATTAAACAGAAAAGTCAATTTTTTCAATATAATTAACAAATAATTTCACGGACGTACACTTCACCGCATCTTCAGGCAGTTTATTCCAATAGGATATAGCATCTGGAAACAGGGAGTACTTGTGGATATTTACACGGCTGACTGGTTGACGGACTGTTTGACTATGGTTAGTTCTAGACGAGTGTTCGAAAGGTTTGAAAAGTGTTTGATTACACAATTGTCTATAAGTCCGGACGTAAACACGAAGACGCCGACACGCTCTCACGCGCACCCGTCTAGCAAGGTGATGACAGCGCAGAGGATGACAATCATTTCCTAGGCGTGATCAGTAGTTCGGACATGGTGGCAAGGCAGCGTGCTGACGCTGACCTGCGGTCTGTCATGGATCACCTGGAGGGCCATGCTTCCAACGTATCTCGACACTTTTCCCGCCACTTGTCCTCTTTTTGCATTCGCAATGGCGTACTGTACAAGAAAATCTCCAGCAACGGTGACCGGACGTACCTCTATAGTCGTGCCATCAGACTTCGCGACGACATCCTTTCGGCGTGTCATGATGAACCCACCTCTGGCCACTTGGGATTTGCACGCACGCTCGCTCGAGTGCGTCAGGCCTATTATTTGCATAAACTTGCAAAGACCATCCGCCGTTATGTAAGAGGTTGCCGTGAGTGCCAGCGTCATAAGTCACCACCGCTGAAGCCCGCAGGTTTGCTCCAACCAAATGCACCACCTCGCACACCTTTTGACCAAGTCGGCATTGATCTCCTGGGCCCATTCCCTGTGTCGTCTTCTGCCAACAAGTCGATTATAGCTGCTACTGATTATTTGACGCGCTATGCGAAAACCAAGGCGGTGCCGCGCAGTACATCCTCTGAAATCGCGCACTTCTTCATACGCCACATTGTTTTACAACATGGCGCCTCGTCCTCCGTCATCACCGATAGGGGCACCGCGTTTACAGCGCAGCTCATGCACGAGGTGTTCCAGCTGTCACAGGAACCACCGCAAGACTACTGCTTACCACCCGCAGTCAAACGGTCCCACGGAGCGCCTCAACAAAACCTTAGCGGACATGCTCGCAATGTACGTCGACGTACAGCACAAGTCTTGGGACGAGATCCTCCCATATGTGACGTTTTCATATAACACGGCGATTCAGGAAACGACTCGATTTACGTCGTTTCGCCTTGTCTACGGGTGTGATGTCCAATCGATGCTCGACGCCATGCATCCGTGCCCCCCCTGACGACCAGGCGCTCATGCCAGACGCCGAGGAATTTACCCGGCACGCAGAGGAAGCCCGCCAACTGGCCCGTACGCACATCCGCTGGCAGCAGGCAACGGATGCACAACGCTACAACCAACTAGATCGACACGTCGAGTACCACCCCGACGACAAAGTGTGGGTATGAACTCACGTCGCCCAGACCTGTCGGAGAAGCCCCTGAGCCGCTACTTTGGACCGTACACAGTGCTGCGCCGCATCACGGATGTGGCGTATAGGAAGTCCTCCCCGATGGCACTCTGCAGAGTTCGCGCCGTCGACCTCAGCCTGAGGTCATGCATGTACTGACTTATTTTACGCAGTAACGGGTGGCTCTTCCGCGTTTTCTTTTGTTTTATTTTTTCCCTGCAGCCGTTCGGCGGTCCGTGATCGCTTGTTCGCTTGTTTTACTTACTCCCGTTCGCTCCAAGTGCGTCCACGTTTTTTCTTCCTTTTTGGGGGAGAGGGGGAATAATGCCGCCAGGTGTCCCCGGGCGGCGCCTTGAGGACAAAGAAGTGAGAGTCGCGCGTGCTCTTGCAGCTGGGACACGGCTTCCCTACTTGCGAACTGTGCCTAACCTTTTTGGTTCTGCAACCAATTTGTGACAATATCAACGTGGGGCTTTCAGTACCCCATAAACTAAGCAGGCTCTGCACGCTGACGAACCCATCGGGAGAACAAGATTCAGGCTGCAGGATACGACATGCCAACAAGTATGTTGATTGTACTGAAGGCATCATTTATATGATACCACTGACATGCGACCATTTTTACGTCGGTCAGAGTGGACGATGCGTGAATGAGCGTTTCCGAGAACATGCCAACAATGTGAAACAAATGCGGGAAACTTTGGCAATTCACTGCCGTGACTGTGACTATGAGGGTGGCGGCCATTGTGCTCCGGATTTCCCACAATCAGTAATTGTCGACCGGCATCCTTCGCAAATCACAAGGGAGATATTGGAGGCGCTAGAGATTGATAGGACGGGCAGTGGCTGCGTTAGCACGCCATCAATCGCCCTTTAAAAAAGGGAGATGATCTATCTGAGCGGAAATCGAGTGACATGACTTTTTGTATGCTACTGTCATTGTTGGTTTTTGTCTTCCCCTGCTTTCATGTACCTATATAATTCGACCTTTCGCTGTTTCTAATAAACGTGAGTTGGAAGTTAGCGCTTGTCCTTCGTCTTTCTTACGTCCGCGTGTTTTTTTTTTCGCGCTTTTCGTAAAACAATTCTGTCACAAGGCATTCCTTGCAAACTTGGATGCACAAAAACATCTCCCAAATGCGAAGCTATAAATATACCTAAAATTGCACCTCTCGGGAATCAAGGCAAATAGCTGGCCCTGTTGATGCTTTAACACCTTGCAATTCAGTGTGACACACGAGGCGAGAGCAAAAGAAAAAGACACAACGAGAACTGATTACCGAAAAATGGCGTTTGTAGTCGGCACTCGTCGGGTATTCTTTCTTTGTGCTTGTTTCTTGTGTCGCAAGGAACCTCGAGGCGTTCGAAGATTTCTTTTTACCTAAAAAAAATGCGTGACTATGACACGGACTTTCTTTATTTTTTTAGTTATGACGTCATTGTTTAGCTCCCCTCACTCTTCGGCGCTGGCTCCGCACTATAAGGAGCCATGTTTTGAATCTATGGGCTTGTAGGCAAGCAGCGCTACCATTCTACATCTACCTTGTATGCTGTGCTACGATCGCCAGCAGCATGTGCAGACTGGCAACATTATTTACACTTATTCGCGGTAACTGCCAGTGCGATCTTCAGGACTTGATCGGTGCTATCAGTCAGGAGCAGCAAGCCATACTCATTTTTATCAAACGCATAAAAAAGCGGAGGGGTACTGTAACGTGCAGAACCATTACTAGACGCGTGCAGAACAGAAATTGCAAAGCAGAACTTATACCTGTTGTACTCTGTGCGAGTTTTCTAGTCACAACAGTTACCCCTAAATGGCGCCTATTACAGGGCGTGGGCATAATTGTAGAAGGCTGCAGCCGTGACCTGAAAGGCTGCACGTCACAATGCTACCGGAATACACTTACTACGACTGCTCTTCGTTGTGCTGTTGTTACTGCCATCTCGAGAGAGAGAATTCGTAAGTGGAGTACGAACTGTAAAAATATTAAACCCCACTGAGTCTACTTCGTTTTGCATTTATAGCCTTCCACATTTCTCGAAGGTTGGAGGAACTATCGTCCTCACCCCTCTGAAGCCGGGTGCCGGATAGTCCCACTACATGCTGAGGGAACCTCACCTTTCCTGTGCTATCGCGGGCCATGGTTTCGCCCGACGAGTGAAACATCACAAGCACTGAAAACACCGTTTATTGCGGTCTAACGGAACAAAAAAAAAAACGAAAAAAAAACAAATTCACTCGCGCCAAGGTCCAAGCAAAGGGGCAGCGTTTACATTAGCTGCTCAACGACTCGGTGGCCTCCGAGCTCCGCAAAGGAGGGAAGATTCTAAAAGCTACGTTCGGAAGAAAGAAGACGCTTCAACAAACTACGCGACGACATTCGTGCAGCAGCACGAGGCAAATCACGCGGCCGCCGGTGTCGCGGCCACTCACGCTGCCGATCGGCCGCCGTGGCCGGGAAGGACGCCGCTCCCGCCGAACCGAACGTCTCGCCGGCGGCTTGTGGGCGGCGCCGGGACCACGAAGTGCACGGGCAGCGCTCGCGCGCTGATCTTTTCCACCACCATGCTGGCTCAGCATGCTGTCGGCGAAGAACTTGCCGGACATGCGCGGTGGTGTTGCACTGTGATGCACTCGCTCGCACCCGAAAGACGCTGCAGAATGACGAGAGCTTGGCGCGCGCAACCTGTTGCGTCGAGCCATCTGAGCCGTAGGCCCCACAATGTTTACAATCGAAGTCTTTCGGCTGTATATTTTTGACACTACACTGTTGATTTAGGCAGCCGCCAAAGGCAAGAACTCCTTTAGTTCTTCAAATAGCATTGTAGTAGAACAGCAATGATATAATTGCAACACTCATGTTGCATGCATTGGGTGGGGTTTCTTCATTTGCTTCTGTCTATGCGACATTCAACCTCTGCTGCCCATCCACTTCGGATCCGGCGAACTGGTGACGGCGACCCGGCGTCACATCACCCGCCGTGCAGTCGTTCCTTAATTCGTCGCGCTCGCCACATGTGGCGCTCGTTTCCGAGCTCCATTGTGACCAGCTTCGACCCTGAACGTCTAAAAACATTCTGTCGCTCAGAACATCCTGATACCCATACATTCCAGCAGCCTCAGCTCTAAAAAGCACCGCACGTTCTCTGCAGCTGAGACCCCTAAAGTACAGGTATCGGCAATATGAAAGGGAACACGAGAGCCCGTAGCCTCCGCGCGTCGCGGAACGCTTCCGCCGGCGGTCGTATACGCATGCAGGAGTGAAGTTCCAATGGATCCGGTAGAGCAGAAACGCAATTGAGTTGACACACGGTGGAAAAACGACTGTTATTCCAGCGTTTCAGCCAGGGTCTGGCCTTCGTCGTGCGTGCGTGCGCGCGCGCTAGTCTTGTTGCGTACAAAGCGAAATTCAGCCATATCTAGGGTGAAAAGTATTTGTTTTTATTACTTCTTTAATACCTTCGTTCACGATCACGTCGATAGCTCTGCACGTCAGCAACCGCGGAATATGTCCCATATACACGCAGTTATCGCTGTGAAAGCTTTTTACATGCTTGAGATCGGAACGTGATAAACCGTCCCGCTGCCCAGGGACTCGGGAACATTTTTTTAGGGGGGGGGGGGGGGGGCGCAGTAGCTCGAGTTTATTTGTTATTCATTTATGCCACGTTTTATTCATACAATAAATTTCATATTTGAAGTTCATATTTTTATCTTTTACTGCTCAAAGCTGTATTCGTTAATGCGTTTAAAATTTGAATTGAAATGGACAGCTTTACAGCGATGTACAAAGGAGGAGTGATCCACTTCATTACAAAAGTTTGTGCACAGTCACTTTCTATTCTGCTAATCATGATCGTGAACATGTCAGACGATCAAAGACTTCTGTTAGGACACGATTCATATAGGTTACTGATACGAAATGCTTTACGACAGGCTACGAAGCAGACTAGCTCAGCTCCACTGTGCTTTACAATGATGACGTCCTAGAATTGAAGTGTTTGTCAGAAATCTTATCCGAGCGCAAACAAATGGAGACTGAGGGGTGGGGGGCGGTTACCGCCCCCTATGCTCCCCCTCTTCTGCTGTCCCTGCTTTTGTCTATGCCCTGTTGGCTACAGCGATTTGTACATGCGGCCAATCATGGATCTGGTTTACGATTGACAACGCGGGAAACCAGGATGCTTCGCATTCGCCTTGTATACTGGCCAGTTTTCGTATACAAAACGCGATGCTTAAATGTTCAAGTCTCGGGGTTCGTGGACTATCTATGGGTGCAGAATCATAGTATTTTATTTTTCAATAACGCCCTATGTAGCATATATCCCAACGCGATTTTGTGTCAGGTTTGCGGACAGACTGATGAAATTAAAATTGGTTTTTGGGGAAAGGAGATGGCACAGTATCTGTCTCACATAACGGTGGACACCTGAACCACGCCGTAAGGGAAGGGATGAAGGAGATAATGAGAGAATATGGGAAGAGGTGCCGTAGTGGAGGGATCCGGAATAATTTCGACCACCTGCACTGGCATTGCACAACACACGGGCGCCTATGCGTTTCGCTTCCATCGAAACGCTGCAGCCGCGGTCGGGTTCAAACCCGGGAACTCCGGATCAGTAGCAGAGTGCCCTAACCGCTGAGCCACCGTGCCGGGTCGGACAGACTGATGAAAAAATATTTTTTGCAGCCAAAATTGAGGTCTGCGAACTACACATCGGATGCGGACTGTATACCGGGAATTTCGGCGTTTTTGTCTGTGCAAGAGAAAACGCACAAAAACAAGGCTGCGTAGTTGTAGCTGCGTTTTTATTGTAAAACCATCTTGATCACTGCAGAGCTTTGACTGAAGCATTCACACGTCTAGTTGTACACACAATTATTTCATTTTTTATTTATGTACACTAACAAGTGGCACAATTCTAAAACATAAATCCTCAACTCTAAGCTGCTGCTAGGGTACCAAAGCGGTATTTAGCTGTGCTATACACAGAACAACGTAAGTAGAAGCTCTTATAAACAACGCAAAATAGCAACAAAAATCGCCACGTATTTTCCTAGATTAGTTCATTAGCGTGAAGGCAGTGGTAGTTGACAATCTCTGAAGTCGGGAACGTGATGAACGTTATCAATGACACTTCTGGTTTTTATTATTGGCCGCAAAGATAATTCACCACTAATGGCGTTTAGTTTCTGAGTGAAAATAAATGTTTCTTGGCACAACCTTTTTCTTTTTTCGCATTTGAGCACATGGGTATGAAACAGTGAAAAAGTGTTGTCAGCCTATTTTCTGCAATGTGTAGCGTTCTCAAGTCATGATCTCCTCTCTAAAAAAATGCTGTAATTTAGTGTTTTGCCCTACATCACGTTTTGTGACCTTTATAGATACTCATTAAAATGTTGATCACACTACCTAGGCCTTCTATTAAAAAAAATGATCATACATCGAACTATCAACTAGAAAAAAAATCGATCCGAGTGGTGCCTCGGCAGTCAAATGTTTCACTCGCAAGCAGCAGCGGAAGCTGCGAGTACAAGCCATGACAGCGTTTTTTTTTATCCTCCCAGTGGTCGGCCAAACTAAGTAGAACATAATTATCTTCAGCTATTTGCTTCCTGGCTCTATTCCAAAGTCAGCTTGTATTTCTAAGCAACAAACCAGGCCAATGAGTGTTCGAATGTCTCATTACTGCGCGAATTTCATGAAATTTTGTGGGAGGTGGCGATGTGGCTTTATTCTGGCGCCACAATCTACGCTATAACTTTTGAGAACAAACTAGAAACTACCACGTCCTGGATTTGAACAGGCCTTCGTGCGTCCCATCACTTCCTATCAAAAAAAAAAAACAACAACGTGTTAAAGGATGTTTCCTCAGCTCACATTTCCGGTGACCAGTTACAGCAAAACTCTGCTAATTCCTAACGCCCTTCTCTTCACCAGCTAAGTTAACACCAGCGCAGTTCAGCTCCACTCCGACTTGTTGAGGTGGGCTTGCCTGTGGGACCATGAGGACTATAGCTGCAACGAGTGTGGTAAACAAGGCGAACTTGCTAAGGGTCCCTTTCAGTGACAAGCAAGCATGGAACAAGCTCAAGGAGCGGCTGTGGTGAGACTCCGTCCGTCACCGGGTGCACCCTGTCCTACCGGGGGCGTTTCATCGGCTGTCCCAGTTCCTGACCTCCACCACGCTGGGCCCAGGCTTGGAGCCAGTCGAGTCTGCTGTGGTGGACCTGTGGTGATACGTGCGGCTGTAAGAGCTGGATGACTGCTGTCGCTTGAGCTCGCTAGGACTCTGGAGGGGCGTGAACGAGGGCGGGTTCACAACGGGCGACGGACTGCGGTAGCGGCGGTTGAGCGACGCGTACGGTGACGGCGGAGGCAGCAGGTGGCTCGCGGGCCTCGGCGACTCGGGCGGAGACGGCGACGTGGAGCGGCCGTTGGTGATCTTTATGAGCCTCGGAGGCGGACTGGCCGGAGGGGTCGCCGGGAAGTAGCGCTGCCTGTCGATGAAGCTCGGTTTTTTCGCCGAAGACGGTGGGGGTGGGGTCGCGTACGAGCGGGTCGTCAGGTCTTCGACGGAGTAGTAGCGCTCCCGTGGGTCGGACCGGAAGCGGCGCGGAGGCTGCACGTAGCGGTCTTTCTCGATGGTAAAGTACCCACCCTTGTGGCGGGCGTCATGATAGCTGGTATCCGTCTTGTCGCCGAAGTAGAATGTCTTGGATGGGCGCGACGCCGTCGAAATGTTCGACTCGGGACTGCGGTTCCTGTCGCTGCGACGATGTTCTTCGGTCTCCTCGCTGCGATGGCGGTGGTGAGAGGAGGTGTGGTGGTGATGGTGCCGGTGGTGATGGTGGTGGTGCCTTGGCAGGCTCTGAGTCTCCCGTACGGTGCGCACGATGTAGCGTGAGCTGGGGGGCGTGTATGGCTCGTCGTCGAGGTCGGCCTGCACGCCGCGGCTGGTCTTCAACGATGGGTCCACACGCGTAGTCCGACGGCTGCTAGGACCTCGCGGCAAGCTGTAGGTGTACGTCGGCGGTTGAGCAACGGGCTTCTCGGGTGTCCTCGTAGACTGCGACCGCTGTACGGGTCGCGAGTCAGGCGATCTTGTTCTTTCCGGCTGCTTCTTGACTTCCCTGTCGTAGTCGCCGGTTACCTTGCGGGTTTCGTGCAGCCTTCGGTCTTCTTTGGTGAAGACGCTGCTCCCCACGATATTCGATTTCTCTACGGGCCTGTAGCTACTCTCAAGGTCTCGGTACGAGCGGTCCACCTTTGTGTATCGCGTCGGTGACTCGTCAAGGTCTCGCGTGACGTCGTGGTATATGGACGGGCTGGATTTCCAGTAGGACCGAGGGCTGGCGCGACTCTGTCTCGAGTCATCGACTTTCTCTTCCCGCTCTTCACGCCGATAGGTTGTTTTTTGATGCGACTTGCTGCTCCTAAGAGTTGAGTCAAGAGGTGTTGGTGACGGGGTCGGAGACTTATAGTATGTCGTCTTTTGCTGTGACTTGCTGCTTCTGAGGGTCGAATCCAGGGGCGTTGGCGACGGGGTCGGAGACTTATAGTATGTCGTTTTTTGCTGTGACCTGCTGCTCCTGAGAGTCGAGTCGAGGGGCGTCGGTGACGGAGTCGGAGACTTAAAGTAGGGTGTCGTGTATATCAGGTTTGGAGATTCTCTGGGAGGCTTGGCAGGGGGCGTAGCTGTCCTCTTGGTGTCCGTCATCTTCACGTTGATGACGTTACCGCCGTGTTTACTCTTCACGACATCGTCGTCAGAAGCCTCCGACCCAAAGTGGTTGTCCAGCCAGCGGTTCGTCTCGCTGTTTCTTATCTCCTCCTCTTCTTCGAGGCTCAGCGCTCTGCGTGTGACCGGGTCGTGTCGTTCTGGAGACGTCGCCTGGAGGTAGAGAAGTTCCTTTTGCTTGCGCATTCGCTCGGGAACCTTAATGTCGGCTCCGTCGTGCAGGTATTCGAAGTTTCGTTTTGTCTCTCTCTCGACGGCTGGCAAATCTTTTCCTTCGGCTTCGTCTTCGGGAACCTGTTATGATAGAAAAAATATATATTAACTTCCTTTCGGCAGTGCTAGTTTAACACTTTAACGCTCCGTGTCGCAAATTCGCGACATTCCGATTGCACAGACGTACTAATTTCTTCATCGACTTAGCATACAAATTGTCATTATGTGCTTAAACGCCAGCGCCTTCTGACCAAAATATTTGTCGCCAGTGTGGGGACGCTGTGTGAAGAAAGAGAGGCGTGAATGTGCGACCTCCCGCTAGTATTCAACAGCTCCTCCTCTCTCATTTTGTGAGAACTGTTCCGGGAAGAATAGGAATTAATTTGTTGGTTAGAAAATTGTTTAAACTCCACGGGCCCTTGAAGATTTCCTTTGCCAAACCAGACGCCCGAGACCTTCTTTATGCTGAATAATTTTTTGATTTCTTGTTTGTCGTGAAATGTCGACATTGGGCATTTGCGCCACTTAGTATAAGAGCCATAGAAAATATATTGAAACTCCTTCCGCAGGAGAACAGTCGCGTTTCTCTTGAAATATACCGCTAAAGTGCTTCGCTAGAGTGTTTCAAAATCATCTTCCTCGCTCTCTTATATATGGTGAGCTACGACACGAGTGGCTGTGACGGTGATGGCCCAAATTCCGTGTACGTTTTAGAAAGGGATCAGCCATTGAACATACGTAGCAGCAAAGCTGACGGACGGATAGTAGCAAAAGCCAACTATGGTTTGAGCTTGTTCTTTGCAACAGTAGAAAAGAATTTGTGAAATAGGCACGAACAGAGTGTACCGGAAGCGTAACATTTCCAAGTAGCAGAGAGAAAGCGACTGCACTTCCACATTCAGACTTATTCCCGCTGCTACAAAAGCAAAATGCATTTCTAAGCAAAAAGTACGACATTGATTACGAATAAAGGCCTTCGATTTGAATTTCCACATAACACGGCCTAGTTGAACAGAGTGGACCAAATGCTTATTGATGCGAATTCGGGAAACGCCGATTTCAGTGGCACTAACAAATCTTTGACATTGTTTTTTTTAATGCGGGCAAATTAGCTGGCATCATATGAAGGTTGCCATTTTTTCTTCAATTTCTAGATAATTTGGGCATTAAAGGGTATAATGCCACCCGAAAAGAATGTAATCAAGGCAGCAAACATACATCCGCTGGACTTCATTAAAGCAAGCTGCACAAGGTTATTTCTGAAATTGCAGACCAAACCAAAATGAACCGAAAGGTTCTTGTTGAGAAAAAAAAAAAACGGGGCACACATAAGCTTCACCTTATCCAGCTCGTGTCCATATTCCAAAATCTTATATAGGAAGGATAAAAGTACGGGAAACGAATAACGAGCAGACTTGCGAATATTTTTTTTACACTATCGTTTGAGCAGAATAGTTCAATCGCTCTCCAACCATTCCTTCAAGGTATACGTGTCGTCACGTAGAAGTGGCATGCACTACGACTTATTCCGCGAACAAGCAGTGGCCGGTGCCCCTTTCCAGCCACTCTCGCAGACATCCTGGGTATCCTGGGTAACGTTCGTGCTAGTCCTGCCATGCGTTAAGCGTTTTAACACCATAGTGTTAAGGGTTCCGTGTATCAGTAAAGCAGACGCCGTCGGTGTAGGCGTCTTTGGCCGTGAGCGAAAAATCCCCAAAAGAGCAACGGGAGCAATCTAGGGAGCAGCTAGGTGCGCCACTTAGCCACGTGACTTTGTGACGGCATCACAACGTGGTTACTGGACTGTTAGCAAACTCCCACCAGCTAAACCTGAGCAAACTGCACACCGCAGCAGCTGGTGGCAGTTAAATTAATGACTTTTCCCAAGAAATTACTCGGCAAGAGCAAGCTGTGTCTCACAAGCTCCACCGGTGGCAGCACCAGCCATCGCAAGGCTGTGGCACATCGCTTAACCGCTGCACCACTGCTCCAGGAGTGGCATGGGGACTCCCAATGATCTGTGAATTTAGAGTAGAGAAGGACCAATTCCGCATATATGGGCACCAACCTATTAACGCTTTCGCGTCATACCCTTAAGGCGGAGCTTAAGTGCTCCCTCCAGTTTTTTTTCTCAATTGAGTTTTGAAAATTTCTGACAATGCTTGTAACCCCAGTACTTCCTGTTACGCATTGAGGACAGGAAAGTAAACAAAAATGTCCACACTTTCTGTACCAGAGCACTAACTCCACAAGACCACAGATGGTCAAGTTCCCCTCTTGAAATGGCCTTACGACACAGGCCTACCTCAATGACATTGACCAGCGAGGGAAAAGAGCAGTCTTCGGACACGACATGCTAGGACTCCGACGCCCTCTTTACAGCTAATGCTGTAATTAATATAGAAATGAACGAATGAACGAAGCAACGACGCTGCAAGTGCCCGTGCGCGTACCTCGTCGTCGTCCTTCTCCTCGTGGTGGTGCGTCCTGGTGGTCTGCTTGGTGACCTCGCCGTTTCGCTCCTCCGAGATCTCCTTCACTTCGTCCTTGTCGGTGACCTTCTTGGAGCGGCTGCTGTAGTGAGTCAGCTTGCCCGGAAAGCGGTCCGGTCGGATGCCCACCAGTGGCGACTCGTCCGGCACCATCACGGCCAGCCGGTGGATCTCCTCCTGCGGGTGGACGACCATTACAGGACAGCTGCTGTTGCGCATTCATGCGAAAACGGATTACTCTGTACCTATTCTGTCGGTCGTTGATGAAATCTCATTTTCTCAGGAACGTACCAATAAGGAGCGCATCCACCTAATCGCTCGCACACGGTCCCTTGCTTTCAGTCAAATTCCAGAACACCACAAGTGTAAAGGATGCTGCCCTTTCTATACACACATATGAAGTAGGGTTGCATGCATGAAGAATGGGCCGTAGAAAAGCGCTATTAACTACAACATTCCCCTACGTCACCCGCACTGTCCTGCATTTGTCCTGCAGACAAGGAAACAAAACCAAATTGTCAGCACTGTAGGAAGTGCAGTGTAGACGCCGCCGTGCACCGCTATAGCAAAAAGAAGGAACGCGCTGAGAGTGATGAAAGAAGAGACACTCACCGGTCCGCGCAGCTCCTTGAAGTTCTCGTCGTGCATCTTCATGTTCTCCTCCTTGGTCTCCTTGGTGACCTGGTGCGACTCGGTCTTCTCGCACACCACGCGCTCAGAGCCAGGAACGGGCACGTAGCCGTCCGGGGCGTTCTCGTCGCCAGTCTTCTTGTGCTGCACGCCGCAACAACTCCCGGTGAGTGTACGAACTACGGCAAGGCTTGGGGCAACGTACTTCGTCGTCATAATCATCAGCGCCAACATAAGCCAGACAAAGTCCACTGCAGGACAGAGGCTTATCATAATCATCTGCTGCTAGCGCCGTCCTGCAGCCGCTACGGCAACCCTGTCCAAGTAAAGCTTCTGATCTCGTCTGCTCAGCTGAATCCTCTGCCGATCGCAGCTACGGTTCCGTTCTCATAGCACCCACTCCATTACTCGAAGAGAACTTTGTATGAGGGTAGCTGTTTGGGCGATTTGGTATACTATGAAGAAAAAGGTAGCGCTCGACACACAGGACAAAACGAAAAGGACACTGCATGCGCTAACATTAAACCGATTTTTATTCAACGCAATTGCAGGTTTTTGTGCACTGCGAGAACAATCCTATCGCAGAGCAAGTCACCTCCCACCTAACCTTCTACGTTTTCCTCGCGCCATCAAGAAACACCATCTCCTTCCTTGATAGCGAAAGAGAGGGAATAAAAACTGGAACATTTGCTTTCTGACCTATTTTCTTCAGATTATGCGAGCTCTATTGTGCTCGAGTAGCTTTTTCAGCACCAGACAAACGGGCAAAAATCTGCAAGATGCCGAATCCGTTCCCTGTAAGCAAGAAAATCTGCGGTAAGAAGCATAAGAACAAATTTGTTGATCGTGTGGAAGGGGTTTTCTTCATGATATCGTCGTATGTTCTGTGCATTACATGCCCCTTATTGCAGGGAAAAGGCCTCCCCAAAGATTCTCAATCACCCCTCTTCATCGACAGGCGTGGTCATCCGACTCGCCTACTTGACTTTCTGCCAACTTCGGCTTCGCTTTCATTTTCTTTAAATTCCACCCATAGAACATAATTAACTTGATGAGGTTCACTGGTCACTGAACAGTGAACCTCATCAAGCCATGATTCCTGACCAAACAGTATGCCGTCGAACCCTCGACTGGAACATAATTAAGCCACGTTTGTTCTTTTCATTTAGGAGGTGACCATCAAAAGAAAGCCGAGGACAGACGTAGCTCAAGCTGGACTCAGCGAAAACACGAGAAGTCGTCACAGAAAAAGAATGGCGAAAGAAGCAGGGCCGGTTACCTGTGTGTCCTCCGACTCCTCCACTTTGTTGTCCTCAGTTGTCCTCGTCGTGATCTGGGGGCCCGTGTCGGCTATCACTTTCCCGTCTTCCAGGACCAGCTGACGCTGCACCCTGGTCTCGGTCTGCACGTTCCAGAAGAAGGCGGTCAAAACCCTGTGACTGTCACCAAATGGGCATATCTAGTCCTCTTCTAGGACATTAATAAAGTTTGAATAGCGACAAAGATGGTTAGAATGCCTGTGGGCATATTTTCAAGGGGACATATACTTAGCTTTCTTTCGTATGAGGCCTATTACCCTTTTATACAGGAAAGGAAGGGGTTTACTCGTGCTTTTTGTTGGATTGCCTCTTGGTAAAGTAGTTTTTTCAAGCACGCAACAAAGGAAAACGCTTGGAAAAGATGAGCGCAGGCAACTATGAACAACATACATTTACAGACTCCATATAGGGCTTGTGTGAGTCGCGTTGAAGAAAACGGCGCAGGGACACCAACGACACAAGAACCACATAGGCAGCGCGCTGCCTGCACAGTCCATCTGTTGTCCCTGTCCTTGGGCTGATTTCTTCAGGAAATAGTAGCACAGTTCGTCCAAGCGTCCACATTATAGCCCGGCGGTGCTTTTTTTCTATATATTTTAATGCTGGCAAGTGTATCTAGAATGTAACCTCGTTTTTCAACTCTAGCTGTCACTACATCACGGAAGCCAACAGTCACCGAAACTAAGGAGCGTAGGGAATTTGTTTTATTCTAACATGTAATACAAGGAGAACTTTGGTGTGGGCTATTTGGTTCATTGTTTTTCGTCAACAGATTACCACAGCGCTATGAAACACGGACACAAGAAGATACGCAAGGCCATCTTGCGTGTCTTCTTGTGTCCGTGTTTCATAGCATGGGGTGATCTCTCGATGAAATATAATACAGAACAAAAGAGCCTCGGTGGCTCTTTCATCCAAACCATAGGTAAAAATAAAACATCGAATATCTCCCCTTTTTATAAGAACCTATGTAATTAAAGAAAAATCCTGTCATCCACGTCTTTTTTTCCTTCCTTATTTCGGCCCTGCTTCAAACACAGTTCCGCAGTGTGGTTGTTGTTTGGCTTAGTCAGTTTAATTCATTTTTAAACGCTCCACATCCCAAAAGGGTCTAGGACCAAGAGAGCGTCTGTGGTGTCGTTTTTCGTGCCTCTTTATCTCTGACTCTTTTAGACTGTGGAGCATGCAAAAATGGCTTTCCGGCCAACGAATATCTCGCGGGTAAGAAACTTACTTACACATTATAATCCAAGACCATTACCTGAACTTACACAATAGAGTACACGTCACGTCCCCGTTACCCTCGCACCTTACCTGGCGGGTCTTGTGGTTGACGACCTTCTTGGACGTGGTCCATTCCTCTGAAAAGTACGACATGGAGGCCCCGAGTGAGGAAGCGCAGCTGCACAGACGCGCCGCAAATAAAAACTGCGTCGCCGCATGCGCGCGCAGGCACAGCGAGGCGGCGGCAGAGAGCCGCGGCTGCACTCTGTCATAACGCGCTCTGAAAGCCACGCTTGGGCGAATCGCGTCGCCGCCACCCATTGTGTTGTTCTCGCAACGGGGATGACACACGCGCGGGACCTCGCCGCCGCCCCCTCTCCACCACGGCGACGACGAGTGGGTCTGATGCCTCGCTTTGCTTGCATGACACTCAGAACAAGCCCGGGGCGATATGAGCGAACCAGTCGCCGACCTATTCATTCTTGTAACGTCCTTGTCACAGCGGCTGTTACAGTGTGTCTCTGACAGCCCTTTTGTTCTTTTATTTTTATTTTAGGACTCTTCTGTAGCCCTAGACGTTAGAGGCACAAGAGTAGTCAGAGTATGCAGTTCCTCGATTCCTCTAAAGCTCACTGTCGGTGTTAGGCGTAACAAAAATTGGAGTGGACACTTAGGCGCCGCCTTAACGGTATGATGCGACAGAGTTAATGGGTTAATTCCCATATAAGCGAAATTGGTCATCCTCGGCTTCGCATGGTAGTCCTCATACTACCCCTGGCGCAATGGTGCAGCGGTTAAGCGATGCGCCGCTTCCCAACGATGGCTGGTTCTGCCACCGATGGGACCGCTGCAACCTGGGTTGCTTTTTCCAAGCAACCTCTCGCGACCAATCATTAACTTCCACCTGCCATGGTGGTCAGTTTGCTCACAGTCTGGTGGACAGGGGACTTTTCCCTCACAACGCAAACTACGTCGCTGACGACGACAACGCCGGATTTTCTGGAGAACGGGAGCTTTAACGCTATAAGTTAATAAATTAAGCTATGGGGATGCTTAATTCTTTTAAGAGTGGAATGCGATAGCATTAGATTTCACATATGTCGCAGCTTCTGTTGCAACGTCCGTGTGTGCGTCAGTTTCTTTGCAATTGTGGGTCCATCAACCGCCACTTTCGGACTGCTATCTGCTGTATAGCAGGTATCCGCTATGCTGTGACGGTGCCGACATTTGTATATATCTAATGCGAATGGCGTCAGAAGGTCACGTGGCCCCTTTCAACCAATCAGGGCGGCCCGGCAGACCAGCTGGTGATGACGTCACAAAGTAATGTGACCTCTATCGACCAATCAGCCGGCGGATTTCGCCCCTGACGTGAACTCTGTTCGTATCTCATTGAAATAGGACTATATATATACATACATACATACATACATACATACATACATACATACATACATACATACATACATACATACATACATACATACATACATACATACATACATACATACATACATACATACATACATACATACATACATACATACATACATACATACATACATACATACATACATACATACATACATACATACATACATACATACATACATACATACATACATACATACATACATACATACATACATACATACATACATACATACATACATACATACATACATACATACATACATACATACATACATACATACATACATACATACATACATACATACATACATACATACATACATACATACATACATACATACATACATACATACATACATACATACATGTCCCCCAGCTTACCTGCGATACACGGGTGGTGCAGGTCGAGGCCACACACTTTAGTTCTCAAAATAAAATCCATCCATCTGCATTGAGTCTGTCATACGTCAGTGGCACACACATGTATCTTTTTAGGCTGCCTCGGTATAATATTTTTCTATCAACAAAGAAGCCAGTAAAACGTGCGTATTAGGCGTAACTACTTATCAGCATTCACCTAAGCGTAGCTACGCGGCTGCAATACCGGCATTGGAATAAAGCATGCGTATTTATCCTCCGCGTTAATTTTGTGCTTCAATTGTGTGCTATGAAAGCTCTCTAGACAGCTGAAGTAGCATATCGTGTTTCTACTTTGCATAAGTTTCCAGTATCGCAAAAATTATGCTCCTTGTAGATATCGTTACTGGCTGAATGTAGAATTGATCCTAATTATTCTAAGGATCTGGATACACGTCGCTTGCTTTCTTCGTGCACAAACTAACTGCTGACATTTTTTAAAGTTGAAACCAAAGAGTGCGCAATAGAGTAGGAGGGAACCGCAGCAGTGTCGACGAACAACGGGCGAGGACAGTTCGCGCACGAAGCGGCAATCGAACTCAGGTCCTTGAAAAACAAGCGATATCGCTTGTGTCAGCGCGAACGAATGACGTCATCTTTAGTCAAGTTCCTTCGAGACTATGAGTTAACTGGGAACCATAAATACGAAGCGATAAACGTCCACCCATGCGGAGAAAATGTCCCCTACATATCTGCTTTCTTAGCGTAAAAGCACCCGACTAACAACGCTTATTTTATGCAACTTCATTAGCGCGTCGCGTCTTGCCATCCTCTCACGTCTTAGAGACGCTACGCTTGCATCCTATCCTGCTGCGCTCTATCTAGTATCTAAGAGCGACGTCCTATTGGACTGACTGCTGTAATTTCTTCGCGTGACAGGGAAACGGAGTGATGGGGGAGGGGGGGGGGTCACTTAGCCTGGAGATAGTATTGTTTTGCTTAAGGAACCCGCCGACAGAACATGGCATATTTTCTCTCCTTATTTAAGGAATTAATTTATTAAACAGCGTCTGGTTACAGTCTCCAACTGCTCGAATAACCCTTATCTCACTCCCTCACCAAGCTCTCTTTTTCTTTGGCGAAGGTCGACGGTAATTGGCCGTTAATTGCTGTGATGAAACGCGAACCAACGAGCGCAACACTGCCAGGAGTGCTTAACTCGCTTGCCCCCCCCCCCCCCCCCCCCCTCCTCTTCCGTCGAAGCGGTAATTTCGTGCGGTTTGCTGGCTTGAGCGCTAAAAAGCTTAATTAATCTAAATTGGGCACTTAGTCCGACAACAGGTCACATGCCCTCCCGGTCACTGAGATCCGATAGCGTCATGAGGCCGTAAACGGTGACACGCTATCGTTAGACACGCACCCTCCAATTACCGCCACGTGAAGTGGAAAAGAAACGGCGCCGATACGTTGCCTGAGTTGCTGCTGGAAGCCTGTACGTGTACACTGAGGATACATCCAAGATGCATCCGTGCGTAAACGATAGAAATCGCCTGTATTGTTCTTTCCATGTCAGATGTGTTTGCTGTTGCTTTTGCCTAGTTCGAATGGCCCAGTCAAAACTCGTGTCTTTCTGAAGAGACAGATAACACTTGCTCAGTCACTTAATATTGCTCGTACCTTCTATTATGAGACCACCCAGGCAGTAATGACTGACCTTCCACTTCGTCGGCAAAAGCTGTGATCGCATCCATTCTTCCCAAGAACGCAGTCTCATTAAGCATAATCTATACTCCTCACTCAGATCGATGTCGTTCAATCTTAATTACCATGAAATGGGCGCGCTTGCTCTAGTAATGAGCGCCGAACGCACTCGAGAACGGGGCAATAATTAACTAGCCTGCGGCAACGTCAACGACGCTTAGACTCGGAGCTGGAGATCTGCGATGCGGGACGTGACTGAAAAGCCAATGCTCGCGTCGACGACGGGACGTGTGGAAACCTTGAAGGATAGCGCTTCCCTTCCCGAGGGGCGCGAGTGCGAGTAAAACAGAGTGAGCTCTGAAGTTTCGAGCGCGCGTGCAAGCGATAAAACGAGGTAACAGGGGCGGCACGCGACCCGCCGCGACCACCGCAGATAAGAGTAAATACTGAAGTACTACAGGAAACGACAGTAGCTCCTGCCTCGGTTTCGTAAGATTACTGGAAGGACTGTGGCAATCGTTGCCTCAGCGGTATTTTAATTGAGTATAAATCATCTGAAATCGACGTGCTTATTACTACTGTGATAACTATTTGGAGGCTGCTCGCATACAGTATCTAATTTCTCTCGGCTAAGTCCTGTATATTTCGTGTAGTACCTTTCCAGTAACGTTCAAAGCGCGTCGACTGCCCTCGGCAGGCAAACGGGTTTTCCCAACGACTCCTTTATGGCTCCCGCGCTGATTTACAGCGGCAGTACCGCGGGCTTCATTTGCACTGCGCACGCTTCATCGGGCAGCGGTTACAGACGCAGCCTGGCCAGTTCGAGACTTTCCGGTACTCCCGCTTCTAGAAAAGGGCGATCGTTCTTGCTGCAGTGCACGCAATAGGAGCCTTAATCAGCAGGCCTTGTCTGACTCCAGCTAAAGACGGGCAAAAACAAAACGCGAGAATAAAAATGTAAAGGATGTCTTTCCGCGGACAAGGTCATGTTCACGCAAACCGGAAAGATTAGCAAATATGCAACAAAAAAGGAAACAGTGTGAGCACCTCTTGAACGCAGTAGCTGCATTTTGTTCCATATATTATATATGGGGTACACAGCTGACCTGTTGCCGGCGCGACTGCTGCCGGTCCGAAAAGAGAAATGAACAAAGTAATAAAAAGATGGGTGAGCTGCGTGACTCATCTTTTCGATCATGGTCTTTGGTGCCATTTAGCAGCTGTGCACGGCTTGTGTAACGACCGCCTGGAAATTCTGGTCACGAACGATCGGGGGAAAAAAAAACTCGTTTTGAAAACAGGAGCCACAGTGTACGTGAGGCGACCACTTCTGTCTGTCGCGAACAAACGCTCGTCTACGACGTGCAGGAAAGCAAAAAAAAAAAGAAAGACAGACAAAGCAGCCGGAGGATATTTGTGTCTTTCTTGCGCGTCTGGGGGAGGAGTCTGTTGCCACACGCAATCTAGACTGGGCTCTGCAGGAGTAGAATCGTGGCTCTTGAAAATCCGTCTGGAGATCGCTATCAGCGACAGGCGAATAAACTGGTTTCTCGTTACCCTGTTTTCTTTTCCTTTCCTGCCGTCAACCAACCGGATCTTTGTTGGAGAAGTTGTTCACATGCGCAGACAAGCTTGATTGGGAAGCGTTCTGGGTATACATATATAGTGTTTTGAGAAGCCATGGATTATTTGCGCACGCTTTCGATCATATCGCGTCTTAGGCAGGACAACCCGTCGTTTGCCGAAGCAGATCGAGTAGCGGCACATTCACATGGGCGATTCGCAGAGGTCAGGAAACCGACTATGGCTCTATACTAAGCAGCAACGAACGACCATGGGCGACACGACTTGCGAGTAGCCATCTCGAAGGGTCTCTTTTAGAACAACAATTATCGACATTAATGTCGCTGGAAATGAGAAGCTGGGTGTAAAGTGTATAACAATCGATGCGTCACTACCGAGGCGCCTTTTATTGGTCCAGTGACTTTGCTACAAGAGTCGCGGGCCTGGAAAAATGAGCAGCATGCTGTCGCTCTTCAATCAATGTCCATCAAGACGGTCACGCGACCGCCGCAACTCGCCAGTGTGAATGCGCCATTACGGATGTTGGTGCAGTTCTGTTGTGTTCCTATTGTAGCACGCAGACATGGTGTTTAGGGGTCGCACATTTTTGCGACACTTCATGCCTTTGCGCATGCAATGCTTGCCCTCTGGTATGTGGTATTACGGCGAAGTTTCGATATAGAAAATCTTAATTGCGCTTTCTCGACTAAGCGAATGTATTAAGACTCTCCTGAAGATTATGTCACAAGCAAATGCATCTTCGGCTTGAAATGAACATGATATTGGTTTTGAGGGAAAGGAAATGGCGCAGTATCTGTCTCACACCTCGGCGGACACCTGAACCACGCGTAAGGGAAGGGATAAAGGAGTTAGTGATAGAAGAATGAGGTGAAGTAGTGGAGGGCTCCGGAATAATTTAGACCACCTGAGGATCGTTTACGTGCACTGACGTCACTGCTACTAATAATAATAATAATTGGTTTTTGGGGAAAGGAAATGGCGCAGTATCTGTCTCATATATCGTTGGACACCTGAACCGCGCCGTAAGGGAAGATAAAGGAGGGAGTGAAAGAAGAAAGGAAGACAGAGGTGCCGTAGTGGAGGGCTCCGGAATCATTTCGACCACCTGGGGATCTTTAACGTGCACTGACATCGCACAGCACACGGGCGCCTTAGCGTTTTTCCTCCATAAAAACGCAGCCGCCGCGGTCGGGTTCGAAACCGGGAACTCCGGATCAGTAGTCGAGCGCCCTAACCACTGAGCCACCGCGGCGGGTTCACTGCTACTGCTGCTCTTGTTGCTGTCAGGAAGAATGAAAAGAAAAGAGCACGGGCCTGCCCACTAGCTCAACTGGAGCCACAACCGCTGCCACGTGCTTAAAGTAGGAGAGTCGAAAGATGAGAGGAAAAATTAGGAAAGACGCGCGCGCGCTAATATGTCCCGGGCCGATCCCGGAGGCAGAGCAATACCGGGCCAACCCGTGCCAGAGTGCCTCAAGCATTCCGCCATATTTCCAAAAATAAATGTAATATCTTGGGTCCACATGAGACCCGTAGCAGATATTCGTCACAGAGCACACGAGCTCCTTTTGCGTTTCGCCTCCATCGAAACGCTGCCGCCGCGGTCAGGTTCGAACTCGGGTACTCCGGATCAGTAGCCGAGCGCCCTTGATAAAATTTTATTGACTTCTTCCTGCTCTGTTTTACTCGGTAGTACTCAGCTTACGTTACAGGGCAGATATATTTGCAAAAATTTTCACTCGCATTGCATTGGGAAACCGTAGTAGCGCGGCTGTACAGCTGCAGGCGAAATTTACGAGCGTGTTCGCAGTTGCATCAGCCTGTGTGCGCTGTTTCTGCTCTTTTAGGTGCGTGAAAGGTGGAAATCTCTTCCACTGACTGCACCTCAATGCAAAATTTCAACAGGGTACAGATATCCAACCATGTAATGAATCACGCAGCACTATGCAGGGCGTGAAAAAAATAGCTCTCGGTGGCCGTGCCAATTTTCTTAATATTTGTTTTCAAAGCCTTCCTCCCATACTAACAAACAACATTAAACATGCGTCGTTCTCTCTGACAGTCATCATCATGAGCCTGACTCATCATCAGTATGTCTCCAAATTTTAATCTATTCCTCTCCTAATTCATTCTCTCGCTTGTCTTCGGCCAGCGCCGCGTTTGGCACCGCAGCCGATGACCGGTTTCGAATGCTGCTTATCTGCGCTGACGTCACGGGTGGTAGCTACCGATGATGGAGGGCTGAAGCAATAAGTCATAAAAAAATGTAGTATGAAAAATAGAGAAAAACCCTCCTGTCTTCCCTTTGCCCACCAGGGTGAAGAAGGGATAGCGATAGCTGTGGTGATCCGCCAAGAAAGCGTCCACTAATCTAAGACCCCATCAGGGGTCTTTAAGGAAAATAAAGTGATGTGATGTGATGTGATGTGGTGTGGTGTGAACCACATGAGCAAAGATGGTGCTTTCCCGAGAGCAGGGCGGTGATGTAGGAAAACAAGTTTTAGGATTAAAAATTGGTCAAACGTAGAAGTCAAAAGAATTATACGAATTATACCACTAAGCCTGAGAGGTTGGTTAGATAAATACAACAAAAAAGAAATACCGAGCATGGAGGTACCTGTGCCACCCCGTTTCAAAGCGGAAGCTCCTAACATCCATTCACTCATCCATCCTACATGCCAGCCCACCGTAACGTTCTGATGGGCCAGCAGGTGAACTCAGGGATTTTTGGTTACGACATACGACGAAGACGCTTATCGTTTGTTTGTTATACAATAGTCTGCATTCACACAGATGTCGTTGTAATATGGCCCAGGTAAACTTTCTCCGTTAGACGCTTTCGTTCTTTACAACTAGCTTCGCCGCAATTCAGGAGTGCAAAACGGTGCAAACAGCATCCAGGTAAAAGAAAAATGACAGAGGAAACGTTCCCAAGGGGGAAGCGGGGTCGGGGTGACTGCTTGGTGCCGGTGGATTATTACTCTCTGTTCAATTCTGCACATTTGTCACCACCTACAGCTAATGCAGGTGTGAAGACTACGGGAAAAGCCGCCCTGGGACAGCCCTCTAAGGAGTAATCCGAGGAGCAGGAAGAGTTACTCTCTTATTACAGAGCTTTTAATGACTATCATGAATATTTGCGTCGGTTTACTCTCTCTCTCTCTTGCTGTTTTATGGATCACATCCTGAAGAATATTAAGCAAATTTACCAGACGGAAACAGAAAATAGTACCACAGGATAACTAGCGCAGGTTTTACGAAGAAAGGCAAGAATAATAATAATAATAATTAATAATAATTCTTTTTTCGGGAAAAGAAATGACGCAGTATCTGTCTCATATATCGTTGGACACCTGAACCGCGCCGTAAGGGAAGGGGTAAAGGAGGGAGTGAAAGAAGAAAGGAAGAAAGAGGTGCCGTAGTTGAGGGCTCCGGAATAATTTCGACCACCTGGGGATCTTTAACGTGCACTGACATCGCACAGCACACAGGCGCCTTAGCGTTTTTATGGAGGAAAAACGCTAAGATTAATTATTTTTCATGCAGGTTTACCAGTGAAATTGACAGCGGGCGGCTTGCTTTGCTTACGTACAATTAGTGAACGAGCGTTACACAGCCGCGAATGTGTAAAGCAGCCCCAACAAACGCTGCTAATAGGGACACAGACCCTCTGGTGCTAACACGTTAAAGGGGCACAGGACAAATTAAGTTTTCCTGTGTCGGTAAAACACCGCTTTGTAATGACAAAGGCGCTACTTTTACTGAAAACGAAGCTTTTATGAGCTAGAAAAGGTCAAACAATTAAATGCACTTATCGCCACAATTGGTCATTTCCTCAAGAAAACTACAGTGTGCCAAGCCAGATTTTTTTTGCGCGCGAATCCGCGAAAATAGGCTACGCCGTATTCACTTCGAAACAGTGATCACGGAATACTTTCTTGTTTTGACTTCACAAGCTTGAATCGAGCGGAGGAAAAGCTTCTAACTACACCTTTCTGCACAATAAATGCATCTTCTGCGGCCGGACAAAGGTCAACACAGCCAGAAATGGTCATAGAGTATATTTTCACTGAGAACCAATATTCGATACAATTGCCGTCTATGTTCTTTAAGAAATATTTCTACCACAGGATAAAAAAACAACAGGCATTCCTCTGTCTCTCTTACAGGTCGAAGTGTGGCTGGGATAGACCTTTTCAAAAAGAGGCCCATGGCGCCGCCATATTGGGCACAGGGCTTTGCTCGTAGTACAGGAGCTCCCCCATGTCCTCCCCACAGCCCCCAAAAAACGGTTTTCCCGAGAGTCATAAAAAGGTCTACAGGTGCATATCGCGGCAGGAACAGGACAACATTCATCCTCTTCCTTCTGCCATTACTCTTTCATCCTGTGTGCTGTTTAACTTCACGCTAACACGACCGGTATACCGTCTGCACGGGACTCGGCTGCTCATCAAAGGGGACTGCAACTGATGCCCCGTGGACACGGACCCAGCAGCACATCGAGCTCCACCTCTCACTGCAGTCTGGACGAGGGGCAAACGCGGTAATAACGTTTCTCTCTCTCTTCAAGAGCATCGTAACACGCACAAGAGGAAAAAGAAAGCGCATCCGGAAAGCACTCGCGCGCGCCCACGGGGAGGGGAGGCGAGTGTGCAGCAGCCCGGATGCTTGCGCCGCCGCCGGCGCCGTCCTTGGGCGCCACCGGAGCCCCCATTGTTCTTGGGCGGCAGTGCCGAAGGGGGCGCCCTGCTTGGCCGCCCTCAATGGCGGGGACAGGTGCGACCCGGCGTCCAAGGTGGACCCCTTTCTGCCCGCACCCCCCTGCCCTATGGAACAGTGACTTCGTCAAAGCGGCACTAGGCTCTTCCAGAAAAAAAAGTTTGAAAAGTCAAGTGCGTAATCGCAGACGTCATGCGGAAAAGGGTTAAGAACTTTAGCTCGTTGTAAGAGCATTTCTCAGGGCAAACCAGAAGACCTAACTATCTGAAGCACTTTTTTCTAGGCGCCGATCATAGACTTTGAATACTGAGGTGAAGAACACGATGTTGTCAAAGTTAGACGATACGCTTGAACTGTGTTAGCGTTAGAAGCTGGACAAGTAGATGTTGGAGTGGACTGTAGCGCTGTTTCCATTTACTATCCCGGCTGACTTTCTTGGATGCAGAAATGCTGCATAGTTTGCTCGCCAGCTTTTCGCGGACGCAACTTTGCGTTCCCACGGCAGATCTGTAACCTGCATATAACAACAAATGAGGCACCCCAGTGTTCATAAGTGTATAAGCGGTATGCATTGCTACGTATAGGTGAGGAAGGAGGGTTTGTAAGAAGAGCAAGGAACAGCCGGTAAAGAAGAAGGTAGCCTCGATAGGATGCGTTAATTTCCGCCGGCAATTTGGCAGGACCTTATTCAGAAACGCTGGAAATGCATTTCTACACAATCCGCCGACCCGCCGCGGTGGCTAAGTGGTTAGAGCGCTCGGCTACTGATCCGGAGTTCCCGGATTTTTATGGAGGAAAAACGCTAAGGCGCCCGTGGGCTGTGCGATGTCAGTGCACGTTAAAGATCCCCAGGTGGTCGAAATTATTCCGGAGCCCTCCACTACGGCACCTATTCTTCCTTTCTTCTTTCACTCCCTCCTTTATCCCTTCCCTTACGGCGCGGTTCAGGTGTCCAAAGATATATGAGACAGATACTGCGCCATTTCCTTTCCCCAAAAACCAATTATTATTATTATTCGAACACGACCGCGGAGGCTGCGTTTTAATGGAGAAAAAACGCTAAAGGCGCCCGTGTGCTGTGCGACGTCAGTGCACGTTAAAGATCCACGGGTGGCCGAAATTATTCCGGAGCCCTCCACTAAAGCACCTCTCTCTTCCTTTCTTCTTTCGCTCCCTCCTTTATCCCTTCCCTTGCAGCGCGGTTCACGTGTCCAACGATATATGAGACAGATACTGCGCCATTTCCTTCCCAAAAAACCAATTATTATTATTATTATTATTATTATTATTATTATTATTATTACACAATCCGCCGCGGTGGCTCGGTGGTAAAGGCGCACGGCTACTGAGCCGGAGTCCTCGGCCGCGTTTAGATGAAGCCGAAACGGAAAAGGCGCCCGTGTGCTGTGCGATGTCAGTGCACGTTAAATATCTCGCATGGTCAAAACTATTCCGGAGCCCTCCACTACGGCACCTCTCTTTTTCCTTTCTTGTCTCAATCTCTCCTTTATCCCTTCCTTACGGTGCGGTTCGGGTGTCAGCCGAGATGTGAGACAGATAATGCGCAATTTCATTTCCCCAAAAAACTAATTTCAGTTTTCAATTTTTACAGCTATAAAATTGAAAATTGCTTTTTGAGGAAAGGAAATGGCGCAGTAACTGTCTCACATCTCGGCGGACACATGAACCGCGCCGAGGGACTGAAAGAAGAAAGGAAGAAAGAGGTGCCGAGATGTGAGACAAATACTGCGCCATTTCATTTCCTCAAAAAACTAATTTCAATTTTCAATTTCTACAGCTGTAAATTTTAATATTCGTTTTTGAGGACAGAAAATGGCGCAGTTATCTGTTTCACATCTCGGTGGACACCTGAACCGCGCCGTAAGGGAAGGGATAAAGGAGGGAGTGAAGGAAGAAAGAGGTGCCGTAGAGGAGAGCTCCGGTATAATTTCGACCACCTGGGGATCTTTAACGTTCACTGACATCCCACAGCACACGGGCTCCTCTCCGCCGTGGTCGGGTTCGAACCCGCTCCGTATCAGTAGTCGAATGCCGTAACCACTGAGCCACCGAGGTGGGTCTACAGTTGCTGGATCTAGTATGTCTCGTGCGCATCCGATTTTTTTTTTATTTCAGGAAAATCACTCAGGAGAAGAGGCGTTTCCTTCACTGGAGACCTAGAGAAAGATAAATATTATTTAAGAAAGTTGAACGTTTACATTTAATTCACTCAGCCAACTTTTCCACTGCCTTGAAAGCTGTTAGTCCATGGGCATCTTTGAATAAAGAAAGAAGTAAATAAATTAAATTAGAAATAAAAACACTCCCGCGGTATAATTTCTGCTGTCAAGTCGTTCTCTTGTAAACTGAGACCGCACAAACAGTCTAACTTCCTTTAGAGAAAGAGAGAGAGAGAATGCCGCGTTATACGCAAAAGGGAAACATGTTTATCTTTATAGCGAGAGGTGGCTACGTCAATACCAATCGTGTTTTCAGAGCACAGACGGGTGTTTGAAATAGGAAGTCAATAAAGTAAAAACGCAGACACGAAGACATTCCCTGGTCGGAGTAGCTGCGCTCGAAATACGCTGTGCACCATGAAAATAGTGCTGTTTATACC
Organism: Amblyomma americanum; assembly: GCF_052857255.1. Lineage (NCBI taxonomy): Eukaryota > Metazoa > Arthropoda > Arachnida > Ixodida > Ixodidae > Amblyomma > Amblyomma americanum. The sequence goes on from NC_135498.1 coordinate 6,700,732, forward strand.
GACGGTGAGAAATGTATGCGCAGGAAGTAACATCTAACGCGAGCCAACATATGACTGCCTGTTTCGTTAGGTGACACCCAAACAATAGTCTACCGCCTGTGCTGCTTATTTCCAGCAGAAATTTTTTTTCATCACGGAAATCAGTTTATATCAACGAGTAAGTAGCGATTTATAAAAAAAAGAAATATTTTTAAAGCAGGTCTTGCTAACCAAGCCGAATTAGAACTTAATTAGCTATATATATCCAATGTGCGCCTATTCGCAGACGACTGCGTGATTTATCAAGAAATAAAAAGCCCTGAAGACCAAGTAAGCCTCAACAACGACCTGAACCGTGTCGCACAGTGGTTCAATAAATGGCAGATGGTTATTAACACAGACAAAACTGTTTGCATGACAATTACGAAGAAAAAGGCACCGTTAAATTTTGAATACCACCTCAACGATATCCCAACATGTAAAGTGCATGAGTATCGGTTCTTGGGTGTATCAATCTCATCATATCTTAGCCGGTCCACGCACGTTCGAAACATCACTAAGAAAGCTACAAACTATTTTTTCTGAAACGAGGACTGCGTCTTTCTACCCCCAGCACAAAGGAACTCGCATACGTCACCCTTATTCGCTCTGTCCTTGAATACGCCAACGTAGCCTGGTTTCCGTACATAAAAAGCGATGTGGCCATGTCAGAAAGCGTGCAGCGCAAGGCTGTCCGGTTTGTATTCAACAGTTACTGCCGCACTGATTCCCCATCTGAACTACTACGCCGCGCAGGACTACCGACGCTGACTAATCGAGCAAATGTACATCATTTGAAGCTTTTGTTCTTACTACTACGCAATTCCTTTAAGATTAATCCCTGAGCCTTCATTACCATCAACCATTCTAGACCTACACGTCACAAACACGCTCTCACACTTCAGGAATTTTCGTGCAAGAACAATACCTTTCTGTATTCATTCTTTTCCCACTCGCAGTACGTTAGTGGAACAAATTGGACCCATGAATTACTAAGCAGAGCGCACCTGATATGTTCCCTCAGCTTCTAGAAGAAGCACTAGTCTGGCAAAACGCCCAGTAAATCTATTTACTGACACCTACGTCATTATTGTATTGATCGTTTGTTTTAGTGTTGGCTGTTGCTTTCTTGCATGCATCAAAGCCCCTGATCGTACCACTTGTGTACTCGGCACTCTATGTATGTAGTGTGGAATGCAATAAGGGGTAACTCTCGCTTGTATAAGTTCTTCGTACCTGTTCTTGGACTTGCCTTGTAAAGACCCGAGGAGTCGATTGTGCCGCCTTTGTGTGTTATATACTTTCTTGATTCTGTCTGTACTAACTTCTGTACCCGCTCATGTTACAATCCCTTGAGAGATTGACAGTATCTTGAAATAAATAAATAAGTTTGGTCCAAAACTATTCAAACCGCAAGAGATTCGTGGTTTTAGTGAGAAGCTGAGCACCAAGAGCAACACTAAATAGCACATTTTCCGAAAACGCTGGTCTATTCAGAGTGTTTCTAGTGGCCAGTGGTTTTGCCCCGTTGGGCGAATTACTCGACCAGAAAGTGCACATGTCGCAGGCATTTTGATTTCTCCACCTATTTCTCTGAACGCTTCCTTCGCGTTCTGCTTTGATCGCAAAATGCCGCCATTGGGGTTTTTTTGTGACACTGTATAACTGTATAAATTATGCTATTGAACGACGACAGCAGTTAATTAAAATCAATTACTCGGTTAAATGACAGCGCCAATAATGTTGCATTAGTAATATTATTCCAAGATCTACCTTTCCTTTCTAAATCTGAAGTCCAGGCTACAAGAATACACCTCATATGTAAGCAAGTGTACAGAGAAATGGTAAAAAGCAAGTAATGACTTAGATGTGCTGCCCCTGCGTTTTGTGGGATTGCATTTTGTTCTTTTTGATTTTGTGCGCACGTTCACATACCAGAGAAAATTGGAAACATGGCGGCGAGACTGAGGAGAGGGTTGAAGGCAATGTATCGTCCATATATTGTTGTTGTTTGCGATGTCGTTTTAGCACAATAGAAATATGGCACGTGGCTTTCAGATTCCGCATGAGATTTGCAGGCGTGATACGGTCCAGTGCGTAATGTCAGGGAGGTCCCGGGGGGTCTCGGACCCCCCCCCCCCCCCCCACTATTGCAAGGGATCTGAGACCCACCACGCTGCATGAATCTGAAGCATGCAGCCATTTTTCATTCTTCCTGTCAGTGATGGTCGAAACATATCTCCTCTATCTATCATTTCGAAACTTTCACCAAGGTCTTTAGTAAGAATCTTTAGCATATTTTCTAAAACTTGAGACTAAAACGTCGGCAGCACTACAAGAAGGCTGGAAGAAAAAGGGAAACCCGTGACCTCACACCACAATTCAGTCCAGAGCTGGCCACTCAGCCCCAAGACTGCCCAATAACAAAGGGAAACACAGTGCGAAGTCCCCCCCGGAACGGCAACCTTCACGAGTGAAGAAAGCTTCCAGCATCCCCAAATCCAAAACGGCCCTACGCCGTTTAGAATATTTTTCTTTCTTTCTATTTCCCGGGTGCCGGAGAAGATTAGTGATGTTTATAGCTCGCACTATTTTTGTTTATTTTCATTCTGAATGTATGCAGTTCTTTGTACACTGTAACTACACACCTTTGTCTAAAACGTCTAAAACAGGCTGCCAGCCACTTTCTCTCTTTCCCCCTTTTGTGTCCCTCCTCACCATTGCTCTAATCACTAGAGACCTCCCCCTTCAATGAAGCTAGACATTGGGCCCTGGTAATACCTCGGGTCAAAATGCCACTTACCTCGTTTCGTGTTAGAAATAACGTCAGAGTCCTGTTTGGGAGAAAAGAGACAGGCAGGGAACATGGTTGTTAAGAATGGCATTTATCACAGCATTGTGGCAATATTGCTCTATCACTATAACTATCTGTCTGCTGGAACTCTCACAAGAAATCGATCAGACTATTAAATGGAGCCCAATAATGAACAGAAACTCTTCGCTTTTCCTGATTATGCAACTTTGGTGTTCTCTGTAGATGCAAAGTGAACCTAGGGCCGTATGTCAGCGACAAAGTGAACTTCAGAAACATATGGCTTCCAGAAGCATATAAAATGCCAGGTAATCACAAGGCGTTAACGCCTACACAGAACTCGAGGTGTTTAATACCTCGGCTTATCGATGGTCACTGTTGCACCTGCGGTGAGTCTCAGCGTTGGTGATGCAAATGGCGATTTATTTATTTATTTATTTATTTATTTATTTATTTATTTATTTATTTATTTATCTATTTATTTATTTATTGACTGTCTGACTGATTGATTGATTGATCATCGATTGATTTGTACGTTTTTTTCAAGAGTTTCAGTAAACCAGTCGGAAGAAAAGTGGTCTTCTGCCCTTACTGCGCAGCGCACAAAAAAATGCTTTGCTGCACTCACGATCGGTGCGGGGCTGGAGACGAACCGACGGGTGACGACGCGGTTCCCGGAGCCGGCCTCTGGCGACCGGACGCGACGGACGCCGCTGCCGGCGCTGCTCCCGTCCGAAGGCATCGCCGTCGCTGCCTCCACGGACCGGGCTGCTGGTTACTCCCGCTGCTGCTGCCTCTGGTGCTGAGCAAGGAAAAGAGAACGACAGTAGGACAGAGTTCCGTTAGGGGTTCCTCACAGTTGCTGCTTTAAACATTGCCTAGCACCAGGTAATGCTCTCTGCTTTTGTCTCAAAAGAAATAATAACGAAATGAAGAAAGCTTGACGACGTGGACTGAGCACTGGGAATAGGGACTGTAGAACGGCCATCGCAGTCCAAGTTTCTGCTGAGTTGTTGCCCGAATGTTCACGTAGGATGCGAAAAGAAAAAAATGTGGCATCTTGCTGAAGTGATGCCGACTCCTGATCGATACATTTACAGATACGAAAGAACAGGACGATTTATGCACCGTAACAGTAGCGTACCCTGCGCAAAATTTAGCACCCATCCACTATGCTAAATGGAATGTTTCTTTGAAGGAGGTCGAACCGGAGAAGCAATCGTCAGCGAACCTGCCAGGCGCACAAAGGTATATCAGGCGAAGTGGTATTCTTACCAGCAGTGCATAAAGACCACAACACTTACATAGGCATCAGTTATATTGGCAAACTAAACAATCGCCATATAATCGCAGAAGTGGCATACCTGGTATTCTTTGAAACCTTCTGTGTGAATGCGCGCGGTAAGGACTGAAACCACGGCCAGTTTGGATGTAGGCTCTAAAACCCAACTGCGCCTCTCGCATTTAGCCAGTGTTAACGCGGAAAACCTTTTTTTTTTTTTTGCTAGGAGAAATTAAAATTTCGCACGCGATAAAAAAAAAGCACAAAACTTCTGGACTACGTAAGAACCACAGTGTCTCTCAGGACCTTGTGTTTTTGTTGTTTCTTTTTTTACAACAATCGACTGCATGTTGCAACTGTGTAAACATGACACATTCTCAATAAGTTGTCAACTTGTCGCGCTGAACTGAAGTTAGAACTGCTCTCAAGGAGTTGAAAGAAAGAGGGCACCTCCCACTTTCCGTCCTTGTTCATTAATATAACGGCCGCTCCCGGAACAGCGCAATTTAGGCTACTGCGATCTCTGCCTTCGCTCTTGCTCCCACTGGCGCCGTGGTTTTATTTTCTTCACCCCACTCGGATTAGGAGGGGGGCGGTCCCGCTCTCCATAAGCGAGGAGGCGTCGTTGCTGCTGCCTCGGCATTGTCCGTCCGCCGCTGCTAGCAGCAGAGCGGCAACCTTGGCCGCTCGCGTGTTAGCGGGATCCGCGACGCCCACCGGCGATCCTTGTCCCCCTTAGTGCCTCCTGACGGCGCGCCGTACGACGGCCGAGCGACCGACAGCCCCCCCTGAGGCTGTGCCCCTGCGGTCACCCACGAAGGAAGACCTGGGGAGGGCGTTCGAAGGCTGTCTCTCGGACTGGGCAACAAAGTCGGAATGCGAAGTGCGCTAAGGTTGTCGCGAGCGACATTCGACGAGTTCTTAGAATCGCAGCCCACGATGCGTGCACACCCGCTTAGGTTCGACGCGTCGTCATCGCGCCGATCATGGGCACGGCTGACTGACCCTTCAGTTCGACTGTTACCGTAAGGCCGACTTTATCGCATGCTTTTACAGCGAAAGCTGCTGCGAACGACTGGCTTCCCGGTTCCGGGACGTCGGCGTTGGCGTAACTGCGATGCGCTGATTGGTCAGCATGTAGTGACATCACGAGTGACATTGTAGTGATGCCACGCGCACTCTACCAAAGAAGAGAAAATTGATGAATAAACAATGTTACATTCATCACCGCAATCTCTGAATATCGCCTTATACAGTGGTAAGCATTATATACATTTCTGCACCGTCCCCCCAATCTGGGGTCCCGAAAACTGGTCTCCTCTCGCCGTTGTCTTTCACCGCATATATGCATAACCGAGGCTACAGTAAGGGCTCGTCGTGCGTGCCTTCAAGTGTATCGCCCCAACCCCCCCCCCCCCCCTTTTTTTTTTTTGCGCTGACCTTCCATCAAAGTGAACCAATACCAACATGCCCGACTTTTCGCTCTGCTTCAAAGCTACTAGGCGTGATGAGAGAAAAATCTAAGATTCCATTTTCTTTCCTGAAAATGAGCTACATAATGTACCTACAAGCAATTTCCGCCTGAAGCTCAAGTATGAAGAGTACCTGTTTGATATGGGGCTGGGACCGATTCAGTGCTTGACTCTGCAGGGCCACTCGTACAAATTTTACTGGACGATAATGACACGAAGAATGCGGTCGTGGGTCAACAGGTTCTCCTTATATGAGAGGAATGGGAAAACTATCGGGGTCAGCATTAAGTGCATGCCCCAGAGGCGCACTCATGTGAGCTCTGAGCGACGCCAAGCTTCCCAGGATTGCGACGCGGACGGTGATTAGGCACAGAAGAACCATGGTTTATCTGACCCTGCGGACAATTGACGAAGCTGGCCGGTTCCGCTGGAGCTAATTCACTTGACACTTGAATGTTGTGCATTGTTTTTCTGCGGCTGCTGGCACACAGCCAGCAAACTTGGGCGACATTGTCACGGACGGAACTAAGTGCCTTTGTGCGTCGACATTCTTGTTCTCCCGTAAAGGGCACGCACAAGTGCACATGCACGCAGTCCTGGGTGAGTGACAAAATTCCACGTTTTCTGTGAGAGCGTGTTAAAGCACCAAATCTAGAAGTACAGTCTACCCACTGAGCGCGATATCTTTCCAACTCTTCGCGCTGCCGACCAATGACTTCTCCTCTTCTAATAAGCTGTACCTGGAGCAGCATTGTCAGTCTGCTGAAGTGCGAAGCCTTACAAACTACACGACCGACCTCCCGGTGCATTTCAATGTGGAGCAAGGAACGGATACGGATGACTGGAAAGGCTTTCGGGATACGTGCACTACCTTAAAAACGAGAAACCTTCCTGGTAAACAGAAAAATAAAGAATAAGCTTACGTGAGCGAAAAGCAAACATTACTAGCATCATGCTCGGTGTTCGATGTTCTTCCCCTCTGCCGGTCCGTTCTTCACAGCTGGATATATTGCGAACTTCACGACTCGCTTCTCCCAGCGGCAGTGAGTCGGCGTGTCTTCACTATGGATTGTGTTCGAAGGTTAGTAAAAGCCAAATACGGGCAAAGCCGAGAACAAGCGCTACGCACTGAGGTTCCTTTTCCAACTGAATTAGCTTCTTCTCGTCTTACGATTTTTTTTTTTCCTTTTTAGCTCCTCCCAGCGCCCAACGCATACAACGGGCAGGAAACGCACGCGCGCGCTGCTCGCAGCAGCGGTGTCGACACGCACTCCGGCTGTGTGCTCCGAGTTATTTCCTTGTTTGCTTTTCGCACGTTTGCCGCTCGGAGTCCCGCGTTGCAGCGGCGCGCATCCTCTTACGTAACGGAGCAAGCTGCGATGCGCGGACTCTCCCTGCGCGATCTCCACTGAGGCGTGAAGTGTTTGGACGAGCGCGCGGCTGACCGCACGCTGGCACGCTCGGCCGAGGATGGGGGGGTCCACTCTCCCCAACCTCGTGGACCGGGCTCGATCGTTGCACGGAGTCTTCGCCGCAATGGGCCGGCACGCCAGCCGTCCGGTTGCTCAACAGCGCGTGTCCCGACGGATGCCGCAATGCGCGGACACATGGATCGCCGCGACACGCCAGTCTCCTGGGACGCCTTCGGGCCGCGAGCTCGCTCGTCAGGGATTCGGCGGCCGCTCGAGGACCGCGGGGACGTGAGACGAAGACGAGAGTTCGCTGCGCCTACGACACCACTGCAGAGCAGATTGCGATGTTTTGGAGCCTAAATACGAAGCGAAAATGCTAGAGGTAGACGACCAGGTACCATCGATCTGGTAGAGAATACAGGACGGCTTCTCCTTATCTCAAAACATTTACCACCTAAGGGCCAACCTACAAGCACGGGAATTAATTAATTAATTGAACGCGGATGGAAGTGAGTTAATCAAAATACGCAGTCACTCTGCTCTGGCGGGAAACCGCCAGCAGCTAATTCATTCATTCATTCATTCATTCATTGAGGAGTGAATAGGAGTAGGAATAGGAGTTGTTATTCTACTCTAGCGGGAAAGCGCCAACAGCCATCTTCCCTGCGGTTGGCGACGACCTGAGAGTACTTTCAATCTAGAGCAGTGAAAGCTTCAGTTGGATTCGTGTTGATTTATCGCGCAATTCGTGTTACGATTAAACATTAGACTCTTACTGTCGCATTACTGTCAATAAATAAACAGCACTAGATCTTAACAGATTTGCGGGAACGAGAGAAAAATTGCAAGAGCTTTCCGTATACTCTAACCGCAGCTTGCGTTGCTAACAACGGACTAACATTCGATCATACCAATCTTCACTTGATAGCAAGAGCAACGAGCCCAAATGAAAAACAAAAAGATATCTATAAATTTGCTTCAGCAGCTGACTGTACGAAGGAAGTCCTCGTACGCTTTTCAGTTTTCAGTTGCCTGCTGCCAGGGCTGACTAATTGAGCTGTCGAGGCACGCGGTCAGGTTACCTATTTGAGAGGAACCCTGATTAGCAAGTCCGGGATTGCAGCAGTCGCTCCTGTTCAGCATCGGTTATTTAAATGCCATCGATACTGGTGCGCTTGCCGGGTCGATAAGTGGACGGCCAGCGAACAGCCTTGGCTCTTGCCAACGCTCTTGACAGCGTCTGATTGGCAGTAAGTGCCTATGAGCTGCTAGAAGAGAGGAAACACTACGCTTGTGTTGTTCTTTAATTCTTTATTTCTTTCTTTTCATGTTTCGTGCTGCCTCGGTAATACTTTGGCTAAGCGTTCCGGCTCGTCGGGGTGTTCGTTACGGTCTTTTTACTTCTTATGTTTTGTTTCCTAGTAGGATCAGGCTGCATTACATACGTGTATTGCCTAAACGCAAAATAATCCACGAATGTGCAGTTTTCGGACAGTTGGCAACCAGTTCGACTGCCCGTTGCCTACTGTAGCATTGATGTGGTGTCTTCCGCCTCCTTCAGTCTGCCGTTTTCATTTTCACCCTCATTTTACGTGCTGCGTGACTGTTGACATCCGAAAATCATTGCGTTGCTTAAGAGAAACGACTGTTTTACTAGCCGAGTTTTATTGTTACTTCCCGTAAGCGCAAATTTAACACTTAATAAGGCCTAGGAGACAAAGTTCATGCACTAGTGGCGCCACTGGAGACTACACGAACCAAACACTCTATAAAAAGAACCTCTTACATCTGTTTACCCTTTTGTCTTTCCGTCGCACAACCTACTCTACAGCCTTGTCCAACGCATTTCCTCGTAAACAAACACACCCTCTTAAATCCCAGTAAGAAATAAAAAAGGAAGAAAACCGAGCAAAAGTGAGAATGGAGGAACAAAGAAGGCTGACAACTGATGCGAAAACTTGCAGAGAGGCGCGAGGCGAAAGCTCGCAGGGTGCGCCTGCGTGCATCGTCCCCGAATCTGACGTCGCTCCCATAATGCGTGGGCGTTTGCCACGCGTTGCACCGCTTTCATGGGTGTGGCAGATACGTTCGCCCCGAGCACTTCGGAGAAAAAGGTGTGTAGACAAACGTCTACAGCGTTGAGAAAGTCAGCATGCACGGCTGCTGCATGAATCCCACATAGTGGCTAGCGCATAAAGAAGACGCACATAGAAGCTAGGCAGACAGGAAACATGCTCCATCTTTCATGATTCTTCACTTCTGCTTTCCAGCCTTATCAGGCTTAGTCACGTCCGTGGCTTTTTGTAACATGTAACGTTTTTTAGGTGTCCCATTATCACACATTGACGCGACTGCAACTGAAGCCAGAGGCGCAAGTAAAGAAAGAGAAATGAAGACAAAATGTTTCTATAAACATTTTCTTTCCGAAGTAAAATTCAGTTTAGTCTAAAAATTAAGAAAAGATCTAGCGTGCGTCCTGTCTACCTACCTTCTGTGTGCGTCTTATTCGTGCGCTAGACACTGTGTCGGATTCTAGCAACCAACTAGCCCCATTAAGAGCCTTGGCGGCTGCATGACATCTAAAGATGCGTGGATTTTTGCAACCTCTTAGGGTAACACTGGACGCCAGAGACTGTTCCGCTCGAGAGCTCAGAGTATACGTCACTCTGAAGCCTAGGGAAGTTATAGAAGTGAGGATAGGCCGAGCACAAGGACAGGGGAAGGCTTGTACCCACTAGAAAACCGGTGGGTACCCGGTGGCAGCGGAAATCGACCCCCCCCCCCCCCCCCCCCAGCCTACGAGGTAAATGCACAAATCACGGGGGTTACGGGACGGGGGTTTAATGGCACCCGTTTGGAGACATTTTTTTCCTACTTGGAAAACAGGGCGTTTTTCCGGAGACGTTTTTTCGGAACCCTTGTTCTATGACCTCGGTGTGAGCATTTCAAGCGCTTCGCCAACGATTTCCGGATATACAGATTAATATACACATAGATATACAGCTTAATTACACTATTCTTTCTTGCAATCTGCCGTTTATTTTGTTTTTTGCTCCCTTTCTCATGTGGACTTTCGCGTGTTTACTAGCGAGGCAAATAGAAGAGCAGAAATGCAGATGGGGTAAGTGGTTACCCAAACCCGCCATTCTTATGATACTCAATGAATGAACATGATGCGATTATTTGGATTAGGTATACGTCAAGTTGAAGATTGTAGCCTTACTTTGAAAACAGAAATTTAACGGGGAGAACATTTGATCACAATGGCGGGGTTAGAAAGCACCGACTCTTGCGTTCTATTTGTGCGTAAGTTTACGACCGAGTGAAATAATGCCACACGAGGCTGCTTGACAGTAGCCGTAGATTTTATGCAAACAAGCAACACCTGTCTGGCCTTCCGTCGCACGCTTGGTCATCGCACGTGAATCGGAGCGTGGGTAGTGTGTCCCCGCGCCACCAGTTTCTTGCCCCAGCCCCACTCCCGAGAAAAAATTGCGCAAGAACGCACTTCGCGCCACAGATGCGGCCATTAATACCTGTCTCGGTGATGGATATTTCACGCTGGAGCGCCAAGGAATGCCTTTCACTGGCAAATTTATGGCCTGGCGCGTATTTTTTTTTTCTCCTTTTCTCGAGGCGTATTAGAAATGGGCCGTCTCTTTGGAGGGTATATAGAGCGAAGTGTTTTGTTTGAAGATACCGGCTTTTCTTCACTGGGCCCGGTCACAGCCGTCGCAGCAGGAGCGCCGCGGCAAAAGCGCGAGCTTTTCGGACCGGTCATGTGCCGCCGGTCTATAGGAAGTTTTACGAGTCGGGCTCAATAAGGCCATAAAACTGCAGCTTCGCCCCGATAGCTATCTGTGCCCCCGCATCCCGCGTCCACGCAGCGCGAAGGCGAACGTGGGAATGTCCGCCACGCCGTGCAGGCTCCCGGTCGAGCGCGCACGTGCGTTGGAGCCGAGTCGGCGAACCTTTAGCACGGCTTTTCCCACCGCCCCTTCTTCCGTAGCGAACGCTCTTCTTTGTTAAACGGGATGAAAAACGGGGCTATTTAGTGCGCCGCATTTAACTCCAAAAATTCGGCTTTCGTGGTTCCGTGTGTTCTGCGCTCGTCTTTTGCAATCCGGTGGTCGGTTCTGTTGATTTATTTCCGTTATGTCCGTTCGATCTTCTGTTTTCACCCCCCCCCCCCCCTCCCCCCTCCACATACACTATTCGTGGTAGAGCTGGACGCTCCTCCTGCTTCACTACGCCCAACACTGCGGGCACAGATCGTCGCCCACATTAGCCACAACGTGTTCGGTAACCACAGTACAGCGCAGAGCCGAAGGCTCAACTCACCGACCTGAGACGGAGATCAGGACTTTGGCTGCGCAATAAAGTTGTCTTTCTCTCTTTCTCTCCATGGCTTTCCTTAATCGCTGTTGGCTGTTTTGTCTTCGCTACTCCTCTGAAGACAGTTCTGGATTTAACAAACTTGCCCTATAAACGAAAACGTGGTTTAAATGTGGCCGTCGTCTGACTAAAAGAAATGTTGCTTATTGCCATAAATAATGGCCCGGTACAGATTAGCTTGAAAAGAAATGCTACCAGAAAAGTGCCCAAGAGACGCCTGTCTTAAAGATGAATGTGTATGCCTATACAAAAGCGCTGTAGATATGACTCTGACCGTTCCTGTCGGAGGTGTGCGGCGTAGCGCCCTGTGGACGAAACGCACTGAGATTCCTCGCACCTCATTGCACCCCCCCCCCCCCCCCCCACACACACACACAAAATGAAATAGATGGCTGTGGAACGTCCTGTGCAATGTGGAATTACCAAGCCACCAGCGGGCTGCCTTTTACAGTGACAAGCTATTTAGGAGACATCAGCCAGCATAACCAACAGTGTAATCAGTAGTTTTGTGATGTCACAAAAAAAATGAGAAAAAGGAGAGTGAGGAGGCGAGAAGCCACTAGCATTTACTATCAGTATACAGACGGCCCGGCTAATACAATAACCTCAACAGTCACAGCAGATATAATGCGTAGATCCGTACGACAGTTTCTCGCTCAATTAACAGCATCAAGCCATAGTTTGGCAGACCAAAATTTTTATTACCACCTCTTCATCACGTGGTTTTGCATGAATGAAGTAAATAAAAGAAGGTACTTTTTTTTTTATGAACATAAGTTGGACCCTTGAGGCACCTGGACAAGGTGACCACTGCAACCACGTCTTTGTGTAAGCGAATGCGCGCTGTCGCAGAACGCAACGGAATGGCGAGCTTCACACGGTTGCTTCCCGCGTTCTAGTTTCAGGCGGGAAAAAACCGAGTCGTGCGCGTCATATCTGTCTTCCGCGCCTGAAGGCTCGCGAAGCACAAGACAATCGCGGCCCTTTGCCTCGACTTGTGCATTCAACTCTGCGTCCTTCCAGCACTTGCAGCCACCACGGAGAAAAAGAGCATGTCACCTTTGTGGGGCACTAATTACGCTCGATACATGGTATCGAATACGTGGTATCGAAAGAGGTTCAGCTTAAGTTAAGGACAGCGCAGCGAGGTATGGAAAGGAAACTTATAGGTTTAGCATAGAGCCCGGAAGAGGGCAACGTGGGTCTGGGATCAAACTCGGGTTAATGACATTCTATTCGAAATCAAGAGGAAGAAATGGGCTTGGGCAGGGCATGTAATGCGAAGGCAAGATAACCTCTGGTGGTTAGGGACACGGTAACGGAGTGGATTCCAAGAGAAGGGAAGCGTAGCAGGGGACGGCAGAAAGTTAGGGGGGCGGATGAGATCAAGAGGTATGTGGGGATAGTGTGGCCGCGGCTGGCACAGGACAGGGTTAATTGGAGGGATATAGCAGAGGCTTTTGTCCTAGCTGCAGTGGGCGTAGTCAGCCTGATGACATGATATAGACCACCACGAAGAAACGCTCACAAGTGTTAAACGAGTATAGACACATAATATTAGTTGCATGCCTTCTTTTCTCTAATGAGGCATAAAAAAAATTAGAATACATGAATCACCACGTGGTATTCAATGTGGTAAATGTATTTGTCCTTCAGTGGACGTAGTTAGGCTGATTATGATGATGATGATGATGTGTAGCGATTACAGTGCAGCTTTTTTTATATCTCACGTCACCTAACTCACATTTCAGGCCACAGCCATCGTTTGGTTGTTGAAGCCGAAATCGAAAGAGCATGAAGAAAAATTGCAATTTTAAATTACTGACCAGTCGTAGGGAAACGCCACGTGGTAATCCCTGTATACTAATGTTTTAATTCGTCGCTTCAAAGACGAAAACAAGCAAGCAAAAATTTGGTGTTTGTGCCTCAAAAGCGGCTGCGATAACTGTACCGCGCTCCCACGCACTCACGAGAGCATCCACTCCAGGTCCTAAATGGGTGAGGCCCACGTGGATAACATCCTTGATAGCAGGCAGTTTTCTGTCACGTCATACGACGCCGTGCACAGCGTAGAAAGTGCCCCGCAGAGTCCGCGAAGCGTACGTGCGGCTCTGCGATGCGGCTAATTTCGTAAGAGTGAAAAGGGGGGCTCTTGTCGGAAGTGCATCCGCCGGAAATCGACGGATGAGCGCGCATTGAGGAGGAGGATGCGGAGGGGGAAGAAGGACGCTCCGTGCCCGAAATCGCGGCGCCGCCGAGTAAGCTGGTGAGAGGGAAAGAGAAGGAGCGAGTGGGAGTCACTGCACGGTCTACTTGTCACACGTCACGCGCCGGCACGTCCGTGCGTTATGCGACTTTTCCCTTCGACGCAGCGTACCTTCCTGGCACCCTTGGGGGTCCCGCCGCCGCCCACTGGTGCAATACTTCGGTTGCGCGCGCACATGCATAGCTCTGATGAATATTTAGCCTCATTCCCTTCTTTGATGTTGCTCCTTCCTTATCCACCTGAACATATACGGTCGCCAGATTGCCGTTTGCGGCATGCTAGCTGGTGGGATTCGTTCGTCATGTTCATGAGCCTTATTTGTCTATATACAGCACACAGTTTTCCAGCTACATCTAATCCCAGTACAAATCTGCATGCACCGCGCGGGAAGCTGGATGAAGCATGGCACGTAGTTTTCTGGTTTGTTCCGTCACTGTGAAAACGCACCATGGTTTGCTGAGGGCCCGCCATGGTTTTCTGGGCGCTGTACAGTATTAATGGGGTAAACCCTAGTATCTGAGGAGTTCGCATGGGACATTTCACTGCGACTGAACGCTTGAACTGCAGTTGTTGTCTAGCTTCGTCAAGACAAGTTTGTCTGGACCAAGCAAGACTTCGTGCAAGATCGCCTCAGCAATTTGCTCAAATATAATTGCTCGGGGTTCAGTATATAAATTTTACGCTATATAAGCCTTGGGAAGCCCAGGCCAGAAAATTTTAATGGCGTGCACTCATCACATTACGCAGAAGCTGCAGGTGTCCAGTCGGCAGAAGGAGCTTAAATTGGACACAAAGATCTCGAACCACTTAAGAGAGAGAGGCAAAAAAGAGAGACAGTGGAGCGCCTAGCTTGCTTGTTAGAGGTTGGCCCAGTTGCGGAATATATTAGCCCAAGCGGCTTCCGCACGCACCTTTGCGGGGGAACACAAGGCGCAGAGAGCACGCGACGGCGTGTTTACCGGGCCTCTCGGAATTCTCCTCTACAAATCATAATCGCAGGTGTGACAGGTGCGGCGAAGGCAGCCGCGACTCCTCGCCACCAGCACATCGCGCCGGGCAAATTACATGCACTGCTCCGGAAACATAGGCGCGTCTCGCCTAGACAGCCAACGTAGATGGAGAGAGAGAAAGCGAACATTCAAGCTAGGTGTGGTATCAAACCACCACCATAAATGCGTGACCTTCTCCCCGATTTGCCTGGATTGCAAAAAGAATTTTCTTCCTGAATGCTCAGCATTGTTCCGCCATCCCTTAGCATTTTTCTGATGGTTTCCTCTTGATAGTTTCAGCATAGACGCCCAGAACTAGAAACTGTGCGCGGAATCGAGCAGCGATATTTCTGGTCTGATATCCAAAAGCGTTACTTTTCGACCCCGCCGCTGGAACAAGAGAAGATAATATGGGTGCGCACTGCTGCTCCGAGATTGAAGAGCGTCATGTCGCACCCTCTCGTGTAGAGCCCTCACCTCTCATACATATATTATACTGCACGGAATAATCGGAGTTGTGGGAAACAGCAGGGAGGCGATCTTGTGCGACCGGCACTCTCTTCGCGAGGCACGCCCTGATATGTGGGCAGGAATATGAAGGAAAGCCCCCTCATATGCGTTGCCTCCGCGGTGGCGACATTCCTGCGGCGACGATGACGCCTACGCCGCACGGCGCCGTCCATTACGAAGCCCCAAAAACGGCCAGCGGGCGCGAAACGGAGGCGTAGCGCCAAGGCTGTTCGGGGCACATGCGACGTAGTTCCCAGGTCCACCTCCGCGATGGGTTCTTCTTGCCCATTCCATTTATTCCTCGCATTTATCCCCACACCAATAGCTGTGTCAGGAGAATCGGTATCTAAGGCTCATGGCACAAAGGTAGCGACCGCCATGGAGGAGGACGACACGTTAAGAGGAGACACTGTGATAACAGGTAATAATAATGTGCCACTTGTGGCCATGTGATCCCGTTCTGCATTCTGCAGGCCAGATATCATCTCCTCGATTTCAAGGGAATCGCTCTCTCTTCTTTTCTAACTGAAAGACAAAAAATCTAGGATCTTTTGTTATCTAAGAACTGCGAAAACGAATAATTTTGGCGTTCGTTTCTTCGGACCGTTTTCCGCCTGTTAAGCGTCGTTGTGCCAAGCGCGGATCTTCAGTTCAGCCACCAAGCAAGGCAAGCTATTCTCGAGTTGCGCGAAGCGGATTCCTTTCGTAGCTGGAGCTCGTCACGTGATGCGAAACTGCACGATCTGTCGGAGGCATTTCATTCATTCATTCATTTTTATTTGTTCTTCACAACATGACGTACACATTGTGAAAGGGGCCAAGAAGAAAAGCCGTTCCTTTACGGCTTGAAAACAAAATCTTGGTCCCCCCTGGCATTGACGGCAACGAAGCAACACAATCCAGAAACAAATGTACAGAAAAAAATATACAGAAATATACAGAGACAAACAAAATTATAACTTGGCATTTTTATGAAAGGTATGGCGACAAGCTCATGGAACGGTCGGGAAATAAAGACATGCAGTCATAATGAAACAGTGGCTAAATATCTGTACAAGGTGTTTTGTTTATGAAATGTGTGGTGTGTATTAGGGACATGCAAATTAATAAAACAACGCCTTCAGGTTCCGGAAATTTAGTCCTAAAATATCTGTTCCCGCTTTAATATGTTCATTTAGTAATCGAGGCAGGTTATTCCTAAGACTCTGAAACCCATAGTTCGTACGGCATTTTGGCACTTTCCAACGGTCTGTTGTCCTCGTATTGTAGGCCGCGTTGCCTATTAATTCTAAGTTCGATATGTCCAAAAACAGCCTTTGATTTTCCGTGATGCTGAGTTTATATTCGCGTAGGAGTTTATAATGATACATTTTAGTTATTGGAATGACCTTAAGATTTCTGAAGATAAATTTACTTGAGTAAAACTTAGGCAAATTATTAATGATCCGTAAAACCTTTTTTTTGCATCCTTAAAAGACTACTAAGGTTTTTGTCGGTCGTTGTGCCCCAGACTAAATGAGAATAGTTCATGTAAGAAGAAAATAAGGCCTAATAAATGGCTAGTTTTGCAGACATTGGAAAGACATAACGATTTCGACTGAGTATACCTGTTATGGAACATAATTTCTGCAAAATATGGTTTACGTGGTCATCCCATTGCAACGTCTTGGAAAAGAAAACGCCCAATACCTTTATTATTTCGACGACCTCAATCCTTGTACCTCTAAACAGAAGATCGTAATCGGTAGATAGCTGCTTACCCTTAGGGTGAAAAATTACTGCTTTTGTTTTTTTTGTATTAATATTCAGTTGATTACTGTCTGTCCAAGCTTCCAACTTTTTTAAGGCTATGTTTCCTTTAACGAACCGCGCCTTGCCACCGAACTGGAACGCAGGCCTCGCTTTTCTGCGTATACGCAAACTTACCCTTACGCTGCACCACGGCAGTTCTTTTTTTTTTTTGCTCTGCTTTGTCCTTTATGGCAGCTCAACAGCTCACCTCTTCTGTTACCAATCAAACGCTGGAGCGTTAGGGAGCGTTAGGGATCGGAGTTCTCGCCGCGGAACCACGGCTCAATAACAATTTTAAACTCACAAGTTTTGCTGCCTAAAATGCCTTCCAGGCATCATTCTCCAAGCATTTCAAAGGCACCCTGAGAAATATCAAGATGTCTCTCCAAAGAGCCCGAAAGAAAATTTTTGCTTCCGCAGTACGAGTGTTCGCATACCCGTTGGTCGGCGAAGGCTGCGGCGAGTGCAGCCACAAGGCACCAATGGCTACATATATACTGAAGACGCGCTCTTTGTCCATGCGCAAAGAGCGTGTGAATCACGTGACGAGTTGCCGCGTGTGTGTAGAGTTTTGGCTACGGATGACAATTGTAGCGCTATGGGGTGTTGCGCAGGGTTAACTGGAGAGATTTGTGATATGCCTCTGTTTTGCAGAGCAAGTGTTGGGCACATGATGATGATGAGTGTTGCACAAGGTGAAGAAGATATCTCAGAACGGGCCCACATGAGTAACACCGACATCGCCTCCTCGGAAAACGACAGTGACACGACCGAAGTGCGTCTCGAAGACTGAATATTAAGAGCATGCCTGAGTTCTTGTGTTTCAGAGACAAGGCGGGCCGAACTCAGTGCCGATATCGATGGGGCAGTGGAAGAGGCAGCGACGACGACAATGGCACAGCGAAGGCGCGTCAGCGCAAAAGCTGTCCTAATGGTGCTTTGTGTGCACTCTGTCCAAGTGTCATTTCGCATTTATAAACACCGTCGCCTTTATCCCGCCATTGGCATCCAGGTGTGCCGTCAAGTTTTTAGTTGTTTACGTATCATGCTTTGTATTTTTAACTTTCACGTCAAATTCATTCCGCTCGATTCGCGTCGGGTGCGCGCACTATCCTTCCGCGTTTGTTGGCGAATGCGGACGGGCGTCAGTCGCAAACAAATACGCGCGAACGAAAGCACAGCTTGCGCCCGACAGAAGAAGGGGGCAGGCCGTCGCGGATACCCCATCGACCCGTGGGAATTCGTGACTCCTCGTCTGACCCGAAACGATGGGAGTTCAAGCGCGCGCGCGCGAGGAAAGCGACCAGCGCCGTTAGCTGCAGCGAACGCGGCGGCTCCGTGGCAGATCGGTCACGACTCGCTGGGTGTGCTTGTGTCTATACGAAGCGGAGAGGGGTCAGCGCCGGGTCGTCTCGGAGAGAGTCTCGAAATAAAAGGGGCACCTCCCTCAGCTGGCTACGCGGCACTGTCTTCGCTCTCTGGCAGCTGTTCACCCTTCTTCGTTGAGCGTGCCACGTGTCTACCCGGCGCTGTGCGCTCGCCCCGATTACTCTCTCGCGATCTCCTCCGACTGCAACACTCGATGGTCTCTGAGAACGGAAAGCGGTGCGTGCTCCATGCTCTGATCAGGAGCTGTTCGATGCGACCGGCCGCGATGGCTCAGTGGTTAGGGCGCTCGGCTACTGAGCCGGAGTTCCCGAGTTCGAAACCGGCCGCGGCTGTCGCGTTTCGATGGAGGCGAAACGCTAAGGCGCTCGTGTGCTGTGCAATGTCAGTGCAGGTTAAAGATCCACAGGTGGTCGAAATTATTCCGGAGCTCTCCACTACGCCACATCTTTCTTCTTTCACTCTCTCCTTTATCCCGTCCCTTACGTTACTGCGCCATTTACGTTACTGAAAAAGCAAGTTTTAACTTTTTTTAGATTTCTGTTCGAAGAGCAAGTTTTTGAGAGGGCAGTTGAGCAGAGGTGGCTTTGAGAGAGAAGGTTCGGGTTCTTTCACATAGCACATTTATCGAGCTTTTTTTTTTTTGTAGAAAAAAAAAGGAGAAAGGCCAAACCGATTTTACCATTCAAAATTTCTCGCGTTTAGAACAAACATGTCAGAACAAGCACAAGGAGCATTATCTTAAATGACAGTTTCCTTAGTTTTTAGCTGGTCTTGTTAGTTCACAACTGCTCTATCTTACCGCGTTTCCCTGAGCGCAGAATGCATCGCAAAGCCAGAACCAAGAGAAATAAACGCAGTCGAGAGGACAAGAAGCAAAAGCTCGCCGTAAACACGGGGCTTTTCCGACGAACGACCGCGCTCCACCTTTGCGCGTGCCTCTGAGCTTTGTCGGCCGGATCCATTGAGTGCAATGTATTCGGAGCCGAGCAGCGCTGACCGACGTTCCAGCGCAAGAGACGCCTTCGCTGCTCGAAAGCCTGCGCCGGCGCTCTCGTAAATCGCGTGGACGCCCACGCATTGAGGCCAGTGGCGGCGACGGTGTGGCTCCTTTCGCTCTTCCCCCTCTCTCCTTTCTGTTTTCTCTTCGGCCGCCCAGAGAGGAGGCCACACGCACGCGAGCACTTACTTCTCTCCAGTGCCACTTCCTGCACGTTCGCCTTTCTCCGAGGCGCATGTGCCAAGCGGGAACGCACCGCGAGGAATTCCCACATGGACACTTGGCGAGACGCTGTTTCGGCGCGGGAGGGGGCAGTAGTTGATTACTGTGTGTTTGTTATTTCATGCGTAGTTTGCCTATCAATATTGTGCTTTGTCTGCTAATTATTTGGCGTGTGTCTTGATGTCTACTTATGTCGCTACCAACTTGCTACAGTCCCTATGTTGAGATTAGCACTACTGTAAATAAATAAACACACCCTGAGGAGGAGGAGGAGGAGGAGGAGGAGGAGGAGGAGGAGGAGGAGGATCGTCTCGAGGGTGAGAAGGGCCTTTGGGAGTTTTCGCTTTTATTTCGCACAGCAAAACAGCGACCGGTATGACAAGGAACATCATTAAATGAGTACCGCTGGGAACACACAGTGAGCCAACACGGAAAGCTACATTACAGGTTTTCGATATGGCTACCCAGAAATATAAACAGCAACTGTGTCATGTGTAAGTTTCACGCCACATCCCACTAACGCATAACGCAGTATAGCCCTCCTTACTATCAATTCCAGTACAATAAAAAAAAATCTGGACAGTGAATGTTGTTGACCCGACGTTACTTGTCGCTGAGGACAGCTAACCTGTAGTAGCGAACAAAAATTACCGAGCACTTTAAACGTTGGCGGAAAGCTCACCAGCGCGTAGTTTTCTTATCTTTTCACGACACATTCCGGGGCCTTCGCCAGGGCAATCCAGCCCGAGAATGCCACCGCCCAGTTCGCACACAGTAAAACAAAGCATCACCACCGTTCGAATGCTGGCCACCGCTCAAGTGACCACTCGCGGAGCGTGAGAACCACACGTCGCTCGCGTATGTGTCACCGCTGCCGTAGAGTTTCTCTTGTTCGACCAAACCGGGCCTAGCTCGCACCAACAGCTCCTCAGCGGGAAACGGACTGCGGGGCGAGAACGGAGGAACGCAAATGCAAATGAGTCTCCCCCCTCTCTTGCCCTCCCCCTTTTGCTTTACGACAAACTGGTCGCTGCATTGGGCGCAAACTGCCGCTCGGACCTCACGCGTACCGCGCGGCGCATACCGATGAGCCCTCGCCGCGAGCGCAATCGCGCGCGTATGCGCGAGGGTTCCTGAACGCGCTGCGCGCACGTGCGTTATATATCGGCGCTCGTATCTCGAGCGCACCGAGACAATCCCGTCCGCTTGTCCTTCGCCTCCTCACCGGCCGCCGCACTGCGCTGCTGCGGCTCCGAGAGGTGGCGAAGTTGCGATATGTGTTCACTGCGTGGCAGACCTTTTGCGAGCGATCGCTGCTCGATCAACACTGTCAGTATCTCGCCGCACCGCCGATAGTGATACACCGCGGAAAGCCTGTGCCTCTGGCCGCGATGTGCGTGTACGCGGCTTAATGCTCGTCGATTAGGGCGGCGACTGCTTTCCCTGCAGCAGCGAACCGGCTTTTTGAAGCGGGTGGTGGGGAGGCTTAAGAACGAAAGAAAGGCCGGCCATCTGATGCGTTGGCCGGATGCTCAAGAGAAGGAGAGCTGTAGCAATAAAGGAGTAATTGCTCATTGGCATCCACACGAGCGCTGCCATACGGCTTTCTCAGAAACTTCGCAGTTAATGAAAAATTCGTCCTGGTCCGGGGTTCGAACCCGGGACCACCGCTTCACCGGAACAGTCGCTCTACCAATTGAGCTCACCGGGACGGCAAGCTTATGGTAGGGCGAGGGCGAATTGTTCAATAACTCGAAGTGGGAGCAGTGTTGGTCAAATGTTTAGCTCAGTTGGTAGAGCGACTGCTCCGGTGAAGCGGTGGTCCCCGGTTTCGAACCCCGGACCAGGACGAATTTTTCTTCAACTGCGAAGTTTCTGAGAAAGCTGTATAGCTTTCCTTTCTAGCCGTATGGCTGCTGTGCTTGGGTGGATGTCAATGAGTAATTACTCCCTTATTACAAATTTACTCCACCTTGGGGGATTCCCCTATACAGTTGATAACAGCTACAGTTCGACACCGTGGTTTAAGAGCAACGCCGAATTCTATAGAAAGTGAAAATACAAACGAATGCGCGTCAGATGGCTGAAGGAGTTTTTGCGAACAAAGGAAAAACTCGTTCGCGTATAAATTTGCTCCGCAACAAGCTTCACGTTTCACTGCGATGCATTAGGACCCCGCTGGCGTCAGATCAGGACTTCGATTCTAGCGGCTCGTCCTTGTAAAGAAGCGATGTTTTCCGGTGCAGTACCGACTATGAAAGCTCGCCTGTCGTGTATTTCCTGATATAAAAACTTGCTGAACGCCGCCACAGTGACCCGCATTTTCATCTGCTGCTTCCATTCTCCGCATGTGTATCGAAAAAGAAAAAAAGCGCGTCCTTTAGGGTAGAACCAAAAATGGCGGTTTTACTTGTCTATTGTCATTCCGGGGTTATGCAAATTTCTTCTCTGTTCCAGTTCGCTGCATTTCACGTACTACGCTTGAGTTCCGGTTTCTTGGAAATTCAACCTTTAGTCCCCTCTCGGAGACTTCACGCGTGCTTCGACGTTCGCAAAGTTTATCCCACTCCCTGCACGCTTGCTTACCTCAGTGCCTCTACAGCCTCTCCCCACCCATCCAGTGCGCACAAGCTAACCCCCAGCAGTTGGCTCGAAAAGAACAATGAAGAGAAAAATTAACGCTCGCCGGCGCTCGGGCGCTTTTGTTCTGTCTCGCAATTTCCGACGCCGCAAAGCTCCGGCACGGCCTTGACCGCAATTTGCACCGAACACGCGGCCGGCGTCGGGTCGTCGCGAGCGGACGCGCGCCATCGCTCACACTGCGCGCGCCGCCGGTCGCGTGACAGCGTGAGAAGCAGGAGCGCGACACGCGTCCCCGTGTTCGTCGACCCGTGCGTGTCACGCGGCCGACGAGGGGCGAGACACGCGACTCGCTGCCGCTTTTACAGCGAAAGCCGTTAACGGCACGCTTCCCGGTTTTGCAGAGTTGGCGTAACACGAAGGTGTGCGAGGAGGAAAGGGGAGGGAAAGCGAAGAAGGTGTACTGCGCCACGCTGATTGGTTAACATGCAGTGAGGTCACGCAAGACGTCACTGCAACGCTTCACGTGGAGTGGTCCGAACGCAGTGACGTCACAAGCACTCTACCAAAGAAAACAAATAGTGAATAAACAATATTATTTATAGAAGAAGGCAGATATGGACTGGTTGGCACATGCTGACGGAAAGGATGTAACAGCGCTAAAACGGACGAAAACTGTAGCGTTGGTGTAGTATATAAGGTTCCGACGCCATGCGAGCGTCGGTGAGACGGAACACTGCATCAACGATGGGCTACTTGAGCCCGCCAAAGATATGTAGAGACCAAGTCACGCAGAAACCGCCCAGCCAATCACTGCACTGAGTGCGAAAATTGTGAGGCGCTTTTGGATCTGACCGCTATCATCACCAGGCCAGCCCGTCGATAGTTCTCTTCCCCGTAAGAATGTGCATTTCATAATCAGTTATGCTGAATAATTCATTCCTCTCTGGTGTGGAAAAGAAGAGTAATAAGCCACAAGGGATCACTTACAAGCAGTGCAGTGGGGCCCTTGCAGCATCCGTGGAAGTCTTGACATACGCAGGAGTCAGGATGAACGTTCCTTTCGCGTTCAAGCGATTTGGAACCCTGGCGATGCACAACTAGTGACACACCATGGCTTAGGAGGAAGCCTCTTGGGCTCTAAACTTTTGACAAAGGTTATACATCGACCGCCATTGGCAGCTGCAGATTGCAATACCTAGCTGACCATGTTTTTCAGCCTAATTGCCTCACACTGCTCCTCTATGGTTCACAGCCACAAATGCGTATGAGACCTTCTCCGAGGAAAGGAGCTTCTCCGTCGGCGCAGCATGTGGCGATAACTCCCGCGCTCACTTGCTGGCACATGAGAATTTTGTGCAGGCGTTGTGCGAAGTGACCGCTCTCTTGGCCGAGGTTGCGGTTTGGGGTGGTGAGCCATCGCCGTTTCTTTCTCGTCCACGGAGGAAAGCGATGTGTCTGGGAACCTTCCCTTTTTGTCATTCCTGCGTCCTTGCTCACCACGCCCTTGTTCTCTTCTGCGCTCTTCTTTTTGGGGGAAAGCCACGCGCTCTCCCTCTTTCCGCGAGCAGCCGGCAGCAGCGGCCCATCTGCCGGACGCCTCGACAACAAAAGAGGGCCGGGGCGTTGCGTAACGCCGCACCGCGTGCGGTGCCTGGCTGGCCCGCGTTGGGAAAGGCGCCTCCTCATCCACGAGCCGCCCTCCTGCCAGTTGCGTGCACGGCAGAAAAGGCGGAACACATGAGGGAGTTCGCCTGTTTCTTTCTCCTTGCCTCCGAACATGTCTTCGTTCTGGCGGCGCTCCGCTTAACGTGTGTGATCACATAGCATCACTTCATCTTCTCCGCTTGAGGTGTTACGTAAGGGATGGGTGGCAGTTGTTCCAACGAAAAATTCGCAGAGGCATTCATAACGAAAAATGTCTTTTCTGACTATCCATGAAGTTCGGTGAATATGCTACTAACTGCAGCGAAATTGTTGGGAAGATAGAGCGAACACTTGCGACGTGAAAGAAACAAATAATAAAAGAGGACAATCATATGATTGGGCCTCTCGTGGAGAGAAAATGTCGCAGAGGTAGCTGCAGCATGCATCATGCTCTGCACCCATGCATGCACTACTGGCCAGAAAAGTTTACGGCATGAGTGTTTGCGGACAAAAATTATTGTTCAGCTACGTCCCCACACAGTTCCCAGATGGTAATGTTACCAGCCAAAGGGGCATACTCGTTCGCGCACACCTTCGAACATTTCAGGCAAATTGGTTTGCGTGACTCCTTCAAAATATTTTCTTCCCGCACAGCCCGCTTCTCGTAATCGCAGGACACCCAGCTGACAAAATCTCGACAGCCCCCGCTATCCAACCGAGGTGCCCCTTATGGCTCACGTGCACCACATCAGCGGCATTGCATTTGGGCGGTAGGTGGGCAATTTTGCGTTACGATATTAGTATACTAGGACGCCTCTCTCATGCTGTGAAAGAAGACGACGAAATAAAGGACGCGTTGAAAACTGCTTTTTTTTTTTAGAGAAAGGAAATGGCGCAGTATCTGTCTCGCATATCGGCGGACACCTGAACCGCGCCGCAAGGGAATGGATAAAGTAGGGAGTTAAAGAACAAAGGAAGTAAGAGGTGCAGTAGTGGAGGGCTCCGGAATAATTTCGACCACTTGGGGAGGGGTGGTGAAGGCGAAACGCTAAGGCTGTGCTGTGCGATGTCAGTGCACGTCGCTGTCATTTCAACTTCCTCGGTGCTCAAGAGGCGGCACACACGAAGCGATGGAGCGGCGAAGGGCGAAGCAAAAAGGACGCTGCACTCTAAACAAAACGCAATGCGGGAAGAAGACAGGGCGGCCTTTCACGCTGTTGCGTTTTCTTGTTGTACTATCTGCTGAGAAACTTTCGATAAAGCCCCAAACGGGGTATTGATCTCGGCTGCATTTGAACACATTAATTAAGAATAGCGGCAGATGCGGGAAACACTGACATTACAGGCGCTGACTGCAACAACTAAGAATCGTGTTTCACCTGTGCAGCCGTGTGCATTTCTGAGTTGTCGCTGACAGCACCGTGCCTAGTTGCTCCCTACGTCACAAAGACCGCACTATACCGAGCCCCTTAATTGAAAACGCACTGCCATTCCAACACGTTTCCTCTTCTTAGCACTCAGCCGCTGACCGGTCCCGGCTGCCGAGGCATCTGTAGCGCTGCATTTAATTAGTTGCAACAACGAAGACGACGCCGCCGCGCGTGGTAGCAGCCGCGCGGCGCGGTTGCGTGGCCGCGGCTCGGGCGCGCGCGAGGCCCCAATCGAGGACACGGTAATGAAGCGGACGTTGCCGCCGCCCCGCGATTGTGCGGTCTCTGCAGGCCACCCCTGCAGCCCGTGCCGGACGTTGGCTCGCCGGCCCTGCTCCGTCGGGTGCGTTTTCTTCGCAGCACGTGACGCCTTCACCCCTTCACAACCGTCTCGAAATTACTCCAAGTTAGAGCGCAGTTCTGTTAAGCACAGCGGCTGTCCAGAACAAGCGGTGTCTGTAGTTCCGAGCCCCTCGCCAGGGTTTCTTTTTCAACAACGAAGCACTAACGCATTCCTTGTTCCAAATCTACCCTTCGAGGACGTTACCTAAAACACATTGGTACTCACTCTCACGTGGCGGTGACAAGTAGTATATGTAGGCCGGAAGGCTGATCTAGTTAATAACTAGGCGAATTAATGTCCTCATGAATAAACTCGGCGGCGGCAACAGCGACACGCTCACTCGGCAGTCGTCGGAATCAGGATGACCGTGCCTGTGAGGCGCGTTCTATTAAACGTGGCTCAGAACTATCCAGATAATGCGCTTAGATTCGCCACGAACCGTCCCTAACATCGTAAAGCAGCATGGAAACATCTGACGCACCTCGAATTTCCTTCATAACCTCCATCTCGCACTCGACTGACGCGATTGTTCGTGGTTATTGGTGACTATGAGTGAAAAATATCCTTCGCGAAAAATCCAGCAGTCCGGGTTACATACGAATGATGAATGGATCCGCGGGACAACAGGAAGTGATAACGTTGCTAACACAGTGCGGAAACGTGATGTCGGAAAAGACTGGCAAAACAAAGGCGTTGGTGTTGTGTCGGTCTCTTCCTACGCCATTTTCCCGCGCTCTCTCTCGATACGATCTGGCAATAACCAGCCAAGTTGATAACTGCAGTCAGGAAAATAACACTGCTTGCTGGCAGCGGTGAACAAATAGTGGTGATCAAAACGAAAATATAACGCAGCGTTGAGGCAAGGCCATTGAAGACGCCTCGCATTTTCAATACGTTGATCCGTGTTTTCAGTTTTCAATAAATTTTAGTTTTGAGTCAAAGCTTGTGTCACGTGTTCCTGCTTTTTGGCCTTGTTTTGTGCGCTGCGTTCGCAACTTGCCAACTCTATCACCAAATCGCCCAGCTCCCCTCTTGCCCCTCCCGGCAACAGACTCGATGCTCTTTCAGTGCCTGCACTGGCTACGCAACAAGTGCGGGAGCATGACAAAATCTCTACACGGACCTTCCGATACCTGTGAAGTGCAGACGCCGTCACGTGGAGGTTCACTACTTTCATCTGTCTAGCTACACTGCATCTCCCCCCTCTTTCTTTTCGAATCAGGTATACGCGCTGCGTCACTTCTGGTGAAAACTGGCAACCTGCTCCCCTTCCATTTAGTTTTCATGTATTTAAAACAAATAGGAATAGTAATTATTATTATAGTGCCTCACCGAACATCTCAGACTTGCGGACGGATAGAAGTTTGCACCAACATACTCAACCAAACTGTTCAGTTTCCAGCTGAGTATGAACCAAATTCTAACCTCTTATGACCTCAGTTTTCTTTTTATGCCAGGAAAAAAATTGAGACTTACCTAGAACTATTTGTTTGCGTTTCGGGAACGTAAAAAAATATTTCAGACCATCTGCTGTCTCGGTGTGCATTTTGTAGCCTTGTCGCGAAAAAGCGACAACAGGCGTTATTTATTGAGCAACTTTTGCTTGGTGCTACGCTTCATTGTACTTAGACGGTGATGTGTCTCACGTGGTGCCGAAACTTTGTAGTCAGTTTTAATTCATGTTGATGCAAAGTTTAGCATTCATTTTGCGCAAATTAAGACTGACTGGTCTTTGGAAAATTGGCACCTTTTAGTGTTTCTGTGTCTTGCTTACGGTGGGCCAGTGTCCTATGCTGTCGTCGCGAATTTCGATATTCCGGCTGCCAGTCTTTTTCTCAATTTCAGTCAAATGAAAACAATGACCAAATTCTTTTTTTTTATCAAAAGAAGAGGGAATATGCAGCGAAAAAAAAACGCGCGGACGAGAGAAAAAAAAAAAACAAACACAAGCGCTGACACTACCAACTGAAAACGGTTTTATTTGCACGTGCAATAAATACCATCGAAGGAAGGAATGATAAAACACAAAGCAGTTGGTAGTGTCAGCGCTTGCGTTTGTCTTTCTTCTCTCGTCCGGGCGTTTTTTTTTTTGCGCTGCATATTTCCTCTTCTGTGATGAACCAACAGGCCCAAATCACCACCCTTCATCAGTTCATGATCAAGTCTTTCAATTTAGAAATACGGCTGCTGGCGAAGGAAGAGTTGAATGCGAGAAGGTCAAGTTGCATTGCTGTTGGCACTCCAGCAGCATCACTGCGTCGGAGATGCAGTAGCCAGGAGTTACAATAGCCAAGCGATACAAGACAATGGGTGGTGGTCTTTCTTCGACTTGAGAGAAATCCTGTATTTTGGCATCAGTCCATCAAGTAAATCAACACCACCCATAAATGAGTTGTATGTGACAATAAACGCTGGCTGGGGTCCATCATGGGTTTCTTTTGAATTCCTGTCGTATCCCGTGGACAGACATGGCGCTGCAGAATATGGTGGAGAGCGTTATGGTTGTCGTACCACATTACGGCCCTTACATCTGCTGTTGTTGCTGTTGCTTCGGAAGCGATGGCAAATACCCACGGTGGGCGATTGGCCCGGGTTTGGTGCAAATACAAACAGGAGAAAGAGCCATCCAGGCTTTATCTCAAGCGGTTCATAAATGAGAATGTAGGAATCCGGGAAAAAGAATAATGAATTTTGAGAGAATTTGAGGAGATTGGAATGAGAATAGAGGAAACAAAGAGGTGAGGGTTAAAATAAATTAATTAAAAATAAAAATCATAAATACATTTTGAGAGAAAAATAAAGGGAAAGAAAATTTATCCCAAAAATCTCCCGGTCTCGATAACATACCTGTGAAGAAGCTTACACAACTCCATCGACAGAAACTTCCTTCTCCTCGTAACTTCCCCTTTGTTTTTTTTTCTTTTATCCCCTCAGCTTAACTGGCCAAATTTCAGCTAGGGATTGGCTCTCAGATTCTGCCGATGGGACGCCCTCCCCGTCAGTAGCATCCACCTCATGAGCAGGATTGCAGTCAGAATCTCTGTCGCTCTCGCTAAGACAGGTCTGGTCATCGCACGGCGCCCTTATTGTATAAAAAAACTATTTTGGTACAACTTGAAACATAACCAAAATGTCTATATTAGCTAAAATAACGCGCCTTATTTTTATGTTGCATGACGATTTAGACAACAAAGAGACTGCCTCAAAACAATTCCTTATTGCCTGTTCATGAGAAAGCGCGACATACCGTTCCCAACATAATTTAACCGCCAATGTTATGACAACACCGTTTTTTTTAAACAAAGCTGTTATGTCGAAGCAGAATAACTGAAATATTTTTTTTTGTCGCAACCTATCAGGTGACCACATTCTTCCGATGGACAGTAGACGAAGACGAGAGGGGCTCGTGCGCAGTTTCCTCCGTGGAAACAACGGCCTCGTGGAAACTTACCTCAGGATCTATGAATCCCATTTCCACCGTTCCCAAAGCATTTTCTGTTCTCAGCCGACCTCCTTTTTTGGTGTCCCCTGGTCTCGTTTCAATTCCCCTCAGGTAGTGTTTGTGCAAAGATTACTTCAGCCTTTAGATGTAAACATTTATGATATCCTTCCTGCGCTTCGGAATGGGCCCACTATACACATTGTTTTCGACGACATATTCCCAAAAAATGCAAAACTTTTGCCACCGAGTATTCTAAATGGCCTTCTAGAAGATCATCTGAGGACCCTACCAACCGATATAGCAATAGCCACTGATGCATCGCAATGCAATGAAAAAGCAGGTGTGGGAATATTTTGCTCCCATTTAGACTCGTCCTTTTCTCTGCGCCTTCCAGATTTCACCCCTATTTTTCAAGCAGAGTTTCTAGCAGTTGTACTTGCTCTACGCAAGCTAGACCCCTCTATTACAGCAGTTGCAGTAATTACTGATTCTTTATCTTTGTGTTCGTCCCTCGCTGCACAGGTTGACGGTCCCATTTTATCAACTTTCTTATCCCTACTTCCTCCGCATTTGAGCCTTGTTCATTTAGTATGGGTTCCCGGCCACAGCAGTGTGACAGTAAATGAGATTGCTGATAATCTCGCAAAGGCTTCCCTCAGCGGCCCCGTGTTGCCAATCATCCCGGCTACAGCCTACATTACAGCATCTAGATTTCGGCGACGTGCGTTTTTAAGCACGCAAGACACATCACTTTTAACATCGGTGGATTATGAGCACCTTAAATATTATTGGAACAGGAAAATTTGTTGCTCTCGGCAGCTTGAAGTATCACTGACGAGGCTACGCTGCCGCATCCCCCCTCTAAATTTCTATTTACACAAGTCGGGTTTGGCGCTCTCTCCCCTTTGTGCATTTTGCCGTGAGCCAGAATCTATTGAACATTTTTGGCTGTATTGTCGCCGATTCAACTCACTGAGAAAAAGGTTGCTGGAGGAGCCCTTGCAGCATCTTGGCCTTAGTTTGAGCAGCCCGCTCTTGCTATCATTTGGCGCCACCACATTTGGGTTCAGTCACAGATCTGTTTGCACCGCTGTTAAAAATTTCCTGATAGAATCTCACCCACTGCCTTGCTAAGTGTTTCACCTTTTCTTTTCTATCAATTATTACATTTTGACTAAATCATTATTTAATCCCTCTATTATTATTCTTAAAATTTTAAAATCAAAACTCTCATCCCTTTTCTGTTCATGACGAAAAATTCACCGGTGTTGCGCTCCCACGTGCTTTACCTTTTAGTAAACTGCGTTCAGGTGAATAGCCACCCGATTCTTGGCCGATCCCCCAGTGTGGGTATGTGCCATCTTTTGATAGGATGACAACAACAACAACAACAACAACGGCCTGTGTTGTGAGGCAAACAACAACAATGGCCTGTTAAACTTTGTTTATCAGGCGTGAGATTGCGCTTCGCTGTTGTGCTGCTGTCGGACACCCATCGGTTCGTCTCAAGCCAGCGTATTGTTTTTCGCGCGTTCCAGCCTTTTTGCAGGGGCTCACAAACGGTTTGTCGCGAATTCGCAGCACTCGGCCACAGGGGGCTAAGGCACCGAGTTGTGACAGAGTTTTCACACATGGCGCTTGCCAATTCCTGTCATGTTTATTCGCTCTCGCGAGAACGTTGCGAATTCCTTCTGTGCTTAATTTTAGTTTTGTATCACTCGCCTTTTCTCCCAGCATCCTGTGCAACGTACTAATGACAGGATGCAGTCGTGTGTGCCAACTACATCCAGGCCAACAAGAAAAGAGCCACGGCGAACTCCCCACAAGTCGCCAGCGTTGACAGCGGACACGTACTCGAAGACAACGGGACCGTGTAGTGCTACGTTATCAACGCAATCAGCGGCTGCCGGAATAGTCGGCCGCGCACAAGAGCAGCAATTGCGCGCCAAACACGCGTATTTTCTTCACCGGCCTCTTGGTTGTTTTCGTCTGGCACGGCAACTTCAGTCGGACCGCGTTAGATTAAACACGGATGAGGAAAAACGCCGACGTCCGCCGGAGCTTAGCACCGTTCAAGGCCAAGCATTGAGGAGCACTTGTTCTTCCTAGAACGTGGGTTGCGCAATACGCGTGCAGCAACGGCCGCTCTTGCGTGTCGCTCCTTCTGCCGCCGCTCGTCGCTCCCTAGTTCGCCAGGTGAGGTCCCGCTACCTGCCACCACCCTCGTCGTCTGCAGCCTGTCTACAAGCTCGGCGACGGCGGCTTTGCCTGCGGCTAGGCACTTTAAACCGCAGAGGACGGAAAGTGGCACGGCAATTAGTCATTAGGGAGTAAACGCGTTGCCGAACCATTAGCCCCTTAAAAGGCCAACCATTACTCCCTTCGACGAACGGTTACTCCGTTCGTGGCAAGAGTGCAGGCTTCGCTGCCCTGGCTGTGCACTCTCCCTCCCACCTTCTTTAGCTACACGCGAGCTCTTTTACGGCATAGAAAAGAATGAAAGAACAAAGTTTACTTCTAAACGGCTCTAAGCAACACCACTTAGACGTGCAAAGTCGAAGTGCTTCTAGAAGTGACGCCGCCCGCGTCACCTCATGGAGTCGGCGAAAAAGCCAGCTTCTGCGCACTACAAGACTCTGTGCATATTCCCATATAGTTCCTTGAAATTAATAAGAGGAAGAAGAGGTCCCACCGTCTGTACGGTTTGCTGAAAGAGCACTTGATTTACCTTGGTATTTCCGGTGGGTGTCAACTTCGTATTTGGCTTCACTAGTATTGCAGCCTGAAAACGTGGATTCGGTTTCTAAAACGCAGGGACCTTACGATGCTCCTTATTGTGCGCAGATTAAACTATTGAATAGAATGCCTTTCACTTGTTTAATGAATTAAATTCGAATAGAATTTTGG
Organism: Amblyomma americanum; assembly: GCF_052857255.1. Taxonomy (NCBI): domain Eukaryota; kingdom Metazoa; phylum Arthropoda; class Arachnida; order Ixodida; family Ixodidae; genus Amblyomma; species Amblyomma americanum. The sequence continues at coordinate 6,732,636 of NC_135498.1, forward strand.
CATTACAGCCGCGTGGAACTCAGCAAAGCCTTTCTAGGAGGTTTTCCTGGAGAAAAGTCATATTTCTGCCGCCAGATTCACATTTCCAGACTAACACAAGCCACACGCCACTCACGATGTTTGTACGAAGTTTACATACACATCTGGTACTGCGTGGCAGCAGTACTGTGTCAATCAATCAATCAATCAGTCAATCAATTCGAGGTATTTTTATAACCAACTCCAACTTCTAAACCAATCCATCTTTGTGTGCACAAAATAATTCTTGTATCCTCAGTAAACACATTTCCCCTCACCCAGTCTCGGAAATTAACATAGCGGCTTTCCTTTGCGAATTGTACGAAACGAGTGCAGCGGTATCGATGCCAATAAGATAGTTTTTCTCCCGTAGCCGTTCAAAAATAGAACCAATTTCACTCCTGAGAAGTTGTCGCAGGCAAAGCTGGCACTACACAGTTATGAACAAAGTTTGGGTTTGACTTCCATATCTACAGCACTAAAGACGGTACAGAAGGAACACACACAAGTCACACACAAGTCACACAGCAGTGTGACGTGTGTGTTCCTTCTGTCCCGTCTTTAGCGCTGTAAATATGGAAGTTAAAAACCAACTCGCCCAACATACTGTATTGAGTTTGACATCACACGCTCTAGTCAAGCGCGCATCGCTCGGGATGCGCGATGACTGCCTTGCAAGACCCGTCGACTGCAATGCAAACCTCCCCTGTAATCGTTAAAGCGTGCACCTCCTCCTCCTCCGTCGAAACCCGTTCGCAGCAGTCTGAAAGAGAAAGCCCGCACGAAACGCCGTCATGAGTACCGCGCAGCCCGAACAATGGGGGATATAATACTACACAGCGGCTGCGACTGCGGCGATGGCGCGCTCTCCTCCAGACTAATCCGGGGGTGGTGGTTCGTTATGCCGCCTGACGGCTGCTCCTCCGACCCGCGAGCGACCCCTTCCTCGTGAGGTTGACGCTTCATGGATCGCGGGCGGCGCATCGGACGAGGCCGAACTGCGCCGACGCGAAAGGACGCCAACGAAAAATCTCGTCGCCTCGTCCGCTCAGCGGGCGAAAGAAGACACGCTGCCGAGGCAACGGCACTGGCTGGAGCAGCGGTCAACGTGGGTTTGCGCGGAACCTGACCGGCCTACCCTGCCCGTACTTGGGCCAGGCTCCCTTGATAGCCTATACTATAGCATCCCATATTGTGTTCACGATGAAAACGCGACGTCAACCGAGAGAAGACGAATCAATTTCGGCGGAACAGTTGAAATGCACACGAATTCATCGGCGAATATTTCGAGTTGGATGATATAAAATTCGCGAAATAAAGCAAGAAATAATTCATTCGTGCCCAAAATCTCGAATGTCCCTGCTATTTATTAGTAAATCGGTCAGAAATGTTTAACGGCGAGGATACCTATTGCTTGCGTGCCGACCTCTCAAAACTACCGCACAGTGCATGCTAAAGAGGCATTTTTGCAGTGAATCAGCACAGCGCGCTTTAGAGACGGCGGACAGCCTGCACAACGCCAGTGCAAAATCTTGCAGTGGCCGTTTGTATTCCCTTGAAGCCCGTTCGACTCGAGCGTTACCTGGAGCGAACAACACGGCCCGGCTCTTTGGCCGCCAAGGTCGCACCTCACGGTCGAGAGGGTTCCTGCGCGAGCGAGGGTGCCGCAAGGCGACGGCCCAGGCTGAACGACTAAACACGCGCGCACGACGCCGTTTCGAGTGAGCGACTGACAAGTTCCGAGCGCCTCTGTGGGTGTATGGGGGTCGCCCGCACGCTGCACACGGATCAGAAAACGCTTCGGCGCGCTCTTATACACCGCAGTGCTCGCGTACTTAACCCACTTTCAGAATCGGAACCTCGAGAGATCGCCGAGAAGCCCAACCGTTATCGGCACGCTGTTCTGTGGGAGCACCCAACCGCACGCCTTCTTGTGTAGAGACTTCGGTTCGTTTCGCAGCTGAACTTGGCGTGCTTCCTTTCCACTTGTCGTTTTCTCTATTCTTCGCTGCCGTCGCTGTTTGTCGGCTCTGCCAATACGCCAGCAAAACGAAAAAGAAGTGGCTGAACGTGTGGAAGAATGGACGATTTGGTGTGCATACGCTGTTCAGTATACAGCGGCGGCGCAGCGCCAAAAACTGCTGGACGGCACACGAGCCATTGTATTCAGCCTACGCGTTCCTCCCCGCATGTAGTACGCAACTGGGTAGTTTATAACTTATGCGGCACTCTGCGCACGAGCGCGCTACAAGCCACCTCCCCACTTACAGCGGCACCGCGTCAGCTGAACCCCGACGCCTCGCGAATCCATCAGTGAAGGCACGGACGACCCTGAAGGCCTTCTTTCTTTCAAAACTGCGTCTCCGCAATCAGCGCAACCGTGGTCCTTTGTTTTCCAGGACTCGGCGCCATCGCGGTCCGAGCAGCGCGGGTGGCGATGAAGGATAGAGACGGAATGCGTATCGCTTTTCCGAGAACTTGCGTCATTTCCTTTCTCCGGCGCAAATGGAGCGCACGGCGTCGCTGCCGGGTACCCCTGGGGTAGTCACACGTCTTCCCTTCATGCCATTCTCTGTTGGCTCTTTTGTCTTCTCTTTCCATTCTGCTCCTCAAACACCATGAGTAGAGTTTGCTGCAATCCACTCTGAGAAAAGGCGGAGCAATCTCTCGCGTTTGAAAAGAAAGAAAGAAAGACTCGTGGGTGATATTGCAGCGATCGCAGTATACTCGTGCCGTTGAAAGAATGCAGCGCATAGTGAAAGTTGTGGTCGTGGTGTCACTTATAACAGGGAGCCAGTGCTTAAAGCACTTCGCAAAGAAAAAAAAGAAGGGGTCTCGTTCGTTGTTCAACCATGATAACTAATCACACAAGATCCCTCGTTGCGGCTATTGTCATGAAGTCTCAACCGCACTTGCGAAAGGACCACGAATTCAGGCGGTGCCCGATTCGTCGTCGCCGGGTGCACATACAAAGGAATCTGGTTAATTCGAACTTCCCGTTTATTCCCCCGACGCTTTGGTTTGATTAATTAACACCACTCGTATTACGAGCACATCGATCTGGCTCCCAGTAGAGATGGGACTGTAGCGTTCACAAAGCTGCACGGTTTAAATGAAATCACGACGCATAGCGCAGCTGGAAGAGACCTCGAGGCAGTAGGTATTTGGTTTGTTCTCCAATAGGATACCTCCGCGTCGCAGCGTGCGTGGCGCCCAAGCAACCGTGTACATGTGCGCGACGAAAAAGCCGCGCAGCCTCTTTTTCCGAGCCGTCGCTCACGGCGAGACGACGGCCGACGGCGCGTTCGGCGGCTGTTTGCGGGGCCTTGCCGCTCCGCTGCGTCCGCATGCAGAGCCTCCAGCGCCGTCGTCGGTTCTCTCAGCCTTTTCTCTCTGCCTCCCTCGCAAGTTTCGTGGAACGTCATTGATTTTTGTTTCCTGTTGCTTTGGTCTCGGTTCTTGCTCCGCGCGTTTGCCCAGTGCCGGTGCACACACAGCCCCGGTATGCGGGGCTCAGCCAGCGAAGGTCGGGATTCATCCGTGAGCGCGCCGCTTCGTCAGCCGCTTGTCTCGCGTCGCAACGAAGGCGGGGGAACAAATGCGCCGGGCGCCGGTCGACAGGGCTTCGGACAGCCTTCCAGTAAGGCCGTGTCCGGCGGTTTTAGCGCACATTTTCACCTACATGATGAGACTATCGTTCATCGCCGAGCGCGTGGGTACTCGTACGTGCTAGCTCATGGACCTCTGGCTTCGTTGAATGTGACACACGTACAGCCTTTGTCAGAAGTTTGAGACCAAGGACTTGCCCCCCCCCCCCCCCCCCCCGAGCCGGGCTGTGTGGCCCGTTATGCATCTCCAGCTTTCCGAATCTTTCCATGGACTCTTGTCATCACCTCTCCAAAATTTAGGAGTTTTACAGAAACTACAACAGCTCCATTGCACGGCTTAAAACTCAACCCATTGGACTCTTTACTTTTGACTTTACTGTACGTAACTCCACCTGAACTGAAATGTGCCAGCGTTTTACAGAGGACGTCTACAATTCAGAGGGCAGATCATCAAAACCGCGTTGAAAGCGGAGTGGTCCATAATTGGTCGGCATCATAGTTGCGTATCACGCTGGATCACATCTCGAGTGCTGAGGTCCCGGCCGGGAGTTAGCTTGTCAGAAAGCATTCTTAACTAGGACTGTTCGACCTCTTGTTTCTTTAGGCCAGCTGTTGCTTAGGCGACAACCGAGCCACGATAATAAATGAAGGCGGCGGGGGAATGTTAAATGGTTGTTTGCTTTTTCTGGGTGCACACTTCGTTGTATTCCTCGTTTACGCGATAGGGGTGTTGCGCATATACAAATTTGGCCTCATGTCACACTAAATTATACGAAGTGCACCACATTTTTAGTTACGAGCCTTCGGTTGGACAATGGTTAACTGGCTGGCAAAATTCGTCGTTTGCAAATTCTGATGAATTAGCTGATGGAGTTTCGCATTGTGTTCAACAGACTAGAAAGTCGAAGTGACAACAGCAACAAAGCGCTGAGCGATTGTCAAACTTCGGAATCACCACAGCACAGCAGCAAGCGCATCAATCAGCAATTTCGCCTGACAGTCGCAAATTTAGGAGCTTTGTAGAAGGATTTTACTTGGTACGCAGGCTTTCATTTCAAGCCAAGTGGTTTCGATTTCATGTACACGCCACTTTAAAAGAAAAAAAAGAGAAACAGAGCCAAGCCTCACGCGCTCCGCCCAGCTCTTGGAGCCGTGTTGTGTTGGGTTTTATGGCCCATAGGCAACTAAGGACATGATGCGCCGAGCTCAAGGTATAGAAATGTTGTTTTGTGCAGAAGTTTACAATAATGGCATTAACCAATGGTGGTGTAGAGGGCATAAAAGAAAAGCAGTTTGTACTGCCTAGTAATGACTAAGAACTCGTAGAAATGGCTAATAGCGCTAGCTACAAAGAAAGTCGGGTAACCTCTGCGACCACCCTTGGCTGGGCAAGGATGCGGAGGAGCCGAGAATGTGTGCTCGGTTATTTATCACCGTGGCGCAGATGAATGTAAGTCAGCGTGCGGTGCGCTCTTCTCCGACAGGCGGTCACCTTGGCCGGAGTCGCGTGCCCGAGTCCAGATTCAGAGAAGAGGAGAGGCAGCCGCAACAACAAAGACCGCGCGGAGTATCCGGTTGCCGGCCACAGACAAAAGGACGGCAGCGCGGCGTTCTCTTAACAATGGAAACACGCGTAACGAGGGGGGAGAGAAGAACACGCAGATGCTGCGGAGAGGAAGAGGGGGGCCCACACGGCGGCGCAGTTTTCGATGCGTATTATAAGTGCATGGCCGGCAACCGACAGCGACCTCCATTCGTCGGTGTTTGCGCATGGCCACCCGACGTCGATCCAAGGAATTTCCGGTCTGGTGAGCCACAGCGCCCATACCTCACCCCCCTCCCGCTCGTCTCTTATGGCTATGAACCTTTGGAGGCTGAGAGAGCGGAATGTCTTAGGGGTGGCCTTTGACCCCATGACATCCTTCTATTTCGGTGCGTTTGCTGTAAGGACGGACGGACGGATGAATGAATGAATTTGGTTGGATGAACTCGGAATTGTTGTCGATGGTTGTCGCCGGAACATTGATTCGATATGTGATGGGCAAAAATGATATGAACGGAAGCCAAGATCGGTAAAGCAGCGATATTGACATACTTAAGATATATCCAGAAAAAAAAAAATTGCCGCGAACTGTCTGCAGACATGAGAGAGTCCCGGACAAACATCGCCTGTAGTGATCATGAACTGAGATCACAGAAGCAAACAAGCATAGAAAGAGGCCCACAAGTAAATGAATGCAAAAAGAAAAATCATGAAATTAAAACACACTAGGCATCGTACATGGTGCTGCATTCAATTCCTGCGGGTGATTTTCAGTTTTCCATCCAGTGACGAAGCATAAATGCAAATGCGACACGATTTTTCTTTAGCGCGGGTGCGCACAGAAAACTTCCTCTATCTGTAATCACAGCGACGAGGATCCTCCAACAACAACAAAAAGACGGGACAAGTGAGCCTTTTGATCTTTGGCCTCAGCTGCCAAAGCAAAGCTCGCTCGAGGAAGTCGCCATGAAATGCAAGGGGACGCGTATGAAAAGACGTACTGCTTAAACGACTGACCGGGTAGCTACACATGCATGAAAAACGGCGCTGGCATGGAAAGAACGCCGGAAGGTTGTTATTAATGGTTCGACGTCGCAGTGAGGCATAGAGACGTGACAGGCCACGGCGGCGGAATGCAAGAACGGAGGTCAAGCCGGCTAATCTTTCTCTCTGGCGTCGCGAGGCTGCATTAATCGCGTCATGCGTATGTCTGGTGAAGGAATCGTCTTCGGTCAGCGAACGCCAATCCCTTCCTACGACCCAGTTGTCGCGCCCACCCGGAATTCCTCCTGGCAGTGGCACTGCCTGGTACTCCTAATGTTCAGGAAGCGTAAGAAAAGTACGTGCGCAGTTCATAGCTGAGAGGTACTCTCACATGAATACCTATAATTACTAAAGTTTTGCTAATGGGGCTTTCTTTTACCGCCTTAACATTTTCTAATAGAAAGGTTTCACGGATCTGCAATGGTTAGACAGTTAATTGACTTTAAATTAGAAGTAACAACAAAATAACAAGACTAGCTGTGACTGCACAAGGCCCCGACCAATAACATCGCCGCAATTATATCCTTCTCTATCATGCTCGATTTTGTTTTGTTTTTTTTCATATGCTAGCTAGCGTTACGTGCTTCGCCCCGTATATTTGGAACGACATGAATAGAGTCCTCAGTTCTGTCCGCTCTACCTCAAGTTTACAGCTGATGAATCGGCGAGCCTTCAGGAAAAGGATGCTGCGGCCCGTGATCCAACCGCGGCGATCCGTTCTCTCCCATGTTGCCACACAGTAACACCTTCCGCACTACCTGTAGCACACCGACGGGCTTATATATCCATCGCCACCACTCTCGAAGCCGCACGGGTGCCGCACTGTACGTGCAGCTTGCGCCTGGCCGCCAAGAAGCAACGCTATGGTTTTTCATCTTTCTCTTCCCTACTCTTTCGGCCGACGATAAAGACAGCAGGGAGGCTGCGTCGCAATTTGTCTTCGTCCTCGCTCCGTGTCCGGGCACTGGACGCCGGGCGAGCAGATAAACGGCGCATGCACTCCCCTCCGCACCGCTTCCTTACGGGGCGCCGCGGCATAGGGGCTTTAATCATAATTCCTTCGGACGTATACACGAACGCACACACGAATGCCAGGGCTTTCCGCAGAGAGAGAGAGAGCGGGGGGCTGAAGTAGTTCTCCTTACGCGCCTGCCTGCCTGCTGCCTGCCCGAGGCGTATCACGTATGCGATCGGGCGCGCGAGAGCTTTCTCGGCACGTTCGAGCTTCTCCGCCTTTCTTTCTTTCTTCCCCCGCGCTGCTTATTGTTCGATTTTCCTCTCGCTGTTCATTACTTCTCCCCCGGCAGGCCGGCGCGTTCGTTTCCCACCGGACGAGTCTGGGCGAACATTTGCATTTCTGGTGGGCAGCGCTGGACGAAGCAATATACCTGCGAGCGCACGCGCAGGAGCCGGGGTAAACCATTTCTCAGTACGGAGGAGCTTTCTGGACGCCGCCATGTTTGAACGCCTGGTGGTTAATGCGCAATTTTGCACACTGAGCCACTGAACACGCGGCGTTTAAAAGGCCAGAGGGCGTCGCGGGTGCTCTAAGAAGCGCGCTGCGAGCGCTCCTGCGAAGACATGACAGCGAATTAAATGGCCGCCGCCATACTTGAACGCTCGCTAAAACTGTCTTGCTCACAGTGCCATTGAGCACGAGGCGTGATTGCGGCCCGTGACCAGCAGGGCTGTACAGAGCAAGAAGATGCACTTGAAAGCGTGTTATACGAACATTACCGAGCAGGGATCATTCTACGTCTTTCTGAATTTTCATTCAGGACTTGGCTGATGAACACCGTCATACTTGAAAGCTGCGCTCTGTACACTGACACTTGTTCTTGGTGTTTCCAATACGCACCGTTTACAGGCGGCTTACAAATAGCATCGAAATTCTCCGAGATTTTTCGTGTGGTACGAGGCTGCCACCTTCACGTGCAGCAGTGACAGCAATTTCGCATATACCAGCGCCTACTTTTCACACACAAGTGCATTTGCTTATATTTGTATGCACGCAAACAGCCTCTCCTTCCCCATTCCCGTCTCTTCGTCTCCTCTCTGCTTCATTCTATGTCCTGATTTGCCTACTCTTCTCCTCTCTGCTCCAAGCAGAGGCAGCGGTTGACGAGTCAGCGCTGAGCAAGACAGTTACGGCGGCCTGCACACATTCCCACATTTTTATTCTACCTTGAATAAACGCCAGCGACACCGCCAACGTCAAAAGCAGTCCAAATGCTGTTGTCGCCTGCATTTTCAGTAATCACTGTTAACTAAGAGGTCTAGGTGTGCTAAATGGTTTCACAATTTGCCTCTAACGCTTTCTTGATTGCCGGAACGTTTGACCCAGTGACAGATTCATGTCGTAAAAAGCTAACTCAAGAAGTCAGCGTTCCACGTTGTACAGTTTCAGCCGCGCACATTTTTTTTTTTTTTTGCGTGCGTCGGGATTTCTTGCGACAAGTAAGAATACGCCATCCAAGATCCCTCTGTTTGGTTATATATGCACTTACTGCTACTGTTTTTAAATAGCTTTTATGCCCCTGACTACCGCAGCCATAGCTGTCGATCTGCCGTGCACACGAACTTAATGGAATACGCGAAAATTGGTCCGCGTCCGCGTATACCTCGGAGACGTATACGTTTCGAATGTGTTCAGCGAAGTGATGACCTTTACACAACCAACATGCAAATGGCGGCCGTAACGGTCACTCCAGGTTTGCGCCACTGTTATTCACGCAAAGTGCAAGTCTTGTTCGCGTTCTGCCGTCTGACCACGACGCTTCCCGTGAGAAGCTATACCGTCACGTCCCTTAGTACGAGAATGTTTGGCGAAACTTGCCCGTTTCTATCAAGAACCACTGTGTGACACCTTCCACATGGTTTGGGCATGCAGGCAAAATTCTTCTCTCCCCCCCCCTCCCCTCCCCCATCACCCCTTCCCCTCTCGGGCTGGGAAGCGGCCCTGCTTGGCTGCCAGCTATCGGCCCAACAGGTTCTGGTTCGGCGGACCTGCGCAGCGGTCAAGACCAACGGGATCCCGGTATGAGAGACTCCGCCTTCTATTGTAAGGAGCGAGACCCACTATAGGGGCCTCTTCCCGAGCACCACTCTGTAAAAGTAGCCAAATATATGTTTTTAACCACCACTACCACCTATCAGTCATAATTGCTTTTTCTTGCCAATTTATCTTGTATTGCTTTTGCCGCGCAATTCGTGAACAGCTGTTTTAAAACCGCGTACAGAGCTTCAAGTTATGTCAGGAATGTAAACAAGAAAACACACTATGGCGTGACCGTGTTGATCGCTGATGGCATCGAATAAATATTGCTCTCACTGTAGGGCCTCTCATTGAGCGCTCTATAGTGGGGGCGTGCCATTATCGTGATCTTGCAAACGGACGCTCGTCCTGATATTTAATTTCGATTCCCAGCACGTCCCACTTGAATGTCTAAGCTTGGGCTCTTCGAGCGGCACCATTTAATACATGAGTAAAAAAACGCTGGGGATGTATGCCTCATGCTGACCCGTCGCACAACACTCTGTTCAGTGCTGTATGGTTCCAAAACGATAGATATACATCAGAGAATAGCTTTTCCGGTGTGTGCGCTGGCGTAATATGCGGTTCAGTACATCTGCTGTAACAGGAACTCAGTGACTAAGCCACTCCGAGATCCAGAAATCGCCTTCGTAACCAGTAAGCTGCCGGGTTCGCTTGACTGTCGATCAGGATGAGCTACCTCTAGTCATGGGGCTGACGAGTGGGTGCCGGACAGCTACAAACGTCACTTCTTTAAAGGGGAAGGGGTAAGGAGGGCTCGAAAAGTGAAGAAATTTCAATATTACTCCGCGTTGCTGTCTACAGCCGATTCTACCCCGCGCATTTTGTCTACCGCATGCATGTTGAAAGCTCAGGGAAATGAACCTCACGGAAGCAGGGGTTGTTTCCGCTGCCAAACAACGTTGTACAAATGCAGGGCCGTGAGAAACTTCGTTTCAAGGAGAACGTGTAAACCACCGAACACTGAGTGGCACAAGGAAAATTGCTGGCCCCCTCCGCACAGCCTTTCAGCCGAAAGGTCAAGCGAGAGTCGTTCCGTTGTTCCAGCTGCCAATAACAGATTATACGCCCACATGAAAGGCCGCAGCTGCGTGGAGGCCGAGCGCACAACAACCCCTTCTGCGAAGGCTTTCTTTCTCTATGACGGCTCGCGCATAAACGCTGCACGTCCAGTTACGCGCAGTCCGTCTTCCGTTCTATATACGTATATAGGCACAGCCACCCGCGAACCCACGTCCCCGGCGGCGCTACAGCGCACTTCATTTGGAGCGGCGCGGCCCGCACGTAATAATTACCGGGCGCTTGCAGCTGGATGGCCGCATACCGGAACCGGCTCGACGCTTCGGCAGCTCTCGTCAAGCAAGCAGCTGCGTGCGAGTCGTACTATATACAACGCAGCTAACGCGAAAACAGGAGGCAGCGGCGGTCATGGACGAACGGGGCACTATGTCACGCTGCGTAATGAGGAAAAATTTTGCTTCGCTAGAAGTCGCCCCTTACACATCGTTCATAACACCCCCCCCCCCCCCCCCCCCCCCTCCATATTTTCCTCTCCACAGCGTGCATACATCAGACGCTGCTGTGACGTCACACCATCGTTAAGGCGCTGCTCACGCGTCGTTTATGCAAAAGTTGCAAGGCAGAGAGTGCCATCACATATGCTTAATGTGCACACAGAGCGTGACTGAAGTTATCGGACGCAAGGGCAAGTGAACGTCGTTCTCTGCTTTAAACAGAACTAAGTAAACAAAGCAGAGCTTTCCGATAGAACAGAACAGAAAATAATTTTTCAACTCGGCACCACTCGAGGTTTTTATTTAGGCCCTTAAGAGCATAACTTTGATTTATGTGCTTAATTCTGTAAAAAAAATTTGTCGATTATTCCTTTTTGTTTATTTATTTGTAATTTTTTAGAACTATATAACTCAATAACAGAAGCAGTAGTTGGAAATTCCGAATAGTGAAGCCCTCCTGCAAGACCGTTTGAAGCAGAATAAGTTTTAAAATTTACTTCCTTTTGATAAACTGGACATAATTCCCACTTCTATAAATTATTTTTCCAACAAATAATGCGTTTGGAGTAGTGATGGGAGGGCTCTGAAAAAAGCCCCGAGAATTTTGCAAAAATGTTTTGGTTTGTTTTTTCGCGAGCGATGAAAATCAGCAAAAAAACGAACACGGTATAAATTGCCTATAAATGATGTATTAAACAAGTATTCTAATAAACGTTGAAAGTGTGCGTCAAAAAATTAAAAAAATACTCTTTCAGCTGGTAAGGAAATCCTAAACGAGAAATACTGCATGGTTCTGTTTTACATGAGAATGCGGCTACATGTGAAAAATATTACAAATGGATTTTTTAATCAGCCGCAACTTCCTCGCTACCACATATCTATGCTATGCCTAAGAAATTTGCTTCCTCAAAAAGAAAAAAAAAACGAGCTTGTCTTTTTTGGTCTTCACAACATTAAAACACTTCTTATTTTTCTTTCTGAAAAAAAAAATCGATACCGGCTAAGTGCCAAACTTGGTGATAATAGAGGAACAAATTTCGATTCGATCAGAATAGTCTTCTGCACTTCAGCGTGTGCAGACAGGGAGCGGGGGGGGGGGGGGGGGGGGTCTTGGATTTTTACGATTCTTTTTGCTGTTCGCTTCATCGCCTTATTTGTTTTGTTTGTTTGTTTTCAATCGCTGAAAGTCGCCTCCTTAGTGCAGCCGATGGTAGCTCGAATGCGAGCCTTCGAAACTCAAAGGCTTCAAACCGTATCGACTCTTAGCAACAAAGCTGTCCCACGTGTGTGCATCATTTGAGTCAGGACCTCATCAAGCATCTTTCTGGTGCTTTTTTGCACCAGAGCACTCTGATGCAATTTGCTCAACACACGTTTCAAACAGGCACACTGATCAGCTTGTTCGTCAGATTTCTTCTTTTCTTTGGTGCAGTCGTGATCTTTCGACAGCATGCTCCCGGATTTCACAAGTCCCTAGACTGGGTTCTGGAAGGACTGTAAACAGACGGCATCCTTGAAACACCCTCGTGTACAGACTGAACAGGTGACCCTCCGACGGTCACTTTTCGAATATTTCAGCGTTGCTTCGCGTGCGCCTTCATTGTGTCACCATGGCTGTTAGTGCATACAAAATTGCCCGCCATCGATACCACACGCCAGCAAGTGGCAGTCTTTGGGAAGCCAAATCACCAGAAAATAGTGCGTATACAGGTGAACAAGAATTCATGAAAAATGATTTTCGCTGTCAAACATCTGGCGTACCTGCATAAAAATTATATCCTTGCTTTGAGCACCTTCCCTAGGTTTGCAATATTTCCAGAAAAAACTTTCTCCAGCGCTCAATATTTCCGGAAATTTTACACCTCTAGTTTGAATTGCGAGCGTAGAGATAGAGTACAGTATATATGCTACGTGGCCACAGTATTCGTCCATGAAATGAATTTCTCACAAAGTGACACGAAACTCGGCCAATTCTTATTCGCGCAATCAGTGCGCAGGTGCTTTCTACAGCATCCGCTGCCGATTGCACGCGCGATGAAAGGCGAAAAGCGAGCAAGGGTGCGGTGCAGAAAAATGGCATAATAATATGAAGTCAAAGCTTTTTACGCCTCTTAATTGGCACGCTGCTTTTCTCGGAAAAACTGCTCGAGCCAGGTTTGGGTCGAGCGTCCTTCGGCGGCGGTCATGAACGCACTCGACGAGGAGTCCACGAGGAAGGAAAAACAAGAGGCCAGGAATTTTATTGCTCAAGAGTTCACGCGCTCGAGGATTAGCGCGCCTCTGCCGCACGCGTCGCCGCCGTCGGGTTTGTTTACGCTGCTCCCTCCTACCGCTGGACGGAAACGAAAGAATAGGAAAACAAAAAAAAAACAGAAAGAAACGTACGCCAGTGAGAAGCTGGGAAGGAACGTAAAACTGGCAGCTCTCTTGTAGCCACCTTTCATCCCAAATTCTGTCATCAAATAATACCTTCGGATAATAAGCATGATACATTTTTTTCTTATTGAGTGATTGATACAATACATCTGATTTTCCAAAATAATGCTTCTCGTTCGAATGCACTTTCCCGACAGGTCTTCGCTTAGCCCTACTGACAATGCCACTGCATGCTTAGGATCTCGGCCCTACAGCTGTTGGGCCAACAGACGCATAGGCCCGCGGGGCGTGTCCGGCCCCCTCGCGGTGTTTGAAGGGGCCCCCAGCTAGCAGCATACCAGGCGCCTCTGCGCGCACACGCCGCTTCCGCTTGGCAGGCGCCCCAGTCAGGCGGCGGCAGGAAGGAACCCTTTGCGCCGATAACATCGCCCATTAGAGAGATGATGCGAGCGAGGGAGCCACTGTACATACCCACGGTGACCGCTTAGCGCCGGCGGCATGGAGCAGCAGCGGCGTCTCATTCTTCACTGGCTCGGCCGATTTCCTCATTTGTTTTGTGACGAAGGTGCGGCGCCGCCCTTACGCACATAGGGGCGGCCCTTGTAATGAGCTCGCCTTGCATGAGCACATGCCAGCTTCCAGCGTCCGTGTATAAGCTGTGACAAGTAGAACGCACGAAAATGCAATCATTTCGCGCTGCTCAGAAGGTTCCGCGTTGGACTAACGTACACCGCGCAGGTGGTGACCGGAAGTCTGTAGGGTAAAGATATGTCACGACTCACTGCCGCCAGCATTACGAGTCGTTTCCTGGCCCCGTACACGAATAAAGCGCCTGTCCGCTTTCTTGTTAAATCCGCGACTAAAACCACCAAACTGTTCCTGTAGGTACGTCAGCAAAATTTCAATTAGTCAAATAACAGCAAGTGCTAACGCTCTTAGGGGTGTTCATCGAAACAGTACGAGATACCGGCTGACTAGCTTTTCTAGTAATTCGCCTTTTATATTTTGCTGCATGCTCGATGATCTCCTCCGAATGGATGCAGTGATACGTTTTCATCTGTTGCCAACGCTCAAACTGCCCGGACGAGAGCTTTGTCAAGGAGCACACTATCACAGCTGCAACTCTGCGTTAAGCGTGGCGACAGTGGCTTTCAACTAGGAATTACAGTTGACCCTCATGCAAACGATCTTTTTGCGCGAAACCTGCTGCAGTGACTTATAGCAGCTATGACGTCACGCTGCTGAACAACCTGAACTGATGCGTTCGGTACTCAGTTTCGGCGGCAGTTTTTGTTTTACTTTTTTACTCAGCAATATTTGTATTTTGCTCTTTTTATTTTATTTTACTTGGCGGTGCCCGTTAAAGAGCCCAAGTGGGCGAAATAAATATATAGCCGCGCACTGCACGGCTTCCCGGAAGGACCACAGCGCAGCTTTGGGATGCGAAAAATTAATTCTCTCTTTTCATTATTCGCGATGACTTTGCATTCCGGACTTGCAGCTGTTCTGCGTGGAAGTGCAATGCGAGAATTGCACACGTCGCGCCATTCAGCTGTCACATGCGCGCCGCTCCGTGGCCTCATCTTTCACTTGGACAGCGTGTCAACTGTCTCGAAGAGATCAGGCGCAGACACTGTGTGAGATTCTACTTCCGTCGTTCGCGCACGGAGCAGAAGAAAGAAGCTATATGCCCTTGTAAAACTGTCAGTACCTGAGACTAGAAGCTAAGCGTGAGAATCGGCAGATGAGCCGGTTCCCAGACTTAGCCACCCTGGGTCACAGAGAGACTGGCAGGGCATAATGCGACTTGCGCGTGTGCCAGAACCCAGGCAGAGCTAAGACGGCCTTACACAGAGAATTCGCGCAAGTGTGTGTGTGCGTGTCTGAACACTCTCTGTGCGTACAGAGCGAGCTTTATTCTTCGCTCTTAAAAACCTGTCGACGGCTGCTGAGCCGTGGAACGGTAACTTATTTTGAAACCAGTTAAACGAGTACGGGAACGCGAACGAATATGCAAGCACGACGCGCTGCTGCTATACAGGTGTCGGGATCAGACAGGTATACCGGACCGCGCACTCCCAACAAGGAGGTTCCGCTGAGTGCACGACAGATAGGCGTGACCATGGCTTGCGCTAATATATTCGGCGGTGAGGCAGAAACACGGCTGTTGCGACGCTCGTGTCAAGGTCGCGTCGCTCAAATAATCCCGCATTCGGACGAGCACGTGATGCGACGACGATGTCGGCGAAGCAGCATTTCGAAGCGCCTCTCCGTGCATCCTGAGCGGATAAAGAAGACTGCAGTCGAGCTATGCTCCGTGATGGTTCTCTGAACTTTACCTTGAATTCATCTACGCTTGAAGGACGCTCCACATCCAAAGTGCACGTTACTCGAGATGATCTCAATGTTCCCCGTGGCTGTTCTTTGCACTTTGAGAAGTTTTCGCGCCATTTCCTGGCTTTTTTTTCTTTTCTCATTTCGGATGCAAGAATTTATTCTGAGCATTTCAGCTTTTCTTGGCAGCTACTGAAAGTGGCAAAGCTGTGTTTTTTTTTCTTTGTTTGCTTCTCCTCTTTACGTTGCGGTATGCAGGAAAAGCGCAGATCAGTAAATGAACGAGCACAATAACCCGTTTTATAGAACTCCTCCGCTATATATAGCCAGTAGGCGTCGGTGCGAATATAATCAACCGCGCATGCAATTAACCTTTGAATCGCGCATATGGCTGCGCGCTCCCTCTACCTGTTGCGCCCCCTTGCCAATAGACTTGCTTTTCCCGAGAGGCTCTATATCCTCTTGCGACGCTCGCAGGACGTCTGCTTCGCGCGTTCCGCCGTTTAGTTAACCGAGCAGCGTACGAGCGAAGAGGAGATGTAATTAAACGAACCTCGTCATTGACCCCGCGGCATGCACGGCCCGTCAGCTCTCCTCAGTTGCGCGCACGCTACTCGGCCGACTCGGAAAAAGATTTGGCATCGGCGGCGTGTCGCTCCTTCGAGAGCGGGCCTGCACGCTTCCTTTTTAGGCGATCGTCGCCGCCGACGACTGCCCTAGCCGGGACTCCCACGCGTCCCGCCTCTTCACGGCCCTCCGGGACGCGGGCGCTGGGAGTGCGTGCGTGCGTGCGTGCGTTCACGACGACGACGACGACGCAGTCGCGTGATGCTAATCGCGCACGAGCGGTGATGTCGAACACGCACGGAGCAAGGCGAGGCCGCTCGGGGTTTATTGATACGGCGACCCACGCTGGCGCAATATCGCGGCCTCGGGTGCTGAGCGATATGAACTGCTTCGGTAGTAGCAACAGGTGTGCTTGGGAGCACAGCGCGTGGGTGGTGCGCGGTTGTGTTGGTCACGACTGTACCAACAAGAGCGCGTCACAAATCGGAGGCCTTGCGACGGGCGATGAAAGTTTAACTAAAATGTCGCCTGGGCGTCACTCCACTGCATAGTCTCCTAAGCACTTTTGCCAAAATGTTTCCTGATCTCTCGCAAACTGCACACCTTTCGCTTCCTTTCGCCCTATCACGCACATCTCAGCGCCCCGTTCTCTCAGAGTTCTTTTTAGCGCACACAAAGGCGACACAGTAAAGGACGAAGAAGATGGGACAAGGCGCTACTTGCAAGTGGAGTACCCCGTTCTCTCTCCCAAGGTTACTGCTCTGGAACTGACGACAAAAGAAGTATCATGAGATCACATTGCTGATTACTCCGAGGTTACACATTTTGATAAATGAGGCCGTGATTACACGACAGGGCTCACACTATCCCAGATTGCCGATGTCATTTCGTCAACGAAAATGATCGGGTGGTTTTTCGCCTCTAAGCTCAATCTCCTGTGCGTTTCATTGGCTCTTCCAGAACAATTTTCTCCGTCCTCGTACTTATTTCTCTCCTACAGAGCGCTCTGCCTTCCTAGCATATCTGTTCTGCGGAGAAACCACGTAACAAGGTAAAGGAGAGCGATGAGCTTCGCAAAGAACCAATGTATACTGTAAACGACTCAAGTTTCGCGTTTGTCGCGGTTCGCATACAACTCGTTAAAATTAGTCCCGCAAATAATTTGAGCAAACTTATCAACCAAAAACCAAGAACATTAAGGGGCTCTCTCGAGCTCCTCAACGCTAGTTACAGCCATTGCTAATCATATTCTGTACTGAGAAAAGCACGTTTTTTTTTTAAGAAAGGGGGTGTTTAGCCCTGATGTAAGGCCGCAGAATTCAGCATGTGTCAGAATAACTTCGAAGAACATTCTTTTTCTGGAAAAATAGAGCCATTAATATATTTTCCGACTTCTGACCATTTCCATTGACTGGCGGTGTCGTGAAAGTATTGCAGGATGTAGCTACGTGCCTCCGTTTGCAGAATTCGAAATCTTCCGTACTTCTAGGCGAGAGGGGAGAGCTAATGGCGAAGCCAGATCTCCTTCGAAAAATATTCTCACACAGCGGCTGCAGCTCAGCTCGCGAAACTTTGAGCTGGCGTTCACAGTGTGCGAAGCGAAAAGAGAGACGCGGAAAAAGCTTCTTTCGAGCCGGCAAACTGCAGTGTTCCCCCAAAAGGACAATTTTTGCACGTAAGGCAGAAACAGTTTTCTCCTCTCAGCCACTCTTCACTTCCTCCGCGGTGCACCAGTGGGTAAGACATTCTGCTCAACGTGCACCCAGATCACGAGTTCGACACCCTGTCATCATAGCATATTTACGGGGCTGCTCTGCACAAATCGCATCTGTTCACCGAGGTCAAACTTAATGCCAGACAAGCAACACTAAGCGCGTGTGATATCATGCGTGTGATATCACCATCACTCTCCTTTGCAACGCTAAGGAGAGTGATGGCAGTAAAGTGTGACCATCATGTCGAGTCCAACGCCCGTGAACGCAGGTGCTCACCGTGCATTTCGTTCTTGAGCAATACGAATACACGTTGCAAGCCGCTGCACGGTGCATTTGCGCCTGTTTTGGCGATGCCCTCCGTGTTGTGCGCCGTGACACAGCTATTCTGTTATTTCTTTCCGTGTGCGTATCCGTCTATCGCAATTTACTTACAAACGCCGACATCGACGACGTAACTGAGAGCAACGAAATGCGACGAACACCCCAGTGAACATTCGCCGGCATTTCTTTTCTTAGCCATACTCACCATTTATGTATCTGTACCAACACACAGGCACGGAGGAAGTCTATGTTCAACGTGGTTCAACGCAACAAACCTGGCCACACTTTGCGTTGACATTCTGATTTCGCGTGGGCTGCCCAGACATTCCACTATCGTTTCTCATTCCGGTGTCTTCTCGCCAGTTCCCCAGGTTTTACAAAAACTAAGACCGGGTCTTCGACTAATGGCAACATATATACAGTGGTTGCCTTACATGCAGGAGGTGCGGGGTTCGATCCCCAGTGCCGCTGGTTACCCACCGGTGATACAATGGGTACAAGCGTTCCCTTGGTCTGGTGATCGGCTTATTTAGGGTGAAATGCTTGGGAAGTGGGTCTTTGACCCCATCTTGAGAAGTCGAAAATACCTTGTTCCATGGCGCTTTTTGGCCATACATGTCCTTGCGCCATAAAAATCCATCATCATCATCACATACGGCGGAAGAGAGTTGGCGCAT
Source organism: Amblyomma americanum (assembly GCF_052857255.1). NCBI lineage: Eukaryota > Metazoa > Arthropoda > Arachnida > Ixodida > Ixodidae > Amblyomma > Amblyomma americanum. The sequence continues at coordinate 6,751,408 of NC_135498.1, forward strand.
CGCTCTCTTCCCTGCTGCCGCATTACAAGCGCCACGAGAGCCCCTGGCGTTGTGTACATCCGCTTTCGGGACAGCGCACATTCGGCACAAGCGACGGTTCACATTCCCCAGCGAGACGACAAAACTCCGGCGGCAAACGGCGACGCATATAACGGTGCCTCGGCGGCCACATTTTCCGCGCGGTGAAAGCGGCAGCTGCACGCACGGCGCATAAGCGGAGCTCTTTTTACCCGTACCTGGCGCCTGTCCTTGCTCTTTCACAACAGAGAGACACACTGTCTCGGGAAAACCGCTCGGCGAACAAAAAGAACGGAGAGAAGCGCGGAGGGCGAGCGGGCGGGGACGGTAGCGGCCGGTGTGAGGTCGCCCAGCAATGCCTGCTTTTGCTTGTTTTCCTGGTTTCTCGTTTCCTTTCGCTGATGCTCCTGCACTCTTTTTATATTTATGTTTGTGTTTCATTCGGGAAGGGGGAGAGAAATGCTTCTGAATAGGCCACGAATGGGGCGTAACACGCGCCAGCCTTGTGCGGTTGCTGCAGGCTGCGGCTATAGTTGCGGACTCAGCTCTCGGTCCCCTTGTGCTCACAACGCAGTTTATGAGTTTGACCATGCGTCGTCACGAGCTGCCTGGTGGCGGATGTCACGAGCACCCCTCTGCGGAGTGTCGAGGTAAATAAGCCGCACGCGAAGGAAAATGAAACCAGCTTGATGTAAATAGTTGGAACAGGGAGAGAAATAACTCGATACCACTAAGCCTCCCTTTCAATGACCCAAGTAGAAGACTTTCCCGTCGAGTTGAATTCGTATATATCTTTGTTTCTGTATTTTGCTGTGTTAGCAAGTGAAGTAGAGCAGTCCCTCTATACGTGAAACGAATATACTTATCAGTCCCTTACCAGTTCTAAGAAGAGATATAGTCCGGCGCAAGCGTCAAGAGGCGTCAAATAAAAATAACACCTTACAATTTTCGATTTAGCCTTCGTCAAAACTTCTGAGAAGCCCTCCCCGGTGGCGTGCCTGGTCACCCACACCGCTGCTTCGGCATGCATAAATTCACTAGCCATTTCCTTTAATAATAATAATAATAATAATAATAATAATAATAATAATAATAATAATAATAATAATAATAATAATAATAATAATAATAATAATAATAATAATAATAATAATTGTTTGGGGAAAGGAAACTGCGCAGTATCTGTGTCATATACCGGCGGACACCTGAACCGCGCCGTAAGGGAAGGGATAAAGGAGGGAGTGAAAGAAGAAAGGAAGAAAGAGGTGCCGTAGTGGAGGGCTCCGGAATAATTTCGACCTGGGGATATTTAGCGTGCACTGACATCGCACAGCACACGGGCGCCTTAGCGTTTTGCCTCCATAAAAACGCTCCATTTCCTTTCCCGCTAATGGGTTCTGTTTGCGTATCGCGTCTTCTTAGGAAGCTTATTTACACTGTCAACATATCGTCTGCCGGTACTTTCTTACAGATGTTTGAATTTTTTTCGCTCTGTTGAGCTTAGAACCCAACACGCTGTTGGCATCATTTAAATATTTGACGAGTGCTTGCATTTTCTTCTTAGTTCTGCGTTCTATATCATCTCTAAAAGCGGTTAAGATTCCGAAAAGAAACAAGGTTGTGGGGTACCACTGCTGTACTGCTACTCAACGCTATAGAATGTAGAAGTTACAAACGGAGGCAGAAAACTTCACAACGTTTGCGATGTGCAAGTAGTGCGTTTATGATCACAATCTTGCTGATTTCTAGCCCCCCAAAAAGTGCGGCGCGAAGAAGCGCGCGTGCATCAAGAGAGAACACTGCTCGGTATATATACCGGCCGACCTGCAATCTTTCCCTGGACTTTTTTCCGACGATTGCGCTCCTCACGGTTGACTTAGTTAACATCCTGCGCGTAGCTTTTTGATGAAAAAAAAAAAGTATACGGACGCGATTCACAGCATGCCCATCTTCCACCATCGCACTCCATCTTCTGAGAACGCACACCTCCATCAGGCGGCCGAAGCGCGTGAGAGCTCTTCCTTCTGCACACGAGTAGCGTACACGCCCACGGGGCGACTCGGTTGCGCAAGGGCGGCATCCCCCCCCCCCCCCCCCCCCTTTTGAGTGGTGGCCAAGAGAGCCTCCATTAGCGCCTGGCCGCTCGGACCGACGCGGAAAGCACGTGGTCGCGGGTGCATCCGGTTATCGGCGGCGCCTTCGATGCGATCGTGCCATCCATAATGCGACCCGCGATCTCGATGAGCTGGGCGGACAATAGCCAGCCTCGCCTGGCCATCTGTGAACGCGTCAGCGGCAGAGAGATGATCGCACCACGAATATTTAAACGAAACGAGAGGCAGCGAGTACATTGCGGTCTTCAATCTCGCCGTGTACAGAACGCTCATTGAATAACGAGCTGGCAACGGTCAAACGGGTCCTACCAGGCTCTTTTCTGTTTTCTTTGCGTCCCAGCATATATGCCCAGAGTAGGGGCATGCAGAGAAGAAAAGAAAATTTTTTGCCCTGCTTGTCCGCGCGATAACAAATGAATTTGCATAGCCAGTAAGACATGCAACAGGCACTGCCGTTCCTGCGCCCGATGGCACGCCCATTGAATAGCAAGCTTACAAAAGGAGAGGGGATTATTTGCCAACTTTCCTTATGGCACATGTGGGAGAAGACAAGTCTGAGCATAAGGAGAAGTCGCCGCAGCTGTCTCGCTCTGAGTGGACACCTGACCCGCGTGCGGGAAGGTGGTGGAGGGGGTGTACGAGCGGAAAGAGGAATAAGTGCAGGAACATGCAGTGTAGCGTAACAGTTACCCTGATTTCCTTTAACCAGAACGCATAGTACACGCTGTGCACGACGTGGTTCTGTGGTCTCTTGTACTTGGATGCTTACTGATTAACGCAGGAGAGAGCCTCGTACCGAATATTAATGGCGAGCACACACAAAAAAATACTTCCATCTGTCCTCTTCGTTTCTTGACGATCAATTTGATATTTGCATGCTCGCCTTTGTCGGGACGTATGTGCAGTGCAGATTAGAAATTTTCCATTTGGTTCTTCATGACTTTCGCTCGACGACAAGCTGCGAACATTTGAGCGTGCTTTATAAAAGTTTTTGCATGTTAAAATAGCCATGAAAGTCCAGCCCAATGATAATCTTTCCTCGACTAGTCGCGTTTCAGTAGTAATTAAGCAGATTTCGAAGCACCTGCGTTCTGAGATCAACCTTTCGTGTTGTACCGCCTTTAAAAGAGGCAAATCCGCTGCTCGCAAAATGCGCCAACCTAGGATCGCCATGGGATTCAAGTTTTAATCAATTAATGGTAAATCAGATAATAAAAATGATAACTTAAGAACGTCACATACAAACTTAAAATAAATAAATGCATAAAAATTTCATCATTTCATTGCACAGGAAGCCCAAAGAAGCCGAATTCGGGAATAACTAACCTCTGACCCGGCGTACCGGTATTACAATCCGATCGAAACAAAGCATCTGCCCATTTATATTCTGAGAGGTTTCTTCGTCCAATATGACACAACACCGCGATTTTAGTGCCCCGCGGGGGTAATGAGTACAGGCGAACAAAAACACGAGGCACATGCGATCGAGCGGCTGTATTCGCCCACAAGCGTCTGCCCATGCATGCATACGTTGTTACACGTGTACACGGAGCCTTTCGGTGCGTACGGCTATTTTCCTTCAGTCTCAGTCTGCTCCACCCTTTCGTCTGCATTCTGAGTATGGAGCATTCTGAGTCTTCAACAATCTTCCGTTTCTCGTTCATTTTCTTTGTGTCTGTTTTCGCTGTTCGATACAAATCTCCCACGCAACCTGCGAGAAACTTAATTGAAAGTGCAAATACGCCATCGTATCAAGTCTTCGGCTGCCAAAGCGATTTCTTTAGCAGCTATGAAACCATGGAAGCTCCCGCGGATCTCAAATCACTCGTAACCGTCACTTATGGAGCCCCCAGTAAGTGTACAGTCAATCCATCGGCGACGCTGAGCACGTCTACTCTTTAGGTTTTGCCTCGGATCTCTGCTTGAAATGTGAAGCATTTTTTCCCCTGTTGGCCCAATTGACCGCAGAATAATCAGGCGTTGAAGATGAATATCTGTATTGTATTAGTGAGGCACAATTATGCCTCAAATATGAAAATAAAAAGCAAGTTTAAAATTGATTACGAGTATAAGGAAGACGGAAACGAAAGCTGACTGCATAGTATCATCTGACCCTAACGGGAATGCATGTTTGTGGAATCTCGAGGTCGTGGGTTCGATCCCGGCTGCAGCGGCTGCCTTTCGATTGAAGCTGAATAAACTGGAGGGGGCACTTAACTCGCCTTAAGGGTACGACGCGATAGTGTTAATGGGTTTTAAAGTCCATATATGCGGAATTGGCAAGAGAGTCCTCATACCACCGCTGGTGCAGTGATGCAGCGGTTAAGCGATGCGCCATTGCCCTGCGGTGGCAGGTGCTGCCATCGGTGGGGCTTGTGAGATCCAGGTTTCTCTTTCCGAGCAATCTCTCGGGGCAATCATTAATTTAACTGCCTCCCGCCACCGTGGTGAGTTCAATCACAATCCGGTGGGAACGTTGTGATGACGCCATAAGATCACGTGATCAAGGTGGCCCTCCCAGGTTGCCGGAGCGGCCGCTCCGACATGGCCGCTCCGGTACTAACGCTCTCGCGTTAACACTCCCATGTAATGAGACTTCGATGCACGTTAAACGCAGGTGGTCGAATTTATAACCAGAGTACGTCACTAGGGAGTACCCCATAGCCGCTACAATGATCCTCTGGCACGAAAAAATCCATTAGCCAGAAATCCTCGTGGTCTGCGACTGAACCAGCTACCTTAACGCCTCGCTGACCACTACGCAACCGTTAGAGCGAGTCCTTGTCGGAAGTTGGCGGCCAGCTACGCCATTCCTGCGCGCATACAAGGCAGGCTTCAATAAGTAACCGGTTGCTATAGATACACGGTCTTGGTTTTCCTCTTTGCTTTAACAGCTGGTTCAGAACAGGGCTGGTCTGCTCGGCCGCGCGACAACGAGGTGATTTTTCAGAGCGCGTGGGACGACCATCCGCGTACCGCCGAGGCGATTTTTTCCCCCTCACGTCGTCCGGGCTTCGCGGCGGGGGTACACCTCCGACAAGCGCATGGCCATCTGCAAGATCAACCTTGAAAGCCGCGCGACCTTGACGCACTGTGACAGACAGGAGCGCCTAAATGGGAACCGCTACGCGAAAATTCTGATATGGCATCACATCCTGCGAAGCTTCAGGCCTAGATTTGTCCTATCGTCCCGCTATCATTGGTGGGTGCAGACTGTGACGAACGATGTCAACTGGCAGGCTCCGGTACAAAAGGCGGGGCTGACGCGTAGAAAAAAAAAACTAATGAGTACGGGTTAAAAGCGATACAAAATAAACTCTTGGTATATTATAAACAGTAAATTTTATGCTTGGCAAGGATGGTTGAAATAGAACAGCGCAAGCATAGGACGAAGAGAGGAACGTTAAGGAAGTTAATCGATTTTACGGGTCAAAGCTACGTGTTATAAGGAGTGCCGTAACGCAGAGAGGCCTCCGACTTAATTTCGGCTACCAGGAGTTGTTCAAAATGCAGCGTGACCATAGTTCCAAGGATGTTTCTGCGTCTCACCGTCAAATGAACGCACCTGACGTATATACGTTCATTCTCTGCCTATATCTGTAAACTCGCGGTAGCCTATATGCCTGGATTGAAAATATGGACTGAATTATGCAGCAGCTGATACGTCGAACGCTGTGAAGTGCGTGAATAATATAATGATGCTACTCCAATTCAATTTAGTTTTTTTATTCTTCTCGCCCTTCAGCTCAAGTGGCTGCCGCCGAGGCGAGGCAGATGCTAAAAATTTAATAGAATCGAAGGAAACGAATCACTGTTTTGTACGTAGCCTAAGCTACGTGACTGGCTAACAAGTGAACGTTGACCTGTCGTGACAGCCTTTGAGAAAGGCGCCGGTCAAATAAGCAAATCAAATTACGTAAGCGAGGCCCGGTTCCCGCGGTATATATGCAGTGTTGGCTGCACTTTGAGTTGACTACATATACCGAATTAACTATAACTAGCCATAGCTGTGTAAGGCGGAGCCGACGTCAGCCAATCGGGGCCCGAATTCACGAAGTCGTTCGCAGAGGATTCTTGTTCGTGGGAGCTAAGGGCAGCAACTCAGCTATCGCATCGTCAGATAGTTAAATTTGCGTGTGCACGTTGGCATCGGCGACTGGCGAATTGCAGCCAGTTAGGGCGGGCCATGCATCCCAATATATAAGCCGTCTTGAGCGCCGCAAGGTTTTGCCCGGACAGGATGTAGATAACGGTCCTTTCAGGTTGCACTGCAGAATGAGCGGTGCATTGTACGCGGAGTTCACAATGGCGCCATTATTTGTCGCTGTCGACTTCCCTGCGCGGTTTCTTATTGGCTGCACACAGAGAACGATTTTGTTGTTTAACACAGAGCGAGATGACTCAGTTAAAGAAACGCACACTGTATCTCAACAACGCCACCACAGCAGCGCATGCCCACGGTACGCCCACACTGCGAACTTACAGGTATACGCCTAAACAGCGAGTACGCCATGGGAGAGAGGAGTTTCGCAAATAAAGAGCGCGAAAACGAATGAGAAATGCCCGGCAACGCACAGAACGGCAGCGAGAACGTGTCAGTGGCGAGGAAATGAGAACAGCGTTTCTATACGACCTGGAGCAAATTACTCAAGAAACACTTGTTGCTGGGCTGGTCGGTGGATAACGTGCTAACGTGCATGCTAAAGCATGCCAACGGTGCATAACATGCATGCTGACGTTTGTACGCTAACGTTTGTACATATAATTGGAGAAAATTGTATACTGTATAGTAAATTCACACGAATGCTAATTCAAAGCAGGTAACTGATTATGAATAGTTTTCATTTGCGTCTCGTACAAAACCAATGTGGCAAGGCAAGTTTGCACACGTTTTGGAGGCACATCGACATGATATGCACTGAGCAGGACAAGACGTATCCTTAATTACACCTCATCTAATTTCTTCTTCTTTTTTTTTTGTTCTTCATAATTGCTTCAGCGATCATAGATGCATGAAAAGGAATAAAAGTAGTTTGGATATGGCGCGTGAATATATTCGATACGTATTTTCCTTACATACTCTAGCGTTTCGTATTCGCGCTGCGGCACGAAATAGAAAATGTCGACATATTGCGTGTTAACCAGGGACGGATCAAATAAAGAAGACCTTAGGTGATAACATGGGAAAGACATCTGTCGGACTTGCGAGTTTCGGTCTAGCCCATGTGGTTCCAACTATTTTTAAACCAGCACCAAAGCATACGGATAGTATTGCATGCTGTCTTACGGAAACGTGAACGCCTCGTACGGGAATCGAACCAGCGACCTGTGTCGCCCGAGAAGACAATAATCACTGTTGCACTTTGGTGAGAAAAAGTGCGGTCGTAGGGGTACAAGCGTTTGAAATTGCCTGACCGCTATCAATTTGACGAACCTAAGAGCACCTTTTGATAGACTGCCAGCAGAAAGCAGAATCATAATTACGCTCGATCTTTTTGCTTTCGTTGTCAAATGTGCAAAATGATTACTATAAAATTAACTCTCGTGGTGCCAGAAAGAAAAAAAAAATCCATCTGAGGAGTTAAGTGTTAAGTACTGGTAGGCGAGAAACAGCTGCGTGCTCATTCTGCGGACTTGGCAGAGGCACATTGCTTTCAACGCGTTCGCTTGCTCACCGACAGCTTAATTACACCTCACAGTTCGGACACTGTTCCCCGCGCGTGCACCACAGCCTCAAACGCGGTGGCACATTCAAAGTGACGTGGGCTTCACACCTACCGAACTACGAGGCAGGGGCCGGCCTCATGCGTCGCTTTTGTCCCGGTGGCTGTAGCGCTGTCTGCCTGTCGCTCTCCGAGTCCCTCTGGGTGGTCAATCCAAACCCAACGGGGCCGTCACTCGCGCTTCACACCACGGCTGACGTTGTCGGCGGGGGGCTCACTCACAAAACCGAGAGGAGCACACGCACACACAAACCTGGCCGCGTATATCAGCGCCAGCTGTTTTCGGAGCCAGCTGAACCAACGGCCCGGCTACAAGGAGGCTCTCCCAGAATGGGCAGAGAGTTTTCGGGATTGGCGCGGTCCTCCGAACGAACTCGGTCTCCTCCTCCGGGGTCCGCAGCCAACGCTCGTCGTTGGCGGAGACAGGTGCTGCCTCGCCGGAGTCGTGGTCGTCGTAGCGGCTGTCGTCGCGAGGGGGCCCGCTTGTGGAGTGCACGCGCAGCTCGGCTTCCGCCGCCGCAGCCGACTGCGTGCGGAGGCGTCGCGCACACGCACGCCGGCGGAGGTGGCGAGCGCGTGGGTCGACCAGCGAGGGCAACCGGTTTGCGGCCGCAGCAGCGCAGCTATCCCTCTACGCACGCACGCACACACACCGCCGCCGCTGCGGCTGCTGCGGCGCGCTCGCTTGCGCGGGACGTTCGCAGTTGCGCTATGGGCGAGCACATGCATGCGTCCTGCCGCCGTCGACGACGCTGCCGCTTCAGCAAGGCAAGAAAATCGCCGGGTGTATGTAACCGCTTTGGCGGACAGTCATGCGCGAGCCTTAGCGCGGCTGTGGGCACAAGGGGTGATACAGGAGCCGTGCTGGTTGCGTTGCGATCTCACACAGTCTGCTTTGTCCACCTGGAAGCTGATGCACATGGACCAAGAAAGAAAATAGGCCTGCGTCTTCTATAGGGAAAGGCACTGCTCTAGCCCTACCCATTTCGGACAAGAACTGTGGGCACCACCCGGGGTAGCCTTCTGGTATAAACGCTCAATAAAAGTTTATTCACTCACTCAGTCTCCCGCCCGTACAGTTTCTCCACGGAGCGACAGTGCGCCTGTGGTCCGGACAGCTTTGAAGAGATGCAGAGCTGCAGCTCTTCACCTTCTCGATAGCTGCCGCCCCCGCGATCGTCTCCCACAAGCACTGAGGCAAAGCGAGGTGCATTTCTTCCTAGAAGCGCGAGAAGGAGCCGAACAGGAAAGCCAGCTTCTCATGAACCGCGTTTTTAACAGGTACAGCACGCGTCTATATCTACAGCTGGATGAAAAAAATGGTAATTGAAAATTGGTTGCTGGGCAAAGGAAATGGCGCAGTATCTGTCACACATCTCGGCGGACACGTGAACCGAGCCGCAAGGGAATGGATAAAGGAGGGACTGAAGGAAGAAAGGAAGAGGTGCCGTGGTGGAGGGCTCCGGAATAATTTCGAACACCTGGGGATCTTTAACGTGCACTGACATCGCACAGCAAACAGGCGCCTTTGCGTTTAGCTTCCATCGAAACACGGCCACCGCGGCCGGGTTCGAACCCTTGTACTCCGGATCAGTAGCCGAGCTTGAAAGACATTTGTGTCTGAGCCAGCTACGCCGCATAAGGAATCTGGGTTCGTTTATGGTTGATGTAATCAGCGGAATGATTGAGATTCAAGGGGACCCTACACACCAATCCGCGTTTTATTTGTTATGCATAAAAAAAAACGCGTGCAAAGATCATTTGAAACTTAAAAGTTGCTTGGCTTAAAAAGTCAAGTGGCCGCGATAATGCTGCCACTTCTTGACCGTCGCACTGTTTTTGTGTGCCAAATAATGCCAAAGAAGACAAATTTTTATATAGAAACAGTAAAATGAAAAGTGTTTATAAAAAGTCAAGGACAGTGTTCTGACACCAACAGCTAGACTAGGTGACCGACGAATCTAATTAAATATCACGACGAGCATTCACAAGCACCATATTGTCAATTTTACACCGGGAATATAAGGTGGAGGTGGGGAGGGGGAGAATAATGCGGTGCATGCATAAATGGTGAATAATGCGCGTACTTTGTTGTGAGAAAGATATTGACGATGATAACAGTATGTATGCAATGAATGAGCATAACGGATCAGGTTGCGGTACCAAGCTATCTTATGTTTGGTTCTATACCTTAAAGGGGCTGTGAAGGGGGCTCTAATAAAGTTACGGCATGCCTGGGATATTGAAGCACGCCGCTTCACGAATAGTGTCCAGCAAGGATTTTTTAAACGCGCTTTGTAGAAACTGAGTTATCTGTAGTTAAAATTTGAATTTCAGCGTCTTCGCGCCTTTCCCTCTCCTCTCGTCACTTTTTGCACGCTGGAAGGTAGGCGCTCCTTCGCCGACCCCCCTCTGGGAGGGGAGCTTGCCAACCCGCCGGAGCTAAGCGGCTTATTGGCCGCGGCCACGGTAGCTGCCTGACGTCTGAAAGAATCTAACCAATGGCCACCTCTCACCTTGTCTACGCAGATGCGGGGGACGGAGGAGGGTGCGAGCATGAAAAAGTCGCCGAGAAGGGCTCGCAAACTGTGACGCGGGATTGTAGGTCGTCTGCTGCGTGTAGAATAGTATTATTTGGCTCTGGTTTTCATGGCAACACAGTGCAGTGATTAAGTGAGTTAATTTGCTCTCCTCGGAAGGCGTTTCAGAGCCGCTTAATTTATTCTGCCATGGAATGCATTTAACGCCAACATTGTCGTTTCCTGTGTGCGTCCAAACGTCCACGCATAGACACGTATACCTAACCTGGACAACACTCTCACATGGATAACAATGGAGGGCCCATGTCTTCATATGTTATCCAGGTGAGATGTTGTTGTGCACAACATCTTCAATATCATCAGGAGCAACAGGTGGTCCCTAGTACGGGACACCATTGGACGAGACTGAGCAGGGCGGCCTCCCATCGATGAATGAGAGAGAGAAGAAGTAGACGATGAGGGAAATAGCCTCAACAGAATGCATGTTCTTTGTGGGAGCTCCCACAAGACAAAGAGTAGAAATATTGCGCGGGAACTGTCGCGCCTCTCCTCGTTCGCGGTGTCTTCATAGACAACGGTCTGTATGCATGGAAGCACAACACGACACCACGCGCACGCATTCCATGCAGTAGGGCTGGGCACGATACACAAAAAGTATCTTTCATACCGGTGCCCTCAAAAATATTATCTGCGATACAGATACAAGATGACGAACCAAAATTGATTTCCGATACAGACACTCGATATTGTATCGTCGATACTTCGATACACCACTGAAATCGCCAATATTAATACAGCTGGTTATGTGATTTGCTAAGTTAAAAAGTCTTCCGTGGTTTATGGAATTTTTAGTGCACATGATCGCACTGTGTAAACGAATCCGGAGAGATCACTTCAGCCCCTAGGCGGGCACCGACCTGGCACCCTGCAGGATCGGATCATCCGGCATCACATGTCGGGACATCGGACGCGCTCCGGTCTTGGCGGGCATTTCTTCAGTACTTCAAGGAAGAAGAAAGGCCTGAGGATCTCCTCACCTAGAGGAAGAAGTGGACACCAGACCCCTCGCCAAGCCCCATGAAGCACCTTATTTCTACCGCAGGGACGCAGGGATTTCTTTAAGCTCCACTGTCGGCGCAGCTGGTTTCGTTAAAACTTTAGCATTGGAGTGAAGCCATGGCGACATTGAAACGATTACTTCCATAAACTGCCTAGCAGAATCTCTTATCAAAACTAACGTTCTTTATACGCAAACCGGTCTCTGATCACTTGTCTACATGAAAAAACTTGGAACTGCTTCTGATGCTGTTCGTTTAATTGCTACTGCAGTAGTTATTGGTTGGTTCAGTCTTTGCCCTGTGCTAAAAAGTGAAAGATCTGATTGCATGGGAAAGCCGAACAGATATTTCACCAGCATAATGTTTAACAGTGCTTGAAGTTGAACTTTCTTCGTTAAAAGTTAGAATGAAAGCAACAAACAAGAAAACGGCTAAAAACTTTTATTGGACAAAACAGACTTCGCTAATCTCTGTTACGTAGATTTTTTTTCTTTTATTTAGTGGTAGCAAGTAACAGTATTTTCTAAAATCGCCGGTCCGAAACAGCCCCACGATGCGGCCGCGCTTTAAGCGAAGAAATTGAAAAAAGCCTCTCTACACGAGCACGTTGCTGTGTTATGTTTTATGAAGGTGCCTGTTATCAAATAAGAGTGAAGGATAGCCACTTCGACTTGAGGATCATCGCGATATAGTTAAGAAACAGAGGTTTCACTATGGAATCTCTTGAGGACTACGGCTTGTAGCTTGCTTCCACAAACGAAAGTAATTAATGCGTCAGCTGATGCTTCTGACGCCGCCGGCGCTGATGACCACGCTGACCCGCGTGTGGAAGAGCGCGTGACATTGATCATGGTTAGAATGTAAACAACAAATTTACTCTAAGCTTCTGAGTCTTCCATTTCTGTTGCCAATCACCGCAACTTCCAATAGGGGTGAAGAGGTGTTGTTTCTACCATAACGGTGAGTCTGTCTCCTCATCCCTTCTAGCATCGAGTGTTCAGAAGCGCTACATATACGGCGTCTATCTGCCAAACAACGAGCTTAGGAGAAAAGACGTTTGATCGGTTCAACGCCGTTTGCATCCTCTATTCCTAATTCTCCCCTCCCCCCCCCCCCCCCCCCCTTTTTTTTTTTCAGTGCGCTTGCGCCTGAGCGAGCGCCGCCGGCGCACAGTGCCTCAAGGTCGGCGGGTACATCTTTTTTCGAGTATCGGGTATCGTTAAAGCACACGATACACTAAAAAAAAGTATTTTCGATACCGATACTCTGATGCGTTCACTTTGAGCAAGCGATTCCTAATATCTACACAAAAAAAATATCGAAAGATCGTATCGAAGATGCATGTATCTTTGACACTGCTCATGCCTGCCATGCAGTGGTAGTCCTGGAGGAGTAGCCTGTAGGGTTCGCCTGTACGCTACTATAGTGTCGAGGAACGTCGAAACTGTTCGCTGCCCGGCCGGGACCCGAGCCGCGAAGTCGTCAGCGAAGGCGCTCCTGAAAACAAGCAGCCACCGCCCGACCATTTTTGCTGTTGCCTGTGTGGGCGACGTTTCGAGGCCGCCGCTTCCCACGGGACGGGTGCGTGCCCGGAGCGCGTTGGCGAACGGAATCTCTCCTGCACCGAGTGTGTATACAGGCGAGGAATGGAAAGCCTGGGAGTGGTTCGTTCGCGAAGTACGTGTTGATGATCAAGGCTAAGGTGGTGACACGCAGACTGCACAAACAAGGAGCCCTCACAGAGCCGCGCTTGAGGAGCGGTGGTTCCGTCTGTTGTTATCCACGTTTTTGTTTCAGCTTCAGCCAGCCTAAAATTCCATGAAGCTAGTCGCCAAGCCGAAAATATAGGCTGGTCTTGACTCCACATGGCTCTGCAATGGCGACATATATTCCTTTCACTGCTGTCGCTCATTTCTTTCCGCTGCTGTTCTTTTCTTTTATTGCTGTGCCCCGGTTTTCATAACGGGAGACCGGCACCGGAGTGGGAAGACACAAAAATTTTCTCTTCGTCCGCACTGATCGAAATCGATCGATGGATAGATTAATTGACTGATTGATTGATTGACTGACTGATTGATTGATTGATTGATTGATTGATTGATTGATTGATTGATTGATTGATTGATTGATTGATTGATTGACCTACCGAACCATCGACTGGCTGACTGACTGCACATTACAGCCGGCAAATAGCGTCGGACATGAACCTGTGCTGCTTTTATGTGAAGAGGACTGGAATCTCGATTATCAAGCTGGTAATATCGTGAGCAAAACTCTGAATGAAATGGGTCATTCTACTGAACAGCACCTTCTGGATTATCAGTGCCTGTCAGATCACCCGCTTTCCAATGGGAGCCGTGCAGACATGTTGCTCAGCGGTCATCCGTGACAATGGAGAAGGTGAAAGGAGATGGCCGCCTAGCAGTCGGGGAGTCTTCCCTGGTAAGACGATAAACGCGGTGCTACAAGACACACAAAGTAAATTGTAGGATAATGTTACAGAGGCGTAAAACTGCAATGGTAGCGGCAGGGTTAAAGATGTGCTGAACTGACAAGGAGCAGTGGTGGGGTGGGCGCTTAGCAAAGGGAGCAGGTGCTATGCGAGAGATAGCACCGTGAGCGCAGAACGCAGTCTGCGCGGTAGGGGAGGTACGAGGACGGAGCAGAGAAGTGTAGAGTGATGTGGTACCCGTGAATCGGGAGATCTGGAACTATCTCATGAGAAGAGCTTCGACGTCGCAGACACAATCTGGGCATCGCGATTACCAGGAGTCGGCAAATACTTTGAACGAGGCGAAATCTATCGCAGTGGACGGGAAGCAGCAGAGACAGGCTGGCGCCTTGCGGGCCGCGCAGTATCTTCTTTAGGGGCCCCGCGGGAACTAATGGCTTCGGATTATAGGTGGCATCGAAGAAGGCAGTGCAATTGCGGAGGCCAAGACCAACAAAATGGTCAGTAGGAAGGCAAGGCAGAAAAAAAAAATAACATCAAGACCAGTTGCATAAACATGCAAGGGGCCAGACTGAGAGTGAGAGTGTTAAGAAAAGAGCAGCAGCTAAAGAAAAATAGGCGCATAAGTGCTGCGTATTAGACACACCTGCGGAATATGGAAGACTCTTCGTGTATGGATGGATATATACTTGGGTATGGTGCAACAGAACACCAACGGGGAACAAACGGGGACCGATTGCATGCTGATCCATCAAGGAACCAATTGACAAGCAATAAAGCCAACTTGTACGGACATGGCTAAGGGTAGCCTATGGACAACGAACAATTGCAGGCAAGATAAGCAAGACAACTATCTAGTAAAATGTCTTAATGATGACATAAAACAGATTGAGGAGACTGCAGAGATTATTCTATTCGTGGATATGAATGGCCACATCGAGGATCTGGACGAATACGGGAAGTCATTGTTTACACTCTGCGAGCAGAACAACCTTTTTATAGTAAACAGAGAGCCTAAATGCGAAAGCCCACTTACGTGGGAATTCCAATACAAACATTCGGCCACTGACTACCGTTAAAATCGCAGGAAAAAAATAGCATGTTCGCAAAAATGGGAGTAGAATAAGAAGCGAAGCGCAAAGTTTGGGAGCAGATTATAAACGTATTATATTCTGCAGCTGGACACCTGGTCAAAGTGAAATGCATGTAACACAACCGGAAAAGCAATTTGAAATGACCAACAAATACCAGCAGACATTGAGGAACACAAAGATACGCCCTCTGGAAAAGTGGAATTATAATCAGAACGACTCATCAGTACGAAAAGGAGACAAGTAAAAGAGGCAAACCACTGGAAAGGAAAGCGGAAGCAGCGAAGCTGGTGTAATATGGAAGTAAACAGGCCAGCGAACAACGGCGGATGCGTCCGGAAGAATACAGAGGGGCAAAGAAGGCAGCTCTCATAAGATGAAATCAAAGGAAAATGGGAATCATACCGACAAAAGAAACTGGAACTACAGATCTTCATCCAGGGTAAAATAAAACAGCCCAGCGATCGCTGTGTGTTCGAAGTTTGCGATATAACTAAGAGTGGGCAAAAAAAAAAAAAATCCGGAACAACTTATAAGGTTTTTTGGAGGTAAAAAGAATCAAGTAAAGCAGGAATAGATTCAAGATGCTGACGGAAACTGTGCAGAGAGGGACGACGCTCTGAATTCGTGAAGACGCTTTGAAATAAGGAGGCCCGAATTTCACTACTTTTCTTCTTACTGCTAATGGTTAATAGGCTTCCGCGTCACTAACTTCTTCCGTTACCTTTTCAAATCTAAGCTAATTCGATCGAGGCCTCACCATTCTGTGGTCGCTACAACCTTTCCAAAGGAGCGCATCATATGAATCCGATTTCATTTTTACTCTCACAATTGGGGCTCTTCCAGGTCCACTTCCTCCTCTCTCGTTTCCGGAATAAGGTACTCATGGTCCGTAAATTATTTCTCTCTGCGAGCTCTACTAATAACTCCTCCGTGCAATTTCTAGAGCCTATGCCATAGTCGCCTACCGCCTGGTCTCCGGCCAGCTTCTTAGGTATACCTTCGCATTGAAGTCGCCCATCAGTACAGTGTACTGTGATTTTGCTTTGTTCATTGCCGATTCCACGTCTTCATAGAAGCTTTCACGGTCTGGTCATCATGGCTGGATGTAAGCGCGTAGGTCTGCACCACCATCAGCTTGTACCTCTTACTGAGCCTAATTACGATAGCTACCACCATCTCGTTAACACTATAGATCTCCTCTACGTTGCCAGCCATATCCTGATTAATGAGAAATCCCAAACCTATTTCTCTTTTGTCCGCTAAACCACGACGCGACCGCCCCTTAGTACCGTATACGTCTCATATATCCTCCTAACCTCACTAAACCCTATGACATCCCATTTAACTTCCGCTAGTTCCTCGAACAGCACTGTTAAACTAGCCTCACTGGATAAGGTTCTAGCGATAAACGTTGCCAGGTTCAAATTCCAATGGCGGCCTGTCCGGAGTCAGAGATTCTTAGCAACCTCAGCTGCGTCACAGATCTGACCGCCGCCTTGATCAGTTGCTGCGCAGCCGCTGGGTTCTGAGGGCCGAGGGTTAATTGGTTTGTTCGTAGAGGGTTGTGGCCAAGTAATACACCAGGGTGGCCAAATCCTGCTCTGGTGAAGGAGTGAGCTGTCGGTTCTGGCCACAGAGATCAGGCCGCACCCCTGGCCTGATCTCGACACCAGGCTGAAGTATATATATATATTTTTGAATTCCGATAAAGAATTGCGCGGCACCGGGATTCGAATCCCGGCCCACTTGCACGCGAGGCGGATGCTCTATCTCTACGACATCGCTTCATTTATGCTACAGAAACTGTCAAATCGTGTGTTAATGATCTTTTCAAAGCCTTTCGAGAACACAGGTAAAACTGAGACTGGGCGATAGTTAGAAAAAGCGTTTTTGTCCTTACGTTTATGGATTGCCGTCCCCTTAGCTACTTGCGTGTCAGATGGAAAAACGCCAGTAGAAATTGCAATATTAAAGATATGTGAAATAACGGGCGCGGTCACGTCACAAATATTTAACGGGCCTAAAGTTTAAGTCATTGGCATCCCGACTATGCCTATACTTAAGGCCTTCGAAAACCCTGCTCACTTCTGCGGTCGAAGTAGGTTGAAAGAGGAGAGAATGCGGGGATTTGGGATACACGTAGGAGATACAGAAGTATTCGCTGTGTTACCTATATGTGCAAAAAAGGTCACTCAAGTGGTTCACAAGTTCCTCTCCTTTTAATATGGCATTATCAATGACAAAGTGATCAATACAGTTTGACATAAGCTTTTGGCTTAGGATTGTATTTTTTTTTCAAATAACATCCTTGTTATGTACGAAATCATTATCAAAAATATATCTGAAATACTCTTCTTCCGATTCCTAATTTCTCTGTTAAGATTATTTCTAAATTACTTCAATTCTCTGAACTACTGGTTGCTGGTTTATGGGGGTTTAACGTCCCAAAGCGACTCAGGCTATGAGAGACGCCGTAGTGAAGGGCTCCGGGAATTTTGAGCACCTGGGGTTCTTTCACGTGCACTGACATCGCACAGTGCACGGGCCTCTAGAATTTCGCCTCCATCGAAATTCGACCGCCGCGGCCGGAATCGAACCCGCGTCTTTCGGGCCAGCAGCCGAGCGCCATAACCACTGATCCTGTGAACTACTGTGGTCACGAAACTGAAGAAACGCCTGAAATATTTGTCTGATTTTGATCATTTTCAGCAGGCGTAAAGCAACCCAAGATTTTCTTGATTTTTTTACTCTTGTAAAATGATTTCTTTGCAAAATAGACATAAAAGCACTGTTCGAAAAGTTCGATGAACTTATCATAGGACGCACAGACATCTGTAATCGCCAATACTTTGCTCCAATCAACATGCATAATGTTCTCTCTGAAATTTTCTAACTTGAATGTTCATATATCGCGATAAGTTATTGCTGCAGCTTCCCGTTTCTCGATTGGTTGCAGGCTTGCCATCATTAAGGCAATGTGCATATTATCGCTCAAGTCAAACCTTAAGACTTTGGGGGTAACTTTTCGACACGAGAATTTGTGATAAATGTGTTTAGTAAAGATACACATGAGGTCGCAATTCATGTTGGGTATGCTATTTCATTTTAAAGCTGTTGCAGCATAGCAGTAGTAGTAGATCCGTAGCGGGTCCGGAGTTCTTTACGACATCATTATTCAAATCGCCACCTTTTGCATGCGAAAGAAAATTGCTAAGGAAGTTAAGAAACGCGGGGATACAGTGATTTGGTGATCTGTATACACAATTCCAAATATGTTCTTGCCGTTTCTAATGCACAAAATTCCATAGTCAAATGTGGCCGTAATAAATTCAGTAAGTAACATGTCATCTGCAATGACAACACCACCACCTCGACTGTCCTGCCGATTCAAGTAGAAATGGCTATATCCCGGGAGCACAAAATGCTGAGTATTCTTATTGTACCCAGTTTCGGTAAATATCGGAACATAAAAATTAATACCACTGGGATCCAAAAGCAGCAGTACGTCGTCCTGTTTTTGCCGGACGGACCTTTGAATTTAAATGGAAAAGTTACCCATTTTCTTGCCTGCTTGCTTCTTACGATATGCGCAAGTTCTTCCGGGGGAGCCGCCCCGGTGGCTGAGTGGGTATGGCGCTCGGCTGCTGGCCCGAAAGACGCGGGTTCGATCCCGTCCACGGCGGTCGAATTTCGATGGAGGCGAAATTCTAGAGGCCCGTGTACTGTGCGATGTCAGTGCAGGTTAAAGAACCCCAGGTATGGTCTGAGTCGCATTGGGACGTTAAACCCTCATAAACCAAACTAAACCAAATCTTCCGGGGGAATACGGTCTTTAGCCATTCTCGGGAGTGCAAATGTTTTCATGGCCAGCTTAAAAGCCTCGGTCAGTGCCTGCTCTAATCTTATCAATTTCCCTCTCATGCCAAGGCGGGAGACATGTCGGTTCAACGCGCAAAAATGGATCCATCCCTTGTCTACATGTACTTGCACGCGTACAGCCTTCGTCACCCCTGTGCAGAGCGCTCGAGCAGTGCGCACCAGATGATAAAAACTCACATTACCGGGCAGCGCGCGGCTTTCGCGTAAAGTGCACGTGCCCACTTGTCTTCTAGGTTTGCGCGTCTCTACTTCCGCGCTAGCACTGCCTGTAAAATCCTGCAGCTATGGCGAGGTGTCAGTTTGTTTGCAGGACAACGCGCCGGTCGAGCGCTCTACACAAGAGTGACGCAGACTGTGTACTCTCGCTTTCGTGCGATACCCGCTCCGAGCAGTTTTTTCATAAATGGACAGAGGTGCTCGTTTACGCAGATGGGTGGGCCCTGTGGCGCATCTTGTTGCGCTTCTTGGAATGATGAAGCCAACACCAGAGTTGCATTGGTCAGCCTCCTCTTTCGCGCTTTTTCTATAGCACCTGGTCAGGCTTATCGCGTCTTTGAAACTGTACGAATTGAGTTTGTTCCTTGCCTTTTGTGGATACTCTGTGGCACACATGAATGTCAGAACGTGATATGGGCTCACCTACAGCATCGCCTATCTTGATCAGGATGTCTGGAAGGCATCTGGTTCGTGCACAGCCCCTTTGATTTCCACATTCTTGTTATGCGCGAATACTGTTCCGATTTTACGAGAATTGTTTGACAATAAAAAAAGTAGGCCTTGTTCAAGCATGTTAACTCTTTGCTGAAGCGTTCCATTTTCATTCTTCAAGGCGTTCTTTTAAGCAACTACAGCTGATGCCTGACGGTTGGCATGTATTTTCAAAGCTTGTGCTGATAAATTCAATTCTCTTCTTAATTTACTCCAATTCGCCACGAACTTAGCGTTCATCCATACACATGTTCCTATCAATTGCTGCCTAGAATGCTTTGAATTTAGAATTAAGCTCATCCTTGAGATCCGGAAAAAGCTTTACGACCTCTTGATACTGGGTCCCTCATAGCCTGAGTCGCTTTGGGCCGTTAAACCCAAATAAACAAAAACAATCTTTCTTCATACTAAATCAGAGTGGCAGATTAAGAGAGCAGCACAACGAACATGCAGTCTTATTTGGCAGCAGTTACAGCGGAGTAGCACGAAAATGAAATAGTAAAAGGGAAGACAAAAAATGGGTCTAACCTGCAATGTGCGGAAGATGTGGCTAAGTACAGCGCGTATCAACGTCACCGCTGTCAATGCCGCTTCCAGGAAATGCGTTGAATTTATGTGTTCAAGAATGACTACGTGGTTGGGCCGGCACGTGATCTGTCTTGATGACTAGGCGTGCAGTTCGGTCGAAATGCTCAGCGTTATGTGGTTGCTGCCTGGTCTGGTGATGGTTGTCCCAATAGATGACGGACGACGATAAAGGTGGATTCACGGAAGACACCGTTCGCGGTCATCCAGCGATGATCCAGGCTCTGTGGGTCGGCTCGCTGCAATGTGCAGGAGATGTGGTTAGATAAAGAAGGTCACATCTCCCAACAATGCTGCGTCTAGAAAATGCGCTGAATTTATATGTTCAGGAATGACTGAATGTCGAATCCCCACTCTAATTAAAGCGCAGGCTGCAGGTTTAGATTTCAGGTTACATGCAATGGCGCGAATAAAATTCACCTTTATCGCTACTCGCATGCCCCGTAAACTCTTGACGCCGAATGCTTGTGCCATGCAGTCTAAGGCATGCGTGGGTGAGTGCAACTCATGTGCTCGGGGCCGCGATGTCGAGCTTAACCACAAGCTTGCACAGCGCAGCCGCCCACACGGGCTCTCGCGACTAACAAGCAGTCCGAGCCCATCGAGGAACACCACGCGAAGCCTCACGTGCACGGGGCATGTGTTCCTACTACTTAGTGTGGTGTGCCCTATACGTTTTAATGCAATCAAGAACAACTAAAGCTTAAAAAACAAGAACTTATAAGAAACATTTAAAGGACGCATGCAAACGCTTTTAACCGCAAGAGAAAATCTGCCATTGCGACTTAGTCCCCCAACTAAACTAAGCAAGAAGTTGCTTACTTTAGTCGAGTAACAGCGAGCGCGTTCGGTAATGAACGCGTTAATGCGAAAGCCCGAGAACTTAATGATCGGACACCATCGGAAGAGAACCCAGGCGAACAAACATAAACACTGAAGTATATACATCGCAGCGCTTGAGCATTACAGTGATAGCAGGAGATACTTCCCCCACCACAGCCAATTCCCTTAACCGAGATGAAGCCGTCACATGGAGGCCGCTGCAAACTATTTCCTTCCCATGTCCATTTACCCTTCACCTCTTCCACACAAGGGAACAACCCCCCCCCCCCCCCCCCCCTTCTTTTTTAATTCAAAGACTTGCCATGTGGCATAAAAGAGGCTGCCGATAAGCTGAAGAAGTCGTGGAGGCTGTTCTCTTCGAAAAATATGAGAAGACTCCTGCTTAGCGTTGTCGGTTAGCCACAAGGAAAGGTATTTCTCCCTTGTAGCTGTAGGTCCAATGTTCGGTAACAGTGTCCTAGAACACTGCACTTCTGCGGACAAAGCCCGCAGCGCCCACAGTCTACCACTACACCTGAAAACTCCCGCGGCTCCCCTCCCCTACATCGCCGACAGTTCTCGAGGCCGTGCTGCCCTCCAGCGATGCTTTCCAAAGTTGCACCAGACGCCCGTCGAAGCGCCAAAAAGGAACAATTCACAAGATAGTTTACAGACCTTTTCGCAGATAGTTCGGGCGGTGGTTGCCATGCAGAACGCTGGGCTGCTGTAGCTGCGGAAGCAGCGAAATTGAAGAGAACTGAGCCTAGAGACTCGCGCACGCTGTTCACACAGTTCAGAAGCCACGTGTGTATAATGCAGGTGCATGTGAATGTCTGTATTTCATACTTCCGTGGAGACACTTGCTGAAATATTTACTTCCAGTAAATATACTTCCGAAGGCAGCGAAGCTCACGAGGTATCCAAAAACACAGGAAATTGATTAAATTTTCTCACAAGCGACCACCAAATAAAGTGCTTGTAGAGTCATGCACCATGCACATAACCTCTGCATCGACCCACTTCGCGAGGATGTACGGTACTTGCAACACGCATTGCGGTGTAGTGAAAAGTGCATGCATGCGAATAAGATGCATATATGCTTTTAAGACCTCGACCATACAAGAAGCTTGGGAGAACGCAAGCATTATCTTAATTCATAAGAAATGAGACGCCAAGGACTTGAAAAATGCATACAAGGTATTTACTAAAGTAATAGCTGGTAGATTCAGGGCAACCTTTGACTTTAATCTGCCAGATGATCAGGCAGGCTTTCATAAAGGATATTCCACACTAGATCATATTCGCACTATCAATCAGGTGATAGACAAATGCGCGGAATATAACCAACCCCTATATTTAGCCTTCATTGATTACGAGAAAGCATTCCACTCAGTGGAAAGCTCAGCAGTCATATAGGCATTGCGGAATCAGGGTGTAGAACAGCCGTATGTCAAAATACTGGAAGATATATATATATATATATATATATATATATATATATATATATATATATATATATATATATATATATATATATATATATATATATATATATATATATATATATATATATATATATATATATATATATATATATATATATATATATATATATATAGCACCTGCACAGCTACCATAGTCCTCCTTAAAGTATGCTGTAAAGTTCCAATAAGGAAGGGCTTCAGGCAAGGAGACACGATCTCGCCAATGCTATTCACCACCTGTTTACAGGAGGTATTCCGAGGCATGAATTGGGAACAGTTGGGAATAAGAGTTAATGCAGAATGCCTAAATAATCTGCGATTCGCTGATGACATTGCCTTTTTGCTGAGTCACTCACGAGATGAACTGCAAAGCATGATTGATGATTTAGACAGGCAGAGCAGAACGGTGGGTCTAAAAATTAACACGCGGAAGACCAAAGTAATGTTCAACAGTCTAGCAAGGAAACAACAGTTCACAATTGGAACCGAGGTGCTGGAAGTGGTAAAGGAATACGTCTATTTAGGGCAGGTAGTAACAGCTGATCCGGATCATGAGAGGGAAATAACTAGAAGGATAAGAATGAGGTGGAGCGCATATGGCAGGTTCTCTCAGATCATGAATAGCCGTTTACCAATATCCTTAAAGAGAAAAGTGTACAACAGCTGTATCTTAAGGTGGGTTCAGATGAGCGGACGGGATCGCGGACGGTCCGCGCGGTTATCGTGACACGTGACCACGCATTCGCGAGTCGGTCCGGACGTCGAGCATTCACACGAATGCAGCGGACAATCCGCGCGTTCTCTCTCACTCAGCGGGCTTGCTCTGCTGCGCGGCTCTGTTTGCTTGCCTCCCTGGCCGCTCTAAATTTGTTACGTTCATTTCGAAACGTCGGGCGCTTATTTCCAAACAGCGCCTTCAAGACTCCTGCGTAGAGAATCGTAACAAAGTAAAATGCATCGTAAGGGCAAATTTGAAAGCACACTTATTTCGAAGGTTTCAGTACAAGAAACTAAAACATTTCTTACCGACTGTGTACGGGGCCGACTCATGATGTCGTACATCCATTTCCGTGGTGATCTTTTGCGACAACCTATTCCTTAGTGCCACGTTGAGGTGGTCAGCGTGTTCAATATTCCATATAGGTTGGCAGCTCTCAACGCGCGCTAAAAACGTGACGGGCGCTTCGTGACTGAACGCCTTCTTTCCAACTTCACTCGTATTAGCAGAAACGGCAAAAAAAAGCGGGCACTCACGGAGGGCTGACCAGCTCAGACACGCAGTAAAGACGCAGTGCAGCAAATGCGTAGTGAACAACGCATTAAACGAAACACGAAAGGGGGGCACACAATGCTGCACTCGCGATGCAAACACGGCGAAAAGCGCGCCAAAACGAAAGGCGCCAGCATCGAGCAGAGCCGACGTCATTCCGGATAGCTAGCCAGACGAGCGCTCGAGCCAACGTCGACGGAACTAGAAGCAAAAAAGAGCAAGAACAATCCCGGTCCGCCACCAAGCCCGCGGACTGAAAAAGGCGCCCGGACCATCCACGATCCTGTCTGCTCGCCTGAACCCACCTTTACCGGTACTCACCTACGGGGCAGAAACGTGGAGGCTAACGAAAAGGGTTCAGCTTAAGTAAAGGACAACGCAGCGAGCCATGGAAAGAAAAATGATAGGAGTAACGTTAAGAGACCGGAAGCGGGCAGAGCGGGTGAGGGAACAAACGCGGGTTAATGATTGATAATCCGGGCCGGGAACGTTTCCCGGCCACGAGTGAAAGACAACACGCCAGTCGAGGGCATACCACGCACTGACTAGCCGAGTCATGCGTGCCTTTTTATTGACCGACGCAGTGGCGCCCTCCAGTGATCAATAACGTCACATCCCTCCCGCCCCAAGTTAAAACAAACAAAACAAACAATTATAAGGTGATTAAGTGTAACAATGACAGCACTTGAGTTATGGGGAGTAGCGCTGTACAGGCCGACGATCCCTGGTGCCTCGTCGGGGAGGCGTGGTGACAGGTGTTTGTCGAGGGGACGCTGTACCTTCTGCAACCTTTGGCTGCCTTGGTTCCTCAGTTGATACCCCTGGACAGGAGATTTCGGAACTCTCATCTCTGGATATGTCGGGACTGGGCCCACGAACGTTAGGGTCCGTGACTGTGCTGGACGGTGGGTTATGCTCAACCTGGGATAGTGGGTTCGCCTGCCGGAGATGATCATGTTGGCGCGTCCAACGTCGTCCGTCTGTCAGTTGGAGGTCCGATGAAAACGCTCCCGGGCTGTGACTACAGCCGGCACCCATGCAGGCCCTGGCCGGAAGTTTCTGGCGAATACCTGATCCCCAAGCAGTCCCTGAATCCGAGGTTTCGTTCGCTGGTCGCATCTGATCTTCTTGAGCTGTTTTTGCTGTACGATAACCCTTAGATCCGGTCGGAGAAGGTCCGTTGCAGTCATTTTTTGTCCCAGCAGTAGCTCTGTGGGACTGCATCCCGTGACTTCATGTGGTGTCGATAAGCCAGTAAGAAGCGTGCAATTTGTGCCCGAAGGTACCCAGGACCAGCCTTCTGCAACTTCTGCTTTACGGTCTGAACTGCACGTTCTGCAGCGCCATTAGACGCTGGATGGTACGGCGGTACCAGCATACGTCGCACCCCATTCTTCTTCAGGAATGTTGCATACAGGTCACTAATAAACGCTGGACCATTGTCGGACGCCACAATGTCGGGTAACACCTGGCTCGCGAACATGACTCTCAAGCACGCAATGGTGGCCTCTGCAGATGGCGAT
This sequence comes from Amblyomma americanum, assembly GCF_052857255.1. Classification (NCBI taxonomy): domain Eukaryota; kingdom Metazoa; phylum Arthropoda; class Arachnida; order Ixodida; family Ixodidae; genus Amblyomma; species Amblyomma americanum. The sequence goes on from NC_135498.1 coordinate 6,776,678, forward strand.
GAAACTGGGAACACCTCAATCCATTTAGAAAATGAATCCACTGCAATGAAAAAATAAGTTTTCCTGTATGGCCCCGCATAGTCCACATGAAGTTTTGACCAGGGTCTGTCCGGGGACGGCCAGGGCATGACGGGTATTGGCCGTGATGCTCGCTGCTGCTCCTGGCACGTTGAGCACCCCTGGACGGCAGCAACGATATCGTCATCCATTGCAGGCCACCATACGTGGCTCCGCAGGAGAGCAGGACTCTGGGACAGGTCTGACTGCTGCGAGCAAACTTAGTAGTGGCTTCTGGTCAGTGACGGCTTCGAACGGACGACCCCACAAGTACTGTCTGAACTTTGTGACCCCAAACACGAGCGCTAACGCTTCCTTGTCCAACTGGCTGTAGTTCTTTTCTGCAGCCGCCAGACTTCGAGACGCAAAAGCAATGGGACGCTCTTCCCCCGACGTCTCGCGCTGTGCCAAGACGGCCCCCAGCCCGTAAGGTGAGGCATCTGTGATCAGGACAGTCGGCCTTGCAGGGTCAAAATGTGCTAAAACTCTGGCGGACGTAAGCAGCTCTTTGCTTTTCCGGAAGGCTTGCTCCTCTTCAGACATCCAGCACCACCGGGCCCCTGCCCCCAACAAGCGGTTCAGAGGTGCAACACACTAGACAGGTTTGGCATGAACTGTCTATTAAAGTTGATCAGCCCAAGTAGCTCTGTAGCTCCTTCACATTCCGAGGCACTGGGGCTGCCAGCACGGCTTCGGTCTTGGTTGGGTTCGGTTGAAGACCGGCTGCATTGATGACGTGTCCTAGATACTCCACCTTAGGTACCAGGATCTCGCATTTAGAAAGCTTCAGCCGCAGCCTGGCTCTCCTCAGTCGCTCCGTGACTCGGCACACATTAGCCCAATGGTCGCTGTCGTTGGCGCCGCTCACCATTATATCGTCAAAGTATACCGTGACATGGTCAAGATTGTGCACAAGGTTCTCCATCTCGCGTTGAAACAAAGCCGGGGCTGACGACACTCGAAACGGAAGTCGGCTGAACTGGTACAAGCATTTCGGGGTGTTGAGAGTCTTCGTGCAGCTTAACCTGTTGGTATGCATCTCTCAGGTCGAGATTTGTAAACTTAGCGCCCCCGTAAGCCTTGCAAACAGCTCCTCGATGCGAGGGATTGGGAATGACTCCAACACCGTCACTGGGTTGACTGTCATATTGATGTCGCCGCACAGGCGAACGCGGCAATCCCGCTTTACTGCGGGAACGATGGGCGCGGCCCATTCGGACGTCTTTACAGGGCGGGTGACTCCCTCACGCTCCATCCTCTGCAACTCCTCGGCAACTCTGTCTCGTAGCGCGAACGGGACGACCCGCGATTTAAAAAATCTTGGCTTAGCACCCTCTTGAACGGTAATTTGGGCAGTCACGCCGTCAAGGGTGCCCAGTCCCTCCGAGAATACCTCATGGAATCGACTCACAACTTCTTCCATGGACGTCACCGCATTGACTGTTTCTGGTTTGCCGATTCCGAGCTGAAATTCTTTCATCCAACTTCTTCCGACAGTGTTGGGCATGGGCCGTTCACAACGAACAAAGGCAGTACACATTAGATCTCACCGAGCTCCACGGTTGCCACGAACTTGCCTACCACCGGCTTCGTGTCGCCGGAAAATCGTCCGAGCTGTACCTCCGATGTCTCCAGTCTCGCCGAGGGAAACAACTGCGTAAACTTCCTTTCGCTGATAGTTGACACACTGGCGCCGGTGTCAAGCTCCAGGTCCAACGTCACCCCATTGATGGAAACTTCAACACGCATTGGCTCTGGCCCGGCCGCTTGAAGCGTCCATAGGTCGTACGCTCCCTCCTTCTCCGGCCTGTATTCCGTCGATGCCAGCTCATCGTCCAGGTTGTGTACAGGTTTCGGTCCATTCCGGAACCTCGCCTTTGCAGTCTGTGACCGGCATACTCTGGCTAGATGACCTCTCTGCTCACACTTGAAGCAAACGCTGCTCATGTGACGGCATTGGGGTGCCCTATGATTCTCCCCACAGTGGAAACAAGACCCACTTGCCTGCTGCTTGGTTTTCACAACACTCTCAGACTCCTCGGATTGTACTACCGTCGCTTGAGGTAGCTGAGTACATAATGCACGGGAATCTTTCCGTGAAGCCACCATGGCAATGACGGTATTCTTTGCGGTCTCAAACTCCAAATCTGCCGTTTCCAGCAGCCGAGTCTGCATTGTGACATCGTTGATGCCGCTCACGATTTGGTCCCGCAGCATCCGCTCTCGAAACGATCGCGAACTTGCAGTCATCGGCAAGCTTCTTTAGTGATGCGATGAAGTCGCTAACTGACTATCCGTCCCGCCGGTGTCGAGAAAAAATCTTGAAACTTGCCACAACCTCCGATACCTTTGACGAGTAGTGCTTATTCTGAGCGTCGAAAATTGCAGCCAAGGTGGTGTCGGCAGGCTTCGTAGGGGCTAACAGGCTCCGCAGCAGCGAGTACGTTTCTGATCCACAGCACGTCAGAAATACAGCAGTCTTCTTCGCTTCAGCGATGTCTTTCGCTGCGAAGTACAGTTCCACTTGTTCACGATACTCGGTCCAATCCGACGTACCCACGTCGAATGGTTCCAGCTTCCCGACAACAGACATGCCTATACAGGGGGTGGATAACGTAGATGTGACCGTGGTTTATCGTTCGTCGCAACATTTCTCGGCCACGAGTGAAAGACAACACGCCAGTGGAGGGCATACCACGCACTGACTAGCCCAGTCATGCGTGCCTTTTATGCGAAGCATAATAGGGACACTACTTAGCTCAACCATAGCCCAGCCTGGCGCGGCCGCGACCACCAAGACTAACTCCCGCTCCTCCCGCCAGGGGCGCTGCAGCCGAGCACGTGGTCTGACGTCACGCCAGCTGTGGAGAAACGGGGCTCAACTCGCGCGGTCGCCGCGCAGCCGCGACCACCAAGGCTAACTCCCGCTCCTCCAGGAGATTGCTAAACAACGAAGAGACTAGCCTGACTTACGGGCAGGCGATACCGAATCCCTTTCACAAATCTATTATGCTTCGCATCCTAGGCTTAACCTTAGCTAAGCCAGACTTTTTTTTTTATTGACCGACGAGGTGGTGCCCTCTAGTGAGCAATAACGTCACATGACATACTAGTCGAAATCAAGAGGAAGAAATTGGCTTGGGCAGGGCATACGATGCGAAGGCAAGATAACCGCTGGTCCTTAAGGGTAATGGAGTGGATTCTAAGAGAAGGTAAGCGTAGCAGGAGGCGTCAGAAGGTTAGGTGGGCGGATGAGAATAAAAAGTTCGGGGGCGTAGGGTGGGCGCAGCTGGCAAAGGACAGGGTTAATTGGAAATACATGGGAGGGGCCTTTGCCCTGCAGTGGGTGTTGTCAGGCTGATGATGGTGATGATGATGCTTTTAAGACCGGATGACCGTCATCGAAGTCACTCTGAAATGCACTAGCGTGAAAATCAATCATTCTGAAGCGTCTGCATCACCCTCACCGCTTTTCTTTTGCGATGTCATCGCGATGCTTCCAATTTGTTGAAGTTCTTTCATTGATACTGTCGCACGCGACACGACACGGAACCTCACAACAATCCAGTTGAATATTACCATTTGTAGCGAAGTGATGCATATATACAGTCAAGCTCCGCTATAACGAAACGTTTTGTAACAAAATAATAAATACAAAGAAGGAATAGCCATTCGCTTTGAATGCTCCCATAGAAGCTCATGCATTTGATATGTCGCTTTTACAAAGTGACATTTTCCCGCAACGGGATGTAACGAACCTCCTGATATGCCGATTTGCAACGATGCCAATACTTGAGTACTGATTCAAATTTAACTGGCAAACTGAAATCACTGCTCTGTCGAGCAGTGCACCAAACACGAGTATACTTCTGCTGCCTCAAGCGGGGACTTCATGAAGAGCTTGTCTGAGCAATTCGTTAGCTTCGGCGCGTGGTTTGACGCAGGCGCTCCCTTCGCCGAAGATTTGGTGCACGGTGGCGGTGCGCACGGCCCGCTTCGCCTCGGTAGAGTCGCCAATGTCATTGCAGTTCCCCCGTTCTTTAATCTCCTCGCTGCACACGTCACACTGCGAGCGCGTTCTGGTTCTCTGGTCCCATGTGCAGTTTAGTTTCTGTTTGCGCAACGTCTCCACATAGTTAAACCATTTTGCAATGTGCTTGGTGTACTTGGCGGTATGCAGTTCCCGCGGCGGAAAACAAAAGCGGAAAACAATTTCCTTCGACTTCAAGGCGGCCGTCATCAAAGCCTTCGGTCTGGCGTATGCATTCTTCACAGAATTTTCACGTCTCACGGCCAAGTGTTGTGATCCGCGGGCTCTTGAGCTTTGCGGCTTACTGGCGACGAAATCGCCGTCGTGCGCCTTCTTTTACACATCGGCTTCAGCACCTAGAAATCAGACCTAAAAGTCCTGAATAAGCATCTCAACATTATTGCTCCAAGACCCATTTTCTAGGTTCTGAAGCCCACGTGGGGCCGCGGACATGAGCGCGCGTTGGCGAGGCTAGCCATATTCGGTTCGTGGCGGGAGCTCGATGCGCGTGTTGAGGGGTCCCTCAATGCACATCGGCGGCATACTAAACGGCGGTTCTATGCGGAAGGTACGGCCCTTAGCATGCGACAAGTACAACCGAGGTCGCGTACCGTTACAACGAAGCAGAAGCTATAACGAAGAAATCATCGGATACCTTCGAGTTCATTATAACCAGGTTCAACTGAAATATGCCCAACTTTTGCGGTCAGCGAAAACGTTTTTGGGAACGGCAACATATCCACTTGTTTCCTAACCTGAGTTTCGTGCATTTTATCCTGCTCTTAAGTTTGCTCACGTGCAGTGGGTAGCGGAGACAGATGGACGGACGGACGGACGGACGGACGGACGGACGGACAGACAGACAGACAGACAGACAGACAGACAGACAGACAGACAGACAGACAGACAGACAGACGGACGGACGGACGGACGGACGGACGGACGGACGGACGGACAGACAGACAGACAGACAGACAGACAGACAGACAGACAGACAGACAGACAGACAGACAGACAGACAGACAGACAGACAGACAGACAGAAGGACGGACGGACGGACGGACGGACGGGTAAGCGAAAAAGCAAACGAGCGGGCGGGCAGACAGGCAGGCAGGCAGGCAACGGCTAAATGCCGGAAATGACCACTATAAGTGTTAGCGCACTAAAAACAACCGCATGCCGCTGGTGGGATCCGAACCCACGACCCAATGTAACGCTTGTCGATGTTCAGCCTGTTACTTTTTCCTGCTGCCTATTTACGGGCTCAAAATAGTCGCTCGGCTTTGACAATTGTGTGAAGGATGATCATCCATTTTTTTTGCTTCAACACTTAACTTGGATGAGGAGGAGGAGGAGGAGGAGGAGGAGGAGGAGGAGGAGGAGGAGGAGGAAAACTTTAATAAAGAAGAGGGCTTAGGCGCGGGTTGGGGTGACGTTCCCCTCCCCGCGGTGGGCTCCTCTTCTAGGCCGGACGCCAGGTGGTCGACCGGCGATGTCGTTCGGCGACCTCTTCGGCCCGCTCCGTGACTCGGATTTGAACCTCCGGGTCAGAGCTGAGCAGCGCGGCCTCCCACTGCGATTGGGTAGAGAGCTGCAGACTGTTCGACGGCTTGTCTTGATTACATGAGTATAGGATGTGTGGTGTGTGTGCCTTATGGTGTCTACAGAGAGAACAGACGGGGTTAAACTGCTCTGGGAACCATATGGAGTACATGTCCGTATTAAAGAAAGTGTCTGTTTGGAGCTGCCGCCAACTGACCTGTGCTTTACTTAGAGATCTATGTGGTTCTGGGAAGATTTGTCTTTCTTGAAGTGGGTAGTAATTTCTTTGTAGGTCGTCCCTCGCTCCTTGGCCGACCTGAGCTCGGGGTAGCGCACCTCCCGGTTAACTACGAATCCTCGGGCAAATTGGTGCGCCGCCTCGTTCCCAGGATGGCCCGAATTGGCGGGGACCCAGATCAATGTGATCTGGCGGGTATTGGAGATTTTTTGTAATAATTTGGTGGCTGAGGAGTGGGCCCTTCCTTTGGCAAAATTTCGAATAGCGGTTTTAGAGTCGCTGATGATGTATTTGGCAGTGGTGGAGGTAATGGCTAAAGATATGGCAGCTTCTCTGGCCTCCCCCGGAAATGTTTTTTTATCGATTGTCGCCGATTCGAGGGGAGAACCTCGATGATCGACAACTGCCAGGGAAAAGGCGTATCTGTCCGCATGTTCTTCCAGCTCCACATGCGCCGTGTCTTTCTGAACTGGAAATCTTTCGTGAAGTTTTTCTGTCCTAGCCTTTCTTCTGTCCGTATTGTAGAGTGGATGCATGTTTTGTTTTTGGGCAGATGGTGGACTATTAAGTGTTCGTGCACGTGTCTTGGAATTGGCAAAATGTGTGTACGGATTCCTTCATATTGTATCCCTGCCTTTTTTGGGATGAAACGTCCCGTTTCAGTGCCTGATAGTCTTTCGTATTGTGTGGTAAGGTGCGCTTCCATCATTTCCGCTAAGGTGTTATGAATTCCTAACTGTAGTAGTTTTTCATTTGGGGTATGACGGGGGAGGTTGAGCACAATTTTGTAGGATTGCCTAATTAGATCATCCAGGTCGTCTCTTTCTCTCACTGAGGGTGACATATGATGTAGAGTAGATGACTCTGCTAAGAACGAAGGCTTGGATTAGTTTCCTGGTCTCGGCTTCTTTGACTCATCCTCGCCTATTCGCGATGCGTCTGATGAGGAGGGAGATTTGGTTGACGGTGTTTCTCAGTTTCTTAATTAGTGTGTCGTTTTCTTGGTTTGACTGTATCAGCATTCCCAATATTCTTAGTGTTTCCACTTCTTGGATGGCTGCTCCTTCCGCGTAGATTTTGATCAACTTGGAAAATTACTCGGGGTACATGTGTTCAAAATGCGCGCCAACCAAGGACAATCCATTTCAGTCGAGCAGAATGTTTATAACACCGGTTTAACGAAAAAAAAAAAACCAAAACACATCAAGTTTCGAAAGTAAGTTAAAATTCTTTAAAGTTTTAAAGATGAATACGAGGTTGTATGTTTGGCGTTTAGTGTGCTAAAATAATAAATGCTGTCAAGATTAGTGCCGAAGAGACGACATGCTCGTAACACTGGATGAGCACAACTGGAAAACGTTCTCGTCGTACGCATTTTTGTGAAATAACTATAAAAGATATGAAATAGCTTGAATACTCGAGTTTATTATGAGTATTGAAGGTGTTTTAAAGGATCTTATCACAAAAGTTACCACCGGTTCTTTCTCAACATCTTTCAATGCGCTTATCGAAGTGAGCAAGCATTGTAGGAAGGACACCGCAACTGTCTCGAAATTCTGCTCTCTAGGAGGCATTTCGGCGCTTCTTAGACTTGTGGAAAAGCCAAAATACTCGGACATCTGCCTGAGCATCCTTGCCAACTGCTGTTTGGATGATAAAGCACGCGAACAGGTATGAATTAACCGCAGTGGCCAGCCTCTTGAGGCCGCGGTTACGGTTTCTAAGTTGTATCCTTCTATACCCTTTCTTTAAAAGGTCATAAAATACGACGGCTGTCGAAGTATCGGTAAGATTAATTTTCTGTTTACCTCGTTTGTCCAGCGCAAATCTTACACAAGATGCATATTCTTTCAGCGAGAATCCTGTCATGCATCGAAAAAGAAAGTGTCCGAAACCGGGCTTGCCGAGGGCTAGCCAATATAGGGATGACGAGCCGGGGGGCCAATGAAGTTTATCGCTGCAAAGCCGTTGAGCATATAGTCACATTCCTGACATCACCTATATCCTGCGAGGGCCAAGTTACGGCGCTGCGAGCCGTGAGGTAAGTGTTTTTAGGGCAGCATTCGCATGTAGTTTCGGTTCTGCTGTTCCTCGCGTATGGGTGCACAGAAAAGTGATGCGTGGTTGCGCGGTGTGTTGAATATTTCCAGAATTCTTGGAAATTCTCCGGAATGTCGTGATGAGTTGATCAGCTATAAAGCACCTGCCGCTGCCGCGAAATTCCTGCCAACCGAGTCTCTTCAGAAACCTGCCCTTCAAGCACTTGCATCATTAACGCAGTCGTGTAGCTTGGAATGCGCTTTACAGGTAGGCAAATAATCCTGTTTTTAACCATCATGCTCTCCATGTGACGTGTAAAAAATGATCAAAGCTGAGGTTAAATGATTCCCGTTTAAAACCTGAACTGCATACTCCTTAATTGCGTTTGATACCGTGTACGCCTGGTGTAGCATCTCACACCCGTCTGGCTGTTTTCTTTTTGTGAGGTTTCATTCAACCAGTGCACACTGCTGCGATGATTTCCTTGGGATGTAGTAAGATGGCTGCAGACACGAATGACCGTCTTTGCGTCATCTCGAATTAGACCTTTGTAAACTGTATAATTGTATATTTTGCATGAGCACCAGTGCAGCTCACTGGTAAAATGTTCTTTCACCCTCTGTGTAGTGTACCAAATGTTGCTTTGTTGCTAGAGGCAGGCATGATTGTTTTGTTCCCAATTAGATCTTACATGGAGGTGGAGTTAGGTACATGGTGAATTTCATCGACTACCAGGTTTTGTCAGGAACCTTGCCTAGCTTTTTTCATTGTAAACAAATAACGCTGTGGTGCTGTGTGTAGCACTGTACTGTACTGGGGGAGGTTTTTGGCTTCTGTCCAGAGAGGTGTCATAGCTATGCTTTGTGACGGCCTTGTGTACCAGCAGTAAGGACTCGCTGTGGAGGATGTGATTCCATTTTTCTCATTTGAATGAGGCCGGTGTCAGCACTAAATGGAGCTGGGGGCAAGAGTCACTTCTGTGCATTTTAGTGCAGAGAAGCCAGCCGTGTAAAACGATGAATATCTGTTGTATGGGCAACAATAATAGAACACAGTGCAAATGTCATAGTGGTTTCATGTACGTGTATTGATCATTTGCTGTTAACAGCCCATGAGCCAAGGAAGGCAGTTATCTTTTCTGTGCACTTCATTTTATTCATATTATCACAGCTGTTGCAAATGGTTGTCTTTGTATATCGTCTTATTGTTGTGTGCAGCCTTTTGTCCTATCCACCGAACTTGATTCAAAATATTATATTCACCTGTTTCTCCCTCTGTGGAGGCTTGCATGTGTGCGTTTGTGGAGCTCTGTATTCATAATTTAAATATGCAGTCTCATCTGTGAATGCTTGTCATGCCTTTCCTGTTCTGTTTGTTACATCTTGTTTAAACTGCTGACAAAACTCTTTTCAGCTCTCCAAGACACAATAAGCAAACACAGAATATTTTTAGAATCTTTAATGCACTTGGTGGCCTATGCCTACCCCAAGTGTGACCGTGGTTACTGTCAGCATATCAATGCCTTTGTTGGTGTGTTTGCACACACACCCGTAATGATATGTTTATGATTTGTGTATGCCAGCAAGTCTCCAAGTGCACTGTTCCGTATTCACATTAAGCAAGCTGCAATGAGCTGTGGTCATCACAGAGCCTGTCACTGCAGTTTTTTGAATGGCACTCATTCATCCTGGATACATTGCTCTGAGCCAGACACAGTGATATTTTGCATTTGTCTTAGTGAGCAGTTTGCATGTGCAGTTGACACAAGAACATAATACACTGGACACGAGTACCCAATCTACATGTTCAAGTTATGTTTACAGAGAGTGCAGCTTTTTCCAAACAGTTAGTGAAAATTTGGTAATTGCACTTGTTATGATTAAGGTGTAAACAAAAATTATATTATGCCAGCAGTAATAGTAGGTACAGTCTTTATATGAGTGAATGCAGTAATTACCACATGTTACCACCCACATTGTTCTGTAACAATGAAGGAATGATGCCTGTGTATGTGGGGATTAAAGAAGACATTAGTTGGTATGTGGTTCTCTATAATTTTGTCCAGTTTTTTGTCTTTTACTCTGTTTGCACAAAATGTTTAGGTTCGTTTGACATCCATCCAAAGTACTTGAAATGCAGTCAGGACGTACGGGGGATTACTGTCAATAATGTTGACTCATTGTTGACCGACTCTGTGCTGGTGTGCAGCAGTGTTGTCTGTGTTTTCCACTTTGTTTATTGCATGTAATTACCAATAAAGACGTGACAGTATTTCTACTCTTGTAATGCTCTGTAATTTAAATCTTAAATGTTGTCCCAGGTGAAAGATGCTGAGGGTTTCAAGTCCTTAGTAAAGCTTCTGCAATCTTCAGACGTTGCAGTGCTGGAGTCTGCTTTAGCAGCACTTGTCAACCTTTCGGTCGTGGGGGACATGCGCGCTGATCTTGGCGCCGCTCAGGTTGTGGCTGCTCTGGTCAAGCTACTTGGTGACTACAAACTCTCCAAACCAAGTGAGCGTTCAGTCTTTTTACATTTCCACATCCCTTTCAGTGCGACAGATTAAATCGACTGCCTTTTGTGCATTAAAGGCAGATCCCCCAATTCCACTGAGGGCAACAGTTTGGATCTACAGGGGTGCATAAAATTTTCTTCCAAGTTGAGGCACCTGAATCCACTTGTGCAGGGACTGCAGCGGTGGCCTAGTGGTTGAGCATCCGCCTCGCATGCGGGAGGTGCGGGGTTCGATCCCCAGTGCCGCCAGGTACCCACCGGTGGTACAATGGGTACAAGCTTTCCCCTGGTCTGGTGCTCGGCTTCTTTAGGGTGAAATGCTTGGGAAATGGGTCTTTGCCCCACCTTGAGAAATGGAAAATACCTTGTGTCATGGCGCTCTGTGGCTTTAGATGCCCTTGCACCATAAAAATCCGTAATCATCATCATCATCACTTGTGCAGGGGAGCAGCATGTCCCAGAACCAAGCGCAATCAGTTGCACTATGCCTTTGATGGCCTGTCAACTCGTGAGGATGACAAGCACCAAGTGAGGGTAGCTTGTGCATTTTAAAAAGGTCCTTCATATCTAAAATGCTTCAGGTACTGGTGTGTAGGTTTTCCGCCAACAGTAAATTTAGTGGCAGTAGAAAATGCAAATGTTGGGTGAAATTTTTGTTGTGTTATGACATAGACAATCAAGGCCTTTAATGACCAGAAAACATGAAATTTGCAGAAGTACGTGACAAGGAACAAATAATAAAGTCTGCCGCACAAACAAAATGAGCATAACAAATCGATACATCGTTCAACTATTAGACGCCACTTTGCTTCATGTAAGTTATAATAAAAATATCATGCGTCTTTTAAATGTGAACATTCACTCAAAGAGTGCAAAGCAAAAGCGAAACAACTCCAGAAGTAAAAATTTTCTTTTCCTGGCCTTGAGGGCTGCAAAACTGCTGATCACTTGATCAAAATCAGTGTTGTTTGCCAGTTCACTTTCAATCAATAGTAACCACAGGTAATTTTTGTTTTGTAATTAATTAATAGTTTAATTATCTAAATGCATAAATATTGACTTTAGACAACAAATTACATTTGAAAAGTTGTCGAGCACCTTCAGAAGCCCCCATTCCATCATTTACGATAAGAAATCCTCACGTGTCACTTTTTTTCCCAGCTCCAAAGAAAGCCCGCGAAACACAAAAATAAACCATGTGACTAACACATTTGCGTACCACGATCGTGCTGCTCTCAAACGTGGTTTGAGCAAACGAAATCACTTGCAGCCTTGATTCGACGGCCCCGCAGCTGCGGCAGGCCGATATGTTGGCGGCGGCAACTCATACCGTCATGTATGCCAACTGGCTGATGCAGACGAGAGACCACCGCCAACATACCGGCCTGCCGCTGCTGCGGGGCCGTCGAGTCAAGGCTGCAGGTGATTTCATTTGCTCAAACCACGTTTGAGAGCAGCACGATCGTGGCACGCAAATGTGTTGGTCACATGGCTTATTTTTGTATTTCGTGGGTTTTCTTTGGAGCTGGGAAAAAAAAGACACACGTGAGGGTTTCTTATCGTAAATGATGGAATGGGGGTTTCTGAAGGTGCTCGACAACTTTTCAAATGTAATTTGTTGTCTAAAGTCAGTATTTATTCATTTAGATGATTAAACTTAATTAAACTGTTAATTTCTAAACAAAAAATTGCCTGTGGTGTGCGAGATGGCTGCCAGCAATAGGCAACTGGTTTCACTCGCCTGTCTGTAATAATTTATTTTTTAATTCTTGGCTCAAGTTAGCTGGGACACCCAGTATATGTAGCTGCAGGCCTAGTGAAAAGATGGGAAGGGACTCTACAAAATCCCACTCCATTTTAAATGCAGTGGTGGGACTGCTGCGCCATTTGCGCCAGCCCGAGCCATTCCATTAAACTTGCTACATGTGGCTACACATAGGCAGTTTTTGATGTTATTGTGCCAAGGCTGCCCCAAATTGCTATTGCAGCAACCAATAATACCACGGGCATTGGCATCCCATGCTTTTTTGCGTTATCACAGAATAATTCTTGGCATTCCTTCAAACACCTTTATCTCTGCCCATCTGCACCCTTCCGAGTGCTGCACCCCCGCACCTCCCTCGTGGCACCACTGATACTCTAGCACCACTGTGCTTAAGTGACTGGTGATTAATGCATTCCAGCTGGCAGAGCAAGTGTAGCATTAAGACGACCAGTAAGGTGTTCTACTAACGGTTTTGATGATGATTATGGATTTTTATGGCGCAATGGCATCTATGGCCAAAGAGCACCATGACACAAGGTATTTTTGACTTCTCAAGGTGGGGTCAAAGACCCATTTTCCAAGCATTTTATCCTAAAGAAGCCGAGCACCAGACCAGGGGAAAGCTTGTACCCATTGTATCACCGGTGGGTAACCAGCGGCACTGGGGATCGAACCCCGCACCTCCTGCATGCGAGGCGGATGCTCAACCACTCGGCCACCGCTGCGGTCTGACAAACGGTTTTGAAAGGCACATTTGCCCACAAAGCTCATTGGCTGCTTTCAGGTGTGTTTTAAAAGTGCAGGAAAGTGGTTCATTTCTCGTCACTTGTAGTGCTGCTTGGTCACAGTTGTAGCACTTGGGAGGAACTTTATGAACTTTATGTGCTATTTCCTGTGCTGATGAGACCATCAATGTGACCTGAAGGTTACATTTTATCAGAAGCACCTGACTTTGCTCTTTTGCCTTTTCTGGTAGTGTCCAAGTGCCTCACAAATGTCAGTTTGTCAAGAGCTACTCTTCATGAAAGATGGCAAAAATGGTAATTTTTACACTGGCTAGGTTTCCTGCTCATGAGCTTTCGTGATTGAGGGGTGAAGATGTGGGCAGCTCTCTTTAGACCATATTAATATTCTCACAAGGTGTACCCTAAAAATAAACCAGACATGCAGTGCAGCATTTTGCCATGGGCCTAGTCTATGTCGCTTCTTATTTGGAACTCTACTCTTTTTTTTTTACTTGCTTTCTCCCTTTTCCTCCAGGTTATGGAACGGTTTTTTCAACTCTGTGCCGCTACAGCCAGGACTGCATCAACCGATTTCGGATCCAGGATTCTGGTGGTCTTCCTCTGCTTGTGCAAACCCTTGCTGACAAGAGCAAGAAGGAGCTGTGGTCCTGTGCTGTCCGTGCCATTCTGCAGTACCGCTACCATGCTGAAGGCCTTGCAGTGCTTTGGAGCTTGGACCTTGCTCCCGTTCTTCTGGTACACATCAGGGACTACACAGAAACGCACAAGAAGGACCAGCATGCAGTAGGAAAGTCTGAATTGGTGAGCAAAACAGCAGCCAGTCCAGATGATACAAATGCATCAGAGACTTTAGAAGACAGTGACGATGGTAGCGATAGTGGGGAACGCAGAGAAACAATCTTACATGGTAGCTCTTCTGAAAAGACGTCCAGTGCTAGAAAAGTTGGTGTTATGAATAAGGAACAAGCGGATGCAACTACTGGGAAAAGTACTAGTAAACATGGCGCCACGGTGCAAATTTTTGTGGCGAATATTGAAGATGCTGAATCTGTGGACCAGGAGGGCAAAAATGAATGGGATGCATCTGAAACCAAGAGCACGGTTACAGATTATAATGACATTGTTGAGCAAGGTGCTCTGAATGAAGACGCAGGTTTGGAACTAAGTAGCTTCCAGGTTGCCAAGAACACTTTTTGCATACACAGTCCGAGTTACAGAGAGATCCAGAGCCAAAACTTTGAACCAGAGAGTGAGGGCTGCGGTGACGGGGGCTACCAGAGTATGCCAGTTTCACCTGACCAAGTCAAGCGTCCACTGTCACCAATGTTGGGAGCCCACAGCCCGCAGTCAACCGATAGTGGCTTGTGGTCGCCGTGCAGTTCTCCGCGTTGTGAATCACCGGTGAATGTGTCCTCTCCTGAACCTTTTTGCAGCTTCTCTCCAGTCTGTTCCGAAAGTGACAGCGATACAGAGGAGCCCGTTCCGTCTTGCATTAAAAATATGGTGGAATCAGTATGTCAGAACATTCCAAAGAGGACAGAGTTTATTAAGAGAAAACGCTCTTCAGTGTGCGAGGACCAAAGGAAGCCATCTTCAGGCACAGCAACAGGCTCAGATGCTCGTCCGCTGCACAGTGCGAAGCGACGCTGCCATCGCCGGGTCCTCTCTGAATCTGTAGGTCCTGTTGCCTACAAGGACCCACAAGAGATGCTGCTGGATGGGATGCTCAAAATACTGACATTCTTCACTGTGCAGAAAACGCCAGAGCACAAGCTGGGAGCCACTGGTCTCTTTGATGGACTGATGTGCTATATACAGCAAGTTCCAAACCCATTACCAAGAGCTGGCCATATTGTGAAGGGGATAACGTCTGACCTGCATTCATTCGAAGACATAGTGTGCAAAGGAGAGGTTCTGAAGCTGGTGGAGAGCATGATGCCATGTGGTTTGGTGGGATGTGAGCACTGCCGACAGTTTCGGGACCTTGGCAAGCATTGGCTGTCTAATCTGACCTGCACAGCCGAGTCGGGCTATGGCAGTGGTGTGTTGGCTCACTGCTTGCTGACATCGGGCAAAGAGCTTCAGAACTGCTGCTGCCTCACCATACCCCACATCGTCCAGTAAGTGCCTGTTATACAGCTTTCTTTGAGCATCGTAATGTGTGCAGTGGTTCAGTACGTCAGCACATTATGGTACAGATATGCAAAGTATGTGCACAGTAGGCATTTCAGTGGAAGCACTATATGCTAAGATGCTCCAGCAGTCCCAATTCCTCTCTGCACAATTGGTACACCGCAGTATATTCAATACTACCAGAGTGCCAAGCATGCATTGAATATCAGAACGCTGAACAGTCTTACAGGGCCTGGCTCAGGGTGGTACATCCTTCACCTGAAACAACTCCTACTTCTTTAATGATTGGATAATTCCCCCATACCAAGCTTCAAAAAGTTCTACAGTTATACTCAGTGGTGCAGGTCCTTGCAGTATATTGTCTTACATATGAAGGCACCAGTGGTCATTGACATCAATGACCTAAGGATACACCACCTTGTGCCAAAAATGTGGTTCACGCCTTAGTTGTTTGATGAAAGTATTTTTCTTTGTCCGACTTCCCACATATTCTTGGTTACTGTTTGACAAGAAATTACTACACGTGAAGATGGCGAAAACATTAATTTGTGTTCACAATGCAGTGGTTTTGCTGCTGCATACGAGCAGCTCCTCATGCGTAGCTGAGTGCCAGTCACTGTAGCATAGTGCCTTCCCAACAGCGTACGGCTTTCTTTTTGCACTGGGGCCATCATTGGCACACATGCACGCACACTTACACGCTTGTTTGTGAGAGGGCAAAACGTCGAGCTTCTAATCTCTTTAATATGATGCAAGCATTAGGGTGAAAATATACCAAATAAATTTCCCTTTGAACCAACCGCAATAGAGCTTCCTCCTGAAGAGAGCAAGTTTTAGCACCTTTCCAGTCATGCACGAAAGTTGTTTGGCAAAGCTATTTTGTATTTTGGCTCCAAGCTGTTGTGATAGTAGTGAAATGCCCCAACAGCCTTATCCTTTTTCCATAACTTGACAAAGTTAGAATTGGGCAAAAACTCGTCTTCTTAGGGACAGTTATTTTTTTTTGTTATTTTTGGTCAGCATCTGCATTTTCATGTTTCATCGACAACCCTTTCATTTCACGTATAAAATTCCCATGGTTTAATTTTTGACCACCTTAAAGCATAACAGGCACACTACCAGTCTTACACGGATTTGACCATTCTGCTTAGGCGTGTTTGCTTGCTGCACATGTAGACATGCAGCATTTCTTCGAGTCCCTGTCTGGGAAGCCTGGTTCCCTGGGTTCTACCGTACTGAAAAAAAAATTTTTGTTGGCTTGAACTCTTGCAGTGATAAGTCCATTCTGCGTCAGCTGCTGTTGGACTGCTCTGCGCTGGACGTTTTGCTGGACCTCCTGGAAGGTTACAGCAACGGTGCGAAGGAAGGTGGCCTCCGCCAAGTGGTAGACAGCCTCGCAACCCTCTGCACATCAATATCAGAAAAACCCAGCACATGCGTCGCTGCTTCTCAGAGTACTGCTAGTGCAGGCAATGCACGTTGTTGCCTTGAAGCATTCACTATGGATGTGCAGATACAAGTTGACGACGGAAGCATAGTCAGAGGAAACAGGCTTAGGCTAAGCGAAGCCAACGACTACTTCAAGGCGATGCTGGACGGTCATTTCATCGAGAAGAATCAGAAAGTTGTCATGTTCCGCAGTGCACACCGAAAACCGCTCAGCATTGTGATCCACTTCTTGCATGGATGCGACTTTCAGACGTGCGTATTCATGAGCAGCGAACTGTCGGTGAGTGTGCAGCTGGACGTGCTGGGATTGTGCGACCTCATGCTTCTGCCCAACCTGCAGAAGGAAACAGAGATCAGGGCGAAACAGAACCTGAAGCTGGAGAGCATCTGTGATGTGTACAGCAGGGCGCTGGAACTTGGGATGGTGGGTTTCCGCAAAGCTGCTCTGTGGTTTGTACTGACGGAGAAACTTGACTCTGAGCGTAGATGCAAGTGCTTATGTGAGTTAGTGGCAGGAAAGCATGGAGGCCAGGTCCTGGATGATATTTCCAGCCTGGTACGTCAGAACCTGCATGACAATACAGCTGCCATGCCCTGAACTTGTTTCCTTTTGACGTGTGTAAACTTGTGTGCATAAGCTTGTCAGATGCATGGAATGTAAAAAGTCATATGAATGCAGAGAAAAACCAAGTTTTAAATGACATTCTTTTTCTTTATCCTACAGTGTGCATGTGATGAATTGTCCCCTGAAGACAAGTGCAATGTTTCACTCAACCTGTTAAGCGTACCAATACATTTATAGTCATAAGCAAGAGCAGAGTGTGTGGTAGATGTACATAGCTGGTTCCTGGTGGAAGCATTTGTGGTAGCAGTGTATGGAGGAGTGCATTAGTGCAGGAGTGCATGTATGAAAACTTCCAGTGCCTCGGAACCCAATCCCTAACGTATGTCACTGCTTTTGCTCCTCAATGCCAACTCTCTTGAGGCATCCTGTCATGGGCACGAGCATTGGTGTCTGTGCAGTAATACAAAGCAACCCTGTGGGTGTTTTCTGCTGCCACGATCAGTGCAGTGTGCTCAGCAACTGTGACATGTAATTGGTGTTTTGATTCCCATCTTTTATCAGCAGCAGTTGGCGCAACCTTCACTCCAAGTTTAGCCGAAGGGGGTAACAGTGATTCTGAATAAGCGATTTCTTGCCTTTCAATAGTTTTTCTCACTACTTACCCAAAGCACGCCACCTTCAGCGATATCAATGCAAAAAATGTTCCTAACTGAAAACTCCCTCATTCACCTGCTGACCTAGGACTGCTGCTGCCCAGATAGACCTAAGCAGTATGGCACACAGGCCAGGGAATTTGAAGCACTCTTATCTGGATGCTGTATCTGTGTTTGAGAGCGACAGCTGTACGAATGTCATTCAGGAAGACGCAGAGTCTGTGCATGCCACACCCCCCACCACCTCATGACTGCCTACTGCACTTAGCTACTCCAAAACTGTCAATGCTGCTCCCCTGCACCACATGGTCACCACAAGGCTTAGCGACCAGTGACGCATGGTCATGCATGATGCACAGCCTATCCTATGCCGCTACCCTCCCACACTCCTACCAAGAGTTTTTAAATACACTAACAAGCAGGAGTATTTTGCGCCACCTCAATTTCTTCCCTCTCCGTTGCGCCTGCTTCCCTTGCTGCACCTGTCACGAGCGACTGTGTCTCACGCTGTGCGCAGCTCACACTTACCTTACACCCCTACCCTTACACAGCATTTCCCCACACCCTGTAACTGGTTAGTGCACTAGGGTACTGTATGAGTCTCTGCAAAAGACAATCACAAAGGCTTATCCTTGGTGGTAGTGCGAATGTAATGGCACCAGTGCTGCAGACATCCCACCTCCTACCATTCCCCCTACCACTAACCAACTCAGCTGTCATAGCAATTCGCATTACCACAAATGAAAATGTTTGCCCACTTTTTATTTCTATGTTTCATCATCAGGCTTCATAAGACGCTTTGAGCAGGTTTTTTATGCTTTCCTTCTGTGCTTTGCACCCTAGTCTAAATCCACTCCCTCCTGTGTATGCATTTCTTGTACTCCTGAGGCCATCATGTAGACTGAGCAAATGTTGAGCTTCCCTCTCAGTATGAACCAAATGAACAAACTCCTGGGTTGAGCGTGAGGAAATTTAGCATTTGTTTTACTGTGATTGCAGTTATTAAAATGAACAGAAAATAAAGTGTCCTGGCCTGTGTCATTTAGGTATAATGGGATTAAAACCAATCAAAAGTAAAAAAAAATTGCATAGCACAAAATACAAAGAAAAATAAGAAAAGAATTGTAGATAATGGGAGGTCAGAACAGGTAAGGGTGATGGGACTTAAAGGGAACAGCTAAGAAAAATATGTGCAGTAGAGAATGATAACTATTCTTCATGGGCTGGCTATTGAAACAATTATATATAGGAGATACTGTGGACCTGCTTAATGTTACCTCAGGCAGCCCACATGTTTTTCTTGGTATAACAGATAATGGAAATTTAAATCCCTTCTCCACCACTCCTTTCAAGACCTACACGGCCCACTTGGACATTTGCATAGGCCATCAGATGAACGTGTTATTTTGGAGTTTTGTGTTATGACATATACTACGCTGACACCATTTTTCAGAACCAAGGAAGTCCTTCATACAACAAGTTGCCATACAAACGCCTCTGCCAGTGTTCTTTGTCTTTTCTGTTTTGTTTTACACTGCCATGCATACACCAGTTCAAGTGAACAGTGTGTCGAGACTGTGTGTTGCCAACTGTCTGAAAGTGAGTGTGTGATTATGATGCCTTTCAAAGCTGAAAGTGTCCTCTAGACCAAACTTAAGAATATGCTTGCTTTTTCCTTCACCTGTCTTCATTCACAAAAACATTTCTCAGTGCTCATTTGAATGTGAATGGGCTCATGCAAACTCTCAAGGAGTCCCTTCGAGCGGTGCATTTGTGACAGCATTCAACACGACTTGCACACACTGTTGCCAACTGCCTCTACACACTAAGCTGTTAGGTGGCCTGTTACATGTTGGACAAACATGGAAGAAATTGCCTTAGCCCATTTTGAGTAACTGACCTAGGAAATGGCACTGAGGAAGCGGAACACATGTGCGTTAGAAGTGAGGTGTTGACAAAGTTATGGCTGGCCTTCCATATGACATGGTTAAGCGCGCTTTGCTCATCAGGCCCAAAAACACATTTATCAAGAACATGAGGCTGCTAAATGAACATTGCGAACATTGCGAGATTGTTTTTATGTGACGAAGGTGCAGTTCTCATAGATTGAGCTTGAACCCAAAACTGATTGATTCACTGAAGGCGTTGTGTGCAGGATTTCTGAAAGCATTTTGGAGTGATTACTAGGCTGCCTCGCATTATTCTTCCGATTTGTGCTTGTTGTATGACCTGTTTACTCTTAGTGCTTGCGTGCTCTTGTACAACCCCATAGCAACATGATAGCGTTAAAGGCCTCGTTCCCCAGAAAATGCGGTGTCAGCGTTACGAGTGAAAAATCATGAGCTTAACTCTGGCAGGTGGTGCCCACACAGCAACCCAGGAGGCAGGTGGGCCACCTAGGTCATCTCACCTTGTGGAGTCATCACAACCTGCCCACTGAATAGTGAACAAACTGCCCATCGTGGCAGTTAAAGGATTATAGACACATAATTTTATTGCGTGTTTTCTTCTTTGAAATGATGCGTTAGAAATTAGTATACTTGGATTACTGCACGGTATTTGCCTACGACTGCTAAATAATTTATAATTGAATTTCTTCTCTCGTGCTGTTTCGGTTTTGTCAACCGAACGATAGTTGCGACGTGCAGTTGGTGTTTAGGTCACATGCTGCACTAGAAAAACACTAATATAATTGCAGATACATAGTTTTAATTCACTACAACATTTAAACCAGCCTCTCTCAAGAC
The DNA here is from genome assembly GCF_052857255.1 of Amblyomma americanum. NCBI lineage: Eukaryota > Metazoa > Arthropoda > Arachnida > Ixodida > Ixodidae > Amblyomma > Amblyomma americanum. The sequence goes on from NC_135498.1 coordinate 6,797,154, forward strand.
CTGGAATGACAAGAAATGACTTATCAGCAATTATACATCAGATTTTTCATTCCTCACGAGACCTAAGCATCGACTACACGTCACAGCCCATCATTAAGCAGTTGAAACCGAAACTGAAACAGCATAAAAAAAATTCAATTAAAAATTATTTAGTGGTCGCAGACGAATACCACGGGGTGCTTAATGTATACCATTGCTTAACACATCGTTTGAAAGAAAAAAACACGCAACTAAAGATTTGGTGTCTATAGCCCTTTAAATTAATGATTGGTCGCTCGAGAAGAGCAACCTGGGCCACACAAGGCCCACCGCCGGGAGAATCACCCGTTGCAGGGCAGTGGCGCGACGCATCACTGCTGCACCACAGCACCAGGAGGGGTATGAGGAGGACTCCCAGGGATCTACGAATGTTAAGTAGAGAATGACCTTCTGCACATGTGGGAACTAACCCATTATGCTATGTTGCGTCATGCCCTTGAGGTGAAGCTCAAGTGTCCCCTCCTATTTTTCTGCCCGCTCCTCTTATGCTGGACAGACAAGGTCTCGTTATGCTTGTCTTGGGAAGGTGCTTGCTGTGGCGAAATAGAATTGACCTTCCCTGCAGGATAGCTAAGTCACATCCATGCCTGCTTCCAAAATGATGCCTACGCGGCACATATTAGCTTTTCTTGGTTCGGCCAGGCACACAGACCTCCTACATTGGATTGGCAGAAAAATTGGGGGCAATTTCAGTTGCAGATTAAGCATATTGGTGACCTAATGACTCACTAATATTCTGCACTGGTGAAGTCAGCCTGCCTTTTTCACTTGGCTGCTTGACACCTACAGGGATGGCAATGATGGATACATCTGTGGCATCTTCACAACAAATACTGCCTGCTATGTTTTTTTGCCGAAGTATCATGTATCTGGAAACTCTTAACTCACTTGGTTAGAAGTTGGCCCGGGAAGCGAGGGGTTGCAAAGTGAAATCTTAGCCGCTCAGTGCAAACTTATGTTTCTTGCTTTCTTGTGTGTACTTGAAGTGTTGTCCAGAATGTGCGGGACACTGCGATGTGCATTTGCGGGTCTCGTGGGTGCTTTTAAAAACACCAAGGATAAAGGAACCCAAGAAAAAGGCCAGAAGCACCCAATTTGCTGTGAAGGATAAGAGGGACACAGCGGCACTAACAAACAAAGAATTTCTTTGTTATGCTTTGATATTACAGCCACAATTTAAAAAGTGGTAGCAGCTCCTTGCAAAAGAATGCGTAGGGTGCTACTCACGGCACTAAAAATTGCACACAATGTTCTTAGCGTCACAAGAAATGTGCACACTGCTGAGTCCTCACTGGAAGGTGCGCACACAGGCAACACAACATCAACATGACTTAGCAACTCCTACATCTATGAACGACTTTGTGTAATGGAGGAAGGCGCGCAAATAGGCAGAATGCTCAATCTAAAAGGGATTAATCAAGAATGCTGAAATTAAGTGAAACAATGTAACCCACTTAAGTTCCAAAATTGTACTGCAGTAGACGTGTGTGTGTGTTTGTAAAAAAAGAAACAAACCAGAAACCCACATTTAAGATATCACTTCACCACCTCAGGTGCGAGAGAAAATAATGCAGTTGCCAAAACTCGTAAAATATCCTCTATATATGTGTGGCTGCCAAAAAGGATTACCAAGCTAAAGAAATGCTCACTTCACGTTGTCTACGGTGAAGTGAAACCCAGAAACAGGGCTAATTCACATCCAACAGAGACCACAACCTTAGTAAGGTGAGGATCGACAAGAGAAAACTATATCAAAATGATCGATTCTAAAACAATAAAAAAGGGAGAGTCAGGTACCAGCCAACAACCAACAATAATTAAGAAGTGCTGTGCTGTTTCAACAGTCAGTATACGAGCCTTCGGCAACACTGAAGTAAAAAAAAAAGCAGCGTGTTTTCGTTGAGACAGAAACATGAGCAGTAGAACGTTGATGGAAGAGTACAGTTCGTTGGCACAGCGTGTTACAATACTACCTACACCTACCACATATATATATAATATATATATGCCACAGTACAAAGACAGTGCAGTCTGTTGTCAAGTGAAATAAAAAATGTTCAAAAATGTGCTGTCACTATTCAGAATGCCAAAATTGCTAACAGCGCTTCACACTGCCCATTTCAATTTTTTTTTTTTTTTCCGAGCATGCTTTCCAGGAAAATGACACTTCCAGTTAATGCTGTTACCTATTATCAGAAAACAGTGCATTTACAAAACTGTGAACTTCTTCCTACAAGGCAGTACCGTGCGGTGTCAGCCAGGTTCAGTGCACAATATCAATAGGCTGTAAGCATTTCTACTTATCAGAAGTCACAGCCCTTGTCACTTTGGCATGGCCGTTCTATAATTGGTGCCAGTTTTGCAATCCTTCAAAAGCACATTTCCTATAAAAACGAAGGCTGACATCTCTCATAGCACAGATTACTCGCTCATTCCTCCCGTCTCCCAAAGCAGTGAGGCTGCTCTGTTCATATCATGCAGAAAACTGTTCCTTTCATTCATTCACCTTGCCGATGGCACTGCGAAGAGAAAACGCAATGTAAACTACAGAAGTTAAAAGCACATTGCTGAAAGGCTCCTGTGGAATTAAACAATACCTATGAATGACGAATCAAAGCGGAAAGCTCACAGCTGCAAGCTCACAGCCAAGATACAGACAAGTAATGCGGTACATGCGTATACATTGAAAAAGAACAAACACTGCCACATTTAAAATGCCAACAAAAGAATGATTGCAAGCTCTGCCGAGAAATACATTCAGCCACAATGCACTATCAAAGAAACTCTCAAGGCCACCAAACTAACATGTGGCACAACTTAACAGAACTCCCCTTAATGTCCACCATAAAAGAAAGCTACAATAAAAGCAGGCCCTCCTGCATGACAGCTGCTTTGCAACAAATGATGTTTCTTCTACTGCCCTGCTTGAAGTGTTGCAGTGGTTAAATGTTGTAAAGCTCTGCTTGTGACTGGTCACTGCTTGCATCTGCAATGCAGTTAAATATTTTGCCGTGAGCAGTCAAATCAAAAAGAAGGACCCCCAAAGAGTAAAGATGAGTTAGGCTTGCAGATAGATAAGGTGCAAGTCGCCAAGTAGGTGTACCAGCACTGACGCAGGCAGAAGCCCGAGCAGTCGTTGTGGGTGAGCAGTCCCCAAAAGTGACCACAATGCCACACTGGTTCTGCTCATTTGTTGCAAAGCAGCCATGCGCACCATCTAGGGTAAAGGAAAAGAAGGCTGCAAACAACTCATTAGTTACCCGATAGCTTGAACTGGAGTGGTAATAAAACACATGCTAATAAAAACGACGTTTCTGGGGGGAAAAGTTACACAGTGCAGTAGTACAAGACCGCTTACTGCAACTGAAGCCACTGCTACCGTCGTACACTACAGGTGAAACTTTCCAAACTGCATTGCACACAACTTCAATGCAACAGAATATACGTGTCGCAAAACTGTGCAGAGCATATTGGGCATTTCAACAAGAATGGGCTGCAGAAGAGCATTATAAAGTTTTGAACATGCTGCCCAGGATTGTCATTCAAATGTGCTCAGATTATCTCCTTCCATAAATTTGACTGGCCATAACCATTGCAATGCATAGCAGGACCAAACTGAGTAAAAGATTTTTCATGCTTTTGCTTACAAAGCTTGCAGCAGAAGATGGAGGTCATAGGAACATTCACTCTCGGTGAAAGGTCCGGGCAAACTTGGAAGACAACGAACTTTTCAAGGACACCTTACATTCAAGTTGAAATATTCTGACCCGCTACAGCCACAACAGATTAGAAAATTTTTCTTTATCTTCAGGCCCAGTAAAGTCCTGGAAGTTAAAATCATGCTTTGGGTTTCACTTGTAGCATGCCAACAAGCAAGAGACATTGGGGTCCTTGATCGTACCAGTCGAGATGCTACACTTTGAACTCTGGCCTTCCCCTGTGAATGTTTTTTTCTCACGAACTAGTGCGCACTCATTCTTCTTAGGAGCAATAAACTGGAGCTCTGGCATTAACTGATGCTGGTTCTCAGCAAATTATAAGTATTTCGTTTATCTGTCAGCCTACAGATGGCGCAACATCTGCAGGCCTAAAAAAATTTGGGCATGTAGCTCCTTGAGATCAGAAGCATGCGAGTGGGCTTGCAACTGGTCAGATAAAAGTACCCTGGAAGCATTAGCGGCAGCAGCAGCGACACCAGTCCAACCGCCTTTAGTGCGTGCACTAGTGCAGAAATGAAGACGGCACAGATAAAACGGCAACAACATGGCGCCCTTCAACCAAAGAGCTTTTCAAAGCAGGCATGGCAGTAGGGCTTGTCGTTCTGCTCCTTGAAGGTGCCCTTGTTCAGCTGGCCCAGGCAGAAGGCACAGACGAAGTGCTCTGGGTGGTATTTGCGGAACATGGCTGTGATACAGCGGCCTGTGATGGGCTTGTGGCAGCCAGCACAGAGGGACCCTCGCTTGGCGTGGTAGTGAGTTTCGCAGAAGGGCTGGCCCTCGTGGTCATAGAAGCTGCCGCCATTGAACGGTTGCCGGCAATCCTGCATGCGGGCCCACACAGCTGTAAGTTCTCAGGTATTTACAATTAAGCATAAATCTCAATATACAGGAGAACTTTTGTGCCTATACAAGCCCAAACAGATGCACACACTGGCACTCTCATCTGGTGCCATGAAATGCAAGCTCCCTGTGCAACGCTTCATTGCAGGAGAGAAAGCAAAGCACCTGTGGCTGTTGCTGACTGAGCTTTGAATTGTTTGCATATACACAAAAGCATTCTTTGTTGGTGCACTTTGCACTGCACTGCACAAAAAAAAAGAAGACAAATGAGATGGATGCCTTTCTAAACCAAATGGGGCTTCAATATGCTTCACTGCTACATCATGTCGAAACCAGTTTCCATTCCTGCATCCTCTTGATCTGTGGTAAATACTGATTTTTACATCACCGTAGTCTCGTTCTTAAAGTAAGCAACAAGCCCCTGCCTTTGGAGCCATATGTCTACATCATGGATGAGTACTGCTGCCCTGTCCTGCAGCTTGGCCTTTCAGAGCAGAGCCAGAGTAGTACTCTAAGCAAGCACTGTTTACAGAAACTTGATTACAGATCACAGGAGCTCCAGTAACTTGGGCAAAGAAAATTTTTTAAACGCCACGTCAGTACCTGGGAGGCTTGCACATCAACCCAAGAACCTCTCGCCTGAACTGCTTTATGACTCGGTGATTTTCTGACCTTACAAGTAGCTAGTTTCGCTCTATTGCTTGGAAAAATGTTTTTTTCTGTCCTTGTTCAGATGACTTTAGGGGCATGCAGATTTTCGTGTCACTGCAAAGTTAATTTCAGCTCCACAGTATATGCTCCTTTAACTGTGTAGGAGCTTTATTTCAAGCATTTCATGCATTAATATTGCAAGGGTCACACGCTGTGCTTACACGGCAGACAAAGCACTCTGGGTGCCACTGGCCATTCAGGGCTGAGATGTAGTTCTCTGTGATGGGTCGGTTGCAGCCACCACACTTGGGTGCAAAAAGCTCAAAGTAGTCATCACGGCAGTAGGGCTTGCCATCCTTTTCGTGGAAGCCTCCTTCGCCAAACTGGGTGCCACAGTGGGCACAGAAGAAGTGCTCCGGGTGCCATGTCTTGTCCAGGGCGGTCACACATTTCTGCATGAGAGGAGGACATATATGGGCATGCATGACGGTGGCTCCAGCAGCCAACAAAGCCAGCAAGGAATATCTATAATATAATCTCGTGTAAGGGTCGCACCCGTGTATGAGCCACACCCCGTTTTGGACTAGAGAATTGAGAAAAAAAATACAGCTATGTATATGCTTTTTTTTTTAAATTCACTTATGGGCCGCCCTACAAAATTAACACCCAAATAAAAAAATTGTGGCCCTTACACGACTTCATACGGTATATGCTTGCACTGTGTCAGCACTGGTCTGAAATTTCGGGCCTTGGCTTGACATGGAACATTCCAGACATTCCGCTCACCAGATGCATGCATCAAGAGAGGCAGCGTTGCATCTGCATATTTAGATATCTACAATGAGTAAAAAATAATACTTGTGTTTTTCTCCAACAAACACCCCTGATGTTAAAAGCTTGTACACACAAATAGGAAATCAGAGAGCTGTTTCTGCTGACCTCAAGTACACCCTGACATTCATTTTCTTATCAACCCATCGCGAGATAGTGCGTTAGAAGTACAGAAACAAATACTGCCAGCCTACTGGCGCTACCATAAAAGCACTGCCTACTGAAAGCATGTGAGGAGTACCATTTCTCATCTTTGGCTCTGGACAACTGGTGGGCATGAACACCATCGTACATATTCTTTCACAGAAGAATTCAGCCCCATAGGAATGTGTTCTCAAAAGCATGACTTCTGCCTCTGCAGGTAGAACTGTCGCCCATTTCTCCAGGTAACTGTCTTAGCTGTACGTTCACTGTGCATGCAATTTACAAGCGTTCAACATTCTCAGAACCTTTTCATAATAATAATAATAATAATAATAATAATAATAATAATAATAATAATAATAATGATAATAATAATAATAATAATAATAATAATAATAATAATAATAATTTCTTTATTTGTGTTGTAGGGTACACGATTGATACTGGAGGCCGGCAGTAAAAGCTGTCACAAACGACAGCTTGACAGAGACGCAGGCCCCCATGCACTTGGCAACGGTACAGCGGCAATGGTTATACGCAAAAAAAAAAAAGGCGCAATACACAGTACAGCTCACAGTACACCCTGATAAATAAATTTCATTTTTCTAGACAGGATACAACATAAAATTTTGTGATATACGGCGTAAATTAATAGGCAGAACATAGAATAGAACATAAAACTTGATGGATAGAACATAATATTATCGTGATTTAAGGCATGAAACAACGACAAATCAAATTCTATGAACTAATAAGAACAAAATGCACATGCGGTTATAGTATTGTAAGGCAAGAAAAGACAGTCATAATTACAGTTCACTCGTCAGGGGGAAATAGCATGGATACAATACAATAAAAACTGCTAGGTAAACATGGTCACTTGTTTCCTTCAGCCTATGCCATGCTGCACTTGTGATCACAATGTAGTGCAGAACACGTGCAAAATGAAACCAACAACATGGCGTCCTGCTTGTTGGACCAGCAGCTCTGAACTGGAAGCCATGAAGCTCCTGTTATGCATCAGTGCCGCTGAATCAAGTGCACACTTACATCCAGGATGGGGCCATTGCAGTAGGCACACCGAGGGGAGAAGATGTTGTGGTAGTCCGTCTCACAGTATGGCTCATTGTCCCGCTCAAAGAAATTCTTGGTGCCCAGCTCCTGGTTGCAGTGGGCACATGTGAAGTGCTCAGGGTGCCATGTCCGGCCCAGGGCAGTCACAACCTTAAAAAAAATATTGCAAATGGAAACTACAGTCTACAACTTGCCAATTCACAGCAGGTAAGCACAGTGAAACTGTAGCTAGATACTGTAAACGACTTAATTTTTGTTCTCTCAATATTGCATGAATTTGGCCAAAGTCACAGTTAAAGAATACAGCTGAGCCCACTTATAATGGCAGCAGCTATAACGAATGCGTGCTTATTACGAACGAGGGTGGAGCTACAGTCAAAATATGTAATTCTTAATTAGGGCTATGGCACTGCATCTCGTATAAAACAAACAACCATGGCCACACCACCCAGTTACATTGAACAAGGAGATGCTTTGAACTCGCCCCCCTGGTCAGAAAACTCACACTATCTGCCAGCGCAATTACTGGAGAGTGGCTCCCAGCTCCAGTGATACCCTTTCAGAAAGTGTCCACTCTCCAAAAAGCAATAAAAATAGCAGCATTGGAATTGCAGTTATCCGCTGGCCAAGCATGCCCCGACAACCTACTAGTTCAGTCAGTGCGTGTATGGCGGCTGGGAAAAGCATATTAAGTGGAAGCAGAAGCAGGGTAAGTGCACAGCAGGGGCAGCTTTGAAAGCGATACTACTGCACACAACTGGTGATCAACCAAGGACAGTGAATTGAGAAGTATTTAATACCAGACACAAGGTATGCCCTGCTGGCTCACCCGGTCACGCAGTGTGCATCACCTGCCCAAACGGATCTCCACATGTAGGAAGCACAGACGACAAATGTAGGTTCTGCGAGCACATATGCTGCAGTGCCTTCATCGCTGCATTCTTACAACTCCATCGAGGGTCGAAAACAGGGATGGAAACCTACCACCAGTAGCTGGCAATGCCTCGATTGCTATCGGTATTATCGCATCCCTAAAGCGGTTCGTACCTCCCTTTAGTGGCTGCAAACAGCAACCTTTGCCAATGAGGGACCCTACCCGAAGACAGACCTGTGTATTCTACTCTTATAACTACTTCACTTATATCTTGCTCATTTCCTGGCTGTACCTGATTTTAACACCAAAATGCACCATTTGACCTAAGGGTACACTAAAGGGGAATACTAAGTTCAGCTTGATTGAGAGATTGGAGTCCCGAGAAAGCACATACAGCCTCAACTTCATTACAACGAACAGCTACGAAATCGTAAAATAGTTTGATATAGCCGAAATTTGTAATATAAAACTTTGTTAAAAATGCACGCAAGGACAGTGCAATTTAGTCACTGAAGAGACAGCAACTAAAGTGATCTTTACTAGAGAAAAGGGGAGACATTTTCTGCTGTTTTAGCACTGTCTCGATTGTGCTCGCGGCGATTACAATCACCAAAAAAAAAAAAAAGTGCCAGTCAGGTTGGCTTTTCTGCACAAGATCCATGCACAACAGCAGCATGCCAAGCGCCAGCTAGGTTGGTTTCCCCGCACTACAGCCATGTCTTGTGAAAAGTAGTACGTCAGAGTCACGGTGTCAGAATGGGCCACGTGTGAACGAGGCCGTCGCACTGTGGAGCGCAAGTGGCGAGTATGAGGATTGGACTTCCGCCGCCCACCTAGAGATGGTGCTGGCTGTTGGTGCCAAAAGAATTGCGGGTTGCCGCAACGAGCACGCAGTAAATTAATTTTGCCTTTCGACGTCATGTAGCGCGTCATTTGCTCAGTTTAATTCTGTCTTTTCATGCTCGTTGTCAGCCGCGGCTAGTAACTTTGTGCTGTGGTTACTCCCAGTAAAGTAGCACATTTTATGTGCTGCTGGATAGCAGCTAGCTGTTTAGCTTGATCTACTTGCAGCTGCCGGCTATGCTTCCCATGTATTAACTTCAGCCGCAGAAAACTTTAAAAAAAAAATTGGAGATAATACGCCCAACTGAATCCTCTGAAGAATGTATAACTCAGTAATTTTTACACAATCTCCAGCATACAAATCAGGTGACACGCTAATTAACATGGATGTATTGTCTCACCCAATAGTCATTAAAAGGTTAACTGGCGATAGAGTATGCCTACTTGAAGAGAAAAAAAGCGCATGAGCTTAAAACCATGTGGTTTGTGGCATAAGCCGAGGTAGTTGCCTTTTCTATTCCATTAACTCTTGCTGCTGGTTCGCCGCTGCGGCTATGGGGATGCTGGGGCTCGCGCAATGCAGCGAGGAAGCTCTCGGTACTGACAAAGGGCAGTTTTTTTTTAATCACTGCTTATAAAGAGCTAAATGAGTGAGGCGGCCGGGTTCTTGACGGCAACTTGTGGGCGCTGTCTCCTAGGTGTCGGGAAAATATGCGGAGGCCTTGAAGCGCCCAGAAAGTTCTTCAAACGTCTCTTTAGAGAGTTCTGAAGGGCCTCGGGAATTCGAGATTGAAGTAGTTTGCCACCGCGCTTTTATAGTACTTTGGAATTCAACTGCAGCTGGTTCAAAGAAGCGAGTTGTTGCAAAAGACAGCACAGAGTCGGTTTCCCCATATTACTGTCGGAAGAGTAGAACTACTGCATAACGAGGAACTATACAATGTCGTCATCGTCAACCATGGCCAAGTACATGGCCGACTCAAGTCTCGTTGAGCACGAAACCAACCGCACACAAAAAATACACGCGGGGCGAGCAGACGACAAGACCTGCCTGCACGTGCTCGGTTGAAAATTGTCGCACCTATGAGGTGTAGCGCTGCTGATGTGCTGCACCTGCACCACGGAACTGGTTCTGCACCATGCTGGCACCAGCAACAGTTTTTCAGGATTGGTGCCGTGAACCAGCTCTGAATTGAATACAACTACAGTAAAACCTCACTACAAGCGACACTCAAGGGACCTGAGAAAGATGTCTCTTGTAAACAAAATTTCTAAAAATATTGAGGAGTCGGGCTAGAACAGTTTATTGCACATCAGGACATAAGTGCACTTAAACACATTCACACACATTACCAGGAAATTGTTAATGTGACTTCACATGACTTCACTTCAACATGATTTTTAGACATCTGAGTTTGTGTCAAATGTGAAACTATAGCGAATAAATTGTCGAACAGACCTGTCCCATGTAAACATAGCGACAGCTCCGGAGTTCAATCAGTCTGACTACCGGCGTACAAGGTGGCCGGCACCGCGGAAGCTGGGACTGAAATCCAACCCAAAGTAAATTCAACTCAACAGTCCATGCAGGAGCGCGACTGCAATTATAAAAACAGAATGACGGAAATTTTGGTGGCGTGAGACAATAATCGCAACCATGCGATGCGTAACATCCAGCTGAGGAACGGAACTGACTCGAGCCAAGGGAATGAAAAGTGCAGCGCTTATGAGTTTTTATGACCTCGGCCACATTGGGCGAGCTTATCTGGGTTGTGTCTCTTCTAAATAGTGAAGAATTTGCCCTAGGGACCTAAAAAAGTTGTCCTTAGTAACCGAGTGTCTCTTGTAACCATGTCTTTTGTATGTGACGTTGTTAACATGGTGAACATAGGAAAACCAACCAAACCACTTTCAAAAGTCTCTTATAACCAAGTGTCTCTTGTAACCACGTATCTTGTTTTATAGAGATCAGAGTTTGAAAAGCCAGGTAAAAGCAACGCCCCTTAAGAATTTGGGGAACTATGCCAAGTGATTTCTTTGCCACCAATGAATGGCCATTGCTTTTATGCAAAACACCAAAATCTCACCTGTGCTCCTATCAACACCTGCTATGACAGGGCGCCAACAGGCCTGCGCCTGGAGTGTGAAATGCTAGAAGCACTGTTTCTACAGGACAGCTTTTCAAGCTGTTTTTGGGCAAAGTGTATTAATTAGCCCAACAGCAATTCATTACTGCTACCCTACTGGCTTCGAAAGAGGAAGAGAAAAATGACTTCACTTGCATTCATACCTGCCCAACGATGGGCTTGGAACATGCGGCGCAGTGGCCCTTGGCAGTTGTGCTGACCCCCTGCTTGGTGAGGTCTGACTGCAGGGTTCCCAACATGGAATCCAGCTTGTTGCCGGTGGGCGCCTGGTTGGCCCGGCTGTTCAGTCGGTGAGGCTTGGCGTATGCCGGGTCACTCACGGGAGTGGGTGAGCTCTGCAGCTGCTGTCGCTGCTGGGGCTGGATGGGCGACTGCACCTGCGGACCGTTCAGCTGCACAAGGGAACAGGTGAAAACAAGGTGTTGTTATGGCTGCTATGGTCTGAACAACTGACTGCTTGCAGCAGTTTTCAGCCAACATCTACCATTCCAATGTGTTGCCATGACTAGTATAGGGACAGCTCTTAGCAAAGAAGCTGATCATGAAGTATACATTAGTGTACACCCTTCTTCCAACAGCACTGAAAAATTTCTTTGCAGACTTGCTTGACCCCAAGTATTACAAATAGGTGGCACAAGTGAAATTCTCACTTATCAGGTTCATCTAACAGATACAGGAACAGCTTTCATCTCAAAACGCCACAATGAAAAAGTAAGCTCGGCTAGCTGCTGGGACTTCTGTTATCATAGGCTGGAAACTGATAAAATGAGCAACCGCACTGCTACTCTCCATGGTACTTGTCCTGCTCTATGCATGCAGATGGTAGCACTGGTACTGTCAACTGGCTGGACTCACTTCGTTCGCCAGTCTCCCAAACAACACATCCTTGGTTCCGTTGTATGCACCATGTCATGCCAAATGCATCTGAGAACGGCAGCTAGCAGGAATCTCTCTGTGCAACTTAGGTGTGGATGAGCCAAATGGAAATGAGCGAGCAAGCAAATATGCAAAGGGATTCTGTAAAGTTGTTGACGGACAGACCCAAACCACTGATAGACGGATCCAGACTGCTGAATGTAGGCATGCACAGAATCAAAGACATCGCAGCTCTTAGGCAATCAACATAGCTTCTCTGTACGACATGGGTGGTCATTCGTGTAGCTCGGAACTAATGACAGCTGCATTGTGAAAGCTAATTAGCCTCGAAGCGAAGCCTGATCTGTGCTTCGTGTGCCCTTCTGCCAAGAGAGTATATAGGTCAGGTGAAACTAGTGCTTTCCACTTTCTTTAAAATCTTAAAAGCTCATGCTAACATGACCATAGTGCTGAAATTATGCTTAGCAACGCAACAAAAGCTTAAGAAAACTTAGGCTGCAAGCTCGCGACTGTATGTGCATTCACATAGCAAACTTCACAGAGATGTTGCACTGTATCCCATGCACCTTTTAAGTGGTCCCCGCCAATGCTATGCGACATGTCAGCTCACACTGGTTGTCCTGTCCTGCCTAAATGGCTTAGCAGCAGAACATGCATTCAGTTACATGGGCATTCACAGTAGGCAATATCTAAAAGAAAGCTAACAGCCAAGACTTCCTTAACTTTCAGAGATGGAAAAGTGAAAAAAAAAAAATAAAATTATCCTTGCATTATGCACCATATCTAGTATGTAGCTTGGTTAATACAAAGAGTTTTGTGTAATTACCTCAACATCACAGGATGCAGCATCTGCAGCCACAAAATAGTGCCTAAGTAAGTGGAGGATATGACCACTTTCTTCATCTTTAATATCCACTCCGATGTCACTAAACAGTGAATGGCGGCTCATTCAGGGATGAAATCGAAATCACTATGAACCCATTTCAAAAAAGGGAGCCACGAAAGATTAATCTCCAAAAGTACCAATATTTAAAATGCTACAAACAGTAACCAATGCTATGGCAGTGATCACACAATAAAACTAACAGCTTTTAATGAGCAAAAGCAAAGTTGCATCCCAACAGGTATATGCATGCCAGTTCAAACTTTATAGCTACAATAGCTTGGTTCACAGTAAACCACTGTCACCTAAAAGTGTTGTCATCATTTCAGAGGTTGACTGTAAATGTGTTAGTATTCGTTATATGGCCTTGGTAGTTCTGAAAAAATACTTTGTAACCTGTTCTCATATGTATCTGCAGTGCTTTATCGCCTGTGCACTATTTTGGATTCTTTTATTTCAAGCTGAGCGTTGAAAGGTGTTCACCAGAGTATTTAAAGATAATTTACATTCAGGAGCGCACTAGTGATCAGATGCAAGGTTTTTACTTACTCAAGAGGAACCACCCCTAGATATACAAGCAAGAGTGCTCTCATTTGAAAACAACACTGAAGTTCTAAGCAAGAGCTTCCATAAAAGCAACAGTCCTGTCACAGTACACTGGCACATGGCACATCAGAAAACTTCACAAGGCCCACCTCCTTCTTTCTCATAGACCAGCAAAATACCGCAACCCTTCAACTGGCCCACTTATCTTTCTAACATCCACTCTCCTCTCACAAGGCACATGTATCCAGGAGGAAGAAATGCACAACACACCTGCCGACGAACACCACGGAGCACGCCCTCTTTCTCAGATGGACAAAAACCACGGCCGGCCAAACACCACACTTTATACGCAGCACCAGTTCACGCAAACACACATGCACACAGAGCCGGGAGCCACCAGCCACCAGGGCTCTCAGGGCACAAGTGGACAGCCAAGCGTTTATGATGCCAGCAGATGCCTTGCGAGGCGGGTGGGAGTGCCTTTCCACCCTCCCACATACTAGGCTGGGCTGCCAGAAAGTAAAAGCAAAAGGAAAGAAAAAAAGCTGGAGAAGCAGCGCCCACAGTTGGATGGCAGGGCCAAAAGAGAGAGAGGAGGAAGAGAAAAAAAGAAAAGAAGAAGAGATAATGCAGGCACTGGAAACGTTCGAAGCGGAGAGGGGCGGGGTTTGAGCGAGTGGGAGGGAGCTAAAAAACAGGTGATGTCAGAAGATGACATCATCAATGCACCAAGTACGTAGTTGCTCATTCTCATGACTTGCAAAAACAGAAGAAAAGAAGGAAATCAACAAAAAAAAAACAAGCTATCTTTACAACATGGGGACAAGAGTAGACCAACATCGCCGCCACCTATGTGGGGCACCCCGCTTTGCTAGGGGGTTTAGCACGTGCTTTCTCGGCCTAATAAACACCATCTTGGAAAATGGGGGTTAGAAAAAGAAAAATAAGGAAATAACAAAGAAAGAAGACTAGAAGAAGAAGAAAAGGCACGGGCATAGCAATAAAAAGAAGAGGCAAACAACCAGGGCAACCTGCCAAGAGAAGCAGCGGCCCCTGCCCTGAGCTGCGGCCCCCGCCGTGACTGGCCGGGCAGGGCATTGGTGGGAGGAAGAAAAGCTGCGCTTGTTTTGGGTTCGAGCAGCGTGAAAGAAACCTGACTCGCTGCCCTGAAAGGTGAGAAAAGGCGCCCTCCTTTCCACTTTTTTCTTTTGGTTTATGGGGGGAGGTCACTTATACTGGGAGAGGGAATGACAACGTAATCATCATGCATGCACCAAGGTTAGTAAGCAATGTTGCTGGCTATGAGATTTCGTTCGGCTTTCCAAACATTTCAGCTTTGCTCCCTAACAAAGATCGGCACCTGGCACGAACAATAATAATCAACGCTTTCTCAACATTTTATGTTTCTCCTGCAATACAAGTTGTAAATAACAGAAATGAAGGCTGCATGTGAGCATCACCTGCGATACAGAGTATAAATACGCAAATAATTTCCATTTCTGCGAGCAGAACTACATGAATTGCTAACATACTTGGAGAAATGGTTGTTTTGACCTAGTTATTAAAGCAAGATTGAATTGTCAGCTTCCAGAGATCCAGGAGGCCTACTAATCCAGGAGGCCTAAAATACAAAAAGCTAACCCTTATTGTAAAACAGCCTAAAATTTTTGTGGTCATAATGCTGCATTGCCAGGTGATAGAGGAGTTTTTAATTCTGCTCTTTATTTACTGTATGTGACTGCATATTTGCACCCAGTTTTATCATACTTGGCATTCAGAAAATTAGCTAAATTTAATCATGCTCCAATCATCTTTTTCCTCAAAAATCTCCCAGCTTCTCACATTTATGCAATAGCGAAACTAAAAGTAGTGAAATCTTGGAAGTTCGTAACTTTTATCCCCCATTTTCAATCACAGGTTCAATTGAGAGTCACCGCTAAAATCAACTACAGGTGCTTAGTGCCAAATGGATTTGCACAAGTGAGCCTAGCTGCATTGATCTGACACTGCTGCCACACTTCTAGCA
The DNA here is from genome assembly GCF_052857255.1 of Amblyomma americanum. NCBI lineage: Eukaryota > Metazoa > Arthropoda > Arachnida > Ixodida > Ixodidae > Amblyomma > Amblyomma americanum. The sequence continues at coordinate 6,812,647 of NC_135498.1, forward strand.
GTTGCATTCCTTAATAGCTCAAGATCCAAATGCATCAAGTTTCCACTCAGCAAATCACTAGCTAGAAATCATTCTGAGCCTTCCCACTCTCTACAATGGAAGCAGTGCTACTGTCATTGAGGAAACGCTGGACTGAGTAACCAGAGCCTCTGTGGCGGTGACGGCACCACCCAACAGCTACCTCCCCACCCCACCCTCATAGGTAGAGGGCTGCTCACATGCCCACCTACTGCCACCCTTGACCCAGTTCCTCACCCCATCTCCGCTCTCCAGAGGCACCACCCACCCATCTCTGCCCACCCTTACCCTCCAGAAAAATTCTGTCGTAGGCTTGCCTGCCATACGACCGGAACCTGCTAGAGTTCTTGCGAGAATCTAGCGTGTATCTTTTTGTGAAAATAATACTTTATGCCAGAAGGCACGCTGTTGCAATAAAAAAAATGTGTGAAGCCTCGCCTTAGAATAACAGCATTCATTAGAACAGAATCGTAAAAGTTATCATTGAGAGTAAACCTAAATGCTTTCATGGAATTCTCTTATCGGATGTGTGATTATACCACATTTTTTTTTTCTTTTTGGCTTAAGTGTTTCATGCTTCATGAATGTGGTGCAGCAAAAGCAACTACCATTGTTGCACGCAGCTGGATATGCTTGCGTGCTTGTGAAGAGAATATCACAAGACACTCACATTGAAGTCTGAAAGTGATGCCATCAAGTCATCCAGCTCCTTTGTTGCAGATGAAGCAGTTGGAGTTGGAGTGCCATAGCTGCGCGCTGCCGACTTGGGGGACTTTGGGCTCTGCGGTGTTTTCGGGCTGCATGCGGCATGACGGGCAAAACAGATTCCATTGATATGCTTTCATTGGGAACCACCTCCATACTCTCCTGAATTAAAGCAGCCACATTTCACAATGCCCAAGTCAGGCTTTCTCTAGCAAGCTTTGATATGTGCATACCTTCGCCTATTCTCTTCCTTTGAAGAAAAAAACCTGTTCAATTACATTTGGCAAAGATATGAAGCAATGGCCATAGTGTTGGTACTTGTCCTCTGTGCATCAATCATGCTGTATTGTGTGAATAATTTCCTTTTAGTGCACCCACATCTTTGCAACAAGTGTGAGTCACTACCGTGTAACAACCTGAGGAGACTGAACATTGTTGGCAATGTCTCTCTCACTTCAATTAAATGACTCAGGCGAAGCAGTCCTGAAGGCTAATCCCACCTGTACAGAAATGCCGGCACCCCCATACCCATGGCTGCATCTCCTGCAGCAAGCACTGCAATCTCACAACAGCATGGGGCTCACTTCTTTAATTTTTCTTTGCAGAAATAAGATATCACAGGAAATGACTTGCTCTAGCTACACAGTGTTACTTGGCACCGTCATGGGGAAAAAAAAAAAAAACTCTTGGCGTTAAACCAAAAACAATTCATCCATTTGGCATAATAAAATTGAAACGTCCTTAACCTGTTGTGCCACTTCTGACAAGCAGCAGCTGCAGCCGACGCTCTACTGCCCCAGATTGGCGTGTACCTCTTAAGTGCTGATGTCAGTTCGAATGTCGTCCCCAGATAAAAACAGCAGCACCCTTCAGCCTGCTCCCTCGTATTGGCATTGATTCAATGATGACTCAAAATATCAGGGCTCCAAGTAACATCCAATCCCATCAAATGCTGTCCTTCCACATCAATTCACATTTCTGATGCAAAAAAATAATGAGGTGCTGAGGTAAAAGGGATGCTGTCATGCCACTGCTGTAAGACAATATGAAGGAAAAGGTAACTCCAGCCTCCATGACGAAAAAGAGAGGACAAATAAAACATGAAGCGGCTGCATCATCACGAGACTTTATTAAACAAACAGCTTATCTTAGGGATTTATCGCTTTTTTTTTGCACTAGTGTTACATATTCACTGCCTCATCTGCAACAGGCATATGATGATTGATTTATCTTGTTACACAAGGTGACACGTAAGTTGCCCCTAAAAAAATAAATAAAAGAATCTGCAGTAATAAACACCTTCATTCTGAGGCAGGCAACTTGCTAGGCCTGGATACATACAGCTATCACTCCATTTAAAATAGGCCTTCAAGCCGAAAAACTGTTCTCCCTACAAGACTTGACAACCAGGAAGGCTTTAGAGTTCTCGCAACAAACAGACATAGTAACCAAGAACAGGACGAGGAAGAAGTAAAAAGAAGTCCAAAAATGCCACTCATGCCACCGTCTTTGAGCAGTTAGTGTAAAAAACATTGCATGGCTTCTGCTGCCCTAGACCAAGCAATGCAACAGCTGTCAGCTACATAAACAGTCCCTTCTTTGAGGCACCACCGACGAGACAGAAACAAGCCCCAGCAAGAAGCCGCGAGGTGAATGTGCCGTGTGCAAACGAACAGAGAGGAGGAAGAGGGGAAGAAGGAGGAAGTGCTAAAAAAAGACCAGGTCCCCCGCCTCCCTTGCCACTCCAACTGGCACCCCCCTCCCGGCAATTTCTTTTTTGATACCCTCTCGTCGTGTTGCCCTAAACCCACTTCAGGACCCTGCCAGACCCCGCGCAGACTGCTCCATATAACCGCAAACGAGAGCCTGACCTCCAATTCACTTAAGTGCCGTGTGCAGTTATACGGGAGGGGGCACCCGCTTCAAAAGTGTCGTTTGGCTTGGCACGTGCCTCGTTCCCTGTGGCAATCTCAAAGCTTCTGCCACGGTAGACATCGTGACAACAAGAGAAAGTGACGAGGAGAACAGATGCACCGCACAGAAGCCATCAATGCAGGCCGGCACACATTAGCATCAGCAACAAATGGTGGCATAAGACAGTGCCTGTGCAACTAGGTGAAAAAACTAGTTCTCCGACATCGCCTGACTAGTACAAAAAGAAAAAGAAGACAGCATTCAGGTGACTATATTTAACGATGTGCTTCAAAGTTTCTCACAAATGCTGCTAAAAAAAAAAACTGGGAGGGGGGGGGGGGGTAGTAGTTTTCCACTTTGCTGTAGCCCTAGCTTTACTAGGATCCAACACAAAGTGACAAGAGGGAATCCAAGTGATGAGGCAAGCTTTCTGAAAGAAGTGATGCCCACCTGAGAGCTTCTGAAGAGCAGTAACAGCATGTTACAAGAAGGGGAAAGAATGCTGTAATGAATGCACTTGGTCAAAAGCTGGGTATGACCTGTGTTGAATTTCCAATGCTTGACAAAAAGTCTAGAAACTCACAGATTTCCATGTCTTCAGTGCATTTGTGCTTCATCATGAGCAAGCTGTGTTTCTCCAACACATTCAGACACATACCTGTGCTAACAAATCTTAACCCTTTCAGGTGCCATTTTTTGTTTTGATTGAAAAAATTATTTTTCCACCTAAACAGTATATTCAGGTCTCAAGAAAGGGAATTTGTTAGTTTTCCAGAGCGAATGATCAGCAGCAAGTTTTTACAAAGATGTGCAAAATTTCTTACAGAGTCAGGTTGGTATTGAAATCCCAGAATTTGGCAAGTAAGCACCCGACGGATTATGGAATCGCTCTGTTTCAAAGATGCGCATTATGCTCAACACTGAGCAAAAACAATTGTTATCACCGGCGGCAAAATCTGTCCACTTAAAAATGGGGAACGATATGCTACCCAGCTTTCTGTTTTGTGAAACCAACATTTTTGTGACAAAATGGATGCCTAATTTGACTGAAACGATAAAATCACTGCTGGGTGCAGCACACTCTCGGAAAAAGCTGTGCGAGTTTGCTGTATACACAATTGTGTACAAAGCACCTGAAAGCATCACTGTACACTGGCTAGCGCAAGTCTATTGCCATACAGCTTGCAACAACAGAGCACACATCATGCAACCTTACTTTTCACAGACTTAACTGCACAGTTAAGTTACTATTTTATTTAGCCAATCAAAGCTTGACCACATTACTGTTTTATGGTTTCATACTGTTGCATATTCACACAGACCATCCAACATGAGATTGCACGAACTACAAAGTAGAAGTGTGAAAAATTGGGTAGAAAGGGCAGTGAGAAGAATAAAACCGTTTTTCTCCAACCTGAGATATTACTATGAACAGTCTTTACTGAGGAAATTTTTGCACTCAAACTGCACCTTCACCTAATATGCACTTTTTGAGTGGCTGGAGTCATAATAGTATGGTACTTTCAAGTATGCACGCCTGGGTTATTGTAGCACTATGCAGTATCTTTTTAGTTAGTAACAAGCCTCCAATTATCACATCCTTAAATTTTAGCATTAGTGCCACAGCATTTAGATGCAAAGTTTCAGTCACATTTATCCGGGATTAAGAATGCAGGGTACTTAAGAAAATGTAATAACAGGGGCATGCTCTCAGTTACATTAGTGGGTAAAACGACAGGACGCTCAGAAAATGCAGGATAATCTGCCTAAAAAGTATAAAGTTTCAGTTCTACCACGCGTGCATTATATCTTCCACGGGCTAAAGAACATAGCAAGTAGGTTCAATGTTGGTGCAGTTCTTTCAGCCTCTATCAAGCTTAAGCAGATATGCCCACCGATCCAAAGGAAAAAGACTCAAAAGAGAAGAAAAGGGTGCGGCATCGCGCATAGCAGAAAGTCTGTTGCCTGCTGCACAGGAGTTTACAGGTTTCCCTTCTCTTTCAGAGCCAAATACTTTTGCCAGACTGGGCATTGCTCGAACAAGTGTTCACAAGAGCACAGAAACAATTTAGCAAATGGCAACGACCTATATTATCTGGTGACTCACTGAAAAGATTGTGAGGTAACGAAGAAGAAAAAGAAAAAAAAAAGTACTGCATTGTTGTATCACACACAGGTAATTTACATCCACAAAGAAAAGTCCATGAGGAAAGTTGTAGAAGCCTTTCATATTGCGAAGCAGCAACAGACCTGTATCAATAAACCGTCCATTAGTGTGTCTGATAAGGAGCTCGCATTTCTTGGCGGCTTTTGAGCATCCCGCGCATCTTTGCTCAGTTTTCCTTTGTGTGTTTCTTAATAATTTCATGTGTCATGCTTTTGATCCTTCCTTTATAAATGCTAGGGTTTGTGAATAAAGCCTTAGTTGTGAGTAAGCGCTCATCCTGTGTATGCCTTTCTTCTTGTCAGTCATTCTTTTTGCACTGTTTTAGCAAATCATGAAGCCATACCAACTCTACAAACTCAACGTTTTAATAGGTGCAAGAAGATAGTAATAGTTTATAGAGGCTAAAAAACTCCACTGCACAGAGCCACTAAGACTGTTTCCTTTCCAGACATTCAGTTGCCCTGGGTGTCACCTGCAATGCTGCTCACCACTGTTTCCTTGCATGCTACTGGAGTATATTTTTTTTTAGCCTTGCCCTCAGGCATAAATCAGTTAGACTAGCTTTTGTGAATTTAATAGTTCTGGTTACTGCACTGCATACTCTGCACTCAAATTTTGCTGCTACTTCTGCACTGAAGCTGAAACTTTTTCATGGGCTTATCCCTCCATAGGGCAACTATTTAGAGCAAAGAAAATAGCGCACTCTTCGCTGATGCTTATGGGGTAGCTACTGGTTGAATGCAGATAATGTGTTCCTTTTCAAACTGGATCTACCTCGACATGAAGAATCGGCGCAAATGCACTGTCTCACTGCATATACCAAAAAGGAAGTTACTGAGGAATAAATAAATGAGCAAAAAATGAACGAAGTGCGTGCAGCTTACATTCCTCGACCTTGCTGTGGCACAGCACTCTGGAGGTCATCGAGGAGGTTCTCCATGGCTGGCTCCATCTCATAGGAGCGTGGTGAGGAGGGTGGCCGGTACCGCACAGGCGATGATGGTGAGAGGGACCTTCCGTTTGGCACATGAGAGATTTCACGTGTGGTTGTGACCTCTGTCACTGGGAAGAGTGAAAAAGAAAAAGAACAAAATGACCACTGTATTGCATCTGCCTGTCTCTGGTGTCCATATTCTCGCTGTGCTTTTACTGCTGACTGCAATACCATCCAGTCTGAGGAACAAAACTTCCACAAAGACTAAAATGAAGAGGGTGAAAACAAAGCACATACCTGTCATTTGTCCGGTCTTATATTCAAAAACAGCATGTGGGCTCTGAGAGTTGCTAATAGCTTAAACGTGAGTCTAAGTCTCATGAACTTGGGCCAACAGAATTTCCCAGCACGTACTGATAGCATACAAAAACCTGAACGCAAACAAATCGACTCCACAATCCTTTCCAACTGCAGGAGCCACAATGATGAATTGAATTGATGACTGCGAACACGTCATGGCTAAGATTTTTTGCTGCACCCTGACCAACAGGAAAGCTTGAAGGTCCTGTAACCTTGCCACTGCATTCGCATTATGATACATCGTTCTGGCGCACGAAAAACACGGACGAAGGAAGAACAGACACACAATCGCCTTCGTCCGTGTTTTTCGTGCGCCAGAACGATGTATCATAATGCGACTGTGAACCAACTAGCCCAGCTGTCTACGCTTAACCACTGCATTCACTGGACCTAAAGAAAATAGCAGTAATGTGGTTTTGTCAAGGGAGTGGTAAACAGTCAAGCTTAAAGTAATGAGAAAGCCCTCTGGTTTGATAGTGAAGGAAAATTACAAACTAAAGAATGAGACATACAGAAGTAAAATACACTACGAAACATAGGAGAAACAGCAGACAAAAAAAAAATAACTGGATGTAGCAGGTACAAACATCCTTTATGTATTTATGGACACATAAATCAGTTGTGGAAACTTGGCCTCGTCATTCCGTAGGCCCGTCGCCTGGTTTCCACTGTATTATTTATCAGGACACAAAGCAGCTACTCTCTTAATGCAGAATGTTGAAACTGCTGCAAGTAGAAAAAATTTTTTTTACTGCTTACATAATGTTTACTGTATGGAAGCATGACTATTACTAATTACCTTATGTACAAATGGCAAGTGAAACGATGACTCGCAATTGAGGATAGAAACTCGCGGCAAGATAGTGTGGAGGTAAGAGATCACAATCTCTCGATTTATACACAGAGTATATCTTGCCACTCAAAAGTAAGCATCATAAGCAACAGGTGCAACATGGATGGAAAAGAAGCCAGGATGATGCGGGAAATTCCATCTCCCCAGCAAAGACCGAAATCTTTAGCCTGCATCGTGAGGTTGATTATCACATGACCAGCCATGCTACTGCGCCAACGCTGACGAAGAGAGCGGAAATGAGCTACTAACAGCTGCACTGTAGAATATGCAGGCACCTCTGCAATTATTGCCAGCATATTCTTGACAATGCTGCCAGACTAATATGCTGTTGCCACTCCAAGGTGGCAAACCAAAGAAGGGCAGATTTCTTCACTATCTAGGACTTTGCAGTGCCAACTGTGCTACAGAAGTTCCAAAGCATGGCATAGAGGCTGCTTGGACCAATCATGAAGTGGCATGCATTTTTCTGACAAGGGCTGCATGTGTTTCAGGAGCGGCACTGAACAGCGAATGGCAAGATTTAGCAGCACATAGCAAATGACAATGCATCTTTAGCAGAACTATGAAATCAATTTAGTGTTTGTGGTAAGCTGCAAGCAGCTCAGTTGCAGAGCTGAACTGCCTTGACATATATTTCCATGTACCTATACCGTCAAATGAAATGCAAATACAAAAATATTAGCCGATGAAAAGGAAACCAGCTGCTCTAGTAACCCCCTGAATTAATAAGACTTTCTTGTGTTCTTCATATTTCAATTGTTGTGTTTACATTTAATTAGACATTGATATTATTTTACCTGTGCCTGGCTACAAAAACCTCTCCGTACTAATATGCAATCTAGGGCACAGTACTTTGCATATAACTCATGAGGCTTAAGTGAGTGATACCTGTTTCACTTAGTTTTAAGCAAAAGCATTTTTTTTTTTGTGTCAGGTGTCCTTTCTGCTCAAAAGCTACTGTAGAATCCTTTTAAAGCTTGATGCCACACCTGTATCAGACCTTTAATTCATTATTTTCTTTTCACAGATAAAATCAGGGATCACCTTTTCTCCTCCCAATCTGCTTTAACACCAGCCCACTGCGCAAGCACTGACTAGAGCTTCGAGACGCATAAAACGTCAGGAAGAGTGGCATCAGCAGTTAAGCAATGCTTTGACACGCACGGCTGACCATGTGGCCGGTGCCAAGGGCTGCGTTTCCACTCAGCAGAAGAGCTGGATGTATATATAAACAGTAGATGCCTTTGCAAAGAAAAAGAAAACAGAGTGCACCTTTGCCAAGATTATTTTTAGCCGCGCATCTATGATGCGCAGTCCAGAAAGATGAGAAATGGCGATTGCTGGCGACAACTGGAACGAACTGCACCCCTGTTCCAGTCGGGGCAGATTTGGGAGCAAGGCGAGGCTTTCGTTGAGGGAAGGGGGTGTTAAGTGGAGGAGAAATTTGATCTTTCTTTCATACATACACAGAGGCCACACACTGGCAAGAGTGCAGACACACATGCAACAAGAAAGAAAAGTGTATTGCTTAGCTTTCACTTTGCTTGTGAAAGCTCAAGAATGAAAGCACGATGATGTTTTGAGGCATTAATAGCACACAAAAGGACATGAGACGGGTAAAAAGTGACACACACAAGCTCTTGTGTCCTCACTTTTTAGCCGTTTTGCACCATTCTGTCTGCTAGTAATGTCTTCAGATGATTGCCAGGAATGCATGCCACCATTCAACCTTTAAAACCGCGACCTCACCTCCATCCTGGCATACTTATAAGCACAGGAGGAGCCTCTGCAGGGCTCACACTAACCTTATTATTTCTGTCACTGTGTATGCTGCCCACCGAATATTTCTGCCACAACTGCAAAGCAGTTACCTCTCCTCAGGAATGACAGCATAAATAACTTTATATACTACTTCTCCACTATCAAATGCACACCGAAAACCGTATTTCCTAACTGAAGCCCTGCATTATTTTTAGTTTAATAGGAAGAAATTGGATCTGCCTGGGAACCTTCTCAGAATTCCGTTAGCTGGCAGCAATGTGTGATAATTAATAGAAGACACTACTGAGCTCAAAAGAAAACATTTGACAGAAGTCTGTCTGGTTGGGAAAATTAATTTATTGGAAAGATGACTGACGCCAACCAGGTTAATTTTTGAAAAACACGACGTTTCGGGACCGGCTCAGTCCCTTCTTCACGGTGTGACTACGGGCGAGGCGCAGCTTTGCTTTTTAAGCCCTTGTGTTGAATACCTCCGGGTCAATGGCCGCAAACCATGGATGTAAGACGAAGGAAGTGTCCCCAGGGAGCAATTAACATTCCTTCGTGTCTGTTGTATGTGCCTGTTGTCAGCGTGTTTGTACGTGTCTGTTGTCAGCGCAGCGCGGTGGCCGAACACTGCGAGGAATGTGACCACCAAATTGACTTTGACAGCACTATTGTACTGGAGAACGAAGCTAACCAGTGCAGGAGGTTTCTGCTGCAGTCGTGGCACATACAACAGACACGAAGGAATGTTAGTCGCTCCCTGGGGACATTTCCTTCGTCTTACATCCATGGTTTGCGGCCATTGACTCAGGCAGAGGTATTCAACACGAGGGCTTAAAGAGCCAAGCTGCGCCTCGCCCGTAGTCACACCGTAAAGAAGGGACCGAGCCGGTCCCGAAACATCGTGTTTTTTAAAAATTAACCTGGTTGGCGTCAGTCATCTTTCTACTAAACTACTGAGCTCACTCATCATACATCCACATTTTCAGCATCACCTTGCCTGTACTGGAGCTAATGAACTTTAGCATGTCCATTAACAAGGAATGTAATATTATTTGTAAAAAACATTATAGTAAAGAACAAGCCACTACAGTCTGTGGTGCTGAGTGGGCATCCCTGCATCTAAATCTGACAACAGACGGTGCATGTGGGCTTCTGCTTTTTTTTTTTTTGTCCATGGTCCAGGACTGAAAAATTAAGAATTTGCTTTCAACGTTGCTGTTGCCACTACAAATGCATAACAGCACTAGAGCAGCATTTACTCTCATGGAATAACGTGCAATACAAATATGTCAAAAACATATCAGGACAACACTTGTACACCTAGAACTCACTTCTAACTAGCACCATTCAGCTGCACAAAGGCCATGCATGAAATATATTACATCAGATATATATTATCAAACAATATGCCCAGAAGGCCTTTCTGAAAATGGGTCCATGACAAGTGCTAACTTCCATGCACATCTTTTAAGGCATAGCAATTAGCGCAAATGGAAAACGGTCAGAAGAGAAATAGGCAGCACGCAAGCCAGACTCACAACCAACACCTTGCACAGAAAGCATGAATATTTACACAAATCTTGTTATAACTGTTGTCACCTAATGGCTGTTGTTGCACCAGCATGGTGAGATTATGTGTATGCACTCCTGCTTTTTGGTGATTGCAAGTCTAGCATTTGTCCTGTCTGTTTTTCTGTCTGCTGTCTTTTCAAGTTAGTTACTACATTTAAAGTGTCAAAGTGTCAACTCGCCAAGTGGCCCAATTCAGTGCCTCAGCATACCCCATTTTGGTGCAAACGGCATACCACAAGATAAAATGAGAAAGCTGCAGTGCTTGTAGCACGCTGATTGCATTGCATCATACGTGAGACATTACATAGAGCAACACCACCTTGAAAGTTGCTGCAATCAGCACTGCCGCAGCTGGAAATAGACATTACTATGATGCACAACTCTCAATAATATCAAATAGCTTGTCAAGCTGACCATTGTGATCAAAAGTTAAATAAGTAGACAACTAGCAACCTGCCAAGACGCACAGTTTTCTCTTTAATGCAAAACAAATGTTAAGCATCCCTAACTGACCTGATTTAGAGCAGTTGCAGAAGGTATAGGGCATTAGGTTTATGCAATTTTTGTTCAAAAAGTGTTTTCATGAAAGTAGATATACAGATAATACTCTTGCATACACAAAAAAGAAAAATCAATGCCAGTCAATCAAAGGGTGCAGATCTACACAAAACACAGCTTGGCAACAGAACCAAGAGCCAATTTTCAACAGTTTCGGTCAATTGAATGCAGACTTAACAAGGCAAAGCACGTAATAAAAAAAAAAGGAGAAAACTAGCACTTAAAAACAAGCAGTGTATTAATGCCAGCACTAGGGTCAGTTCCTGCCCAAAAACATGTCTAAAAGCTTACCCCCACACTTTGAAACGTAACTTAAAAGAACCAATAACTGACCAAAACATGTTTCAAGATTATGGTAAAAAATGGAAAGATCTTGCCTCATAGTGTAAGAGCTGAGCACGACGATATTGAAAAAAACGAAGATTTAAGATTTTAATTTAGCTCTGAAAATTGCATAATCTAAATCAAGTGACACAGTGCAGAGAAACCTTGCCATTATTAGTGTATTCCACCATGTGACCATGTCTCCGTAAAATACTACTTATACGCTGTTAGCTACATCCTGTCCCTCGCTTTGAAAAAAGTTTGTTGCATTTTATTATATTTTTTGCTCTCTCCAGTGCACCTTTTAATAAGGTGCTATAATGCAGCAACCCTGAAGAGCATCGCCGCCTTTGAATCACCAATGAAGTGCTTTAAGTGTGTTGACAGATGGCACCACAGCGCTTTGCATTTCTTGGTTGAGGCGGTAACCATGGTCCACTAAAACTGCCATCAATGAACTGTACGTCACTGTGGCATGAAAAGTTTCAGTTTCGAAACTCGAATGGGAGATACGCTCCGCTAAAATTGCATAATCACTGTCTGGCAGCTGGGATTATTAGTATTTAGTTCAACCCTTTTGCTGGCGTGCAGTAGCTTTTGCATGCCGTCAGGGTTTCCCGCACCAGGATACATAAAAATGTATGCATGCACTGGTAAAAGAATTCAGTAAAAATCTTCTACAGCATCTGATACAAAACCATTGCAAAATCGAGGCCCTTGGACCCCCAACCCGACCGTGGCAGCTGCGTTTTGATGGACGTGAAAAGCAAAAGGCTCCCGTGTGCTGTGTGATGTCAGTGCACATTAAAGATCCCCAGGTGGTCTCTACTGTAGCACCTCTTTCTTCCTTTTCTTCTGTCACTCCCTGGTGCAGTTGGTTCAGATGTCCACAGAGATATGAGAGACAGTTACCCAGTTACTGCATCATTTCTTTTCCTCAAAAACCAATTTTGCCAATTTTTCCTTAGACCCAAAGTCTTTCGCTGCACCAAAAAACTGGGTCCTAATCCAGTTTTCAGACCTTTTATTGTAGTATGTAAAATGCACTTCGTTCAAAGTTTGCAATGTACTTGAGGCTCTATGCATAGAGCAACTTAGGAAAGAAAGCTCAGCCTACTTGGGAGATAGCGTCACAAGCGCTTGAAGCCAGTAGCATCTTGAGGCATCTGGTGGCTGGGGAGGAAAGTACACCACTATACTGGCTGCTTAGGAAACTGGGTATGAGCTTTCCTGCCATCAGTAGAAGGTTAAAGTATCATGCGCTGTTGGTGACTTGAATGCAGCACCGAGATTGATGCCAGGCTTCAGTTTTGCCTGCTCAAAAGTACTGGACTATCACAGTGCTAACTTTTTGGGCTTTTCAAAAAAGGAATTTAGCACAACACCACAACACACCACATGCACAGGTTAGTGGGCAGGACAGACACTACCCAGGGATGCACTAACACCAATCTTGTCTGCTTGCCTACATGTCCTCTTGTGATACAGTTAATTCTTCATTTGGAAACCAAAAGCGCGGATGCCCATCTCAAGCTGCAACTTCTACAAGTGGCCCCGCGATGATAATTTCCTTTCGCCGGGGAACGTCATAAAATTTCCTTCCCTTAAGAACTCATGTGGCGTGGCGTGCATCTCTCTCAAGATAAAGACTATATTTGTTGAAGGGAGTTTAAAGGAGTTCAGCCGAGCCCATGCGACAGGGGTGTTAAACATTATGCTGACGAAATGACAGTGAAATAACTGAGCTTTTTCTTTCTTTTTTTTTTCACTTTTCCCATTTCCATCCAAGCCACTGTTCAAAGACTGCACTTCTGTGTCCTTTGCCGAGCCACTTGTCTAAATGCCACTAGAAGGCATGCCCGTACATTGTCCATGTTTAAGCAAGTATCCTGAAGCTGCTCACCAACTTCGTAAGTGCTAATAAACATCCAAACATTTGACAATGAGTTGCAGTTATCAGGCCAATGGCAATGCTCACCTCCTTTGCTCAATTGCTTTTGTACTGCTTCTGCACGGAGTGCCCATGTGTGCTCCGAGCTGGTCAATGCCAGTGCTCACTCAATCAATACCCCAACTCTGAGGTAATCAAAGTTCCAGGAAATGGCCTTTCCACATGCACTCAGTATTGAGAATGAGAAGTTTGCAATACAAAGAAGTGAAAGTTAGCTGTGTTCATTTGCAACTTCCCAGCAGTTGCGCAGCAGGGGTATTTAGCTGTGATAATAACGCTCATTACTAATGCTGTAGGACCTATGTGGGGCCCATTTTGCTAAAAACTGCCCACATAATAAAGCGTAAGCAAATGTGCACCATCTAAACACCAAATAACTCCGGTCAAGAGTAATGGTAAGTACACTCTCCAATGACAATTTCAATTAGTTTTGTAGGCATGTAACAGGCAGCTGCAGTAGTTTAGGTGGCTGTGCTGTGTTAGCGCTGAATTAGCTTGCCAATGAAACTGCAACTGACAGAGAGGGGGCTTACCTCTACTCCTGGACATTGGGGGCGACGGTGTGATTGCCTGTGGGAACTTGGCTGTGTTGAGGTCTTCCAAGAGGTTGTCCAGCTCCGACAGGTTGTTGGAGATTGGGGAACGCCGTGGAGTTGGAGGACTGGCTGGGCCATCCAGGTAGCCACGACTCCGCGGTGATGACGGCGATGCAGTGCGGTTGGTTGTGGTGGTAGTTGTCATCTCACGCACAATGTACTGGTTCTGGTAGATGGGCTGCAAAGATAGATACAATCAAGGTAAAACGGTTGACACGTACACTATGTTTGTTGTGAAGTTCATCAAATAATCTTTTTACTACATGTTTCAATGAGCAGTCTAGGATTGTTACCCATCTTTCGTTTTTGTACTTGATACACAGATTATATTTCCAGAACCCAGAATGTATAATCCATATCCAACCCGAGAAATGAACATCATGTATGACAACTGGTCTTCCTTCTTCAATTATATGCAGTTTACTCAAATTCAGGCAATTTTAACTTTGTGTTATTTCAGATAAAGCAAAAATAACCCCATTTCGAAGTCAATTATTTTGTGCAAGGTTTTATGCAATGAATTCAATCCCCCACCATCCCATCATCCTATGGCATTCCTGTGACAAGAAAATGGCTTTTGAAAACACACTGAGCCAAGAAAATATATACATAATGCAATGAATAATTAGAGGAAAGGCATCAAAACAAAGCCACAAATGCAGAACAAGGCTGCAATTATAGCTTAACAACAGCCCAAATAAAGCTATTTCTTGCTGGCTGTTGCCTGCCAGTTTCATTGATCACAGTTTCCAGATTTCTTCCTCAGTCTCCTTTTTGGACATGTCAGTCATGCCTGACAATGCAAAAATGCACAATGCTCTCCTGTTTCAAGTTCTCATCATCACCATTCAGCCACATATACTTTAAGAACACAGGAGAACGTACAGGCCACTGAGTGGATAAAGATATTCTGTTTGGTGTCAACCAGTACAGCCGCTGTGGCCAAGATTCTATCCCCACATAGTTTCTATGAATTATCTAAAGGGAAAAACGGCACTGCAGTAGTTCATCCACCATGGTGAGGCACAGGAACACTGGCAAGATGTTGTTTTGTATTTCCTGGGCTACCACTGGGCACAAAACATGATTCAGTCGTAACAATATGATCCTTCTCGAGGAAGACCTTCAAGAAATGCTGTGAAAGTTTCCATATCAGCCTAGCAACAAACTGTCACTTGCTTTAAATTTATTCAAGAAGTGAAAAACAGACTAATAAAACAATTGTTTTTTTGCACAGAGGAGAGCATTGTGATGCAGCTACAGATTCCAAAGCAGAATTCACATTTACGCACCACACTAGCCAAGCCAATAATTATCCACCACAGGAATGCCGGGAAGATGTGGTTTAAAGTGCTCTTTAAGAAGCTCCCACTGACGGCAGCGCCTATTTTCCCTATAGGTAAGTTTGGGAAACTCCATGCTTCCTTGCTGAACTTTCGTTCAGCACCAAATAAATTTCGGATAATTCACACAAAAAAGTGGTAGGGTTTCAGCGCAGCTAAACCGAGTAGACTTGCGAAAGCATGTTTTTAGCCTTGTTGGGTCACGGTTTTGCTTTGCTGGGTCGTCGGCGTATCCGGCAATGATGCTGTTGACAAATGCAGCATCCTTCTCTGCCACGGAGAGCAAATCAGCGCTCACTGATGCCTGCGTGTCCTTCTGGTCCTGTGTGAGGGAGTGTGGCACAAGTATGGCATTCAACTTTCGTTTCCCCAAGTTCTCACGCAAAATTTGGTGGCATGTTGTCTTACTAATGTCGAGAGCATCTGATAGCATGCGGACCGAAATGGTGCGGTCTTGCTGTACGATTTCCTTGATCTGAGCCACATTGTTTTCATTCCGTGAGGTTGAAGGGTGCCCCTGCCTTGTGTCGTCTTCCAACGACGTTTTCCCCGAAAGGAACCTCTTGTGCCACTCGAAAACTCGTGCCCGCGATAATGTCTCATTGCTGTAAGCGTCATGAAGGAGCTCATACGTCTGTGTGGCTGTCTTGCCAAGCTTCACACAGAATTTTATGTTTACACGCTGTTCGAGGTGGACGTCCATCTCTCCACATTCTCTCACAGTAGAATGCGCAGACGACTAGTGACAGCATATTTTTTAATGTTCCTGTATATTCTCCCGCAGGGAGCAGAGTTGTGCGAAGGTCTGCCATCATGTTCCACGCTGTGTGGGAAAGCCACTGCTCGTGCGTACAGGGGCTGCGTTAATAGGCTTGCTGTGTAGAGTGCTTGGGCTTGTTTTTTTTAATTTGCGTACAAATTGCACTCGATCGCTAGTCTCTAAACGTAACACCAAAAACTAATGTGTGATTTGCCGAGGGGGTGCACACAGCATGAAAAAAAAATCGTCATAGGTTAACAGCAAATCGTAGGCATGACAAACTGAGGAAAAAATACTAGTAACGGCTTGCGAGTTTCTTTTTTTTCTAAAACAAATAATTTCAGATGAACAAGCAGTCCCATTCCAGATGGGACAGCGTCTGTCTCGTCCATTCTTCCTGCGTGCTCGTCTTAAGGAAAAAAAAAAAAAGTATAGCGTTGAATTACTTTTTTCATAACTAGCACCGCTGCGTGTTCTGTGCGAGTTACGTGCGAAAAATACGAAAATGCACCTCCCTAGAACCACATTAACACGATTCTGCAGCTTGTTGCAGGCAAGCAGACTAAAGCAATACCAATGCATTGAACAGGCGAGTCTGACCTAATGAAAAAAATTCAAACTGAATTGCTTGCCTAAAACATTTTGCAAAATGTACACCACTACTAAATGCAGTGAAATGACGAATCTTTAAAGGACCTTGAAAGTACTCTTTCTCGTTTATATGGTTTGGTTTATGGGGGTTTAACGTCCCAAAGCAACTAAGGCTATGGGGACGCCTTCTCGTTTATATGATTAGCTTTCCTAATTTTTATTAAAGAAGCACTATATTTTCATCTGGGCGGGCTTATCGTGACCTATTTCCAAAAGCCACTTCAGCCACTGACGCACTTCAGCCCCCGACCTTCCAAATGGCACTTCGCAAAACGCTTTGCTGTTTCCAGTGCGGTTGCTGCAGTTTGCCGCACTGCATCCAGTCATAGCTGACGACTGCATCCCTCACTACCACAGCAGAACACCAAACCTGACGCTGCAGGTGCGCATGGAAAATTTTCTAAATGTAACCGACAGCGTGGGCTCACATGAGGCATCGAGCTGACGAGGGGTCGCTTGGCACTGCACCTGTGAAGTCAGCTTCCCCGCGGAAAGTTGAGCACCTGACGTCATGAAAATCATGTGATCACCTCTCGCGAATGGCGCTCGAAGCGGCAAGGGAAAACAGACACGCAACTCTGCTCCCTGCGGGAGTGTGTACAGGAACACTAGTATGTTTCTACACGTAGTGCCATCTAGCGGTTTCCACAACAATTAACATAAATAGCTCAGGTTAGCCTGAAAGGATGGCGCTACACATACGTACCAACACGTCCCTCATAGCCTGAGTCGCTTTGGGACGTTAAGCCCCAATAAACCAATAAACCAAACATATGCACGAACATTTATTTTGGGGAATCATTTAAAATAAATCAGTCTCACAACTTTATGGACAAAGGTTTTATGCACAAAAGTGAAGACTGCATTTCTCTTTCAAACACTATACGCTTATGTCTGGATAATGACGCACTTTGTTGCACTTTCTGATGCTCTGCCATGTGTGTTGACAGGGTGGCAGAGTAGAACTTTAACGGTTATCACACTGAGCATATGTGGTAGCATGGCCATGTCCAGAAATTTTTGTGGAAGGATTGAGATGTCTATTTGAGTGAGAAAACGAAAATTATGTAGCAACCACAAATCAAATGAACACATATGTCTGCACGAAACGAACAATTACAAAGCTAAGAATTTTACATAAATCCCTCACAGTCCCCCCATGCATAATGCTACTTACTGCTATGAGGTTATAACCAGTCCAATATAGTGCAAGCATACTTTGAGTCGTTATGAAGAACGATATACTAGTAATGGACACTGCTACTGTGCAAAGATAGTGGCATTTCTGTGGCATTTCTGTGGCAATCGGTAACTCACCGACGTCTTGTCAGGTGTGGGCTTATAGTCGTAGCGCTCGGTTGTAACAGAGTGGCTCATGGTGTGATCTTTTCCAATTCCTCCTGGCCTGTTGATGCTGGAGTACATCGGCGATGAGCCGTTGCTCAGGCTCGCCGTCGTCTGCTGCAGATCCGCGAGCAGAGCGTCTGCACCAGAAGAACAAAAAGATACATGCGTGTCATGAAGAAATTGTGATTCTTCCACATGATGCGGCAGCGTGAAGTCTGCGAAAATGCACCAAAAATGCATATACCAGGAGTCCCACCTAAATGTAGTATAGAATAGAATAGAACTTTATTTACATCACTATACATGATGTAGGAATCCTGCAGAAAAAGCTGCCAGTAGCAAGCTTGACAGGGCCGCATGCCCCCTGCATTGACAGTACTCAGTGGAGATAAATAGCACCCAAGTCATAACAATAGAAATCGTGGGTACAGTGCATGGAATAATACGAGGTGTATACATGATAACTGAAGAGTGGCATTACATACAACTACATTTCTCATGCAAAAAAACAAAACAAAGACAAAAATGTGTATTACAATTTGAAAAGCTCGCGCAATGCCTTGAACGTAACTTTTCCAATTTGTAAGCATGTAACCAACTGAGGGGTTTTTAGTGACGTGGCCTAGTCTCCAGTATTTTTTTCGTTCTTTGAAGTTAATTAGATAAGCCTAATTAGCAAACTTTAATTATTTACTTGAGGAACAAAGTGTCAATGGAAAATTTGTAGGTCACTTTCAAAAACAACTGACTAAAACATTTGCACCAAGATACCATTTACATAAAGTAGTTTTTTTAGCAGCCTTGAACCATAACTTGCACAACGAAAAAAAGCTTCCACGTGACAACCGTGCCACTTCAACGTCCCAAGACACGTCTTAGAGAATAAAATCCGATTTTTTCTGAAGTGATCTCCCTGATGAGCCTTTGTGGGCACACTGAATAAGAGATATGTGAGCTAGCAGCTGGTCTTGTGACATCTTTTTTAAGGCCAATAAATAAAGCTACATAAATGTCGCACCTTGACAGAAACAGTGCTGCTAGCACTTTTTCGAGGCAATCTACAACTTTTTCATTGACACTTAAATCCACAACTTTTCCATTCACACTTTGTTGCTCAAGCCAATAATTGATGATCGTGATCTTTTATGACGCAAGGGCATCTGAGGCCAAAGAGCGCCATGGCACAATGTATTTTCTCCATGTCAAGGTGGGGCCAAAGACCCATTTCCCAAGCATTTCATCCTAAAGAAGCCAAACACCAGGTCAGGGGCAAGCTTGCACCCATTGTATCACCGGTGAGTACCCAGCGGCACTAGGGATCGAACCCCGCACGTCACGCATGCGAGGTGGGTGCTCAAACCACTAGCCCACTGCTGCGGTTCAAGTCAGTAATTACAAAGTTAGCTAATAACTAATTAATTAACTTTAAGGAACAAAAGTTTACTGCAGACTAAGCCAAGCGACTCTGAACAACCCTCAGTTGGATTCACCGGGCTAGGACACTGTCTTTTTTAAAAGCTCGGTTACATTTAGCTGGGACACCTTGTATATATATAGTGGCGCGAATTAATATCAATTTTTTTTCCACAAATTTATCACACACCGCCCTCATACTACGTCCAGGTTAGGAACATGAACAGACGAGCAAGAACATTACGTGAGCGCACACGGCACAGATGCCCCTTCCATTATTTTTAATCGCGAAGGCAGGGGGAAAAGCGTAGGGACAGACAAGAAGGGAAGCCTCTTTACGGTGACTCACGCACGAAAGAACGCGACGAAGAAACATGTGGTGTGAACAGCAAGGCCCGTTCTTTCGTCGGGCCGCAGGCGCTACTCTTGGCGCTTCGAAGGCGGCCCGTCGACAGATATAATTCGCCCTTCACAATACGCAACCGGACGGAACGCGCTGCCGTTTTCGTAACCGAAACTAAACAACTCGCGCCAGCCGGGTTGGCGTAAACACTGTGTTCGAAGCGCCCTGCATTTATTTGCTCGAGCAACCGAACAGACTAAACTTAAAACGCCACATAACTTCGCATGTCGCTCCGCGCAAGATGTAACGGGATCCGACCCACCACTTCACCGAAGAGCCCAAATACAAAGCACGCCGGCAGGTAGATCGTGTTCGGTTCTGTTTAGTTCTTACAATTCTCAAAACGCACCAAGAACATAAATGATTTAGGGGAAATCACAAAACGCTGACGCGCTTCAACTCTGGAAGCAACAGCCGATTAACAACGAATCTGAGACGCGTACAGCTGTCATAAATAACGACAATATGACCCACATTCGGCGCCCTTCAGGCGCTAACGGCGGCCCATTCCGTAAGCACATAGCTCAAAAGTCGGCTAAGCGGAAACGTATCGAATGTCGGCCTTCACCAAAATACAATTTCCCGTGAAGAAAGGAAACATGGGACGGGGAAGCGCCCCAGCACATCGTTTTCTGCGCGAGCGCAAAATTTCTTAACAGCGCTCAAAGAGCGCGGACCACTTCTCTGACCGAAGAAAACTCACCCAAAAATTTTGACTTGCGTGAACGTAGCCCCAAGAGTACGGTGGCCGAAGCAACGCCGAAGTTCTGCACCCCTCAAAAGTTATACAACACGCAAACCAAAAGGGAACCACCCAAGCCGAGGGCCCTCGCCAAAAACAGAAGCGCTAAATCAAGGAGCGGGACGGCTGGCGCCATCTGTGACCGAGAGGCGCAGTTACGAAGGACACAGCACATGGCGCTAGTTTCAAAATGCTGTCAGCCGCCTGAACGGTGATTGTAGTGCACTTAGCGTGACGAAGTATAAATAAACTATCAGTGTTCTCTGCACCAATGAAGCGGCACGCAGCTGCGTGTGCATTCAGTTCAGGCGATGAAACCCAGCATAGACAAAAAAAAAATAGAAAAAGTAAGTAAAAACAAAAACGAGAAACAAATTTGATCGGGACATGAGTAATAGCTGATATTTAAAAATCATACAGTGCAGCTGATGATATAATTATTTAAATCTCGGAGTGTGCAAATAGCCCTTTTTCCAAACCGAATCGAATAGTGCGGCCTTGCTACTCAATCGAATACGAATCGAATAATTTTGCGAATATTCGCTACTTCAATATTCAATATTCAATGAGCAATCATGAGAAATAGCGAAGCGCTGCTTTCGCAGTTACGGGTATATCTGCTGAAAGACGCAACAGTGATCTCCAATTGGGGGGTCGCAACACGAAGTCAGTTTATTAAAATTACTTTTGTTGTTGATAACGGGAGATAATAAACAAGCGCCACATCTGAGTGCATGAGAAGGACAAGAGTTACATATGAGGCATGGCCACCGAGGTCAGGCAAAGGCCCGGTTTGCTGAACCTGCCTACAATGTATGATTGTTAACAGCACCACACGAATGAACCGCACCGCGGCGTTGGCCCCTTCATCGCTCGCACACCGATCGCGGCCAACGTTTATAGATATACCTACATAAACGTTGTTCATATGGTACGGGCTTGTATGCTCCCTGTTTTTGGAATAGTCTTGGAAGAAAAATACGACAGGCCTTATTACTACTTGGAGGTTCTCTCTCTCTCTGTGTGCGTGCGTGTTTTGTGCGTGCGTGCGTGCGTGCGTGCGTGCGTGTGTGTGTGTGTGTGCGTGTGTGTTCGTTCACCGGTCACTTGTTTTTTTGCGGTACTGTTGAGAATTACGAACCAACAAGCCGAAGTTTCAACGTTACTCAAGTGGATTACTATTTCGCGCCAGTTGTTGGAAAAGTATTTGAAAACTTAGGCATATTCGATTCGTTTCGAATAATTTTGAACATACCCTATTTGATTCGTTCGAATAATCGAATAGGAGATTATCTGATTCGGTATTCAAAATTTCCGAACATTTCCAAATATTCGCACGCCCCTGCTCAAATCTTTGATGCACGACTGGCGTTTGCCAAGCTCAAATGATGTCTCAATGGTCATAGCGCTTAACAAGTTTTAGCATAGCGCGATCTGATTTCGTGGGGAGCAATCTGTGCGTGCGCAGATGGCGCCGAGGGGCCAAATGTAGGGGCATATTTTATGCAGACTTTTCATATATCCCATACTTCACGAAGTCTACTGGGCAAAATCTCCAAACTTTAAGGCTCCCGCGGCCGTCAAAAGCGCTAGCATATATATTGCAGTAATGATAAGAGGACGATGTTTTTTATCCCTTGATTCTGGCGATGACAGAAAAATCAGGCCAGACGCCGGCGCAGGTCAGCCGAAATAAGTCTTAGAGTGCATCGTTTCCTGCCTTTGCTGGACGAAATCTACGCCTTTATCGTGCCCCGCCGCAGCCCCTTGCGCCAGCGCCCTCTGCGGTCAAAAATCGGCGCGGATAATTTTGCGAACAAGAAAGATCGTCAACGATGCTGTTAAAGGCATGCCCAGTATTTTCCACCGAGTCGAAGAAATGACAGCGAGAAGTTCTTTAAAGCCTCTTCTCACGTCTCCTCCCTTCATACAAAAAAAGACTCCATGTCCACGCGTGGCAGACCAAACTGGACCGCACGAGAATACGGGGCACATTCTTGAGAGAAACCACTGTCCTGCACACCAGCGCAGTCTTCTCACAGGAGTGGGTGCGGGGGTTTTCCGTTACGACATACTACGTTGGAGAAAGTAAAACGCTGTAGAACGTTCGCGCGCCCTGGAAGCGGAAAGTTCATAGGCGGGCGACACTTACTGCGATCACGGGAGAGGCCCTTCGGGACGCCGGCCGGCCTGGTCGATGCGGAGTGAGACTCGCGCCCAAGTCGCGGACCGAACCTCCTGGCAGAACAGACTGGACTTCTGACGCGACCACCACGTCGATCGCCGGGCGGAAAAACGCGTGCAGTGTCGCCGTCGGACAAAAGAGGAACAGCAGTGGATATTGCGCATCCTGCCCCCCACCCTTCGTGCGTGCTTCCTTTCGTCCTTGCGCGCGCGTGAAGTTCCCGCCGGCAGAAGACGTCGACGGCGCGGCACTGGGCGTTGGAGGTTTCGAAACGCACAACGGAACCGCGCGAGACGGCAGATCTCGAAAATAGCACCGCCGGCTTGCCCACGGACGAAAGAGAGGATGGCGGCTGGTACTGGAACAAAAGGACCAAGTTTGCAGGAAAGGTGCGTACAGAAAGATCGAAATTTCTGAACAGAATGCAATCCACTCGCGCATCAGGCGACGCCGGCAGAGAGAGAAAGTGGAGAGGGGGCGGTCACATCGCGTTGTACCGAATTATCTTCCGCGCTGAAGGTTTTCTGAAATGCGCTGTACATCCATTTCGGCACACTTCATAACGAAATTCATTCTGTTCGTTTCTTCTCGTTACCATGGGCTTGTAGTAACATAGACGGTTTTACTCGCTCAGGTAACGGCAATTTCCCAAGCGCGCCGCCTTGAGCCTGTTCAGCAGAGTCACGAAGTCAGAAATTGGACACATCGCACACTGTAGTGAAAGATCTTTATACGCCCTCGCCATGTAGTACTGACACTTTTCTTTCTGTAGGCTATCGAACTTGTATAAAACAGTACAGAGCAAATGCAAGCGTACGGCTCGCTTTAGGCACGGCGGCTCTTCAGCACCTGGTTCGCACTCAAGAAACCAGGCATTGCCTCCGCTGCGAGGCCTAATGTGGCCACGGCCGGACAGGAACGCACGGTATCGCACCCTCACAGCTTCCACGCGCCAGATACAGCTGCGTAGGCGTGAAACTTCGCCAACAGGTGACGCCACGTGTCTGGCAGAACTTTGGTACCAGAGTTCGCCGACATGGTGAACACACGGAACTTTAAGCGGGGGATTAAAAATAGACCGTATTAATCCTCCGGAGGATGCACAGTGTTCCCAAAAGTTACAGTTGTTATAGCTGCATATAGGTACGTGCCTGTTGCGTCTACACGGGAGCTGTAGACTCAACACCCGCGTTCAAGTTGACGATCATGTTGCACTCGCGCGAACGGAAGCTGAGAGCTTGTTCTTTCACCGTGGCTGAGAGGCACGCGCACAAAACGAAAACTCTGCGCACACGCTAAATCCATTACGTTAGGGCAAAAGCCGGTCGGGACATGGGCGCCGCTCCGTGGAATAAGAGACGTTCGAAAGGCGCGAAGAAAAAAAAACGAAAAGGCCAAAGGCCACGCTCGTGTCGGACCATATAAACAGGCCATACGTGAATTGCCGAGGACGCTAGCTAGAAAAAGAAAAGGCAAAACAAATAAATTAATGAAACAGGCAAACCTGAAGGCCGTTCACAATGGCGCGAACGTAATACGGAAGATGAACCCGCTTATTAAAATGCAGCGCGAAAGGCGGCAGGGATCGAAAGAGGGAAAAAAAAAAGCAAACAGCGACACACGTACACGGAAGCGAATGGTGGAAAGGAGAAAGCGGACCAGCTTGACAGGCAGACGGCGCACCAGTGGGAACGGGGGGCTCCCGTATGCGAGCGGCCACTCAAGGTTAAACTTCAGTTTCTACGCGCACCCAAGGTCGCGGTACGCGCACTACACACGTCGTCGGCTGCGGGAACCGCCACACGGGGGAGAATTGGCGGCGAGCCTTACCACCTGCGAATACTCCTCGACTCTGAACCGAGTACGGCTGAGTAAACAGACAAAAACTAAGCTACTGGTTTCCAGAAAGAAGAAAGCCCAGGGATGATCAAACTTCTTGGGGTTCAAGCGAAAATGTGAGCCTGAAAAAGTAAAAAAAAACGAAAGTATTGAAACGTGCAATGGAAGCCCCTCTACATCAAACAGGGGCGTGGCTTAACTTGGCTGAAGGCAGCAAAGGACCGACAGTGGGAACAGCCCTAACCTCGACTAACAACTTCCCAGCCCCACTGCAGAGTCCGGAGGAGCCTCTCGAGAACAGCCGACTTCCAGAGACATCAAACGCGCCGAAAGGAAAACAAAAAGCCCAGCTGCCCATGTTCGGGCGGCGTCGAGGAAAGAGGCCGGCGCCGGAGCGGCGTGTTTTCCAACCTCCCAAGACGAGGCCGCGCCCCCCCCCCCCCCCCTCCCCTCCCCCTGCTCTGCCCTCCGGGCGGGCCGTTTTATTGGGGCCAATTAAAGTGGGAAATGGAGGCCCCGCTGCATACGCCACCACGCACGGAGGCCGCGAGCAACAGCCACCCACTCGTCCCCAGCAAGACGCGGCGCACGCAGTGCACGCCGTAGTCGCTTCGCGGTCAGCCGACACGTCTGCTCTGCAGTGTGCCGTCCCAATCCAGAGTTGACTTCTTTTAACGCAGAAAAGCATTCCAGTGCTTACACGCCCGATTCTATTGTGGCACGTACCCTGCATGCTCCCTATGCGGTGACCCTCACGCCACACTCTCCCATATCATTTTCGGCTGCCCTGGTGATCCACCCCCGCAGGGACAGCACGCCATCTCGAGCTGGGAGGACAGGAGGTCCTGCCACGTCTGCAGACCCGACATCGCAGCTTGCTGCGGTGACTCGGGCTGCCGACGTCATGTCCCGACATATCCTGCATTATGGAGTGCAGGACCGCGCAGTGGCCCAGAGACGCAGCAGGGTCTAAAACTCACTTGCAGAAATAGTTTTTCTGTCTGTCTGTCCGGAAACGCTTAAATAGCCTTAGGAGTAATGCGATAGAGCACGGACCTTTGGGTGAGTTGGTGCATTGGAATCACGTACAAGCGCAAAAAACATGGACTGAGAGAGACTTGGACAGCACGAGCGCTTACTGTGCGTGATTGTAATGCGATAGCTCTGCTGACTATGCGGTATGAGGTGGTCGCACAAAGCCCCTAAACTACTGAACTCACTGAACGAACGGTCCTCATTGGCCGAGGGGTAGCGGTTCCAGTCCCGGCTCGGCCATTTTTTTTATTTTCAGAGCACTTTCCTTTTCTTTTTAAAGCGACAGCGTCAAAGGACCCGTTGTCCATGCAGAAAATCCGATGCCGACGTTGTGAGCGAAAAATCACGGGCGTGGCTCCCGCAGGTGGTCCCCAGAGAGCAGCCCAGGAGGAGGGTGGGCCACCCAGGCCACGTGACCTTCAGGCGTCATCACTACCTGCACATCGGATATTGAGCAAAGTGCCCACCATGGCAGGTAGCAGTTAAATTAATGATTGGTCACTCGGGAGGAGCAACCTGCATGGGCCGCACCACTGGGAGAATCACCCGTCGCAGAGCAGTGTCGCATCACTTAACCGTGGCACCACTGCGCAGTGAGTGGTATGAGGACTCCCAGGGATCTATGTAAAGCAGAGAATGACCTTCTTTATATACAGGGTGTCCAGGCTAACTTTAGCCAAGGGTTAAAAAAGAAGATATTTGAGGTAGGCCAGGAAAACCACTTACATACAGCTACCAGCCGGCTTGCGCATCTAGGCAATCTTTTTCTATTGCTAATAATTAAGTAGTAATTAAGGTAATTTTTCTAAATGCGTAAATATTGACTTTAGACAGCAGATGTGAATAACAAAGTTGGAGAGCACCTTCAGAAACCCCCATTCCACTCATTTCCGATAAAGCCTCACATGTATCTTTTTTCCGAGCTACAAAGAAAGCCCGCGAAATAAAAAAAAATCACATGACTAGCGCATTCGCGCGCCACGATTGTGCTGCTCTCAATCCTGGCTTGAGTGAACGAAATCAGATGCTCATGGCGCGACGACGACCCCATTGCTCCGGCAGGCCGACACGTCGACGGTGGTTGCACCGTCACGCTTGCAGACTGGCTCGCGCGCGTATGTGTGTATGTAAAGAGTTGAAGCTCGAATAAACTTATTTACCAACAGTTTCGGACAGTGGACCGTCCTTCATCAGGATAAGATTTATCGTATTATTATAATTAGTATTATTGCTATTATTGTTATTATAATTATCTTATCTTACAATTATCTTACCCTGATGAAGGACGGTCTACCGCCCGAAACCGTTGGTAAATAAAATATACGTACGTACGCGTCTGTGCGCGTGTTTGGGAATTAACCCACTACGCTATCGCGTAATAACGCTTAGGAGCTCAAGTGTACCCTCAGAATTTTTTTTCTTCAGAGGTACTACGTAATAGCGGTGGAATGACGTAGAGACCCTCTAAACCAATATGAAGAACTGTTTAGTGACGTCATCACTGTTGTATACTTTTGTGTGTTAGTTGTGGGGTTTTTGAATCACCTGCGCTAAAGACCCTGTACACAGCAGTCTAGACCAATGAGAAATTACGCTGTGATCATGAATTTCGTTGCGACCCCGGGCTCTGCGCCGAACGTCCGCTCGTGTTAAAAGTCCATGTGCTGCACCTGTGAAGACGCCGCACGTGGCGCCAGCGGCCAACATCCCTCACAGAGCTAGCGTTGCAAAATAACGCTAGCGCTGCGGCGTGCCTGCATAGTCGTGCCGGGAAACGAGTTGCCTGTGTGAATCACCAGTGGGGCGCATGCCGTCTTCGGTGATAGACAATACCGGAAGAAAAGCAGGGCAAGTGCTCGATTCAATGTCAGACACGCCGGTAGGCTCTCCAGACGTTCCCTGAAATAGCGCTTCCGAACTCCTGCCCACTGGGAACTAGTTCAGCAACTCTGCTGTCGGAGTAAAACCTCGGGGTATACAACTTCCCCTCGCACGTTACGAAGAGATAAGCTCACGGCTGTCCTGCAAGGGCTGTAGGTTGAGGCGCTGTGGAACTGACAACGCGCGCGTGGAGGAGAGTGAATGAGGCAAGACAACACAACGCCGACCCATTAAGCAGCGCCATTCCTTGCACTTGGACGCCACGCGAGGGCCCAGCAGCGCCGAGGGCTGGCAGGTCGTGCGCAGCACGCGGGGACTGAAACCGGCCGCAGAGCGAGAATCCGTGCCAGCGGACACGCACTGAAAGTTCCCGCGCACAGCTAGCAGCTGCCACTTCAGCTCTTTCTTTGATGCTTTCGCCGAATGGCGTTAGTCGCGACACAGCAGGTGGATTGTGGAACGCAACCAGACGCGCGAGCGGCCTTGGCGGCGTCAGGGCGGGCTGCTTGCTTCACGTTCTTCGTCAAGCGCCGCACGCACACGGGTGGCGCGGGGCAGGACACAATGGCGAATCAGGTATGACGAGTGGGTCTACGGCACTTTCGCCAGGCACT
Organism: Amblyomma americanum; assembly: GCF_052857255.1. Lineage (NCBI taxonomy): Eukaryota > Metazoa > Arthropoda > Arachnida > Ixodida > Ixodidae > Amblyomma > Amblyomma americanum. The sequence continues at coordinate 6,840,582 of NC_135498.1, forward strand.
AACCACAGAGCGAGAATGCCCAAAACAAGGGGCAGACAGACATGCAGGTTGGAGAATCACGGCAGTGGCTCGGTGGTTATGGTGCTCGGCTGCTGGCCCGAAAGACTCGATCCCAGCCGCGGCGGTCGCATTCCAACAGAGGCGAAATGCTAGAGGCCCGTGCACTGTGCGGTGCCATTGCACGTCAAAGAGTCCAAGGTGGTCGAAATTATGCGGAGCTCATTACTACGGCGCCACTCATAGTCTCGGTCGCTTCCGGACGTTGCACCCAATAAAAAACAAACAAGCTAGTGAAGTTCCAGCGGACAAGACACACAAAACAGTGGCCAGAGACCGGTTGGAAGTCTGAAAAAAAAACTGCGTTGGGGCTGTAGTAGTTGTAGTAATAAACTTTAATGATCTTTTGGTATTAATTAGTACTCCGGCAGTCTTCCCAGGCCCTGGATCCTGTTGATGAAGGCCGCTTGTCAGGCTTAGTGAATGAGCTGACGCTGTAACTGAGCTGACTTTGCCCCCACTGATAGTATAGCTAATTTCTGTACTGTAAGAGTTCGAGTTGCGCTAGACAGTTCCAGACCATGTGGAGGAGAGAAGATTTCTCTTCACAGGACTGGCACTCGTCTGTAGGATATTTGTCTGGCCAAATCTTTGTGTATTGCCTGAGGTTGGGGAACGTCCGCACCTGCAAGTTCCTTCAAATTGTGGCTTCTGTTCTATAGTAAGGGCTTTGTGCGGAGGGGCAAATTTCTGGCGACCGAGTCTATGATAGTCCCACAATTTCTCCGTACGTTTGGGGGATGGAAGGTGCGGGGTCGGGCGGCGAAGGGGCTCGGAAGGTACTGTCCGGTCGGCCACCTCGTTACCTGTGATGCCCTCGTGTGTCGGGATCCACAGGATGCTGTGGCAGGAGTACGTACTAAGGGATGGTCACATGATTTGAGCTGCGGCCCTGCAAGACTCTCGTCAAGGTAGGCTTTAAAGGCGTGTTTGTAATCGAATCGTAACGAGATTTCCAGCGTACACGCGCAGGGGGATGACCGTGTTCTGAACGCGTCTTGCTTGGGCTCTTCGGCGGCCGCCGTGACGCTGGGGACCCATATTGGCGGGAAGTGGTAGCACTCGGTACTCCCACCAAGTCTCCAGGGAGAGGCGGGTCCGTGGTGTAGTGGGTGGATTTGTTCTCCGGGTGGTTGTCTGCCAAGGCGTCGTAGCGTGCGACCTGGTTCAGTCGGAGGCGCCGCTCTTGACCCAGGAGCACGCCTCTTTGTGATCTTGTTCCGGATTTGGGCTTCGATTTGACCGCCCTCAGATTTGGTGGTGCTGTCTAACCGAATGGGCAAGAGAGCGAAAGTTCACAAAATACCGCGCAAACGCAGTTCGCACTTGCTCCCCAGGATGTGCACGTCGACCCCAGAGCATTGCAAAATGTTCAGTCACAAGGAAGTTTGCCAGTTACATACGCAGAAAATGAAATCAGCCAGCGCACACGTCTGAGAAAAAAAGTGGTGTTGAGGATACGAAAGGGCGCAGTAACTTCCTCTTTTGGGAACATTAACCGCGCCGCGCGGGAAGGAATAAAGGAGCAAGTGAAAGAAGAGAGACAGAGAGCCACGGCAGCGGAGGGCTCCGGAAAAATGTTGACCACCTTGGCATCGCAAAGCGCACGGGGGCCTCTAAACAATGAGCCACCGCGGCGAGTGGAGTACAACAAACGCAATACATAAGCACACAAACAATTGTGAGAAATAGGCTGGCCTCAGGCAGACACGGGAGCTTGGAGAATGGAAACAGAAATGGTCACAATAAAGGGTGCCGATATATAAACGATGATTGCCTGCAAGCCTATCCAGTTTGTTGCTGTTGCCTTAGTCAAGTCCGCACTGCTTTCTTGTTTTTTTTTTGCTTCTCTTTGTGTGTTTTCGTGTGACTGTTTTTGCATCTTTTTATTATTTCTAAGGTAGTAACTGCGACGTTTGTTAAGACGGCTGTAAACTGTTAGGCTGTATGATATTCGAGAGTGATTATTTGCATTTTTTTATTTGCATTGTCACTGTCCTGTCAGTGTATTGTGCCTACTGCTTGGACCAGCATCCTGGCCAATATAATAAACAGACCCCGGTGGCTAGGATGAAAGCATGGCCTATGGGGCCTAATAAGACAAAACGGAATGTTCATACACATGCAGGAGCCCACAGTCGGCGCGTACAGCCAAACCAAAGCGCGGTCGTGAAGGGCACCCGTGCAGTCTGGCACGCAGTCTCCCTTCCTTGGTCTCCCCGCACACGCAGTAACCCACATGCAGCCTCGCCGAGCACTGGTGGAGCGCGCGCCCACTACGCGGTGCGGTCCAACGCGCCTGTGTCCTTCGAGGAATGCCAAGGCTCCCAGCGTCTGCCGATTCCGCGTGGACGGGGTCTCCTGCCGACGAGTCACTGCTGCTGCTGCGGCGGCGACCTCCGTGGCTGCTGACTGGTACGGCGACTCCGAGCCCTTTCTTGCTCACAAAACTCGCTTGTGTTCTTACGTCTGTGTTCACCCTCGCTGCGACCTCTTTTTCTGCCTTCATTCCTTCTCCCACTAGCGAGGATCAACTGGAATGCGACCTACGAGAGAAGGTAATTACACTGTGGGCTTCATTATGCGCGATATTGGTATCCCTGCAAAAGAAGGAAAGAAAGAAAGAAGGAAAGAAAGAAAGAAAGAAAGAAAGAAAGAAAGTGCACGGCTTGGCGTCATTGTTTTTTTTTTTCCCCTATACAAAGCGGTATTTTATGCGCGGTTCTCGTAGGCGACGCATGCCACATACCGCAAAGGTTGCCTTACTCCGAGTTCGTCCTCGAGCGGCAAGCGTTGGGCGATTACTTGGTTAGCGCTACAGTCATTATGCACCGCCAGTGTTCCACATGTCGCTTGAAACTGAGACGATCTCCCCTCCTCACCATTGCAACACCCGAGACTTTCGCGAGAGCCCCACTTCACGGCTGGGAAGCAAACCTCTTGGGCTGTACATTTCTGCCAAATGATGCACAATAGGTTCTGAAGCTGCCTGCATAACGGCCACGCAAACCACGCTAACACGTCTACAAAATAAACCAAGCGCCACCCGAAACGACCCGAATGGAAAACCCAAGGTTTTGTTCCCGACGCCGCTGCCCTGACACCAGGGCACTGCTTTGCTCCATCGTTCCGGAGATGAGCTAGTGTACGGGAAACGACTAACAGCAGGAGACTTCGCGCAGAAAAAGAAAACAATCAGAAAACACGACAGCACCAAAACGGCACGCTTCGATACGTATGGCAGTGCCTCTGCTTCTCCTATCTCGCTCAACAACCCACCACCCCGTTAAACCCACTCAGTTCGCTCCTGTAAATCTCGCCGACAGAGCAGCACGCAACGGCTGCCGCCGATAACCGCCCAGCCTTTTATCGTCCATCCGTCTCGCTTTATCAAACCCAGCCCGCGCAAGTGACATGCTGCAGGACGACACGCCGCTCAACCGTTGACTTCGTGCGCAGAGCGGACAGCCTTCTACCGCCTTTCCATTTCTCCAACTATATGTATACTACAGAGCCTCACTCGCCGCGCGCGCCTCAACCCAACAATCGCAGGTGGCGTCGTTCGATCGGTCGCCCTCGGTGGTGACAGACCGATGCCGTTGTGGAGGACGGTTCGACATAGCTAGCGGCTCGTTGCAGGAACAGATGAAGCCTCCTTCTTATCACACTGCTACCGAGCGTGTGCATGCTGCCCGGGGCGGCCGCTGACAAAAACTCGGTGGGGACAGGCCGCGAAGCTCACACTTGACGCTCTTCCAGCCCGATGGGCACGAGCTGCAGCATAGCCGCATCCAAGCTTCCACTCGGCCCGTTATCACAGCTCGTCTCTGCGAACCTCTTTTGGGGCGGCACCGAACGCAACGGCTTCCTGGGAGAAGCTCCTGTCGGCCGGCGCCTCGAGCAAGGCAGCCGCGAATGGAAAGCGGGAAATAAGAGACGGAGAAAGCAAACAAGCGAAGCACTACTGTCGCCTCCGTTTCTGTCCTCGCGGCGATTCGAAGGAAGCGGAGGCTGCTTGCGGTCAGAGCAGCTGGGAACCATCATCGAAAGGGAGCTTCAAAAGATGCGCCCTTCCTCCAGACACAAACGTCCCTTCCGCAGGAGGACCGAAACGACGCGGGTCACCGCCGACCCCGTGTCTGAAGACGTCCACATTTCCCCATGACGGCCCCCCGAACATCAACGGCGAAAGGACAAAAGTTAGCTCCCTAAATTGGCCAATCCTCTCCTGGGTTTCCTTCAATCGCTTGCCCCATTTTGTGGCTTCTACTCAGTCTTGCATACAATACAGAAAAGAAGTAATTGACCATTTGCGGAGAAGTTTCTGCGCATGCGTGGTGAAGGCGCAGGCAGCGCCCTCTCTGGGCGGTTTGGTTTTTGGTTGGAAAACATGAGCCAGCCGTGCATTCCTGCGCTGTAGTGCGACGACTGATGTGAGCTGTAACTTCCACGGAACTGACATGTAACTGCAACGCGATTTATCTAAGCTAACCACGTGTTTTGCAACAGCGAGACTTGTACGTAATAAAGGCCGCGACGACATACAAGGCGCAAAAGACGAACCCGTTGATGGGGCCAGTAATGCGCACATCCAGCACGTTTCGAAACGGGTGTTGCTGCTTTATTTCGCGCTTACTGCCGAGTACACACTGCTCGGTCGTTCTAGAAGAGTTTTGCCACCGACGCAGGAAAACCGAATGATATATACTAGTATGAACATACACCATTAAATGCTACAATGTGCTTCCTGAACAGCGGGAGCACGGCCGAGCGCAGCCTCGCGTATATCCGCGCATTCTAACGCTCCCGCAGCCCGTGAGCACGCAAAGCAACGCTCTGCCGTATCAGCACGAGCCGGGATTGAGATAGTACAACGGGTCCTTTAATAATCAGCTAAGTGTGCCCTGAGGCAAAAGGTGTTGTGTTAAGTTAGCAGAAACTCCGGCCCTATCAAGGAAGCGCAAACGTAAACGTCGGTGTGCATTAGGAAAGTGCATCCGATTATACTGTCACACTCGCCCGCGCATAGGCGCACATTCACGCACATTTTCACTTGGTCATTCGGCGCTCCGTTGAGGTAGCAGAGTGCAGGTATTGCCACACATGGTCGTTTTTCAGGCTACAACGCGAAAATAATCCGCTACACCCGGTTTCTAAAAACGGAAATGGGATGTTCTCCTCTTCCATCATACTCTTTCGTTAGCTGACACACGTTTCCGGCCAATAAACAACACTAAAACAACAAAAAAAGCGCACGTGAGCTGCTGAACGCTGCCTTGCGCATGCTTGCTCGAGAGCCCCTTTCCAACCAAAGGTACTGGCGGAGCTTCTCTCTTTGCACGACAGGCGGCGCTCGCTTTTCCGCAAATGGTCAATTGGTTCAGATTACTTCATCTGAAGTTTGACTGACTTCAGTGGTCAATTACTGCCACACAAAAGTAACTGAACAATAACAACAGTAGTCGATTACTATTATGCTATTTTCCTTACCACTTTTATTAGTACAAGACAAATATACACGCGCTAAAATGAACATGCGCGGCTTCCTTCATATGCATGCTGTCTGATGCAGTTCATAGGTTAATATTCATCGACAGTTCTTTCTCCGTGCTGTCGTCGGTATTTTTTCCACGGTTCCGTGTGAACACATCAGCAGCGCCAGAAGGCTCTTTTGGTGAACGTACACGGGAAGGATGACTGCAGTTGTAACGTACGAAGATCGTGCGAAACACCTCGTATTTATTTTCCCTCAAAGGTCCACACGGGACATTACATGAGTAAGCACCGCGCTTCGTTGTTCGCGCTCTGAGAGGACAGGAATCTTTCGTGCAAGCACTGGTGCTTGATACCAAGTTCTAGCTCTCGAAGTTATGCCTACATCCTGTGGCAGAACTTTCTTGCAATGGAAGCGCTGACTTTGACAGAACGACCTATATCCCCAATCGCCGATTTACTGGAACTTGTTTTTCGAATAGAAGTAACTGACTTATAATAAACTGCACATCTCCAACCAAAAAACTTTTATTTGAATCCCAGCGTTTCGAAGCCGCCTCGGCTCCTTCATCGGGGGTGACTGAGGGCAGTAGCTAGCGTCTTTAAGTACGGAGGTGAGAGGAGTGGGGGGTTTAAGGCTCTGAGTCACGTTGTCGCACTGCGGGGAGGCGGTCAACGGCCACTTTTTTTTATTTGAGTTGCAGAGCGAAGTCCCTGAGCATATACTGGGGGCAGGTTTTGTTTTGTGCGGTTGATGTTGTTCGGGGTAGTTTGGATGTGCCAGGATTCGAGTAGCAGCATTTTCTGGAAATTTGTTTCGGTTCCCAGGATGCCGGTTTCGTCGAAGTTTATCATGTTACTGAAATAAAAGAGTAGTTGGACTAACGAGAACGTTATAGTTAAAAAAATTAATTCATAACAAAAATTCGAAGATAATGTAATTTATTTCAAGAAATCAGTTACTCGTAACTCGTTATGCACAACTCTGCTTCTGCTGCACTAGACGCTTTTCGCTGCGTTCCCATTGGCCAGCTTCAGTGTACGACCCCACTCGCAAAAGCGTACATTTAAAGACACAATTAGAAAACAAAAGGCAATAAAACACGGACGCGCTCAGTTTGTTGGTCGTGCGCGTCCCCTACTGAAGGGTTAAAGAAAAATACTATGGATAAAGAAGCGAAACAATCAGCAAACGTATTTATTCATGCATGGCCACGTTTCAGAGAACACGATGAAGAACGACGGAGTCCGCGAGAAGCTGCCCTACTCGAGAGACCCTGTGATTCTTCGCCAGCTCTGCGCAAGTCTCTCGGTAACGGCCGGCACTGCCACCGACGAAAGACGTACGCCCGATTTCGGCGCGAATTCCGTACATCTTGACGCACCAAGCACCGTAGAGACACGCAGACTCGCGCTATGTTGATGCACTGCTACTGCTGTTGCCGTGCCTTCGAATAAGCTACGGCAACAGCGTGGACGCCCGTGTTTCGAGATTTGCGACGAGACATGGCATCCTTTCGCTACGGTGTACTTTTGCTTAATTAAGGCTGTGCGCTTTGGCGCTGCAGCGTCCGCGCAGGTAGCGTGCGGACCCACACATGCATATCGCATGCTTCCCCACGACAGCGCAGTCACTGAGGACAACGCCATCCAATTTTAGTTGTTAGCAGAATCAATTATATGGCTCTTTGTGGCCATGTTGACCTTTGTCCGGCAGCTAAATATTAATTTACTGCTGACAAAATTGCACTTCAAAATTCCCCCGCCACTCGAATCAAACGTGTGACGTGTACACCGAGAAGGACTCCGTGATCACTGATTTGAAGTGAATGGCGGTGTAGTCTATATATCCTCTGAGATCCGCGATGAAAAATTTGTATCGACGCACGTACCGCATGCAGTTGTGAAATCGGCCGGTGATGGCGAGACCTGCATTTCATTTCATTTTAAAAATTTTCCAGCTTTTAAAGTTGCACTTTCAGTGAAGGTAGCGTATGTGGCAACCCATCCATACAGTCATCTTCGGTTTGGTTTATGGGGCTTTAACGTCCCAAAGCGACTCTGGCTATGAGGGACGCCGCAGTGAAGGGTTCCAGGAATTTCGGACCACCTGCGGTTCTTTAACGTGCACTGACGTCGCGCAGTACACGGGCCTCTAGAATTTCGCCTCCATCGAAATTCGACCGCCGCGGCCGGGAATACAGTCACCTTCAATTTGCCCTCAGTGTCCATTTGAAACGAGTAGCCTCCAACGGCTGCAAAGCCCGCATCGCCTGCACACTGTTTGCCATACATCAACGTTCCTGTCGTACTCAACCATGTAACTTAAGACGCTATTCAGAGATGCCGCGAAAGCAGTTTGAATCGTGAAGAGCGGAATTTAGACAGGTCCGCGCCGCAGCAGCGTGAAATGGAAGGGACTGAGAGCTGTCGATGCACCTCATCACGCCATAACCGCGCTTAGACACGCGTTCGCGTCACGTATACCTTGCGCCATATGCTCTCTAAGCGTAGACAGCTGGGCTAGTTGGTTCACAGTCGCATTATGATACATCGTTCTGGCGCACGAAAAACACGGACGAAGGAAGAACAGACACACAATCGCCGGACATCAACTGAAGTTTATTCACAGAAACCAGTCCTATATGTACAGATGTGACCACCAGGTAGCTGATATCAAAAGCACAAAATCGGGAAAACCAAAAGGCAATCAACCAGAGCCACAGGTTCCATATCGCACACGTGCCTTCATGCAAATCGCCCACAATTTCTGTGCCTAGCTGACACGATCAACACCGTTAGCCTTCAGATAATCTAGTTCCTTTCTTCTAAGCACAATAGAGGGAGTACTGACGCAGTGATCTTTATCATTGGCAATACAGAGGGCTTCAAAAATTTCCCGGCTTTTCTGAGTCCTGAACTTTCTTAACACACTTGTTTTTTCCAAAAACGCCTTGCATGCTGGCTTATACGAACAACGGCGAATGTGGTCAGCTAAATGACCTCCGCCACTAATCGAAGTTACTGTCCTGCGATGCTCTAGCAAGCGTTCGTTGATACAGCGCCCGGTTTGTCCAATGTAGCGTTTGCCACAGGCGAGAGGGATGTTGTACACCACGCCAACCTTGCAGTCGACGAGGGCTTTGGTGTGCCTAATTTTGCAGGCAGACCTCTTTTTGGGTTCGTTTACTAGGCGGCACAGGCGTCCCAGCATCTCCGGAGCTGAAAAAACTACACGGACGCCGCACTTGTCCCCGACCTTCTTGAGGCGGTGCGAGACCTTGTGCCAGTAAGGCACAACGACAGGTCGCTGTTGCGGGCGTGTGTTATCCACCTGCCTGTGCCGTCCACCAGATTTTACTTCGCTAATCTGGCTTTCGACCACTGAGGCCACGATTTCTCTCTGGAAACCTGCCTTCTCCAGACGCCTTAGTTGGGCATGGACACTCTCCCGGACTCGATGCTCACACGACTTGGCTAGAGCAGAGCGGATGCAGTTTTTTGCAATAGCTCTCTTCACGAGCTTAGAATGTGCCGATTTGTAGTTAATAATTTGTTTTCTCGACCGTGGCTTGTACTGCCAGCACACGCGCGTTTCCTCAAAAATAAAGCACACATCTAGATACTGGATGTGCCCTTCCTGCGGCAGTTCGTGCGTGAACTTCATGCCAAAGGCGTTGCAAACAAAAATGTCAATAATGTCGTCCACGACAATACCCCTATCCCGAGCCTCAGTCGCGTTCATTACTACAAGGTAGTCGTCTACGTATCTAAAAACTTTCAGCACGCTGGCGTTGTAAAGGGACGCCTGAATGCGCTTGTCAAGGGTGGATAAAAATATATCGCTTAAAAGCGGTGCTAGGCAAGAGCCTATGCACACTCCTTCTTTTTGGATGAGGCAACGATCATTGAAGGTGACAATGGTGGATGAAAGATAAAATCTTAAAAGCTCTAGAAAATTGTCGGTAGATAACCCTGTCATATTCTGAAAAGCCACAGGCCCGGCGTCTTCAATGAAAGTTCTGACCGCGCAAAACAGCTCGGGGTGAGGTATTGAGTAGAATAAATCTTCAACATCAATTGAAAAGGCAAATCTCTTTGGGCATGAAGCTTCTACGCCAGAAAAATATGCAATGACTTGATTGGAATTTTTTACCAGAAATGGGTCGTCTAAAGAAATGGCACTAAGGTGCTTCTGCAGGAACCTTGACAAGGAGCCCTGCCAGGATCCCTTTTCCGTAACGATAGCGCGGAAAGGCGCAGATTCTTTGTGGGTTTTTACCGTGAAGAAAACACTAAGGGAGTTTACATCAGAAGCGGAGATACTCTTTCTTAATCTTTCCAAGTTCATTTCTTCACATAAAGCGATGGCCTTTTTCTTCACCTTGGCTGAAGACACCTTCCTATCAGCTCTATTGTGCTTAGAAGAAAGGAACTAGATTATCTGAAGGCTAAAGGTGTTGATCGTGTCAGCTAGGCACAGAAATTGTGGGCGATTTGCATGAAGGCACGTGTGCGATATGGAACCTGTGGCTCTGGTTGATTGCCTTTTGGTTTTCCCGATTTTGTGCTTTTGATATCAGCTACCTGGTGGTCACATCTGTACATATAGGACTGGTTTCTGTGAATAAACTTCAGTTGATGTCCGGCGATTGTGTGTCTGTTCTTCCTTCGTCCGTGTTTTTCGTGCGCCAGAACGATGTATCATAATGCGGCCATATGCTCGTTTGCAGCGTTCGAGAAACACACATCGAGCGCGATTTACAGACAGTCACGGATATAGAAAAGCTGGGGTTATTTCAAATCGTGCCACATAATGCGTGCACGGCGCCGGCCCTATACAATAACAGGAGCTCCAAGAAGGCGCCGCTGCTCAGCCGCAGTTTATGTGCCCCCCCCCCCCCCCCCCAAAAAAAAAAAAAAAATTCTTTCGCAGCCACACCACGCGTCAGTGCCGATACATGTTTGTCCTGCTCTGTCACACCGGCGCCCAGAGTTATACATTGCAATTATCAAAGCAATAAACCAAGCTGGCAATTTCAGCCACTAAACACTGCGTTGAGCGTCCGCGGAAGGCCATTACCAAGAGGTGCTTGGCAAAACAGAGTAACGGATAGGCCAACACGTTTAGCGAGTGCACGCAACAGATGAGGTAGACGAGGCAATGGCGTAGGAAGAAGAAAAAGAGAAACAGGAGCGGCACGTATCAGTGGGCATGTCCTCGAGGACCAGAGCGAATTCAGATGACCCGCTGCACTGGGTGTTGCACACGCGTGGTCAAGCAAACGTGTGGTCCGCCATCACTGCTGCCCCGCCAGGCAGACGGCCCACGCCGCGCGAGCAACCCCGCACCTTTGGGCCTCCACGAAGTCCACCCTCATTTCTTGGCGCGGAATCGATGAGGCAGCGGGCTATGGCCAGTCACCTATAGAGCATTGTTAGCATGCACCCGAGTGATCCGCGCGGCTGCGAAGGAAAGCTACCCTCCAAGACTGGCTAGATTGAAGAAAAATCTGCTGCAATCTGTGGACAAGAATCTGAGCAGCTTCCCTTCGTGACCATACGGATAAGCCTATAGGCAAATGTTGGTGGCAAATACTCCTTCGAACGAAATCTACTACTCCGTTAAGTGTACGGGCTCATTGACACCAAAGCAAAATGGCGCGCAAGCAGATGATACAAGACGGGCACTGACGCGAAATGCAGTGAACACAAAAGACCGTAGCACGAACTATGTCCCTTGCTGCGCATAAACTTCCGAGAGGCATCGGGGTGACCTTGTTAACGGCGGAGCGAGCAGTCACGGAGATGCAGCCCAATTGCGAGCGAACTTCAACTTTCCGGGAGGACTGGTCACTTTTCATTGCCTCATACTTGCTATACGTGATGATATGTCCTCGGGCTTAATGGCTCATACCCACGGCGGGGGATTGGCCAGGGTGGTTTTCGTTCTCCTCATTCATGCTTGTAATCAGTGGCTATGGATTCCTTTACTTGGACTTCTCCCTCAAGATCTGCCTAACCGCCTCATTACAACACCGCAGGGTACGTGCCCGGGCACACCAGGAGCACCGCGGGGAACGGAGCTACACGGGGCCCAGGGGAGAGAGGGAAACTCACTGCTCGGCGCTCTGCGCTCCACTTCCTCTTTCTCCTCCACCTCCCGGGTGTAGGTGATGTGCGCTACCATCGTCATGGTGCCTTGTCTCGCTGCCCGCACTCAGCTCCCGTTCAATCCGGCCGGTCACAGCGACGCAGACGTACAACAACGCAGTGGGAAACAACGCAGCGGCCACAGCGACGAGAGACAGCAGCACGCGCGATCCGGTGCACGGAGAAAAACAGAAAGGGGAGAACCGCGCGCGTCGCAGAAAGGACCGCAATCGGGCATCGCCAACTCAAAGATGGGTGCCGTGCGCAGAGCAGGCAAGAGAAACAAACGTCAGAAACTCGGTGAAAAACAAAAGTGAAACGAGAAAGAAAAGCCTTGGGAGTACCCGCGCAGCACACGAAGGTGTGGGTTCGCGACCCACGCGCATCGCCACGACAGACGCCGCCGTCCTTATTTGGATGAATGGAAGGCGGCCGGCACGGCTCCGCTCTGGAGCGAACGTCAGGAGCTGCTGCGCGCGGGTGCTGCGAGCGAGAGTGATCCGCGCACGCACGTCAGGAAAACAGCACGTCGTGCGTGCGTGCGTGCGGGTGCCCGCGTACGCGAGCAAGGTTTCGGCGGCCCACGCTGCTACGAAGCACGTGACGACCGAAAACGCGTCCCTCGACTCCTGCTGCTGCCGCGAGGTGCTAAAGACGCGCGTGGAAGAAACAGTGGCGCGCCGGATCCGGTCGTTGTTGCAGAGGAGGAGAAAGTGGAGTGAATATGTTGGCAGTGGCTGCAGCTGGTTTCCCACGGCGTGCAGGGCGCCATCCGGTTCGCTGCTTCTCCTCATGGGTCGCGGCGCGAACAGGTAGGCAGCATAACCGCGTGTCTGCAGCTCTTCGAGGCATATATAGTACATGCGCCGCCACACGCTGTGACACTGATGCCGACGAGTGAGCATGTCCGAGACGGAACGTGAAAGGGGCTTCGCAGGGTATAGGCATGTTTTGTGCAGTGCGTCGCAAGCTGATCAAACTTGCCGAACGGTGGCGGTGACACGGTCTCCACAAAAGCCCCCCATTTGTGTGTGTGTGTGTGCGGGGGGGGGGGGGGGGGGGTGCTATAACAATGCAGGATTTTATTATACACCGTAGGGTCCTTGTCATACGTTCGAACACGCCGGGCTTCGCGCTCTGATCAGTACTCGACCCACGCATTTATTCGCGGCAAGTTCCAGACGATTTGAAATATCTTCGACACAACGCCAGCCAGTAATGCATAGGCCACAGGCGTTTGGATAGCGCACGCTGGCATTTCATCGAAATAGTGGTACGGTGAGGCTACAAACGCCCTTAGCACGCGATGAAACAAACTGAACAAAAAAGCTGTACTGAACCGACGGGGAAGGAGAAGCCACGGAGTGTCAACACGTCGCTTATACTGTACCCCGCCCCAGCTCTGCAGGCCCGGTTGCTCTCCGCCGTGGCGCAGCAGCTAATATGCGGGTCGGTGGCACGCAGAGACCGGTTAGTTAACCCGAGAGACGGGTCGCCTCAATTTGGGTTAATCACTCCTCAAGGCGGCCGGATGTGCACGCGCAGCTGGCAGCGACCCATATAGTTACTGCATGCTCTCCTCCTCGCCGGTCGGCTTTGTTATTTCAAGGCAGCGCGCTGCACGCAGGCATGCGTTCAGCAGCAGAGAGAAAAGAAACAGGTGCTATTTCTGCGCCTCAAGACGCGCGTCAGACGCCATTCCAGGAGGTGGTGTTGATAGGGCTGGGCCATACGCACATGGCCGAGCGATTAAGTTGTGGCGGCTTAGCGGCCACACGGAGTTCGGCTACTGGCGTAGGCCGATATGGCGCAACAATGCCTTCATAAATTTTCTTACAGCAAAAACTGCTGCAGGGAGCCTAAGCGGAGCCTCAGCTGCGAGTCTGTCTTACAGTCACGTGACGTGTTATCAGGTGACCAGCGCCAGTTGTACCGCTTTGGTGGCCCAGGCTACCACAAACTCTGCAGGTCTCGGGCGTTAGCGTACATCTCGGGCATTAGCAAACGACAGGCGGCAGCAGCAGCACGGCGACAGCTTTGGTTACCCGACAGAACGCAAACACGGCGGCATTTTTAGTTCTTACCAGGCGGCTGCACTTCAACAACGGCGAAATGCGAAAATGCAAACATCCGTCCCGAAAGCCCGCAGCAATGAAACATTATAAAATGGAAATTCGAAAGAAGAAAAAAATCGGCCCCTTAAATCGGGCGGTGGCTTGAGCCACCGCCCGATTTAAGGGGTTCAGCCTTATCTATCCATCCATCCATCGGTAGGAGACCTCGCGAAATCTCGAAACGCGATGATTATTTGCTTTCACAGATGGCACTGTGGTCTCAGGGTGGTAGCAGACCCCACGAAAATCTAGAAACGTGAAGAGTAAGAGCTAACGCTTTTAAAATCTTCACCGCAGTTGCGCCGGCTAATGCAGTCCGCCAGCAACCTTGAAGGTATTGGTGAGCGCTACCAAAATACGGAAAGGGGCGAACACACAGGACAAGCGCTTGTCCTGTGTGTTCGTCCCTTTCCAACTAGCCTCAGTTGTAGCTCTTTTGACTTTAACCGCCAGCAAGCGCCAATGACGTCATCGAACTCGTGCATCGCCTGCTCTTGGAAGTGTAGCACATGGCAGCCGCCTACATCGAGCGACGCCAGCCGCTCATACTTGCCACGCAGGGACACGTGCAAGCGCCGGGGTGCGGGAGCCACACGAGAGCCTTCCTTCTCGTCTTGACACCGCGCCAGATTTCTCTGCTACTATATCGAACTAACGTGTCGGTCATTAATCAAGACTGGTGTCCTCGGGTTATCCGCGCGAGGCGCAATGGCTACTCGCTACCGTCGCGCGAAGGTCACAAGCGTTTTGCCGAACGCGAGAAGAGGAGAAGAAAAAAAAACCGCGACGGTCCGCACAATTAGTGCCCAGTTACGCAACATACGCGCGCATGTGCACGCGGCCGCGAGACAAGGAGCGGCGGTGTGGAGGGGACGATGTCTCGACGGTTCGCTCGCCGGCATCACACGAAGCGCATCGGTAGCCATTATAAAAACCGCGGTGACAACAAGCGGAAATCCACTCGCTAACCACAGTGGGCGTCGACTGGCAGCGAAACTTCACTCGGGCATCACCGTGATACCCAAATGTGGAAAGTAATCGCAAATGAAAGAGAGAACGCGACGCAGCCGCAGGTTGAGACGGCCGGCTACTCAATCATCTTAACTGTGCAACTACACATCCTCCTCGGAGGCCGTGCGATTCCGAGAGGGTGAAAGCCGCGCTTGGCAGCCACCTGTGTGCTAACGTA
This sequence comes from Amblyomma americanum, assembly GCF_052857255.1. Lineage (NCBI taxonomy): Eukaryota > Metazoa > Arthropoda > Arachnida > Ixodida > Ixodidae > Amblyomma > Amblyomma americanum. The sequence continues at coordinate 6,855,588 of NC_135498.1, forward strand.
GAGGTGATCAAACGATAAAGTTTCCAGGAAGCTGCTTGCCGTCCAGAAGCCCGGTGCCATATAGACAACGACTTTCTCCCAAGCGTATATACGCAGCCTGGCATGATGCGCTCGGGAAAGCGGTCTTCAAATCCTCGAGTGAAGAAACGCACTCGTAAGCGTGCGCCGCTGTGGCCTGTAGCCCCGGGCCATAGTAGAATATATTCTTACACCCTGCTCCGGGCAGTCTGCAGCGTGCATAGCAATTACCTTCGTCTTAAACCGTACTTTCTCAGTCCTTGTTCGAACACTTACCCGAAGCAGGCGCGGAAGGCAGCGCGTGTGCAACAAGGTCCGAGCTTCTTTTTGGCAAAAGACATGAAAAACCATGCACAAAAGCGTACGTCAGGTTGCTGCTGAATGTTCGCAGGGACCTTCCAGGTTTTATACAATCTCGCGAAATAGAAGCTGCCGTCAATAACATGGCTGCCGCATTCCTTATGTATAACTGCTCGATTACCTGAGAACCGAAAACATTCATCCGATTATCTCTTCAACAAATTTATCCCATTATCAGGTTATATTTGATAGTATAGTCAGTACATTAAGAACGGTGACGGTCTGCGTTTGGTACGAGACTTAGCGAGCTACTACGCTTAGATGAAAGCTGCCCATTCTTTCCACCCAGGCCGACCGCTTCAGCGGACACCTCCTAAAGCTACTGCGGTTAAGCATGGTCAGCACGGTACAACCTACGCAAACAAGCGCTGCCAGTTTATAAGCGAACAACACGCTCGAGTTTGATCACGCTGCCTGGCCCGTGAGTACAAGCCGGCGTTACCGCTGTGATGAACAGGCTTCTTAAAATTGCCCGGGATGCACACTGGGCAAGAGGAGATGAAAGCAAGGACTCGAGAAATGAATTTTAGATATATTTAACAAGATCAACTGGCTTGATGTCGCTCCAGGACTTGGGTTCGTCGTCACTGGGGCTGCGTCGGCGCTCGATGAAGGGCAGGAAGTCTGTAGCATGCAAGAGTGGCAGATCGGGCTAGTTGGTAATTTTCCATAATGCGATACAGCGCGAATAAAGACGGGGACGAAGCGAGACAAGTCTGTAGCAGCCAGGCTGGGGGTTCCTTGCAGTTACGCTGCAGCTTTCGTCTTCAGCTGGTCGCTCTGCGCCAAGCTGCCAGGAGTGGGGACCCGTTGGCTGAGGCCGATTTCAAGCAACGGCCAGACTTCGGGCCCTCAGGTCGCGGCGCCAGGCCGGTCTTCTGCCTTGCTCTTCTCCGAACGCTCCTGCTCACTCTTTTCGAACCTCGGTTTCTTTGTTCCCCCGTCCCTCTTTCGCCGGCCTTTGTCAACTCCCCCTTCCGATGGGGTCGTAATGACCGGGCCACTGAAGCCCCGTACAAACGGAGCCGTCGGCGGCTTCCAACTTGTGTCTCCTCTCTCGTCCCGCATCCCGAAGCAACTCAGGGAAGCCGGTAGCGCAGGGCTCCGGATAATTTCGACCACCTGGGGTTCTTTTACGCGCACTGACATCGCACAGTACACGGGTCTCTAGTATTTCGCCTCCATCGAAATTCGGCCACCGCGGCGGGGATCGAACTCGTCTTTCGGGCAAGCAACTTGAAGAACTGCATGGTTTTTGAGGAAAGGAAATGGCGCAGTGACTGTCTCACGTCCGCGTCGTGAGGGAAGGGATAAATGAGGGAGTTAAGAGAAGAAAGAGGTGCCGCAGTGGAGGTCTTGGCCATCCGGTGATCTTTAAGGTGCAATGGCATCGCACAGCACACGGGTGCCTTTTTGCTCCATCGAAGCGCGGCCGCCGCGGTCGGGTTCCGAGTACCACAACCACCGAGCCACCGTGGCGGATTGGTGACGCTTTGAAAGGGGTTATAGTTGTAGAGACGAAGCGTGCAGCCCGATTTTGGAGTTTTTCTATTGGTGGTATAAGAGTCCCGTTATGTGACCCTAATACTGCATGCGTAATCGAGGATAGATCACAAGTGAAAAAACTAAAGTGTTTCTTTAACCTCTTTGGACGCGCTTTGAAATTTGCACGAATAAAAACCGTTTTACTTGCCTTGGTTGCTGACTGCTCGATGCGTGCGTTTCATTTAAGCTTCTGCGTGAAATAAACACCAACGTACTTTCTTTCTGACACGCCTTTTATTGTTTGTTTTCAACATTGTTTGAGGTTTGATCTCTTTATTTCAAAAACTGAAGTGATTAGATTTACTAACATTCTACTGCTCATATTCCAGCGCAGACACTGGTGCCCAAACCAGTTCCACTGCCAAAAGAAGCCCCTCGAAGAAATCAGGGCGCGCTGTTTGCACTTCTGCACGGTTTGCGTGACATTTTCGGCCCGTCACTCGCGCGTGCTCTAATGTGTACAGGTCGAAGCAATACAAACGGGAACAATTTATCAGCAAACAGTCAACGATTAATCCCTAAGCACGGTTCAGAGTTATAGTTGTTGAGCCTTTTTCGAGTAGTTTTCCTCTAGACGCGTGGTTCATTTAATGCCTCCAAGTTCGATGCAGAAGGACAAGCTAATTCTGTTCCAGTGCTCCCATTCACAGTGCTCGCACCCGTTCCGCGTCGAGTCGTCCAGCCAGGGTCACGAATCCATTTCCAGCGTTGCTAAACGAGCATGCACTCGACACCAGGGGTCAGTCGCGTGTAACCGCACACTGCACGCGCAGTGTGGAAATATGCGCCAGCAAGCACCGAGAGTTGGCTAAACGCCCAATACTGCCTCTGGCCGGACGCTGGGCAGACTGCAGCGAGTTATAATAGCGCACAGCCAGCCGTCCATTTCTTTTTCTGACGGGAATAAATAAAAGAAAAGGTTTTTTTTAGGACGGCGCCGCACGCGTAGTGCTGTGCAGACAGGACTTCGCTGACAGCATCGCTAACGAAGCGAATTTCGAAACGACACGGAATCCCTGCAGCGAGTCTCTCACTCCCAAGAGGCTGCCGCCTTTTGTCGCTCTTGCGCGGTACGCTGATGACACAGATTATTGTGTCGCAAAGGGTTAAATGACAGTTTTCAATAGAAGAGACGGAAAAAAAGGAAAAAAGGAAAAAAAAAGTCGGAAACGGAACAAGATTTTTCTTTCAGACGTCTCCGGCGGGACAAGACGAATGCAGGGGAGAGAAGAGGGAGAATTTTGGGAAACCGCTGTCTTCGACACAGCCGCCGCGGTCGTTAGTCAACAATCCATCCATCAGGGCGCCAAAGGCGAGTGACACAAGCCACCGCCCAGACAGAAGCGCAAAAGAATTAAATAAGCGGAGCCAGGGGTGGGGGAGGCAGCAACACGCTGTTGCATCAGCCTAGGCCAATCTGCAACTGCGGCCGTCCTGTACTATGTTTACATAGGCCAACCGCCCGAAGCTGAACACACATTACGAGCAAATAACTGTAGGAACTCACTCCTGCGAACTTAGACGAGCTTTTTTTTTATTCTTGTTCAGCCCTCTCCTTTTTCCCCTCCTTTCCACGGTTTACAAAAGCCATGATCTTCGGGCCTGTGTTGTGCGCGTCTTTCTTTGTCCCTTGTCCCGTTTTGCGCTACAGGCACAGACCATGGCAAAAAGTTTTTTTTTTCTTCTTTTTCGTGAAACAAGCCAGCTGTCCCCGTATCTGCACGGGGCGCTCGAAGCAGTTGGTTGAATATGCTCTCGTGTCTGTTCGGCAGGCACACTATAGCCACAACGCATGGCCGGATTTATCATGTGTACTATACAATGTTCGATATTTATTACCTTTTCAGACTCCCAAGCTTATTGCACATTTTCTTATTTATGGTATCTTCAGATGTGGAGTCACTGTATTATCACTGCTCAAAGACTTCGCGAATTAAATTAAATGCTTTACTGAGGAACATCCTTCGATCTGTGGCATACAACATGGATGTTTCACCTGACTGCAATTTATTTTCGTTCTTACAGCTGCCCTCTTCCATCGTGTAGTTAGTTATTCGCGCTCACTTTTGGGAGAGTGAATTTTTGGTTCCTTCCATTCCTGTTCGTCCTTTTCGACAGCACCCCCGTTTTACGGTACCTCGCTGCTACACTCATTATGGCCTGTTCACTCGTAATTATTATATACAAAAAATTTTTAATTCTCTGCCTGATTATCTTTCCAGTTTCTTCGCTGTCACAAATAAAGCACTTCTTAAAAACCCTTTTGTCGGCAACTTACACAGTTTCTCTGTTCTTGTTTGCTTTTGGTATTAAGGTTTATCTTTGTTTGCTTGTTTTGACAGGCCTGTTTTTCAATATATTTGTCATTCACCGACTGCCGGGTACTGCCCTACAAGCCTTTATGGCTTGGGCAGACCTGTCTTAAAGTTTGTAATTATGTTTTCTGAAAATAAAGGTGTTTATTATTACTATTAAAAGAACGAAGCAAGAGGTAGCTCAATACCACCTGGAGTCCTTTAACATGCACTGGTATCGCACAGCGCATTTCGCCCCCATCGAAGTGCGGCCCAGCACGCAGCTATGGACTCGGCAGCTGAACGCGACAGCCACTCAGCTACCGCGGAAAACAAGCGTGCTCTTCTCTTTTACGGAGCAATGATCGGACGAATGATCGTCATGTGTTTGTCCCTTTTTTTTTATACAGCCGCTGTATACCTGTACACGGACCTTCGTTACGATGCGCGTGCATTTCAAAACAAAACGGAGTCCCAAATCGGCACAAGGCAGACGGACGCGCGAGTGAAACACACCAGAGGAAGCGACGCGTCATCGCGGATTTCTGTCAAAACCGACACGCGAGTGAAAAGAGGAAGCCGCGAAACGGCGCTCGATCGAGCCGTATACGGCGCGTGACGGAACAAGACGGCCGGGCGTAGTGTACTACATACATACATGCAAGCAGGGCCGCATCATTTCCGCTGTGGCTGCAAGCACTGCGGGCAAGCCGCACGGCTGAGTCACGTCGACGGTCATACATTCCAAGGGCCCAGAGATAAGCACGCTGCGGTGGAGCCGAAATCGTGGCGCGCGTTGTCGAGTTCGTGCTTTATCTTGATTGCGAAGATTCCTCAGCGGACGGAGGTCAGACGTCGCGATGAGGCACAAAAACATGCGGCGCCACCAGAAACAGAGGAACTGGCCGGCCGACGAATGCCAGGATGACAGAGTGAGCTTGTCATCCAATCTTCATCACCAGGAAGCCTGGGTGTTTTCTGCAAGGGCAGCACTATATCTCAGGCTTCTACTGCAGAGAAGACGTACGGAATGTGACGAATGAAAGTTTCAGTTTCACGCTGCGAAGACTTCGAGTCAAAGGCTTCAGATCCATTTAAGCGCTTTTTCTTAAAGGCGCGCCGATACCTATAATTATAATTCTGCAAAAAGGGACGATTGTTGGGCTAGTTTGTTCATTATACTGCAGAACGAAACAGCGCGGAAGCACGGGACTGCAGAAAGGAAGAACACAGCGCTGTGTTCTTCCTTCCAGTGTTTTCGCGCTGTTTCGTTCCAGTGTAACAATTCTCTCCGCCATTTTTCTGAGTGTGGAGGCAGGGTTGAGATATCGAACCCACGGACTCGGTTTCAGCAGCAGCGCTACCTTGAACACACTTTACGGAATGAACTCTACTGACCAGTAATTACACAATTACCACGCTTCCCCAGTACCATGGCCTCCTCTATACTTCGATTATTCGTGGTTTCCGGCAGAAAAAAACATAACCCGGTCGTGTAAAACTGGCATGTGTGTAAAACTACGAGTCACCCTTGATCACGGTGCACGAATATAGTCTTACACCGCCCTTGGTACCCCTTGATACACCGCCGCGCGGTCTGACAATCATCTTGCTCAACTCTCTAAAAGGCACGGCTCACCCCAACCAAACAATACGTGTTTATACAGCAAGTATTCTCGTGACCTTTGAGGTGCCCTCTATTTGATTGCATATTTGGCCTGACACAACAGCCCAGCAGACGTTCAATTTGCGTCCCGACACTGTTGCAGAATTAAGCCACGTTTTTCACAAAGCGCGAGCGTGTAGAACAGGACCAACCTGGCGAAATTTACTCCAAACACAATCACGTCACGGTCACTTGTTTTGTTCGGCTTCAAAAGTGTTCTGGTGCCTCGACTAAAAAGGGTCGCTGGACCAATGGCGAAATAACGTTATCGAGACGCCTGTCAAGTAGTACGCGTACCAGCCCGCCTCGATGATTGACAGCAGCTCCGAGGTTTAACCATGCAGCCAGTCCTGGACAGTGTTCTATCAGGCCCTATATTATAACCTCTACAAGCCAACAGTTGTCCCCGAAACATAGTTCGTAAAAAAAGTTTTAGAATTAAAAACCACGGAGATGAGGCGGTTAACTGACAACGAACGAAACCTGAAAGTGTGGCGAACCTAGAGTAACCGGAACGTCTGGGACATGACACATAATACTAGGGTATTAGTTTTTCATTGCAAGCTGTTTTTAAATTCTGGGCAGCCCGATTGCTTCGATAAGCAGTTCTAACCGATAAAAGTCAGACGATAAGCGATAAGATCCAAACAAAAGACGATATATCCGCAAATAAACTTCCTTGCCAAGAAGTCGTTTCGATCACAAGCTGACAAGCATGATCAGTTTCGCGCGTTTACTATGTTCCATTGTGAGAGCTCACATGAATAAGCAAGGTTGCACTTTTCACAGCTCACGGTCTGACCAGAAAAAAATAAAAGATCATGCTACAACATAACCAAGAAAATGAAAAAGCGCCTCGTCAAACCATCGTCGATGATTTATGCAGGTTATTCAACTTCAATAAAACGGAGAGTTGAGCGAGTTGGTACATACTCGCTGGGAATAACAGCGCTGAGACGAGGGACAAAGAAAGAAGAAGACAACAGGACCGGCGCTGACTAACTGAACGTTTATTAGAAAAAACATGCAAAATATACTCCTTTGACAACCACTGCGCGCGTGCGCAACACCAAAAGCCACAGTGATAAATCAATCACTTGAATCCAGATACATTATTTCACAGTCATGAACTGTTACAGAGGGGGTGCTCACGCATGAGTCAATGTTTTTATGAATATGAAACACTTCACTGATTTCCCTTGTTAGTTTATCTTTGTGTTTGTACAGGATTCTAGTATTATTAAAAATGGGTGTACATGATTTTTCAGAAGATTCCGGGGACAGTTCCTGTAATGTAAAGCCAGATTTGAGGATGGAGCCCCTTTCAAAGAAGTGTTGTGGTCTCGTAGGCGGGTATTCAAGTACCTTCCTGTTTGACCTATATGGGTCTTCCCGCACCTTAACAGCACTTCATACACAACCCTTTCAGCACAAGGGACAAACCTCAGGTCATGCTTTATTTATCTGGCACCCTCTTTTAGTTTTTCTTCGTTTCTTTTCCTCTTCCCTGGCACTTCTATCTACAATGGCACATAATTTGCCCAGCTTTTTTGGTGCAGAAATAAGTGGGAAATTGTGGGAAAACAGCGAAGCGTTTCATATTCATAAAAAACATTGACTCATGCGTGAGCACTCCCTCTGTAACAGTTCATGACTGTGAAATAATGTATCTGGATTCAAGTGATTGATTTATCACTGTGGCTTTTGGTGTTGCGCACGCGCCCGTGGTTGTCAAAGGAGTATATTTTGCAAGTTTTTTTTCTAATAAACGTTCAGTTGTTAGTCAGCGCCGGTCCTGTTGTCGTCTTCTTTCTTTGTCCCTCGTCTCAGCGCTGTTATTCCCAGCGGAGGTTATTCAACGGCTAGCTTTGTTTCCGTTCCTGCAGCAGTGTGAACGTTACATTCTGCTATTACTTTGGCGAAAGGGCCATAACGAAAAGAGGTTCAGCAACGTGCCAAATTGAAACCTTTCAACACGTTATCTCAACGCCCGACGGATATCGCCGCAGTGACCCCGTGGTGGTTTTGCACACGGCGACGATTGCTGCTTGCTTGCGCAGCCTCTGCTCGGGCAGCTAGCTGCAAGTGGGGCAATATTACACCTGCTACACAAGCTTTTCTCAGTACCCGCCGAAAAAAAAGTCGCATGTAAAACTGCTCTTCGCCATTATATCGACGTCAGAAGAGTTATAACGACACGGCAGCTAAATGCGCGTTTTACAGCTGGCACTAGCTGACACCAAGTTTCAACGTGTTGGCGACTAATGCATGACAGTATGTAAAGAAAAGGCGCAACAAAACATTGGCACTTCAGCACTAAGCTGCTGTTCTCGCAATGAACAAGACAGCTTGTACTACATACATTACAACCAGCCACCCTAGATCCACTTTTGAACACAAAAAAATTAAAAAAAAAAAGCAGAGCAGTATACCTATCAGCAACTAGTGCATCACATTCTTTTCTTGACGACGTGCACGGCTTAAACTTTCCAGCTCCACGAACCGTAAACTGAAAAACCAATATCTCTGTCAGCAACGGGACCCACGGTGGCAACAAATCATTCGTAGTACGTGAACACGGGCGCTGAATTGTGGAAGGCTAGCTTCTCAGGGAAGCCGTGTCACTGAACAAGGTCGTCCGGCGGCCTTGGCAGGCCAGTCAATCCCTGTGCCAAGAGAAGAACGAAGGAGCGCTCCGAGCTGCTGCTGTCCACAACCTGGGCTTTATGCCTGTCACGCACCTCGAAGGAGCGTGCGGAAGGACTGGCCAACACACCGCGCCAGACATTGCGCGCCCGTCTCGAAACCAGTGATGTCCAGGCCAACGCACCCGTCTTCTTGCTCAGCGAAAAGTAAATAAAGAACAAGCGAACGGCTGCTCACCTAGGTCCTCCATCGTAGATCGCTCGAGGTGTCGGCGTAGGAGTGGTGCCGCGCAACACGAGCTCCGAAGGCTAAGGATGAACCACAAAAATAGAACAGCGGAGCGTTGTTCCAAAAACTACCTTGGCACAGCGTCACGCACGCACACGCATGCAGACAACCACTTGGCCTGGCGGGAGCAGCGAGCGCGGGCGACGGCCGGTGCGAAGAAGCCGTAGGGGGAACTGCCTCCTCTTGTTGCCGCCAGCAGTCTATATAGACTCGCACTTGGACACAAAACGCTGGGGACGCGGTGAGTGCAAGACGAGCGTGAGCCGCTGCCGCCGCACAGGCGAAAGTGGTCGCACGGAGTGCGGCAGACGCGCGGACACAGGCAGCAACAACCGGCGACTACCAGGCGCCCAGTGTTGTGGAACTGCGGCACGAAAACCACCGCTGGCTGCCGCGAGACGGGTCCGGGGATCTCCCGACTGACGGTGAGGTCATATGCAGCGTGACCTCATATACGTGAACGCAGAAGAGTACACGGCGCGCCAAGGCTGCGACGGGCAGCCCGCTTCACCTTTAACCCGAGAAGAAAAAGAAGAAAAAAGTGATCGCGACGAATCGACGCGCACGGTTTCGCGACGTATTCGAGCGTGCGTGCACATGCACGAATTTCAAAACTCACGCGTTGCTTGTTGCAGTGCGCGCCCTTGCTTATGCTAGGAAGAGGAAGAACGCGTTTCCTTTGTTTTTTGACGGGACCAATTTATAGTCTGGTCGTTACGAAATCCATGAGCCACTCTGGGCTGGCAGCGAGCTCCCTTGGAACTGGCCCAACTTTTGGGTGCAAAACATCACCGTGGGCTGCGAGTCAACATTCTCAACACCTTAAATTTTGTGGATAGCAGTCTGTCTTGTTTCACCAGCAACGGGCCTCCTTCACTCCCACATCCCCACCGCCCCTCTAAATAATAAAGATGGTTTTCTGTCACACTGTGCACTCTTGAATGGACAAAAGGAAATCTACTCTCCAAGTTCAGCTGTCCACCCCCAACCCTCCCCCAAAAATCTGAACTGCAGCACTGTTAATTGTAAGACCATTTGATACAGGTACTTCTACTTACTGGTACACTCAAACGTAATTTTGAGAATTTATAACAGACTAAACCTGCAAATATTGCTGGAGGTGTCTGCTATTTTCAGCTGTTTGCTTGAGAAAATATCTGCCGAGTTGCAAGCCAACTGAACCCAATTTTTGACAATTTTAATAGTAAGAACTAAGAAAGCATGCCGCATCACAATGCTACAACTACGTTCACAGAGCTGAGACACATATGTTCCTATCAAAATATACTCATGGTTTAAACAGGACCATACATGATTGTGTTATTTGTGGGCTAACAAAAGCTCCATGGCTCTTACGAGAAAATTACACATTTTTCTTTAAATTTATTAATTTATACTAAGGCAAGCAGTGTCAAATATTCTTCATATTGAACACAGGAGTACAAAGAGCCACAGTGTAAAGCCTGCAAAGGAAAAAAAATAAACAGGAGACCAACTGAAACTTTGTCAAAAACCAAACTCAATATTTAATTCACAAAATGTTGACACCGAAATGACAGGTATGTACAGACTCAAAGTGACATCATTGGGAGGAAACCTGCAAACACTACTATGAACCATGAAAACAAGCACGAAATGAGAGCTGAAGCCCCATGTCATTGACTAGAAAGTTATCAAATGCAAACAACAGCATTATATCAAACATATGACATGGAACACAATGAATTAATGTGAAAACAAATGCAATGCTTTTTAACACTTTGTTGAGTCTATCAACAAAGTTCACACAGAACAAAAAGAAATAATATCGCCCATCAAAGCAAACACATGCACATGAAACACATCAAACATAGAGCTTAAAAAAATATTGCATAGAATGACACGGCATGATCGCATCAGTTTTGAACATTGCATGACGACTCGGGAAGTTCTTGCAAACGTTTGGTCGATGGTTTGAATGTCACTTCTGAGCAGTTGGTGCCTAAATTGTTTGTACATCTGAAAAATAAAGAGAACAAGTTCATTCGCAAAGCTGCAACTCACTCCTGAATATTATGACAGTGGCTATAACTAGCAGCTGGGAATTATTGTTAACAATGTGAATAACAGTGTCTCCGCCGCTATGGGTGCCTCATAGATAAAGGATCTTCCAGCAACTAAAGCTGTTTTTCAATTACAAGCAATTCACAGTGAACTTTGATTAAAGTTACAACACAGAAGTAGAAAAGCCAGATAATCTGAAAGGCACACTTTATTTATTTAGTCACCCACAGCGTTCTGTCTGAAATTACAGCGAGACAGGGGGTATACGAAATAAATTAGGCAAGCATTTTACAACTACAATTCAAACAAGTTGTAGCCAACAATGCTAACAGAAAAAAAAAAGAGCATTCCATTTTTAAGCAATATGTCTGAAAAATGGATTTTAACAATTCAGTTCTAGTTCTGAATTTGGGCACTTCATGTTCATGATCAAAACGCTTGGACCTGCACTATAGACGAAAAATGCTCTCTTCTCTTTGAATACCAACTCCGACAGGGCATGGAAGAAAAAAGATGGAGGATTGGTAGCGAAGGCTCCAACGTCACCACTGATAATTGCTTGACAGTAAGATACACACGCAGAAAGACAAGGAGAGAAGTTAAATGCTTGTTTATACTCCTTTTTATCTTTTATTTTCATTTGACGGGAGAGCCACTCACATGTCCTGTGACTGTCATGAGAGGAGGAAGGCATCAAAGTCGATGCACTGCCGCAACACCCCCGTCAGGATGAATTCAGCTGAGTAGATGCCTGGAACAGAAGAAGAGAATGCTCTTTATCTGCCAGGTACATGAAATTGTGGCTTTCATGTAGGTGAACTTAAGTGTACAAAATGCCAAACTGTGGAGGATGAGCTGAACACCACACTATTTTGAACTAAATTTTAGTTTTGAGTTACACTCTTTAATTCACATTCTAAGAACTTCAACCAATGCCAATAACAGTAAAGAAGAAAATCATTAATACAGGTCATTGAGAAGAATTAATGCAGTGCAATCTATATATAGTGCGTTTCATATTGATCGGTTTGGGTTGTAAAAAATTCGCTTGCTGAAACTACTGGCCTACTTGGCTCAGACACCAGCCTTGAGGTTAATTATGAGGGTCTACATTTTTTTTAAAGTAATTTAACACCTTAACTTGCCTGGATTGTCTGGAATCGGTGAAAAACAACAGTTCGCTACAGCAGAATCTTTGTTCCGATGAGCGAAGCAGCCAGTTTGAGAGGCTGTGCCACCTGGGGAACTATGAGACCCACTCCTGCTCTGAGCAGGGACACTTGTTTCCTCGCAGTTTGTCAGATGAAGTACCCTGTCAAAGCAGCTGCTTTACTCGCCTCGACGAAAATTCTGCCGCAGTTGAATGCAGTTTTCTGTCAATTCTGGACAATCCACGCAAGTTCCATTTTTAAATACTTAATCAAAAAACACAGGCCACCATAAGCTACACTGTGGTTGGTGTTCGAACCTAGAATACCAGGAGTTTCAGAAGAATTTTTTACAACCCAGGCCAATGAATACGAAACGTGGTGTATACATGGGATTGTGAGGCTACTCTCACCAGAGAAAATTTTCACAAACAGGTGAGATTTCTAAAAAGAAAGGTTTAATTATGCCCTAAGATGCATGAAATTTCAGTTTAAACTTTCAGCTTTTCTCAGCACGTTACTGTATGTAGCATGAGAACAGGCTTTAGGGGCACGAAACAGGGGAAAAAAAAATTTCACAGGCGATCAATGCAATTCATGAAGTAAAGCATGCATTAGCATTAGTGCTCCTGCTGGATGAGGCAGCCGCTGGTTGCAGCAGATTCTGCCAGGTTCAGATTGTGCGAGACAGCGTGACATGCAGTACCCCTTGGATGCTGGCTGGCGAACACGGTATCTCTCTTGCCACCCGTTGCAGTACCAACCTCTATTTCTCTTCCCTCTACCACTTTCCCTTGCCCTCCTTTCTCTTCCCTGAAGGTGGATGGCGATCTCTCTCTCTACCCTCCCTCTTGCCAACTGAGGCTTTACATGCAAACAGTGGACACTTTTTTGTGATAATGAGGATTCTAATGCTAATGCATAAAAAAAAAGCTACACAAATGTACCGCGAGAAGTGTGGCCACAGTGCACTCAAAATTGGGTAGACGTTTATGAACAAAAGTATCTAAAAAAATTGCTTTCTTGTGGTTCGACTTCACAGGAAGGTGTCGCCGCCTTCCCTGCTACTGCTGCTACTCCCATTGCTACGCGAAGATTTCACGTGCCTCTTCATTTTCAAGAAAGAAATGTGAAAGACTCTCAGATAAGACTGATACGAGGATAAGCACAAAGTCTTGCTGCGGAGTCACCACATGAAACTTGCGCTTCAGAATCCTTGTTGTAAAAACTCAACTTCTCCCTGTCACTGAACAGTACAGCAAGTTGTGCCTCCTGAACTTGGTGACTGTTGTTGCATTTAAACAAGTCTTCATCTTTGAGCAAAGCCATCAAAATATTTTGCGCATACACATGAGTTCGATGCCGCCGAAAAATGCATCAGATGTGGACACAGAGGAAAGCATCGAGAGAGCCTTTTGCGTGAGACACTGGCGATGCTGTGGATGTTGAAGGCGTCTGCTGAACTTTAACACAACAAAATGAGGGCCTTATGTATCGTGTGGTCTATCGCAGTTTCCTCAGGACAAAGTGTCGAATTTGCACTCGGTTCACAAGTGCATGCATCGCCTACGGTGACTAGTTTCTTCAATGATCCACAGCTGCTCCGATATGTGATGCTCTATGCCTGCTGCCTCAGTGAATGTTTGCTGCTCCGAGATTCCACTGCTCGACCTATATGACAATCATGTTTTTTTTCCCCGTTTGCCGAAGCTGGGATGCTGACCTATACGATGCATGAACCAATATGCGAGTAAATATGGTACAGTGTGTCTCCAAATTCAAACTGAATAACAACCATTTTATAGTTCAATGCAGCTTTATATTGCCAAATATATGATCAATTTGTATTACGAGTGGCTACAGCATGGCCTTCGAAATTCACATCCCATATTGCATGTACATCAAACGTGGGAAAGCAAAGTTGCCGTGCAGTACTTTTCAGAAATTTGTCACGCAACATACTTGTGCTTGTTATCATTACTGGTGACTTGGTAGTAAACTTATGGTGCTTTAGTTTCTCCTATCCACGGTGAATAAATAATTCTGTCCACATGTATTATGACCAGTTTTGATTTCCACTGTGAAGATGCACTTGCAATGTGTCAATGTGACTGTGCGTGAAACTACTAAGACAAAAAGCCCAGGCAAAACTCTTGACACATTGTTGAATGCCATATGCTATTTTAGCCATTATGCTCACTCAACATGTTCCAAGTATGTAGATTTCAAAGGTTCTGCCATTATTTTCTGCTGCAGGGCTTCACACAACATATCGGCATTTTAAAATTTTGCAAATTTACGACTCAGAATTCCAGTGAAATATACACCAATGCCAATTTGTGGGCACAAACCAGGCCGCAACTTAATTTCAACAAGATTGGTCAGGGTGTATTGCTGAGAGAAAACCAGGCTTAAATAGACACAGTGGAGAACAAAAATGATGAACAACAAGCAAGCAAAATTTCTGCCAAAAGCCATCATGCACTTTACTTACTGATATTTTTTGACATGTACTCCCGACAGAGATGCAGGTCATTGTCGCATGAGACGACAACAAACTTGGTTCCTCCCTGAGAAACAAGCGAAGAAAAAAGAAAAGCCGAGTTATGCACATCATTATCTATGGCGAAATTGAGGCATGAAAACATGTACTCTTGCAAGCAAGCAAACGTCTGAAGACCATGGGAGTGGTGAGCAAACTGCATGCCAGAAGCATGCAATATGACAGCGTGTGTGCTTAGCAGCAAGAAATGTGGAGTGCATATAGGGGCCATAAGTGGACATGTCTAAATAGGCGTGCTTAACCTGGGTGCATTCTCCTCTTCGAAAAAGGGAAGATGCCGCCATCACTGTCTTGAAATATATTAGTTGTGTAGAAGCTCCCACAGATTTTAAATTAAACACTACCACCTGTTTATGCTTTCAAATGCTTTTATATAAAAAAACAACAAAATTTCTATGAGTCCTCATCTTATCTTATGACCATTCCTACTTGACATACAAGGCACCATCATGCTCAATCTCTAACTCCATATCATGCCAAAATGAATGCCTTGAAGTACTCTTTTTATCCACGCACAATTGAGGAACGGAACAAGCTGCATTCTAAAATGATTATGTCCACTGAGTCAATTGACAAATTGATTATTTCTTATACATAGTCATGTTTCGCTTTTGTATTCTAACTGTGATAAATTCATATTGTGCCCTATTGTACTAGTCTTCTTGCCTCTCCAGCTAGGGCCCGTTGCAAAGCCTGCAGTATTTGGGAAATAAATAAATAAATAGAAGTAGTAGCATTGTAGCTTTTGGTGTACACTTGTAGCATTTTTTTTTTTAAATCACTGCACAATAATAAATGTGGTGGTAAGTCTAGTTTCAGCAAAGATGAGGTAGTAGGGAAAAACAGGTTAGTTGTTGTCACGTAGCCATCTCTTCCGCATTCAGTGCTCCAACCAAATGGCGTGGACTGAAGTGAGTTCCACTTAATGGACACTTCCAGGATAAGGCCTGAGGTGTCAACTGTGATCCGGTGTGCAACTCCGAGCGACATAACGGGCTGACAAATTGCTTGGCTGAAGAAGTGTAAGGCTCAGCTTATATCAGTCATTCGATACGTGATGCAGCTGATTTGCTTCGCTGATCATAGGTCCCGCCACCATCGCAGACTGCAAGTGTGACAATCAGTTCATGAAGCTCCCGTGGCTTATTTGCTCTCGACTGTGCCTAAGGCATGGTCTTATGGAGTACCTAGCCAACTCTTCAACACTTTTTTTTTACTGGTCTGGTATTGAAGAAAAGCAACAACTTGCATCCGACACACAAAATAAAAATTGAAGGGTGTCGTTCGCTAAAGGGGCAACCAGGAGCGGGAAGATGAATGGCTTGTTAAGTGAACGAAGAATGAATGAGAAGAGACCACCAGCTGTTTGCATCGAGGAAAGGAAATGAAGGGTTCCTTTTGCCAAATTTGAAATTATGGGAACATTTTTTCACAGTAACCAGCAGAAGGAAAACAAGTAACAACAGAAATGCAAAAATAGAAAAGGTAAAAAAAAAAACCCACAGTACCAGCAGGAGTAAATCATGACCTTTGTACCAAATTAGGTCAGGTTTATGGTTCGTGGGGTTTACAACCCAAAGCTAATCAGACTACGAGGGACGCCATAGTGGAGGGCTCTGTGGCCGGGATTGATCCCGTGCCTTTCCGGTCAGCAGCCGAGAACCATAACCACTGAGCCACCACGGCAGCGCATAGGATTAGGAGTAGGTATGCGTGAATAGTGTTTTTTTTTTTTTTGGCTCTAAGTGAATTCAAAGCAAGTAGTAATTTTCTTTGAATAATTTAGAATCGAATACTTCTGGGCACACTAAAAAGGCTGGAAGCATGGAAGCACTACAGGCCTTTTCAAAATCATAAATTTTTTTAACACACAGAGCCATTACGAGACCGCAGTGGTGGCCAAGTGGTTGAGTATCCGCCTCGCATGCGGGAGGTGCGGGGTTCGATCCCCAGTGCCGCCGGGTACCCACCGGTGATACAATGGGTACAAGCTTTCCCCTGGTCTGGTGCTCGGCTTATTTAGGGTGAAATGCTTGGAAAACTGGTCTTTGACCCCACCTTGAGAAAAAGAAAAATACCTTGTGTCATGGCGCTCTTTGGCCTTAGATGCCTTTGCGCCATAAAAATCCATAATCATCACCATTACATGAAAAAACTAAGAGTGCTTTGAAGCTTTTCCACACTCACTGAAACTGTGTCGACATGCTGTAAAAATGGCCATCGGAAATTGGGGGAATTGGCCTATACGCAGTGCCGATGTATCTGTGCGCTGTGAGACCTATATGTGGGGCCTCCAACTGGCATTTTTTAATTGAGACTGTGTTGTTTTGCAGCTGCTGCTTTTAAGCGGTGACTCTATGGCACCTGCTTGGCGCATGCAAACAAGGCCAGTGCCACCCAGAGTCGGGCGTCGGAAAGGGGCACCCATCTCAACGTGTCTTGTGCTAGCTCCCCTTTGCGCTCACGCCGCCATGCCTTTTTAAGGCGTAAGCTTTCCTTGGCTCATGAGTGGCATGGAAGGACGTTGTAGAAGGAAATCTGTGGACAGAGGTTGTCCGCACTAGCTGGAATCATAAGTTGTACGGTAAATAAAATAAAATGTAAAAGCTGATGAAGCAACAGTTGATAAGCAACATATATGTAACAAAATAAAAAAGGAATAAAAATAATAAAACAAAAATAACAAATAAACAAAACTAAAAAGAAAAACAATAAAAAATAAACTAAAAAAAATGGAGCAGGAGAAGAGGGGCGGCTGCAGTCAGTTCAGACTCGTTCCATAAAAGTAAAGGGAGCCGTTGCAAGGCGCCAGGCGCCAGTTAGCTGTTTGCACGTCTGTCCCGTCAGGATCAATGAGCGCGTGCACACTGGCGGCGGATAGTGCTAAGCTGAATCTCTCTGCTGATTCACGTGGCCGTGCCTGACATGGCACATGTGCACCGCGAGTAATGCAGCTGCAGACACCTGGCAGATAGAGATCTGGGCGTCGCGCTTCCGCCTGCTTGCTTTTGTTGCCAGGAGCATGTGCAGACCGCCTCTAGGATATGCGCGGGAGCGCAGGCATGCAGTGTGGAGTCGGGGCTTTGGTTGTGCGCGGGCCACGGCGCCAATACCAGAGGAAGTATACTGAATCGAAACCACCCGGAGGAAGAGTTCCAGAAACATTATTCGCTAAACGTTATTCGTTCGAGACGAACACTTCGAGATTTCGAACAGCAAACAACCAGATCGAATCAAATATTGAATGCTTTACTATTGGACCGAATGTTCAAAATTATCGAATATTGGGACATGCCTCATTAGGAGTGTTCAGTTGACTGAGCTACAGTAGTGGCTCACTGCACTTGTTGCAGTTACTATACTGATGTGGATGAAAATGTAGCAGCTATGGAGTTGTCAAACTGGTAAGTATAGGTGTACAGAGCAATTGAAGGCATACAGTAAAGGATGAAGAAACACAAGATCACAAAAGCGATGGGCATTATGAGGTTCTGCTGGCCTAGTTGTCTCGTATTTCTTCGTCCTTTACAGTGTGCCTCTGATCACACTGTTCGCTTCATGATGTTTCCTGCCAAAACGACAGGTAAATACAGTAAAACACTGATAATTCAAAATCCCCAATAATTCGAAGAATTTCAACGGTCCCGCAATTTCTAATGTAAATTTTAGCGGATGATTTTAACCGAGATCCCGCGTCTTCCAGTTCTGTATATTGCCAATTACAAGTCTACCCCCAACACGCAACCCCTATGGGCAAAAGTTTGGTTGGCTCGCCCATAAATGTTTCAGAAGACAGTCATGCAAAAAAACATCTATTGGTCCATGGGGCATCTCCCGAGACTCGTCGTCGCGTGCGAGAAGGCAGCAGTTGCAGACGCTGCCATCTTGTAAGCCACTGCTGCTGCTGGTCGCCGCACGTGAAAAATGCATACAGGCCATGTTGGTTTGCAGTCCATTCCTGGCATCTCTGGAAGTGTGTGCTTCAGCTGCCCTATTGGTGTCTTCAGGTTTTCTTGCTGGAGCCGTTCACTGTAGAACGCACGGACGTGGTCTTTGAATGGCTTGTTTGTTCAGCACCACATAGAGCAGCAGCTGAAGAGTAGGTGTCAATCTGCCCAGAATGATGACCAGGTCACATCCAGAGTCTGCCACCATTTTTTTCACACAGTTGGTGATGTGGTTACGGAAGGAGTCCAGGACGAGCACAGTATGGGGATTTTTCAGCACACCTGGATGCCTGTGCCACACGAGATGAAACCATTCGAGGACAGTTTCGTCATTAAAAAGACCCCTTTCATTCACCTGCACGATAACTTTAGGCAGAAACTTTTCCTTCGTCAGGATCGTTTCCCTCTTCAACAGAATAAAGGGTGGTAGCTTGTGCCCATCTGCCGTACAGTACAGCACAACATGAATGTGAAATGGATGTGCGTGTTGTCCATTGTCAGCAGGTGAACCTGGTGCTCCCTTTTCCTCTTACTAGGCATGTCACACCAGACCGGAGTCTGGTCGGCCTTGCCGATCTGACCAAGCAGGAAAGAATGTTTTGCCCTCAGGTCACTCACATAGAACAGAAACACACTCCATTTTTCTTTGTACGGTTTGGGCGACCTTTAGCATATGGCCATGTGTCGTCTTAGGCTCAAACCTTCCGTTTCATGAACTTTGTGACCCATTTATTTGGGCACTTTAAGCTCAGTGCATGCCTTCACTTGAACCACCTCCTTAACGGCAGGGTATTGTCTGGACTTGGGTCTGTGAAAGGAATGGTGCGGAGCAGCGCACGCAAAGTTTGCTTTTTTGTTTGCTCTATACCCTCACACACTTTTCTGACACATCAAACAGACAACGACTTGCTGCTAGAAAGCCGCACTGTATTGTTGTCAAGGTTGCGGCTGCATCCTGGAGTCTGTCGGGCAGCAGCACAAAGCACACACACCCCTGCTGGCAACTGTCACCATGGTGAAGTGAAATGCAGAAATGACGAAAAGGAATGCAAAAACGCGCGAAACCGCTTCCGAGCGTATGGGACTGGTGACATGGTTTCGTTCCCCCACAACTGTTGCCAGCCCACACCGTATTGCCGTTTTTCCATTTAATGCCCACAGCTTGTCAACAGTGTTTCTTTTCTATCATATGAAAATAAAATTTCGCAGCGCATCTCAGTATAAGTTTGTTTTAATGTATGATGACTACCGTATAAACATGTGTAAGCACTGCACCCATGTATGGGCCGCACCGTTTTCCAGAAGGAAATATTAGAAAAAATTACGGAAGACACTTTGTCGAGACTAAAGTGTGAAATGGCGGAAGCCTGACACCATTGCCGACAGCAATTTATTACGCCGGAAACACCACGAAGGCACGCAACTCATACACTGTTATGTGAATATTTGTTACCCGGAGATGCAGCGAGTCGCTTCAAACGCATTGCCTCTCTTGCGTTGGCCCGTTGCGTCCCTGGACTCTGTGCTGTCGGGCGAGCCTCGCTGCCCTGATGCATGCAATGTATATGCTCAGCCTCTCTTCAGGGCCGCTTGCGTTCAGCGGCTGCGCACGGCGCATGTTGGGAGATGCTGGTTTGGCGAGACAAGGCATGCTTTCCACACGATACCGCAAAGTAAACTGCCGCCACCGCCGCCGCCACACCACACCCAAGCGGATGGTCACCACGCACGCCTTGCAACAGTGACGTCAGGCCACACAGTGCCCAATCGGGAGGCCACCTGAAGCGCCCGACGACAGTGACGTCAGGGCGCACTGTCGAACACATGGCCGCCACGCGTGCCAATGTGGTGAGTCGTCCCGCGTGGCGCCGAGCCATCCCGACACCCGCACTTGATGACAGTGACGTCACGCAAACTTTCCACACGACCCACGCGGGAATAGCCTTCGAAATGCAGCATGCGCCGTGGCCTCCGCAATCAACTCCGGCTGCGAGCAACGGTGCGCTTGATCACAGAGGCGATGCATGTGTGAAGGAGCTTACAGGTGCCACCCATGGATGGCACTAGAGGCCGTGGCTCATGATAATCATCATCAACAACTTTTTCCTCCGCCGCGAGCTCCCGCCGGCTCCCAGTATCCATATCAGCATCAGTATCGGCAGCTCCGGCTTTTTGTGGCTGTTAAAGGCACGGGAGTTGTGGATCACCATAGTTGTGGCTTTTGCGTACTGCCGCCGATCACTGTAGCTTTAGCAGTTTTAGCACGATGGACAAGCATCTTAATAGGTACACGGCTGGGAGTTTGCTGTCGAACATGGCAAGTGTGTGGCGGGCAGGAAATTCGACGTGGCCGAGAAGTGCGTCCGACGATGGTGCAACCAAAAGGATGCATTGAGGAACACAAGTTGCAAAAAGCGCACTTTCCAAGGCAAGCCATGCAAGTTTCCTGAACTGGAAGAAGAGCTGCTCTGCTAAGCGATGGAAGCGTGGAACAACGGCTACGTGTTGAAAGCAGACGTGCTGGGCGACTTCTTGTGGAATGAGCGTGCACCGGAGCACAGCACCAGCTCGGAGTTGGAATACACCGTGAGTGGCAACTGAACGTAGAATAAATGCCGCTGATTTCATGATTGGTGTGCTTTCACTTTAAAAGTTTTTTTTTTTCCGGAAATCGCGTGTATGGGCCGCACCCCGAAAATTGGCCCTCAAATCTGGAAAAAAAAAGTGCGGCCATTACACGCGTTTATACGGTATTCTGGAATAATGCATGCACGGGGCATGATACTACCTGCGGCTTGGTCGAAGCCACTTTTGGCCCAGCATATAGGTCGACCTTATGACTCTATGTATAGGTCGACTTCGACTGGAAGTCGACCCATAAATTTTGGAAGGTTATTTTGAAAAAAAAAAAAAAGAAAAGAAAAAAAGTAGACTCATATCCCTGTCAAATTGGAAGATTTATAGCCATTCAGACTGAATGGCAATTGATGCACCAATAATCATTTGGTCTCTTTCGGTGCTACACAGTAAAAAATTATGCTGATGCTGACGATGCTGTTGCAGCCACTCTCCTTTATACCGGGAGATCACTGAGTACTGGATCAGGTCATGAAGAAATTGAAAGGAAAACTGCATGTAATGAGAACCTGGATGTAACAAAAAATCCTGGACTTTCCCAAGACCCATTTCCCAAGCATTTCGCCCGAAATAAGACGAGCACCAGACCAGGGGAAAGCTTGTACCCATTGTATCACCGGTGGGTACCCGACGGCACTGGGGATCGAACCCCGCGCCTCCCGCATGCGAGGTGTATGCTCAGACCACTAGGCCACCACTACGGTCCAAAGGTCGGCGACAAGGTCGTACTTCACGGTCAGACGCTACCGTGGGCCGCTGCTGAGATCAAAATAACAGCCATCCACAACAGCCTCCAGTGCAAATAGTTTCACATCAATTTTAACATTTTTTCTCAGCAAAACTTTAATAAATAGAACTTTTAACTTTGGCAGTGTGCACATTATTTTTTTGGCGTTGTTTGTTTCTGCTGTGTATCCGGTATCCAGATTATACATGAAGTTCAAGATCGAATGCGAATGAGTTCGCTAAGCTCATCTGAATCTATAATGACACTAAATGCTCCCATGTAGCAGCTGATTAATGACATACGATGCTAACGCCTTTCGATTCGAATGACGTTAAATTTGCTAGCGTGACAGGGGTATTATAATTTTCAATGTGCGGTATTTGAAGATCTGGTACCCTATGCAGGAATTCCCTATCCTGGTTTTGCTGCAAAGCTGGTGAAGCAACTGCCATTCTGAGCCACAAGCTGCCGCCGCCAGAGTGCAATACCGATGCTTGACAGGCGAAGTTCCCCAGCCCCAGTTCTCCCAGCACAAAAACCGGTCACAATACAGCTCGCAGATCACCGAAACGCATGCCTGCGGAAGAGAAGACCTACTTCACTGCAACTGAGTAGGGAATGCCAGTTTCAACGTCACATGCTCTCAGCGCTTTCGTCAATGCAGCATCTAGTGGAGGCACTGGCATTGAAACACCCCAAATCCCAAGCAGCATCAGTGCACGCCCCGCGATGTGACCATTCTAGCTCTGTGCCCGTGACAGCTTGCTTGCACTGTTTATTTGAGTGGTGTACCGTAGTTAGGCGGCTAGTTTAACATCATCTCTTATTACTTTAAATAAAAGCGCTCTCGCAAAAAATTTCTTTTTGGCTGCATTTCAATTTTTTCCTGCGGTTGGTTAATCTGAAGACCCACTTAATTTGAATATTTTCTGAGGTTCCAATGAATTCGAATTATTGGTGTTTTACTTTATAACAGCACATGTATAAAAATAGCCTGCATTTCACAACATTCCTTGTGGACCACTGACATCTGTAACAATACAAAACACAGCTACATTATGCAGTGTGCTACAAGGAGGATTCAGTTCAGCTCTTCTGAGGGTTGTGGCCAGTTGCAGTAATGAGAACGTAACTATGAGCCTGCCCTGAGAAGACGCAGAGCCTTCGTAACATGTGGTGTGGATTACCTGTGTGACAGATGTGACCTGCTTGAGTGAAGGCCTCTTCTTCAGGTACACCATTCCACCTGAACATTCCACAATTTCCTTGAGAACAGGAGGCGATGGGTAGACTCCAGGAGTGATGAAGAAGATCATGCCCTGCAACCAGTAGTTGCAGTCTTGTGTGAGGAAACAGTTTCACAGGTTAACAAACCTTCACAACAGGAAATTTGGAGGCTCGTGGGCGAAAGCATATGTGCACCTGACAGGAGATGGGAATTAAAAGAGCTTCTTAAACGGCCACAGAAGGAGGGGGGCGGAGAAGTTGTGAAGGGTGCGGCGGTGGTGGAAGCACTGGTTTCTGGTTGAACCGATACCACATTCTTTCTATTTTTAAAGCGACTGAAACAAGAAAATCTAGTTCATATTGTTACGGGGAAATACTATTTACATTTATTTACAAGCGTTAGTGGTTTAGAATGAATAGTTCCCTAGCAGGGAGCACCAACGCGAACAAAGAGCCACATTAACTTCTTCTCCTTCGTTCATCCTTTTTATGCGAGAGGCCACTTCGTCTTCCACTTCCACTCTGCCGTAACAATATATTGGCAGCGATTTCAAATAAGCAGCTGTTTGATTGAGGAAAGGAGAATATTTACACCAGAACTAGTAAGTGAACCAGAAGCACAGAATGGAGTGGTTTTTGCCATTTCACAAAATAAACCACAAAGGGCCCTGGGGCACTGCTGCGCTCAAAAGATGCCAACTGAATGAGGCAGCATGATGGAACTAATACGAAAAAGCCACTCTCGACAGACCAGTCCAAATGGCTGCTTTACAGCTTATTTCATGAATTAAAAAACTGGATTTTTCATGGTTTTCTCACAAAAAATTACTTGCCAAGGTATGAGAAGGTACTATAAGGATTCACCCCAGGGTGTAGCGGAATTGAAGAAAGGCATCACAAGAACCATGTTGTTACGGGCATTAGGCTGCTAATGAGCGTTGGGAGAAGCTATAAGTGAAATTGCAGCAGCTGGAAGCGCTTTCTGGGTCTACCCATTTACATTCTGAACCATTCCTGCGGCACCTGCTGCATTTTATTCATTTAAGATGTGTAGCCCCAGAAATTTCAATTAGCAGAAACTTCCACGTGTAAAGCATACAGAGTTTGCGCATGGACGACTCTGCTTTGCTCACCTTGAAGAGTGGCGTCCGGTCTGGCCTCTGCAGGACTTGGGTAAGGCTGAAGCCATACGTCTTCTCGGCGTCTGGGTCTTCAACCTGGTATGGCCCTTCGTCTGCAAAAGTGGAGGAGGTGCTTGAGTTGAGTTTTTCATTTCGGGCAGTGTGAACAAGCAGCCTCAAGAGAGAGGCAAACCGCCGCAGTTTCTTCCTAAGGCAGCTTTTATTCTCAGGGCAATATAGAAATTGGATCTATTTGCACCAATGTGCACGTGCTGGCTGGTGATATTATTTGGTATGTCATCTTCTGACAGAAACTACCACACTCTGTATGATTACCAGTGCACAGTGCAATCTCTGTGCACACCTGTATGTTACTGAGGGATGCAAAACACTGTATGCCACTGCTCTTGACAGGCTGCATTGAACTTCAGCTCTGATTTTTCACCATATGAGTACCAATGTGTCAGATACAATGAATTATGCAAGCAGAAACTTTGCTTAAACAGAACGACAGTAACACAGCAGGGATGGAAAATCACTGAGCTGAGATCATTGCAGAGGAGCAGCTCTGGCAATGTGACTCATTTCTTTCTCCTAGCATCACATGAAACTTGGCTTGCATTTAAAATGCATGCCTCTAAAATTCATAGTCAACAATAGCGTTTATCCCAAGATGGCACTGCAGGTACCAATGGCCATGCGTTTGCTCACTGTTGTCAGCCGATTCAGCATCTGCACATGAGTGGGTGTGAATATGCTAGTTTTAAGTGTTCCAGCACATCTTCGGCCGGAAGTAGTTAAGCATAATAAAGTTCTTGTTCATTTCCGTGTTGAAGTTTGCTTGTTTTGGATCACACAAATTGGGATGATGCGAATATTTTACGTGCTCCCGAGGAATTCGTATCATTGAGATTCTACTGTATTCGGGTTAAACTGTAAGTGATCGATGTGTTGCCTCATTCCTGCGATTCTGTTACTGTGGCAATCAGTACCTGCACTGTATTCGACCCTCTTTTTAGCAAATTCCAGCAGCAGATGCTGGAACGTTCAGTTCAAATGCATGCCAACCTTTTTAACTTTTGCAGCTTTATTTACGTACGTCATCGAATGGAAAATGTGTCCCTTGTAATCATGCCTCAGCTAGCCTCACAATTAAAACCAGCAGGCCGAAATGTCGCAGCAATATGAACAGCAGCAGCCTCCTGACAATTTACTGGGCTTATCAAATGGCACACGTGCAGCATTGGCACATGTGAAAGATCCTCACCTGCAAATGCATTGTTGGCAATGCTGTCCTGCAGCCAGCGTGACGTGATGATGAACTTGGCCGACCCAAAGGCCGAAAGCAGTTTCACTGTTCGCAGGATCCTGTTGGTCACCAGATGTGTGCACTCCTTGGGGGACTTTGCTATGGCACCACCAAGCTGAAGAACACCCTGGAGGGTTAACAAAAACATGTTTAACTGAAGCCATCGTCTGTGCATTTCAGAGCCAATTCTTGTCACCCAAGTATTTCTAGCATCTCAAAAGATGCATGGGCAGGCGATCTGTACAGCCTCGGCAGTTCTCTTGATGGTCAATCAACCATATTTGGTTTCGGTTCAGGTTTGTGATTACCTGCCGCCAGAGGAACCAGAGTTGCTTTGTGTATATAAGTAACTGTATGTTGAAATAAAGGAGGATGTTGTTGGTTGCTTGTCAGTCAGTGTTCATCAGCGGCACACGCCCCTACAACATAGAGCTTTCATTTTTCTCACCTCATTCCTTGACAAAAGCGTTACAAAACTCTCTACCTTTAACATGCATAACCACACCGGTAAATTTAGGTTTTTTTTCTGAGTGACAGAACGTAAACAACACTAGCAAAACTAGACTGTGAAAGATTAAACGAAACACAAGAAGAGCTGACACAAGTGCTTCAGTGCCTATTTAGCATCCAGGCAAAGAATGTAAAATAATCAATTTCGAGTTTCAAAATTGGTCTGAATAGAATGAAAATGGTGAAACATTCAGAGCCATGCCCAGATGGAGTCAGGTGTTTCTGTTACACCTTGGTCCTATACACAGCCTGCCATTTGTTTAAAGAGTATTCACATGTCAATTTTCTGTCATTTTTACATGTGCAGATGCACTGCAGTTACCACCGATTATCCTTGTTGAAGTTCAGCCCACATTCTTCTTTTGTACGATGCTTCCACTTTCATGCAGCCCTTAACCTGGCAATCAAGCTAAAACAAGCTGCTTTTCTAAAATACTTAGTTAAGCTGTATGTTCTTGAAGCAAAAGTGCACATTCTGTAAAATGACAGTTTGAAGGACCTGGATACAAATCATCACCAGGGCCGAGGTGTGCCCGAAATGAATGAATAAATAAGTTTATTTCAGAAAAAAAAAAAAAACAGGCTGCAGTTGTCAGTTGTGGAAATGGGTAGGGGCAGAGAATTTGTAGGGCTGAGATAGGAGTATGTCCGAAATAAAGACTCTCAGGCATGACCGGAGGTGGCAAATGTGGTCAGTGGCTACTAAACTCAGTGCTAATGTGGTCTTTGACCAGTAAGGTGTGGGTGCGGGCTAGTTGGTAACCTATGGTAAGCATAAACAGGGATGTGTTTGACTAACTCTTACTTATTCACACCATCAATGTTCTACAGTAATACCTTGTTAATTCGAAGTCACTGGGACCACGGAAAATATTCGAATTAACCAGGTTTTCGAATTAACCGACCACAGCAAAAAAAAAAAAAGGGACCAAGACAAAAAATTTCTTTGTGGCAATGTGCATGCTACCTTTATTTGGCGAACTTTGCAATTAACATATGTTGCCGCATGCCGTGCAAAAGTCCACCGCCTCCCCCTCACCCCCTTTTGTGCGGGCCGGGCAGTTTTCTTCACCTCTATTTAACTGCCCTTTCTAATCTGTGGTTCGTACTGCCGCCGCATTTTGATTTGTAGTTTCCTGTGGGATGGCATCGATGTCCGCACGCAACTCAAGGCAAGAAACATGTAGCGATGCAATCACAAGAAGGACATCCTTCTGAAGCCAATGGAGGCTAAAGCAAAAAAGCGGCGTTCCACTCTGCTTCCAACTCGCATATGGCCCGACTGACTAGACGTAAACTGAACCACCGAAATGCAAATGGTCCTCTCGTTTCGGATTCAGACACGACATGCGCGCTGGAGAAGGTTGGAATTGGAAGTTTTCCCTTGTGCTACCTACTGCATGTCTGAAGGTGACCGCCAGTGCGAACAAGGCAGGCAAAAGATGTGCAATTCGAATTCTTTTTTTTTTTTGCCGGAACTTATTTGCACACGAATTAATGATGTTCTTTTTTGTGCATGAAACCTTATGCATCCTGCTGGGAATGCACACCTGCACAAGGTGTTTACTACCTGGCACTTGTTCAAAACTACCTTAGACCCCGCAAATATGTTGGCTCCGTGTATAGCCTGACTCCCAATTTTAGAATGGTAGTATTTTTGAAGGTCGACCTAACCCTCAAACCTCGGCACACTACTGAAAGGAATGGCGCTGGCAGGCGTAGCGCACAGTCAGCCCGTCGCAGGCATGTACCAAGAATGCTCCGTGTCGCTGGACGATGCTATTAGAGGTGGGAGGTGCTTCAATGCTAGAGCCTCCAATACGGCCGTGCCTTGACGAAACGCTTAGAGCCTGCTAGTCTGAAACCGGAATCCACAGCCGCATTGCAGTGAAGCACGTCTTCTCCTCTGCGGGCGCATGCTTCAGCGGTCCGCAAGCCGTACTGATAGGTTTTTGTGCTGGGAGTATTTGGCATATTAAATATCGGCATTGCTCAGCAGTGCCGACTTGCGGCTCCGAGAGGGGGGGGGGGGGGCATCACTTCACCGGTTTGCGGCAAAATTGGGATCAGACATCCACAAATAGCACCCCAGCTTTTCGAATTAACTGGACTAGTACACACCGCCGCTTTGAATTATCCAGTAAGATTTACATTAGAAACTATGGGACCACAGAAATTCTTCAAATTATCCGGGCTTTCAAATTAACAGAGTTCAAATTATTGAGGTTTTACTGCAGTACCACAGTGATAGTCTGGCAAATTACAATGTCCGTTCCTGTTCACTCGAAATTGTTAAATCTTTGATTTGATTTATGGGGATTAACGTCCCAAAGCAACTCAGGCTATGAGGGACGGAAATTGTTAAATCACTGTGGCAAATTAGTGGCTGGCATTGCAAGCATGCACTTCTGGAGTGAAAGTGCAATAACACTGCACATCTCAGTAGAGGCGCAGAAAGAAAAGGAAGAAAAACAGCCCAGGAAGGCGCATGGCAACTTGCAATCATAAAAAGGAAGCAACCAATAAGAAAATGAGCTAGACTGAAAAAATAAAAAGGAATAAAGAAAGGAGACAGCTATACCTTTTTCAGTTCAGCCACATCTTTTATGCCTGTAAAGAGGACCTGCGGAACTTTGTCTTCGGGAAGAGTTGTTGTCACTGTGACTGGTATGTTCTCCTCCTGTTCGGGTGTTGACCTGTGCGATAAAATAACCCTTTTAATTCATCGAGTTCATGCACTGGCCTGACATCACCACTCGGAAGTGACATAGTTAATACAGACAAGTGGGTTAGTTGCAGACTCGATCAAAAGTGCGTTTAAGGCCACCCGAGCAGGGTAATGCTGCCTTGTCACTCTCTTACACCCCCCCATTCTTTATTGTGATGGTAGGAGCCACTAAAATGGAAAAATGAGCTTTGCAGTGAAATTTGTTTCACCGCATTGAATTCCCCTTCACGTTTCATGTAAAACTCCACCTCTGAGTACTTCCGACTTGAAACCTACCGGGTATGTGGTATACTACCTGATCACTGGCAGACTTTAATGCAGCCTAAAGTTGTATGCACAATGCTGAGACAGAATTTGTGCAACATTAAAGAAGCATGCAAATAAAAATTATTCCTACTAGTACTTGCACACCTCATAACTGGCTGGCTTATTTTTTGCAATCACATTTCATACACAGTAACCACTTAGCCATGAAACATCAGCAAGCCAGAAGCATGTGCCACATCCAAATAACACGCATAGTAAATGAAGTTTCCTCAATGAGAAGCAATAAACTGACAGGAGTAAAAGTAACGGCAGGCAAGACATGCAAACCTTTGCTGCTTTGGAGGAGTAGCTTCAGACTTTGTGGGACGACTCTCCTGTTTCCTTTTCTGTGCTTCTTTGAAGGCTTCCGATGCAGTGAACCGCTGAAGGTGACAAACAAGAAGCAATAAAATGCATGAAACAGAACTGCAAATAGAACACAAATGAAAATAGTCAATAGTAAAAAAAAAAAATTAAAGCAATTGCTTGCGTGAAAGCAAAGCTGCATACTAGATTTGAAAGCAACAAAAACAATAAGCACATTTACTCTCCGTACAGAGTTGATTTTATGTTAAGATTATGCACACCTGATTTTATGTGCATGTCACACGCATGTCAATAAAAAAAGCAACATTTTTAACAAATCCTAAATTATGCACAGACAAAATACTAAATCTCCAAATTTTAACTATCTGAGCTTTCAATTGCAATATCAATTCAGAGCCAAAGGCTTTGCTACAAAGTTGCTGTTATTTATTCATTTAAAGTGACCACTTAGAGCTTAATGCTGCTAGTATGGTGCATTTTATGTGAAAAACACTGAAAAAGACTAGCGGAGTTTCAGTACACATATAAAAATTGGCGGTGGTTTAGCTCCGGTTAAACCTGGAGTGACGCGATAGCTACAGCTGGCCGAGTGGAACTTGGTCACGTGACCAACCACGTGATCAGCCATGGCGCCGCGCCGCCGGCAGCTGCTCCGCACCACGTGACCAACCACGTGACAGTGTGCCTGTGCAGCCACAGGGTGGCGGGCCGCCGCGCTGAAGGCTCGAAATGCTACTGTAATGTAGCTATCGCTACAAAATTTGGCGGTGGTTTAGCTCCGATTAAACCTGGAGTGACGCGATAGCTACAGCTCGGGAACTTGGTCACGTGACCAACCACGTGATCAGCCATGGCGCCGCGCCGCCGGCAGCTGCTCCGCACCACGTGACCAACCGGACAGTGTGGCTGTACAGCTGGCCGAGTCGAGCTTGGTCACGTGACCAACCACGTGATCAGCTACATCGCCGGCAGTAGCTATCGCTACAAAAAATATTTTGAACATGATAAAAATATTCTGCTAATGATTTCAATAACTCCAACAAGAAAAGACAAGGAGGTTGTACAAACTGAAGCAGATAAAGATGTGCCAGGAAATGAATAATTACCATTCAGAAAACTCTTGATAATTCAAACAAATTTCAAAATTTCGGTTGGCTGGCTATATTTTCAACATTTTAAAGCCGCTTAATCCGTACCGTCATTTCTCTTAAATTCGGTAATTTAAACTTTTTGTCTTGCACCGACTCTCCTGGCATGCGAAAGAGCAGCGACCGAGGCCGGATGAGTCAGGTCTGCAGCGCTGCATGACCTGAAACGCTGGCTCCTCCAGCTATGTCGATTAGAGTCGCCCCGTTTTCTGAGCTTCGCTACTAGCCCGCAACGACTGCGGCTGCCGGACGCGCGTCTGCGAAATAAGCCCAGTTTGCCGGTTCGCCATAGCGCCGGTTCGGACGCTAATTGGTGCGTTGCTGATCGTTTTTAGCATGACAGCGTACTATGTGAAGCTTAACCTTTGGCGTAATGCCAGTGGCGGAGGCCTTGCGACGCGCGGAACTGGCACCTGGCCCTCCTCCTTTCCCCTCTCTGCGTGCAGCTGCCGATAGCGGCTTATGATCAGATCTTGCACCTTTGAGGTGGTGTTGCCTCAAGTGCTTTCGTACGTCCTACTTGGTTTAACTACGTTTTAACTACGGTTTAACTAAGATAGTGTTGCTATGCTCTGCGAGGAGGTCACTGACGAGGCGATCGCCGAGAATGTGTTGTCACGGCAGAGTGTGGCGTTGCGCGACGACAGCAGCGACAGCGACGACGAAATTGACACTGGCCCACCTTCGACACCGATGACTAAGCAAAGTGCGCTGTGTAAGCGGATCACTCATCGACTTTATGCATGCGAAAGGGTTTCCGCCAGTGTACGCACAGCAGCTGGATGCAGTGTACATTGCAACTGCCACGCAACCAAGTGCTCATCTCAAATTACTTTAGCACACCTAATGCTTGAGGTGCTCGTTAAACGTGATATAAACGTATTGTTTCTCAAATCGTACGTTCTGGAATTATTTTTCTTCAGCGCAAGTGTAAAACTTGAGTCAGGAGCTACAAAGGTATGTTTGGCAGCCATTTTTATGGCAGTCCAGATATAGCGATGATCGGTTATAACGATCATTTCTTCCGGATTTTTCAATATCGTTATAAGTGGACTGCACTGTAGATACACAACACTATTTGTGCATACAGCAAACTGCATTCAGTCTTGGATCATATAGGTGAACTTCTGATAATTCAAATAAAAACCTCTGGTTCCTTGAAGTTTGATTTAATGAGAGTCTACTGTATTTACACGATTGCAAGTCGACCTATTTCATTAACCAAATTCGATGTGCTGCGGAACCACAGCAGCGATGACGACGGCAGTGCTAGTGAGGACAATGTCGCAAGTGTGGACGAGTAGTCTAGTGACTAATAAATCTTCATTTTAGAATGTACCCAAAGGCATGCCCTTCTTTTTTCCTGACATGTGATATGGGAGAGTTGACTTACATTACAATTGTGTAAACACGGCAACTTCAGCAAGGAATGTACAGTAAAACCTTGATAATTCGAATTTGGATAACTCAAGTGGTGGGGGTAGGGGGGGGGGGGGTCGACTTACAATGAAAACCAAAGCATGGCATCATAAATACAGGTGAGACAAATGAGATATCAAGGATACTACAGCGTAGCTGCAATTTTATACTTTCTCTACGGCCCTATCTAGTAGCATTCAGCTATTCTGTGTGCTTGTTCGAAAGGATTTCTAAATTTTTTTTCTTGCATTCAACTGCGCACTTGGCGCACAAGGGAGTGTCGATAGTTGATGGGGCCGCTGTTCCGACCGCAGCAGCATCACCACTCGGAATGGCAGCGCTTCCGGGGACTGTTGGTAGCTGATGGAAGAGCCGACGCTGCTCACGCATAGTTTTTCTTTGCTTCTGTTTGACATATTTGATGACTGCTGGCTGTGTTCTACCAGTTTTAAGTGTCAATTGTCATTTGTGCTCAGGTCCAGTAAGCGTCCAGTGCTTGTTCAAGGCTGCGTTCAAGATGGCTGTTTTTCTTTAAGCCGAAGAAACGAACAATTGCGCGCTGGGCCACAAGTTTGACACCTCGGAATGTGTGATAAATGCAGGGGCGGCGGCTGGAGTGAGGCAAAATTTTTAGCTCTTCCATGAGATGTCATGGTGCGGTTTTTGTGATGTGCGGGATATGGCTGGACAATGACATTAGAACCATGTGCTGTGGAACCACAGAAGCGATGACGACGGCAGTGCTAGTGAGGACAATGTCGCAAGTGTAGACGAGTAGTCAATCTTCATTTTAGAATGTACCCAAAGGCACGCCCTTCTTTTTTCCTGACATGTGAAATGGGAGAGTTGACTTACATTCGAGTCGACTTATAATTGTGTAAACATGGCAACTTCGGCAAGGAATGTACAGTAAAACCTTGATAATTCGAATTTGGTTAATTCAAAATCTCAGATAACTGAAGCTGCAGCCATCACCAGCCCAGTCAATTCAAAGGTCTGGGGTGATATGCAGGAACGCCCTATACTGATTTTGATGCAAACCAGTGAAGTGGTGGCCCCTTGGAACTGTGAGGTGGTGCCGCAGAGTGATGCTGATGTTTGATGTGTGAAAATCCCCAGTCCCAGTGCTCCCAGCAAAAAAAAAAAAAAAAAAAAAAAGACTGATGATTACAGTACTCCCTAATGCAAAAATTTAAGCGCAACTTGATTTGGCGACATACTGAGGCAGAAAACTTGGACGATACTTAAGCGACCCTTAAGTATAATGCAAAACACTGCCCCTGTTGCACAAGGCCTCTAAACTATTGCACTGAACAAACGCTCCTCACGGGTGTAGAGCAGCACGGTGGAACTCTTGCCCGGTTGTGGTGTTGTCCCCCCAAGTGTGCTGCTTCCTGTGAGAACACTCTGCAATGTGCTAGTCCCATTGCGTCAAAGAGGAACGCTGAAGCCACAAAGGACATGCCTTTGTTCGGAGTGGGCCACAAGGCGTGTGGCCCTCAAGTTCAGAGCAGCGCGTGCCTGTTCCTATGGTAAATGGTGCGGACTCCACAAACGGCCCCCATAGACGCCCACGTAAGTGCTGGTTGACAGTTCGACTGCCCCAATTCATGGCTGACACAAGTTGCGATTAGCAGTTTTGTCGTAGATCTTACGCTGAATCGAACATAATCAGCCATGCACCTGTGCAACAATTAAGGGGCCCACAATCTTTGAGCAAGGAATCGCCTCACTTGGGCAAGGCAGTGCGTCGTTTTTCGCGAACCCTCCAATGTGTGCCACCTGAAACGGAGGGGTTGCGAGGACATCTGCCTGCTACTGAATCCACTGCAGTCGCTTATGCGCAAGTAGTCGCAGTTCCCGTTCTAAGCATGACGGCTATCTGTAAACACGTTTAGGAAGTCATTACACAATAAGCAGTACAGGAGTCTGCAAAACACAGTGTGGCAGTGGAACGAAGCGGGACGGGGGGGTATTTGTGCTGACTGTTTTACAGCGCAGCTCATAGGCGCCTGTTCCTGCTTTCAGCGGCGTGCCTCAGCCTTAGCGTAAACGAGTGTGGACCACAGTGGAGAAGGAAAGACGGCGATAGCGAAGAGAGCGCAAGGAGGAAAGTGGAGGAGGCGGGAAAGGTGGCAGCATGATGAGTAGAGAAGAGTAGCGGGCACAGTCATCTGCTCGCCAATGACGTCACCAATAAGGTACACACTGCTCCCCAGATGGCGCCACAGTAGTGTGTTCTGTAAGCGTGCTGGCCGTTCACCCGAGGCGAGGCTCATTGGCAGCGGAACGCTGTGCGCGCTGCTCCAGTCAAAATCCACAGTTGCCTCCGTTTGGCACTGCATGTGTCATACACGGTCACCTATGGTTGTGCCACAGCAGCTGCGCTCAAAAATTCCATTAACGAGGAGTGTAATAGTTGGCTAATCTTTTCCGAGTCAACCTTTTACTTTTTTTGGCAAGCAACGGCAACAAGATGGGTGGGTGGGGGTGGGGGGCGACACTGGCGCGGCAATATACGGTAATAGCAGAGTTCACTCAATAAAGGTAGCGCATTCCCGCAACAAAATTTTTTGCCTGGATCCCATTTTTCTTATGTGCTCGGTTCACTTGAACATTTTTTGCGGTCCCAATGACTTCGAATTAACGATGTTTTACCATACAATGAACTAATAATGACATCTGACCTTCCACAAGTCATAGGTACTGATTAAGTTACAATCTTTTATGCTGCAGTGGTTCAGCCATCGTGGTGGCTCAGTGGTACGGTGCTCAGCTGCTGGCCTGAAAGACGTGGTTTCGATCCCGGTGGCGGCAGTCGCATTTAGATGGAGGCGAAATGCTAGAGGCCCATGTACTCTGTGATGTCAATGCCCATTCAAGAACCCCAGGTGGTCGAAATTAGCCGAAGCCCTCTACTACGGTGTCCCTGATAGCCCGAGTTGCTTTGGGATGCTGAACCCCATAAAACCAACCATACTTCAATGCTTACTGGAAAGCATAACAAGTTCACAGGACTGATCCTGCCTGCAGCTACATTTTGATAGAGACAAAATGCAAAAACATCCATGCATAGAGGTTTTGGCAAATGTTAAAAACACTGGTGATCGA
Organism: Amblyomma americanum; assembly: GCF_052857255.1. NCBI lineage: Eukaryota > Metazoa > Arthropoda > Arachnida > Ixodida > Ixodidae > Amblyomma > Amblyomma americanum. The sequence goes on from NC_135498.1 coordinate 6,890,676, forward strand.
AAAGATTTGGAGCCCTTGATTAAGGCACGCCTCTTAGCCCATAGTATTTCTTTAGCATGTAAATGTTCTTCCAGCTTGAATGCACGGTGATGGGACTGGAAAATTTCATTGTTAGCACTTGCTTCAGCTGGCACATCAGCAAAATGAATAAAGTGTTTCACGCACCTTCCAGATCTCTTCTGTAAGTTTGATTGGTACCCGCCATGCCGCTGAAACAAGAGACAAAGCAGCAAAGAATTAGACAACTGGTAAGCTGCACAACAAGCTTAGGGGTGCTGATAGTTGAAGTATAAAGAACTTGTTTTTTTTTCCTTGGACAGCCATGAAGAGCCCACTCCTGTAGGTACACAGCGTCACAGCAGTTCCACTAAACATGCAAAAGAATGTCTAAATCCATTTGGTTTTGATATTTTCTTGGTCCCACATACTCAGACACTTTAAGAAGCATTGGTGAGTTGTTGGTGACGAGATAGCTTTGAAGAAGTGGAAGCCATGCTTGTCTTATACCTCACACTTTCTCAGATTTTTCATAAAATGACAGACGTCCAGTGCTGCTCAGCAAACTCCAAAGGCCACACCAAGTTGCACACAATTAATTTTAGAATCACTGTCTTCGAAGACACTTCAAGGGCCCACAAGGCTACTTTTCTTCATGAGCTCTTCACATTTACCGAGTTATTAGTAGAGGTGCGCGAAAATTCAACATTTCAAATACAAATCGAATTGCTTTAATTTCTGCTTATACAGTGAAATCTCATTGCTACGAGCCTCACATAAACGAATTTTCCAGATTTACGAACTTTTCGAAAATTCCCGCCAGAACGCCTACAATTTTAATATAAAAACATTTTACTAAGAATTTCAAAACAACGAACACTTCAAAATAACGTGCGCAATTTATTTGGTTACCCACAGTAAACGCACCTGCCCCAGATCAATGGCACCGAAAACACTACCAAGGTGCTCGATTTACGGCATGGGTCAGCATTCATAATCAGTCTCGCGCCGGAAGCTGGGTGCGGGACTGACGAACAGCAAACCATGTGATAGGGGTATGGCAGTGTGAATGAGGCATTGCTAGCTTCACTTTTATGTTTTTCTTTGTGCTTTCACTATAGTGTATGTTCAATTCATGCCGCCAAGTTTCACGCGGTGCTGAGATGAGTGTCTGACTACAAGTTCTGCTGGTGCCAAGCAAACAATCAAGTGGTGATAGTTTTTGCTAGAGAAGGCATGGCGACAACAAACGAACGGTCCAGTCTCCAAGTGCGGTCCTATCGTTTAGTTTCAATTTCGCTTTTCTGAGCTTTGCAGCAGCCCACAGCGACGGCTTGAGCAGTCAGCATCTACCAGCCAACTAAGCCAACTATCAGCTGTCTACCAGGCCGCACGCACACCTTACTAAGGCAACTTAACCCAGCTGAGCACCGTTTCGGACACTGACTGGCAGGTCACTGGTGTTTTCTTCCCCCTTTTTTTCTTGCTACTTCGGCGCCACTGAGCAGTTTCCTTTGCTTCCATCTGCATGGTTCCACTCTTCCAATGCGCCGAAACTGCTTGCTCGTCACATGCCATTCGCTGTTTGTGCGGTGAAGCCTCCACACACGCGACAATGTCGCTTATGATGGGTGTGGCACGGTAGCGGTACAGCTCCACCATGTTGCACTGTGAAGGATGCGGGACGCCCTTATGACTTTGGAGCAGTTCTGCTTCAATGCCCCCTGATTATGCATTCAACGAAGAATCGATGAAATGTGAAAAATACACATTAATGCCCTGTTCTCACCTCAAAATCTGGCAATCATTGCCTAGTCTCTCAGCAAAATAAATTTACCGTGATGCAAGCAGTTCTTGGACAGTTTTTTTGGGACTATTCGATAATGCGAACATCTTTTCCGGTCGCTTGGAGTTAACGAGCTTTAACTGCACTAGCTTTGATTAATTCGTATTCGAGAATTTTCGAATATCCTAAGACCTTCAAATATTTGCCAGCAATCATACACCAACCACGCTGACTTTCATGATTTCGACCATGGCTAAACACAATATCTCAACAAATTATACAATGATCAAGTTTAAAGTGCCAGGAAAACAATACAAATGCATCCTCTTCGCTTTCATCTCCGCCGTTTATTGCACAAACTGATCACATTCGGACGCTGCTAAGCTAGCCCTCGTGCCAAATCCCGCAAGTTGACTGTCCCACACATACACCAGATGTGAACAAAATGGGCGACCACCTGCTTCGAACAATCACAATGAGAAAGCGCGCAGTTTTTTCTTTGATCCTTCCGTAATGTGTTACAACTTAATGCCCACACCGATAGCATTCGCCCTGTTGCCTCTGTAATTCTCCAAACGTGAGCTCCGCCAACCCGTTTGTACAATAGTGATATGCGGGAAAGCCCACTTGCGAAACTTAGCATGAGGCTCCCGAAGGGGCGAGTCAAGGAGTCACAGCAAGGCAAGCGATCGTGTAAAAATCCCGCCTATTGCACGGTGCATTGTAACCTTTTAGCCTCTTAAATGTGCTCAACAACAGGCATGATGACGACAGCAGAGCTCCTTCGCTAGGCCAAAAAATAGCCCGCCCACATAGTTTCGGTTTCTGAGCTTCGTGGCCAGCCTGCCAGTCTCGCTGTACCGACACCAATGTTCGTTCCCCTCGGTTACGTCTGCATTGTTCTTCAAGCACGCTGACACTGCACGCTCATCACGGGCTTTTCAGCGTTTTTGCAGTGTAGCCTCCTCATAAGGCTTCACAGCATTTCAATTTTCGGCATTTTTTTTTGTCCCAGACGCAGGGCATTTTATAAATTGACTGTCAGATAATTCGGCAATTTCTTCCAATCTCTTGAAATCCGAATTAATAAGGTTTTACTGGCCACCGTGTTAATTTCAGTTGCCAGTCATGTGTCACTTCATAGGCTTCATTTTGCATGCCACATTACAGGTTGCATTCTGTTATGCTGTCTAATAAAGTAGAATGCATTTCTGAGCATATCATGTTTTTTATGTGGTGCTGAGTCAGTCTAGTTTTCATTTCATTTGCAAATGCCATACACTAAAAAAAAAAAGGACAATACCATTTACCTGTATCTTTTTCTGAAATATCTGTTTCTTACTGAACAGATATTCGATATTCCATTTGATACTCAAGGCCATTTTTTCGTCATATTCGTATTCAATTCGGATTCGAAAATTTCAATATTCACACATCTCTAGTTATCAGTAATCAGCAAGATGTTGTGTGCTTGATCATGTTGAATAATATATTGTCACGGACTAGAAGATGACAAAGTGGGCAGTGGCGCGGCACGGAGCGCTCGCGCTAAATTATTCCTTCGCCATCTCTCATGTAGTCCTGTCTTCACCGGCCTGCCGTCGCGTAACATTTGGTGTGAGGTGCGGAGTTCATCCCCATCCTGGTCCTGAAGCTTCAGCGTCCTGCATGTGCCGTGGTCGTGGGTTGTGTGTTCCTGTCTGCACCACCCGGCAGTGCCCCAGCCCGCCAGACCAGAACTGACCACGCCATTCACCCCAGCCCCATCCCCCGCCCCGACCAGAAGACGCAACTTGACTACGCCGCTGCAAATCGAACCTATGACGCCACCGACCCACGAAGCCGCCAACATATTCAAACACAGCCCCTGCCCATGCCGTTCGGTGTTCATGGGCCTTGGCCATTGGCTCGAGGTAACCTAGCTACGACCTGGCAGCTTCCTTGACCAGCGCTCATCCGATCGTCATCTGCTCATCTCTTTCATTGTGACGGCAAGCTCTGCACATTCTTCTCTTCTGTGTTCATCCCTCCTGTCACGCCCATCGCCACGTCCTGCGTTTCATCTTCACGGCCGTTCTTCTAGTTCGCGTGATTGGGATGATCGCTCGGCAGCCCCGGGTAGTGGGCCTCTTTGATTATCCGCCTCTGGCAGCCCGCTGGCTGCCAGAGTGCACAGCCAGGTGCTCGATTTTCTCGGGCTGCCCCGCGCACTTCCGGTGGCTGCCCAGAATGCGGCCGTTTTTCTCTGGCTGGGCGGTTTCGGGCTGCCAGTGGGCAGCCAGACTCGCCAGGACAATTTTGTGCTGGCAGCGCTTGGGCTACTTGTAGACGACGGAGAGGTGGTATAATAGCGGAATGCGCGTGCGGCCATTTTTATATGGACTAGAAGGACCGCGGTTCTTCATGCAATGTGCAGTGTCGATAGTCTGCGGTCATACCAGTCATATTTACTGCGTAGTAAACATACAGGGGATAATCCGAGAGTACGGCATGTCATCTGATGAGCAACGCATGGGCAGTTTTTTCCTCCGACATGGTGTCAACTGAAAGATGTTAGATTGCGATTGCTCATCGCATCCTTTTGAGGATTTCCCGAAGCTTACGCAGCACACTGTGCACCGAAGGCACACGCTAGCGTTGCCATCGCCGATGTGTACTGGTGCAAGCACGATCAGCTGTTTGTTTTGCAGTCTGCGGCAGCCCTCAATAACTTCAGGTCGTTTTCGATCTCAATCAGCCTATTTCTGCCGTACGCATGCGCAGCAACGATATGCACCAGGACGCGAAGCTACGGAGAGCATATGCCCTCCCTCCGTGATCCGTGTATAGCTTGCCGCCGTGATTGCCGGCAGGCTGGTTCTGGTGGCCGCCAGACCATGTGACCATGATGCCGTTTTCTGTCAGGGGCGAACTTGCTGGTAGCCAGCGGGCTGCACGAGCGTGGTTAATCGAAGAGGCCCAGTGTCACAGACTAGAAGACGACAAAGTGGGCAGTGGAGCGGCACGGAGCGCTCGCAGTAGGCCCACCGCCATTAAACCATTCCATCGCAGTCTCTCATGTAGTCTTGTCTTCACAGCCTGCCGTCACATAACAATATGAAATAAAGCATGCCTATTCAGGGCTCACGTACGCCTCAACAACAAATGTGCAAAAGTCGACTGGTGCACTGCAGTGACATAACATGCAAAAAATTCAGTTAGATGTTATGCCTTGAAGGGAGATTAACAGTGATATAAAATGAATGATACAGATCTGCACATCCACTCAGAGGTCCGTGTGTATGCGTGTGCCTGTGCGTGAGCACACGCAGATCTTTTTTGTCCATAACAAAGTGGACTCTTGTTAATCTAAACTTGCCCGGTTTGAACCTCTGGATTATTCAGACTGAAACTTTGGCGCGACCAACATTACCTTTCAAGTTCAAATTAACAAGTATCGACTGCGTGTGCCGTCTCAAAATCAGGTGCCTCACCCATGAGGTGTGGCACGAGGCTGTAGTCGAGACGTGTCTCCTCGTACTGCTGGTATTTAGGGGCGGTGGGCAGCCGCAGCGCCTCATAGTGGCCCAGCATCACGTCCTGCAGCCACTGCACATTCACCGTGCTGATGCCCCACTCCTGAGCTTTCTGGTACTTAGCGCCGTCCTTCCTGCACACAAAACACAAGCGTTTCACTAGTGTACTAGAAATAGGAACAGTGCAAAAGGAGCATCCTTTGCGTGAGGCACTTTGTGAAGAAGACCACCAGTTGGCAGCATGCCTAATTCCCAACTGCCACTCAAAGCATGTTTTCTAATTATCAAATTACTGCATATTCATCTTTAAGAGTTCACTGTTCCACCACCAAGATGGCTGCACGAGTTGGAGGAATCTATTCCGAGGTTTCCAGCACATTTTCTTCCCATGTATATCAGTAGCCGAGTGGACAGCAGGCAGTATCTACTGGGTGGAAGCCTGCCAGCCCTGACTTCCACCCTTGTGACGTTGGCGAACGTCAACACAGTCGTGGCTGTCCAGCGCTGGTCTTCTTCGCTGCTGGCGTGCAGCCTGCTTTTCAGCCTTCCACCGAGCAGAACACGGTTCTTCAGGATGCTGCCTGTTCTCCACACACACACTGCCACAAGTCGCTCGTGATTCGGCTGAGAGGCACAGGAAGAAAGTGCACTGGCAACCACAAAACGGACGCTTGCATCTCGCGCTGCCACTTGGTGGTGGAACACAGTCCTCACTATTAATGGCAGGCGCAACAAAAAATATTGTGGTTCATGCGGTGCGGGTGATACAAAAGCGCAAATCAATATGGCACAGCCCCCGTATTATTATTAATACTATTACCACTAAGAAGAAAGAGAGAAGTGGAATGCTGACTGCTTCAATATTATAAGTTCCATGAGTTGTTTCAAGCAAAGTGCTTCAGGCTGCTTGAAAGCCACAGAGCCCTGCAAAGAGCTGAGGCCAGTAGCTTATGGGTATGCTTATGCCTGCTGGCTCCTGAAAACCAGGTGTAGGAGATAGCCAAACATAGGAATGAAAATTGCGACTGTAATGATTAAAAACCAGAGGCTCACTCTAGTGGCATATGATAACTGCATCACCTTTAAAAATGCTTTCACGTACACCTTTGGTTTATCCAGCCTACGTCTCAAGCAGAGATGGGAATTTGCAGAATACATCGCTTAATAACATGTTTTTAAACTTGACTGGTGTCTGCAGCAAATATTAGGTTTTGTCTGCAAGCCTACCCAGAAATGAAGTCAGCCAAGCCATCTGACTCGATAGGTGCCGCCATCTGCTGGAAAGAAAGACTTTCGTTGTGCTCCTGTAGCAAACAGTACAAGCTCAATGATACAAAACTCACGAGGTCCTGAAAAATATTCATTTCATCTGAAATTCGTATCAATCAAAGCTAACAAAATCTGCAAGCAGAAGCATTGGAAATGCATTTATACAGATCTGTTAATGGCTGATGGTGCATACTATGTGAATGGCGATTGCAACGCCAGCGATGTAAGGGCCGTGTGCCACCGCTCAGCTACTCGCGGTGCATAAAGCACGCGACTGGTGATCGCGACATGGACGACATGCGGGCAGCTATAGTGCTGGAGGGTGTAGTTGTGGCTCGCTTGCTCATATCATTCATAGTGGCGCATGAGTGTTTGGAACATTCGAAATTCTGCCCATAGTACTTAATACACTCTGGCCAGGGAATTTCTCAAATTCGTATCATGCCGAAATTCGTATAAACCGGTAAGGCATCATCAAGATTCTACTGCATTACTTCCGCCCGTTTCCAACAGATCAAGACAACCCTGGCACACAGCTGGACTCACTTTTGAGCATCCACATTCAGAAACAACAGCGACAATGTAGATTTGTTTCATAACCTTTGTGGCAATATGCTTCAAAACAGGAATTTAGGTATACAGTAAAGGATTTGAAGAAAAGGCAATTGTGGCTAAAAATTGCATTGTGGCTAAAAATATTCATGCCAATGTTGCATGCTGTACACTCCTGTTCAAGGTTGTGTGTACCATATGCTGTACACAAGGTTGAATACTGAAATTTTGGCCTACCTACTTACCATGAGGAGCGCTCAAGTGGTGCCATGAATGCCATGGACATAAAGGCTACAGACATTTTTTTATTTTAGACACCGGACAGCAACTGCCCAGTTTGCAAGACACACATTGCCAGCTGCCTTCTTTTAGCACGTTCACAGCGAGCGGAAGCAAAGATGCAAAAACTACCTCAGCATGTAAGCCAAGAAAAACCACGATGAACAGCACCAGTGAAACCCATAACACAGCTGTCTTTGAAACTTGATACAAGCTTGCTGCACATTCAGGTTCAGTGGTAACAACCACTGCAAAAACCATGTGCATGTACAGCAAGCACAGTGAATTGGGCCAGTAAATAGAGGATTCCTCGGCCACTCACTTCTTAGTGATGAGCAATGAGTTGACGCGCGTCATGTAAATGGTGTACTTGGCGCCAGTCGACAGAACCATCTCCTTCAGCCGCACTCTTTCCTCAGAGTCGAAGCCACTGGTGCAGACGAGCTGCGAAAGAATGGCCATAAGGCAAAACCAATTTCTTGCTTGAAATTCAACTTCAAGGAAATGCACACAAATTCTCTCAATAGCCTTAGCATAGACTTGAACCAGGACACAAGCCATTTTGGAATCCAGTGATGCAAAAATAAGGATTTTTCCACCGTGCAATTTCTAGCACATCATTGTGCCTGATCTGCAAACCCCTAGTCTGCTTGCTGCACACTCGAGTGATTTACCGAGAGGCATTGAACTATCATCATTTATTGGAGCATGACAAAGTTTTGCATTGAGCCATGTTGAGGATGACAGATCAGTGCATGCGTGAAATTCTGCATGGCTGGCCAAGTGCCAAATGAATGGAACGTTACGTATTGCTCGTGCATGTGCAAATTTCAACACAACAGCAATGGCAAGTGAAAGGGAAAACTTCGGAGGGCTTTTATGCATGATGATCTAGAGGCCGTTGCCAGAAGGCTGCCAGGTTGAACGATATTTGAGATTACTTAAGATTTAGGTGCTACACTGTGACTCGACAACAAAATCTTCCAGGTGATTCTTAAAATTCAACGAAAAACTAAATTGATTCCTCAAAATTAAAACAGACCAAAGGGCTAGCTGGCAAGAAAGCAATCTGAAAAACAGCGCATGATCATAATCGTATCACATAAGCTCAAAGAAACACAAAAACACACAAAGTGCTGCACAAGTTGCAATGCTTTGCAAGGGCGTTTCTTCAACCCGAGCTCCATCTTTCCGCACTGCCTCCAAGAGGGAATTTTAAATTTCAACTCAAAATGTGTGCTAACAGAAGCGACAAATACAGTCAGAGAAATGGCATTGCACCAACCTGGTTCTTGCATGGCTTATTGTCCGAGTAAGGTGATGGAAAGTGCAAGGCATGCCAGGGGGCCTGCAGCTTCTTCTTCAACAGCACATCATTGAGCCAGAAGATTGTGACACACCGTTTATTCTCCCGCAATGCCTGGAGAGTGCAAGAGCAAACACACGGGGCCAACAAATGAAAGCTGGCAGCAGAAAACACTGCGCGGCACACCAATGTGTAGGACGCAATGAGAGATGAGAGCCCAGACAACAAACAGTGGCAGCATCCTGCAGCTCAACACTATAAAACAAGCAGATAAACAAGGCAGGAGCACTGCAAGGACACTGAGGACAACTCCACACAACTTTTGTTTTAATCGATTCTACTGAGTTATAGGGTTTCGAAGTTGTCACTTCACAAATGCGCAGAAAAGTTTGTATTCCTGTTTCTAAAGCGTCAGCTTCAATACCACATAACTCAAGTTCTATGATACGCAGGATGATAATTTTACTAGGGGTGTGCGAATATTCGAATACGAATCGAATATGTTGATATTCGATTTGTATTCGTATTCGAAAATTGATATTTGTGAATTTCCGAATATTCAAAAATTCCTGAATAAATCGCCAGCGATCGTATACTGCGCATACTTTCATAAATTCCACCGTGGCAAAACCACAACATCTGGGCAAATTAGCCGATAATCGAGTTAAAATTCCAGGAAAACAATACAGAGGTCCTATCCGCTTCCTTCTCCGCTGTTTATCACGCGGACCGACCGCATCCCGACGCCGCAAGGCTTCACCTCGTGAGATTTTCCCCAAGTAGGCTTTCCCACATATCACCCGTGCTGCGAACAAGATGGCCGACGGCCCGCTTCGAGCAATCGCGCTTTTTTTTTAATCCTTCGGTAATACGTTACATATTTAATGCCCACATCCGAAGAATGCGTCCTGTCGCCTTCATAACTCTCCGAGCGTGACTACCGCCATCCCGTTTTGTAAACTACGCTATGCGGGAAAGCCTACTTGCGGAATGCTGCGGGAGCCTCCTGAAGGGGCGCGTCGAGTAGACAGACACAATAGGGCAAGCGATCCTGTTAAAATCTCGCCTATTGCATGGTGCATTGTAACCTGCACACCTCTTTAGCGGGCGTAACGGCAGGCGTGGCAACAATCGGAAGGCCTCTGTCGCTAGGGCAAAAAAAAAAAAAAAGCCTGGCTGCGTAGTTTTGGTTTCTGAGCTTCACCGCTGCTTCGCGGCAACTTCAAATGTCGGCCCGCGCATTCGCCGATATTCCAATCCCAGCTCCGCGCGGCTTATTTCTTTTTCCATTTTAGAAACCGCCTCGCCGCTCCGGCGCCAGGCCAGTGTGTGTTCCCCGGCCCCTTGCTTCCATTTGTGTTGTTCTTCCAGCACTCCAAAACGGGTGGCTCGTCACAGGCTTACAGGCGTTAGCGCAATGGAGCCGCCTCATAAGGCCTTATTGCATCTTCAGCATTTTCGGCAGCATTTTTTTTTCGGGGGGGGGGGGGGGGCAATTTTATTACAGAGGCCTTCGGATGAACCGGGCATTTCTTTCGGTTTCTTGAACTCTGAATGGATGAGGTTTAATAGTCATGTTATTTTTTTGTTGCCAGTCGTCATTTTATGGATTTTGTTTTGCATGACCTCATTATAGTTTAGATACTGTTATGCTGTCTAATCAAGTAGTATATATTTCTGTGCACATCATGTTTTTTTATATGGTACTGAGGCAGTCTAGTTTTGTTTATTTTAGTTGCAAAGACCATACACTATTTTGAAAAAAACAAGGGCAACAATATTTGCTTGCTCATCATTTTCTGAAATTTTTTTTGTATTGAGCAGATATTCGATTCGATATTCGAAGCCATTTTTCCTTCATATTCGTATTCGATTCGTATTCGAAAATTTCAATATTCGCGCACCCCTAAATTTTACCCTTATTTCATTCCTTTATTGTCAAGAGAATCCATAACATACATTTCAGCAAGTTTCCTGCATAAAATTTTCTCGAAAGCTGTTCACAAAAAATTGCATAACGATTACATAAGCGCTCAAGGAATTGTTTTACATGAAATTAAATGACATAGCTAGAATTTGCAGGCAAAAATACACGTTCCCTGAAGATTTCATAACTGTGACTACATTACCAAAATTTAGTTTTCAAGACCAGGCTCCCCCCTGAAATGCACGCCATCGGTTTGTCGACACCAAGCAATGCAATAGCAATAAAATTATCATCCTGCCTATAATAGGAGTCAAGTGAAACCGCCACTTCAGAAGCGGGAAGAAGAACTTGTATCCCTGCTTCTGAAGTGGCAACTTAAAAATCCTATAACTCAAGTTCTAGGTAGGCAGGATGATAATTTTACCCTTATTGCGTTCTTTGATGTCATGTCATCTAGTCTCATCATATTCTCAAAAGTTTCCATTTCGGCATCTCATCCGTACGGCTTCACGCGTGTCGTGCATTGTTCTTGCTCAACATGATGGTACCTGCAAGGTGAAGAAGCTATGATGCAAAATTTAAGTTGTGTGTCGTTAAATAGGAAACCTGCGTTGAAGATTGCCATGTCAATTGCAGCACCGTAAAACACGGCCTAGCAAGAGAAGCAAAAAGTTTTTGGTGCACTCGTGTGTGCTTTTCCACTCCACCACGCCGCCTTAATGCGCTTATTGGCATGAGCTTCTGCACTCTCTGGAAGCCAAACATGGCGTGCGTCGGCTATCTGGGCCACGCCGAGAGAAGCTAGGCAATGAAAGCTATCCCTCAAACGCGGGCCTTTAATCGTTCAGAATGTGCTCTCGCGTTTGTAGCGGCCCAAGCGGCTGACAACAGCAGTTCTTAGACACCGAATGGAACAATTGCAATGCCACCTGGGCAGTGCAGGTTCCCTATACAGTTGAGCCCACATATAATGGCCCTACTTAAGACGAACTTTCGCTTACAATGAACGAGACCTGCGCGACCATCAAAATATACATTGTTTCAATGGCACAAAATCACACGTGTAACGAACGTCATTAAGCCCTACTGATCAGTTACAGCGAACGGACGGCGTAAACTCGGCGCCGCGATGCGAGATAACCTGCCTCCGACCCGTTGTGCACCCGGCGTGCGGTATGTTTTTGGGCCGAGCCTTATGCCAAGAGAAATGCCTGCCCCATCTCGTGCCGCTCCCAAGCAAGCTACCCTTTCCCCGCCGACGCACCTTCCAAGATCGCCCTCCAGCCCCTCCTCGCAACTCCGCTTTCCTCTCCTCACTCTCTTGCAAATCCGCACATGGCCTCCACGATCAACCGCGCCGCCGCCGGTGCCGATCGCGGAGGCCACGCTCTGTGAAGCAGGCCTTATGTGGGAGCCAAGAGGTGGCTGCACTCACGCTCATGGACGCCCCTCATTGGTCTCTCCGCTAGCGCTGTGCGTCTGTATCTTTAGCTTGATTGGCTTGTATGCCGCCTGTGTGCGTTGCACGTCTACCCCATCGCGGGCTTTTGTCACTCTTGTTGCGGTGCGGATGATTCGTTGGCTTCGTTCAAATCTCGGGCCCTGGTTTTAATTCGGGATGGCGGACGGGAACACTGTGCCCATTTCCATTGTATTCAGTGGTAGAGGTGATGAAAGCGGCCTGTGTGGAGGTGATGGCCACTGGCGAGCGGAACTGCTTCCGCAAGGCCGGCTTCGTCGAGTGTCTGATGCCGAGCCCGATGCTTCGGAAGATGACAAGTGCGGCAGCAATTTGTGGCAGCGCGTTGCCGACTCCGACATGGGGGTTCATGACATTGGTTGGAATGATTTTATTTCTGTCGATGACGACACTGACACCGCGGAACCGTGCACGGACGAGGGCATCGTTTCTGAAGTGCGGGACGAGAGTGATGCGGAGGAATCGGATGAGGGTGAAACTTCGGAGCCAGCACCCATTAGCGCGCCTGTAGCAATGGGCTACACAGAGAGCCTCAGACAACTTGTCTATGCCAAGGGCCTCGGCGAAGAGCACGCTTCTGCTTTAAATAAACAGGAAACCTCTCTCATCGGATCAGCGCTGCAGAAACACGTCCATCACGGACTTTTTCGTAAAGAAAAAATTTACTGTTTTGACAAGCAACTGTCTTTAAGGGGAGATGCTACCCGAAGACACTTTTTTTAAAATACATAAACTAGAGCAATGAAACTCTGGCTCCTTATAGAGTTTTTTATGCTGGTTTCAAATATATATTTAGTTTTATTGCAAGTTTCATAGTTTTTGTTCTGTGCTATGACAAAGTGCAAAATATACGCCTTTTTGCCCCCCCCCCCCCCCCCCCCCCCTCTTTCCATCATTAAACTTTCATAATTATGAACCACCCATGGTTCATATTCTTCCACATGCACTATAGAATGCCAAAAACTAAGTAAGAAGAGCACATAATATATCATATCCACATGAAAAATTTGTACTTGGGAAGTCTCCAATAACCCCAACCCCTATATCTGTTTACTTGAAATATGTGACATATATATAAATAATATTGACATTTAAATAAGATAACGGTATTCCTCACACCTTAGAGAAAATGTGGGTAAAATTTCATCCAGATCCGAGCACTAGAAGTACCAAAATCAAGGTGGGCAAAGTCAAAAACGTGCCAGAAATTGCATTTTGAGAAAAACGAATTTGAAAGTTAGAATTAGAGTTTATTTACAAAAGAAGGCCTGAAATGTGATTAAAATTGCACAAGAAAAGAGTCAAACTGTTCCTTCAGCAGCCACTGCCACTAATATGAGCCAGCACCATAGGTTTCTCCCTCACGGCGCTTGCACGCAGAGTTGTCGGCACGAGACTTATTTCTCAGCATGCACCGACGCGCTCTCGACTCTGCTGTTTGTTTGGCAGACATCTTTTTCTGGCGCATGCTGTCTCTTGATGAGCCTAGTCCAACTAAATCTTGAGGTGGAAGCACGCCCAGCTCTTCCAGTACACGCTCAAAACTAGAATGCCCTCTGTTGAACCAGAGAACTGCCAAAGCAGTGGCCATCTCCACCACAAACCTCGAAGCAAACCGTGTTTTAGGACAGAGAAGCCATATTTTGCTATTTAGTGACTCTGCTGCATTCTGAGTTTTACCCTGAACACAGCGGGCCAGCAGCTTCTCATCGGTAAGCCTCTTATATATGGGAAGTATAGCTTTCCCCTGGGCTTTTGTGAGCAGGGGTGTGTGGGCTGGTGCAGCTTCACCTAAGGCTTCGGCACGCCTATGCTTGCACCAGGATGCTGGTCCATCTGGGCAATATTTATGGCTGCTTGCACCATCTGATGAGCAAGAATGAAAGTAGGAAGCCCAAATCGCCTGGTGCATTCCTTTCACACTGCCCCTGTTGCTTGTGATAGCCACCTGATAATAAGTTGTCAACCTCTGAATGGCAGGTTCCTTCAGCTTCTCCCCTCTTGGGAGTGGCTCTTTCAGCTTGCGAAGAGCAGTCCCAAGGCGCTTCGCCACATGATTGGTGCAGTCCTCTTTCTCAATGGCACCACCATAAACATTTGCTTCGACAACAGCAGCGTAGGCTTTCGAGTCACCATCACTCAGGAATTTTTTAAACTGCAATGGTGTGTCGTAGGATTGGCTCCTTCGCCATATCCGCACTGCAGCTTCAGCTTCCATCGCATGAGATGAACAATCAACATTTCGTTCGCATACAGGGCCATGAAAAGCTTGCCAAATGTCTTCATTTGGCAGGGCCTCGTGTCTGCTGCACGCTAGGCAGAAGTTGGACAGGACTTCAAAGTCCAAACAAAGTCCAGTGTCAAGGGACACAACAGTTCCAATTCCATTGTGGCTTTTATGGCCTCGTTTGTGCCATGTGCCATCATACATAACGGCAATTTCATCGCCGCCTGCTTCACTGTGTGTGATCTGTCTGGACCGCGCAAGATTTTCGGACACGGCACTCATTGCCGCATCACGAACTTTCCGGGTGATTGCAGAAAATGATTTGTGGTGCATTGGCTTTTGCAGGCCAAAAACTGCAGAAAATCGAACTAACTGCTCGTAGCCCATCCCCACCGAGCGCGCTGCCACAACAGTTTTCACATTGACAGCGAAGGCATCGCGCGAGCTCCCGCTGTCATAGGCTCTGCTTGCCCTCGGTCCGTCGCCTGCCACACTCGAGCTGGCCTTCCCGCCTGAAGAAACTCGCCGCGATGTGTACGTCGCCGAGAGAACACTTTCGGGGCACGCACTGTTCTCGCAGCGTAGCTCAAGGTTCAATCAAAAAACAAGAAATGTAATTCCCTTCACGGCCACATTCTCATGACTAAACAAACTCACTGATGTGAAACAATTAAAAGCGCCTCAAATTTTGTGCATTGCAGTTCATCTGCTCAGTGTGACATCATTTTTTAACTGTGTCAGCCTCTAAAGAAAGAGTTCTCCAAGATTTGTTGTGAAGACAGAAGAAAGCACTAGACAAGCACAGGTGTACAGTAGAATCTCGTTACAACAAACTTCACGGGACCGCCGAATTTAAATCGTTATTTTGAAATATCGTAGTACTGAAAAACCATTATTTTCATGTCAGTAATGCATCACAAGAACTAAAATTACGTACCTTTGCAGGAGATTTACGTGTTGGTAAGTAAATAATAAACGATAACGCTGGGCACAGTTTAACTACAATTTATTGCTTGAAGAAGTCTGTTATCTTGTTCTGGCGAGAAGACGACAAGCGCTGCAGGACGAACGCCTCCACATCCTCGACCTTCCTGTGCACGTCATCTGGGACATCTTTGCAGCGCCCGAGGAATGATCGGGTCTTCTCTAGAAAGACTAGGACATCCGAGCCGGAAACAATCTCTTCTTCGTGCACTGATCCAGTGTCGACATCGTCTTCGTCGCTACTACATTCTTCTTGCTCACGCACTTGATTCACGATGTCTTCGGTGGTGAGCTCCACGGATGTAGCCGCCGCGCTGTCGCTAGCCACATAATTCAAAAGTCGCTGTCCACATAAGTCGCTGTCCACGGTAGTTGCCCAGCCGCAAACGTTTTCTTGAGGGAGCCAGCGGCGACTCTCGATGTAGTTTTATGATCTTGTCCCAATCTTTGAGCATCGTTGCCATTGTTGACGGTGTAATGTCAAGCTCCCTGCACAAGTCTGCTTGCTTTTTTCCAGCAGCTGCGACAGAATGTCCGCTTTTTCTTTAAGCGAAAACTGTCGTCGCTTCTATTTAACGCGGGGGCCAGGAGAACTCATTGTCAGCAAAGCTAATGCACAACACAATCACAGCGCCGATAACTTTGCAGATCCTAACGTTCGCTGTCGACGTGGTGACACTGCGCTTAAGACTACTGCGCAGTATGTGACCACACGCTGGATGGATGATAATGGCCTTACCCTTTGTATCGGGCGGCAGCTTGCGCCGCCTAGCCTATATTCATTCAACGCGACACTCAAGCGATGGCGATACCGCTGGGGCTGTATCCGTTGCAACGAGTTCCCCAGCGCATAGCTGATGCTTCGGATGATGATGACAGGCGTCAGCTTCAGGGATTTGGTACGGAACTTCGACGGAACTTCGTAATAACGAAGCGTCTTGCGACGAATGCGAGATTAAATTACATACGTTATTCTGAAATATTCGGTAATTTGAAATTCGTAGTACTGAAAGTTTTTTACATTGAAAGTATAGGCATTTTGGCGGGGATTAAAAAAAAATTCGTAAATCTGAAAATTTCGTTAATCTGATGTTCGTAGTAACGAGATTTTACTGTATATGGCTTAACCCCTCTTCCACCTGTGTGCTTTGTGCTGCAAAGATGAGCGGCTGCCAACTTGCCCAGATTTTTGTTCTGCTGGAAAGGTGGAGACTGACCTGTGAGACAATGACACTACGCTGTGTCTCGCAGATGACATGTGTACAGCGAGGGCTGTACATCTCCTCCACTTCACCACCGCGCTGCATTATGACCTGGGCAATACCAACACACAACATCATGTCATGTTACACATACGCAAACAACAGAAAAAAAGCTATACACTGCAGGATGAAAACACACACAGCAACATCGCAGAAAGAAATGACTGGTATATGAGCTAATCAACTGATCATGGCAAAAAAAGAAAAAATGCCATCAGACAGGTGGATGATGACAGGACAGAAGGATTAAAGCACAATGCTCATCTACAAACAAGACATAAGCACAAAACTCCCTCATGACACTAAACATGACCAATCTTGTCTTTACGTTGTCAGTGTCTGCACATCTAGTACAGTTAAACCTTGATGTAATGAACTTCAACGTAACAAAATCTTCGATATAATGAAGTATTCCAGTTTTCATAACATTGTGTCCATAGAACACCATGCATTTATAGCTTCAATATAACGAAGTAGATTCTGCTGCAATTTCAATGTGTAACAAAATTTAATTGCTGGCTGGAAACAAACCTGAGAAAAAATTGTATCGCGGGTGGGAGTGGTTGAGTGGAGCGCATATGTGACATAAGCGCCGCCCAACTTATACATACAGAGCACACAGGCAGATGCAAATACGATGACAATCATAATGGGGAGGGCGCCGCCAACCGCGTCATCTCGGGTAGTACTGGTGAGGCTGCCATGAGCGTCTGCGCAGCCTTGGCAGCCTGTCAGGCCAGGCCGCGGCGCTCGCGGCGCTCGCTATCTCACTTAAAACTGGCATTGAATGTGATGCGCAGCCTATGTTCAAAGGCAGCGTGCTGAGTTTATCATGTTTACAGATGCCCAAAGCTTGGTAAAAGGACTGGAAAGGTCAGTAGTGTTAGCACACCCGTCAGCTGTGAAGTTCGCTGCGCGCTTGACATCTGACAACCTCGCTTCTCACACAGACGATGCACGTATGTGCATGTGTATGTGCAAAAAGACATGTACTCTCGCTTACTGCGGGAAAATACTAGGAGCAGAGTAGGCCTGATTTCCTTTCAATGGTTGCTGATTGGACACATCTCACTCTCGGAGAAAGAAAGGAGTGTAAGGGGAGGGGGGCAGATGGTGTGGCCCCGCTGCCGATCACGAGGTAGCAGCGGTAACAACGGCGGAACGCGTGCTCGGGACCCTTACAAGAGGACGATGATGACCGCAAAACCAGAACTTAAGAAGAGTGTGTCGACCCCGTCACCCATGAGATGGTTGACATAACAGGCGTGCCGAGGCGGCTTATGTTGCAACATAAGCAAGATGCGCATACGCCATTGCTGCTGGCGAAGAGAGGGCAGACGGGCCACTTTAATCGCAAATAAGTTTTTTTTCTGTGAGTTATCCATGGCGTGTTTTCGGCGGATTCTTAGCATTTTAAGAAGGGGGGGGGGGGGGGGGTGCACGCCTAACCTCTCTGCATCATGGCACTGCAGAGAAGCTACAATGTTAACTGTCACTATGTTCCAGCTCATGTCGCATGCTCCGACATTTCGTCCGCTTGCATGTTTGCACATGTGCTATTGGCCGCTAAATGTGTTTACGACCAGAATTTGTTGTAATATTAACCGTAGTATCCGGGAAATCGTGTTATCCTGGATCGTATTAACCGGGAGAAAAATAGTGCAACTCTATGGTACAGTTATAATGCCCATGACTTTGAGCCTATGAAATGGGCACATACTAAAGAGGTTTTAATGTATCAAAGAAATGTCAAAGCGTGAGTTGCCAGAGACGCATGCGGGAGGCCTGCTGAAAGAAATATCCATGTAAAGGCTAGCACTAACGGCTAAACAGCCTCAAACTACCGTGATCATAAGGTTTGGTTTATGGTTTATGGGGGTTTAACGTCCCAAAGCGACTCAGGCTTTGAGGGACGTCGTAGTGAAGGACTCCGGAAATTTCGACCCCCTGGGATTCTTTAACATGCACTGACATCGCACAGTACACGGGCCTCTAGAATTTCGCCTCCATCGAAATTCGACCGCCGCGACCGGAATGGAACCCGCATCTTTCGGGCCAGCAGTCCAGCGCCATAACCACTCAGCCATCGCGGCGGCGCCGTGATCATAAGGCTGCCCTCACAGGTGAAGTAGTTTTAAATTCTGATCTTGATTTGGTGCATATCTGTGAAGTTTTATCATCCTCAGACATTCCGAAATCATCAAAATTAGCTAGCTTTAATTATACTTTAATAATCTCCTTCTTAATAAATCTGTTTTTTTTTTACACTTTTGCTATGAAGCGACCAGTAGTGATGAAAACCTGGGAGGTGATAACATTTATAGGGCATCTTCCATGCCTGAGCATCCCAGGGTTAAAACAGCATATGATACACTCATAAAAAATTTGCACTCAGTTTAAAGTACTAGCGACTTGAATAATAAGAGCTTACCTTCTTCCACATTGAAATCGTAGCAGCATCGTACAGCCTATCATAGTCCACAATGCAGAACACGCAGCCCACCAGGCACATCTCAACAGGCACTGAAAGCAGATGGATGATTGCATGTTTCAATTTTCCAAGATGTTCATTCTCTTGCAATGTATATCCAAATGTATGCAGTACAAACCACTAAATAATATGGGTGTGTGAATATTCAAAATTTCAAATATGAATTGCATATGTTTGATATTCGGTTCATATTCGTATTCAAGAAATTAATATTTGAGAATTATTTCTCAACATTAAAAAATTCCCGAATATTTGCCAGCGATCGTATACTGCGCCGATTTTCATAAATTTGACCATGGCAAAACCACAATATCTGTGCAAATTATCTGACGATCAAGTTTAAAGCATCAGGAAAACAATACAAATGCATCCAGTTCGCTCTCTTCCCTAGCGTATCGTGTGGACTGATCGCGTTTCGAACAATGACAATGGAAAGCACGCTGTTTTTTTTTATCCTTCCATACAATGTTACATAGCGTATTTACACGATTGTGAGTCGACCTATTTTTCAAAATGTGAAAATCTGAAGTCGGGGGTTGACTTTCTATCGAAACCAAAGCATTGCACCATAAATAAAACGAGACAAACAATATAGACCATTTACAGTGCTCAGTTCTTCCGTTTGAGACCAGACCGCACCACAGACGCACTCAGAACATGGCGCCATTACAGGCCTCGTAAGTCGCTTGCGTGTACGCCTCAACGCAGTAATGAAAACACTGCGGGTGGCTGCCGAAGTGTTCTTTCTGTGAAGATGGGGAAAGGCAGGGGAAATACGTGCTGTGTTGTGGATTGCAAGAATTGTGACAGAGTGAAGGAGTGGGATGCGATCGTTTGCGAGCCTCACGGAACCAAACTGCACAAGGAAGTACTGCCCCTGTTCACGGCCGTTCGCCATGCACCCTTTCCGAATGGGCAAACGCAACAAACAGGTTCGCCAGAGCAATATAGCAAATATAGAAAAAAAGGTTACGATCTTGGGAAATCTGCGAGGGTAACTGTACAACATAGCCGCATGAAGAAGCTGTTCCGCCACCGAAACCGCCGCTTAGTGCTTTCAGTTGCTGTGCAGTTACGCCTGCGTGTGTAGCAAGACCCCATTGCTCATAAGTTAAGGTGCGCAGCAATTATAGTACCAGCAGCGCCAGAGGCCGAATTAGGAACAGAAATGAAGGATGACTTACGCTCCTACATGCCACTACTGTAGATTGTGCAGTTCACAGCCGTGCGTGGACGACGCCTACCATCCGTGCATTGTATGCCGTCTTGGTGCTGCTGTTGAACTTCGCTTTAAGTAGCGTGGTTTTCGGGGACCACATTTGGAATAAAGCGTTTGCGTTATGGCTGCTGTGCTGAATGGCTGTCACTTCTTTGCGGTCCATGCAAGACAGTCACTAAAAGTGACTCCGCAGGCGAGCGCTCAGAGTGCAGCTGATTACTTACCACCAACGAGACCTCGAGCATTTTCATGTCCGCATATCGAGCGTGGAGCGTACCACAATTTCATAGGTGAGCCTGACATAATTATGAACTTCGTGTAGCATGAAAGTGTTGCCGTGTGTGCGCTATAACAATTATATCGCGGAATACTTCGAAACGATTGCACGCCAGCTCGTGAAGGCTGCTTGATGCATGGTACTGCAAGCATGACACTTAGCATTTGTGTGTATATTTTTGTCGTCTTTCTGTGTTTAACAAACCAGTAAAAATATTTTAGTTTTCCTAAGCACCGTTAACAGGTTGCAAACAAATGCGTACGATGTGCATGTGAGCTGTTTTAGAGCGGTGTCTGCATGCATGTATACAATACAACAACCTGCGCTGCTGCAGGAGCATTAGACCTTCCTGTTTTAGAAAATATCAATAAAAAACATTCAGCAAAACCTTCTGCAGATCCAAAGACAAGCATCAGGCAATCCATCTGTTGGCTGGCTCAGCGATGTGAAGTCCACGCCCCAAGTGATCAAATTAGGGTTCTCACATGTTCTTCGAATCTTTGGTCAAGCCATAGTGTCTTCTTCCCACTCTTCGGAAACACTGTCTGTCGGAACCAAACCATCAGACGCGGCAGCCGTCGCGCCTCGTCGTGCGCCGAGCAGTCCGGAGGCATGTAATGGCGGCGTGCTTACGTGATCAAAGATGGCAGCCTCCATGATACGGTGCTGTAAAGCGTCTATATAAGGGATGCTACAGCGTGGTTGCAATTTTCCCATGTTTGCTCTACGGCTCTAAGTAGCCTTTGGCTATTCTATGCACTTTTTCGGAAGGGTTTTTCTTTTTCTACTTTCAACTGCACACTCGGTGGAGACGGCGCACAAGGGAGTGTCGATAGTTGAGGAAGAGCCGCTGTTCCAGTCGCGGTGGCACCGCCACTCGGAACAGCAGTGCTTCCGGGCAGTGTCGGTAGCTGATGGAAGAGCTGATGCTGCTCACATGTCGTTTCTCTTTGGCTCTATTTGATGCATTTGACGACTGCCGGCCCCGTTTGACCAGTTTTTAATGCAGTGCTTCGTCAAACATCATTTGTGCTCCGGGTCTGGTAAGCGTCCAGTGCTCGTTCATGGCTACATTCAACATGGCTGCCATTCTTCAGGCTGAAGAAACAGACAGCTACGCACCAGGCCGCAAGTTCGATGTCTCGGAATGGGTGATACAAGTGTGGTGGCTGCAGCAAGGCAAAATTTTCAGCTGTTTCACGCAATGTCTTGGTGTGGTTGTTTGCAAAGTGCGGGATTTCGCGTGACGACGACATGCTGTAGTTGTTTGCGAAGTGGGGGATTTTGCTGGACGATGACGTTAGAACAATGTGCTGTGAGACCACAGCTGCGACGATGACGGCAGCACTAGTGAGGAAGAGTAGTCCTGTCACTAACGCATTTTCGTTTTGGAATGTGTCCTCGGGCATGCCTCTCGTGAGGCGGAAAAGCCGGCGCCATTGTCACCACAGTCTACACCGGCTCCGACAGATCGCTCTTTGTGCTGGCCTTGGGCGGCTGCTCACAGCTGCTCCATCAACGCGCAAAACCGGCACCCCACCCCCCTGCGCGCGGCGGCCAATGGCAACTGTAGATAAGCGGCGGCAGCCCAATAGCGTTATCACATTCTACTTTTAAAGGCAAAGCTTAAACATCCTCATAGATTTTTTTTTTTTCCTGACAGACGATATGGGGGGTCAACTTACATTCGAGTCGACTTACAATTGTGTAAATATGGTACTTAACACCCACACCCATGGCATTGTCTTGTCACCATCATAACTTTCCTAGCATGAGCTCTGTCATAGCGTTTTGGTAAGCTATGATATGCAGGAAAGGCCAATTGCGGAACTTTGGAACTGGAAGGGGCGAATGAAGATGTCACAGCAGGGCAAGCGATCGTGTAAAGATCCCACACATTGCATAGCGTATTGTAACCCGTGCACCTCTTAAATGCAATTAATAGCAGATGTGACAACGACAGGACAGCTCCTGTTGCTAAGCAAAAAAATAGCCTGCCTGCATACTTTCGGTTTCTGAGCTTCACCACTAGCCCAGGGTGACGGCAGCTGCCGGCCAGAAAATTTTCCGGTCGTCCGAACCTAATTCCACGCCGCTTTCACACACTGACTGGCGTGTCGCTGTTGAATTTATTTTCCTTTTTAAAAGCAGTCTCACATTCTGACACTGATGTGCGTTCCTCTCGCTTATGTCCGCATTGTTCTCTTAACACACTGGAACTGTGCACTCGCCATGGGCTTTTCGGTGTTTGTGCGATGCAGTTTCCTCATAAAGCTTCATTGCATTTTCACATTTTCAGCCTTTTCTTTTTCCACAGGGACGTGGGGAATTTCCTAAATCAACCTTCGGATAATCCAGGCATTTCTTCCAGTCCCTTGAAATCCGTAAAAAGTTTTATTAACCATCATGTTATTTTTAGTTGCCAGTCGTGTCATTTCATGGATTTCATTTTGCATGACCACATTACAGGTTGCTTACTGTAATGTTGTCTAATCAAGTAGTACCTTTTTTTTTACAAGATGCTGAGTCAGTCTAGCTTCATTTATTTCAGTTGCAAAGACATACACTATATTGGAAAAAAAAGAAAGAAAAAAATAAGAGCAACAACATTTGACTGCATCTTTTTCTGAAATTTTTTTTTCTTGCTGAACAGATATTCGATATTCAATTTGATATTTGAAGGCATTTTTTTCTTCATATTCATATTCGATTCGTATTCAAAAATTTCAATATTTGCACACCCCTACTAAATAATATCCTAAAAAAAAATGTGCAATTGAGCAATGGTAACCTAGTGTGTATGCCTGGGTATCTAATTTATGAAGCATTTCATATTCAACCTTAGTCTTGGTGTCCACATTAGCTGTTAATGCATCAATATGCAGTACATGCGCAGAAACACATGCCTACATATCCAATGCAGCACACCTCCACAGCTTGTTCCAACTCATTGCCATCGTGTTCGAGCCCACTAATGAGTTCGGAACCTAAGTGCAGAATTAAGCTACATCCAGAAATAAAGGTTACTGAAATATGTTGCTGGAACTGATAAGACAGCTGAAGCACATAACTGTAATTGACTCATGCAGTCCATTTTCTAGGAGCTTGTAGAAACATGAACAGCACACATGAACAGAATACCGAACACAAATTATACTTACCTTGAGTTCTCGGATCATGTCCGTAGAAGTGAGCTTCAACCGGCACGTTGGCATTTGCCTGTACCTCAGTGCCAAAGTTTCTAGCATCATTGGGCAAGTGCTGGGGTGGAGGCACTGGCCCACGAACTGGCCGGTAGGAGGTGGGGTTCATCATAGGTGCTTCCTAATAGGCAGCAAAAAAATACAGAAATATAAATGCAAAAAAAATGCAACGCCGAGGCGCACATGCAGAACATTTTGTTTCAATTAATTCCATGGCAATAATAACTTTCACACAGCTTCCAAAAAACACGCTATGAAACCGGCTATCACAGCCAAATATTAGCAAGCCTGGTAGCTAGGAATCATACCCTTCAGGTTGTTGAGAAAAGTACGATGATGTGGGATACCGACACCCACAAATACTGGTGTGTGCAGAAAAGTTTAATAGTACACACTCTGTGCTGCTCTGAAGCAAACATGTATGAATACTGTCTGCATCAACTGAAGTTCCATGCAACTGGGCCGACGATGCTGTCTGCTTTATAGCAAAATCCTGCTAGAATAGCCATCACATTTCTTTTTTAGTTAACAATATATTAACAATATTACATATATTAACAATGATCTACCCATTGCCGACATGACGCTGATTCATACGGAATGTTGTAACCGAATATTTTAATTCGGCCACGCAAAAACAAGCACTGATGCGCAAGCCCAGGGGAGTGCACAGCTGTCCACAGTTATTTCCTCACCCAGTCACCCACCCTACCTTTCCACCACATGATCAGGCCACATGTGCAACAAAAAAAGTTTTCTGGGACCCTACAGACAGAAGTGCTGTTAAGAACTTCTCGGCAATGGCTGCTTTTCAGAATCTGCTCAATGGCATCTACTACACAAGGTCTAAAAATAATATCTGCAGTTAGGCAAGTTGCAAAGGGCACTTCACCATCGAGAAAGCAGTCCCTTGACTTGTCCTAACTAGAAGCCACAGAGGGAAGATGCCACACACCGCATAAATCAACAGGCTTGCGCAACTGCTGGAAGACTTAAAGTAAGTGCAGGAAAACGAACGAAAAACAGTTCCAACCACCAGCAGAGATAACTACTTCTGCAGCGAAGGCACAAAGTAAAGGGCCAGGAAAGAACCAGCCTCAGTGGTGTGGAATTGCAGCCAGAGAAATAAGCAGCTCAGAAAGGGCTGGGAAAACAAGTGCTCCTGTTCTTGTTGGCACTTTGATAGCAAAAGAACCCAGGCAAAAAGTTTCTGAGGACATGCACTTTGCCTCTTCAAAACCTCAAAAATTCATCTGTGTTCGCAGCAGCACTTGCCACTCCAAGTCTTCATCCGAAATCTGCAGCAGCTATTACAAACACGTATGGGGCGAACAAGGCGACTGCTCTTGCCAGATGCGCATTTGAACAAAAACAGCTTTGAGACGAGCCCTTGGTGCAGAACTTGGAATGTTGTATGTGCAGGCATAGTATTTTCAAGTTGCCAGGAAAGTGTCCGAGTGACGATGATGCATGCACCGACCCTGATGTGCTGTGCCTGCTGCTGCTGTTCCTCGCTGCTTGGGGTGGGGAGGCGCATGACACCCATGGCATCGCCGGCCAGGTCGCCGGGACCCCTGGCGACGCCTTGGAGCCGCGTGTTGAGCAGGTTCGCCAGTGCTGTCTTAGTCTTGGGCGTGACCTGAGCTGGGTTGGGGCCAGCGGCCGCTGCCGCTGCTGCTGCCGCAGCCTGTTGCTGCTGCTGCTGCTGCAGGGTGGCCGCGGCCACAGCCGCGGCCGCTGCAGTGTTTGCAGCTGATCCCATTGGAGGCTGTGGACCACCCACAAAGGGCACCTGACAAAGCAGACGCAGCGGATGAGGGGCAACGATGAAAGAAATTGGGCCCAAAGACAACACCAGAACTCAACAAATGCTCAAAGAAGGAACACTGCATTCCCGGGCAGCAAAGGGCTTGCGAGGCCTCAGAGTGGAAGAGGGTTGCAGGCAGGATTCATCGCAGGCACCAGGAAACAAGATGCCATTCTTCAAGATGCCATTCTCTCTCTCTCTCGGGATCTCTCTCTCTTCTTGGCATTCCAACCATGCAGGACTGTCAATACAGTGACTAGGCCAAGTGCAGCACATGCAACAATTGTCATGCCCCATGATATGTCGTCATGCTCTCTTTCTTTCTTTCTCATATGCTATCATCTCACACATGCAGAATGGCTGTTAGTGACTTTTCATAAGTGGTGATGCAACAAGAACTACTAGAAAGAGTTGTGAGGGAATAAAAAAAAGCACAGGAAGGAATGGAAACAACGTTCTGGGCCCTCTTGTGCGCACTTAAATCCTCGAAACATGGATACTACATTTCATCATTGCTGAAATGGGGTGCAAAGG
This sequence comes from Amblyomma americanum, assembly GCF_052857255.1. NCBI lineage: Eukaryota > Metazoa > Arthropoda > Arachnida > Ixodida > Ixodidae > Amblyomma > Amblyomma americanum. The sequence continues at coordinate 6,916,791 of NC_135498.1, forward strand.
TCAACAATCGGAACATGTGACCTTTTGCTCAGCAGCAAAATGTCTTCAAACAAGTGGAATAATGCATATAAAATCATTTGTGCTACAAAGCTTAAGACGGACGAAGCTTCACTGAATGAGCATTTCAGCTGCAATGGCTTCCATTCAGTATATCAGCGTCACCTTGTGACATGATGGGTGATATCTGCCAGTCAATGCCTACAAGGTTATATTTACAGTACAGCTGGAAATAATGAGCAGCAAGCAGGAAGTTCCAGCTTAATATTAAAAAAAAAGGAGGGGGGGGGGGGAGAGCCCAAGCAACCTAAACAGATGGGCAGGAATGTACTTTGTAAGTTTTCAACCCTTGGTCACTACTCCACTAACCCCTTTAATAAAGACATGTTACTGTATCAGACATAGCCGGGTGCTGACTCCTTATCAAAGCTATTTACCTTGTCCTTGGCTTGCGATAGAATTCTTTTCAAACCTGGGAGCTTGTTTTGGAGCTTGCTGCAGAAATTCTGCACTATCAATTCATCTTAACCAAAAGAGGCCAAATGGCCACCAAAACATATGTGAACTATCTCTAAATGCATAGAGCATGCATCTGAACCTGCAGACAATGCGCCTGTGCACTTTTCAGTAATGATCCTTCTTTGTTAAATCTGTTATTGCCACAGCCTTGGTCAATAAAGAGATCAAAGGGTAAAAAAAGGGGATAAAAGTCACCATCAGCAAAACAGAGAACCTTTGCACTACACGTACAGGAGATACAGTAGATTCTTGATAAATGTAAATTGGTTAAATGGAATTGCCACTTATACAGAATACCAGACAAAGAATTAGTTTATTCTGTAGTAAGGTAGTAATAAGAAATTGTACTCATAGCAACCAATATTTTACCACCATTGAGTAAACAGAACTAGAAACAGAACCAAAGCTGCAAGTAGCTGGGCAAGCTCAGAATCAATGCGGTACAGATCACTAAGACCCCTAATTTAAAACTTAAAGAATTAGGTGATTTTTGAACAAAGAATCTGCAATATTCCGTGGGCAATATTTCACACTGCACAGTTCTGCGCCCGTTGACCCGTTTTTCCCTTCCCTATTCATCACAGCTCTTAAACTGCCTTCTCTTTTTTTTTGCAATGGCCTGTGCCACCTTCTTTTCACATTTGTAGCAACTCTTTTTTGCAAGTGCATGCAGTGCGGTTCGCCTTGGTGGACTAAGGTCATTGATAAGTTGGCTTTTCCTCGCAGCTCGCAAGCTTCATAGGTGAACTCACAGCGGGTATCTCAAAGAATAGTGGGGGAAAAAGAACGATATTCATAGCCTGGTTCCGTATACAAGAGGTGCTTTCTGAAGCAGACAATAAAAAAACCTCACATTAAAATTTGTGCAAACACAGTATTACTGCATTCAAGAGGTGCCAGTATTGTAACTGCTCACATACAAGCGTGTGAGCGCACTGCTGCTGGAGCTACAGCACTTGACATGCTAGCTTGCTTGAGTGGTTAGGGGAGGAAGCATGTCAAGGCATCAGCAGATCTTCATTTGTTACTGGGTTCTACCTTTGATGAGAATTCAGATGAATAAAATAATCAAATTTCCATCATTCCATTATGCCTACTGATGCCCACAAACACAATCTCAGCAACAAAAAAAAAGATATTGTGGCTGCTAACACACTACTCTGCAAATTTCCGTGCAATCATGGAAAACTAAGGCTTACACATCATTACTTACTGGTTTTCATTTCTGGTTCTATTTTTGATGCATGCAGCGCACTTCTTTCAGCAAGAAAAAGGCTCAGAATTATTTCTGCACAACTGCTCAGGTATAGGCAATGCCATTAGAGAAAAATGGCTGCGAGAGTTAAGATAAACAAATGTAAAATCCTTTCACTGCTGAACAAGTGGCCATTTGCATCATACTTTAGAAGTGGAAAGTGAAATCGTGCAAGTGACAATGTTTTTCTTTCATTTAATTTGCAGAGCTTTGTAGTACAGTTGAACCCAGATATACCGAGCTTGAGGGGGATCGAGAAATAGTTCAATATATCCACAACTTGATATATAAAAAATGGCAATAGATAAGCTTATCAGCAAAGTGGAAACAAGATTACATTTCACCCACACCAGTGACTCTCTTCTTGCAGTGACAATTCCGCCCGTCGCCGTACTGTCAGCTTACCACTCACTGGGCGTGGCTATACCTAACCTGCTTTGCAATGACGCAGGAGCAGACGGTTTTTTTGGAACTATCTACTACCTATCATAAGCTATCTAACCTAGTTGCCAGTATCCTATAAATAAAATATTCGCTCATTAAAATGAAGTTACACTTGGTTTCGGCAACACTTTCAGCAACGCTTTTGGCAGCGAAGCGTACCAGGTGAGGGCTGCCGCTAGGCTTTGTTAGGCTGGCTTCACCACACAAGTGCGAGAGATCGGAGGCTGCCCTCAAGCACCTCCCATGTTCAACATGACACACGTTTCATAGTGAAAGCCCTGCCAGCTGGGTCCCAAGGCTGCACAGCAGAGCCGCCTCCGTGCACGGAAAGTGATCGAAGAGTACTCTTAAGAGAAGCGCCACTTGCAGGGGAGAAGCATGCAGTTCATATTGAATGTCCGGCAAAATTGAAGTTTGATGCACTGCACGACTTTAGAATATTTTTATGTGGAATTTTCAAGGGGATAATCTGTGTTTTCTATATAGCTAGGGGTTGGACTTTCTGGTTTTTATCTTACCAAAATTTGGCAGACATTTTTTGGTGTTTATTTCAGAATGCAAGTTTCGTTTTTTTTTTTTTGGAGAGGGGGGGGGGGGGGGGGGGGCAAAATATTAATTTCGACGAATGAATTACTTACTATTTTGGTGATTCAATGCGGCAATTCTGTGTGGTCAAAAGTCACTTAGAGTCTATCTCAGCATTTACGTTAGAATGAGCAGTTCGTTAGCCAGTAGTTACCATAATTTACCAGTAATTTTGCACTTGAAGGTGTGCTTTTAGAAGGAATTGCTTTCGTCATTAAAAATAAATGCAAGTTTAATGAGACAGCCGGCAGTCAAGAACGCAAGTGGAATTAACTAAGAACTAGGTTGCCATGCTTTCTTTGGGTTGTCGCGCTTGGTTGAGCGAGAGAGCGGGGCACCTTTGTGGTCTGCATGTTGATGGCAGCGATGGAACTGTGGCTCAATCGTCGCGGTAGCCCAAGCATGATACTTTCCATGACGACCATGCATGGCTGTGTGTCAGTGTCTTCCTTGCACTTGACAAACCTACTTAACCGACTAAGTGCTCTAAGCGGAGGATGATAGTGAACAAACAGTGCTTAGCTAGCAGGCGGTGAGAAGGTGGTGTTTCCCGGTCTGCAGAGGAGTGTAAACAATTAAAAAAATGGCTCAAATCACACAACTAAACTGCATGGCATATCCAATAATTCCACTGTTTCATCATGCCACTGGCTTCCCTACTAAGTTAATTTACAACTTTAACTGAGTGTAACTCGTACTAAACTGCCAGCTAGCTATGCCTTGCCTGCCAACAATACTGCCCTTTTTACGTTGAAACTGAATTTCAAAAACTAAATTTGGCATACTTTTATCGTTTTTTTTGGTCAAAACCGAAAAGTCCAGCCCCTATATATAGCCAATAATTCAGATAACTGGGGTTCGATATAACCGGGCTTGAATACAATAAAGTGTGTGCTCATAGTATGCCATTCTGCTTATTCTGTCTGTAAATTAAATGTCATAAATGCAAAATATTTTCCTGGTCGTTTGAGGCCCTGGTTCGAGATAGTCCACTGTATTCCTCTGTGCATTATAAAAGGGAACAATAAGGAAAAATTTTCTGGTAATTTTGCTACTAAAGTTAAGGATGGCTTTTGAATATTACATGCCAAGAGAAAAACTAGTTACAAAACAAATGTGCTTGCCACACACGGCTAGCACAATATTAAGTGCTGGCCGCACATAATTATAGAGTATCAATAACTGAATGGTCATAATTTATTAATACCCTCTCATGGCACACACGGGGGTACATGACAGATAATGAAACACTGAAACTAAGCAAAGCCTTCGGCATGTCAGTCCAAGCAGCATATGCCACTGAAAGCTTTAGAACGAGCCTCCGTATACGCTGAAATGTATATGCTGAAAAGGCACACAAACTGCTGTTATATTAGGAAGTACACAAGCAAAACTGCGTGCCAATGTTAAACGCACAGTCTCACAGCCTTAACAATACTGCCAGACAGGCCAACTTGTTTAAAGGGTTCTACCTCTCTTTAAACTATAATGGCTCTTTCACACTTCAAAGACAGCTTGAATGCAGACACTCACTGCACTAATGACACAAAAAGTATCACCTAAGTTCCACCATATAAGGAGCATGGATCATCTTGCTCACAACTGTTTTCGATCCCCAATACATGAACCTGGATAATTCCAAATTATTGGCTCTATTGAACGTACAGATTATCTCCTTTAAAATCTTGTGTGCAGTTATCAGAAAGCCGTGTAGCATGCAGTGAAGCCAAACTACATACCTAGCAGTGGCCGTCGCCTGGCATTCCTTGCTGCCGAAGGCGATCCAAGAACCAACTGTATCTTATTTTTAATTAGATTATTCTATTTATAGTGTACTGGTAACATGGCTACACATTTTATAAACGGCAGCGTCCAGTTCCAAAGCACCTTCCGCAGCGGCTTCAATGCGGAGCAGGTTAGGCCTAGAAACGCCTAGCAAGAAGTGCGCGGCCAGCACGCTGGCGGGTGGGACATTGCGGCAAGAAGTGTATCACTAAGGTGGGTGCAATGTTTTCTTGCTTCTAGGTTACAGGTAAGCTTATCTATTGCCATTTTCTATATATTAAATTACTGATATATCAAACTATTTCACAATTCCCTTCTAGTTCAATATATCCAGGTTTGACTGTATATACCATAGAACATTCTCACTAGTGTCACTTCATGCAGTTGTGGTCAAGGCAGGCATCATCAGCTGTGCTACTCTGAGAGCAAAATAAATTTATTTGCATGTTTTTATTCAGGCAAAAAAAAAAAATAAAGTAGAGGGTGCAGGGAGTGCAGACAAAAACTCCCGACCTTGCTGTATCAGGTGAGATTCAAATAACGTACAGGCCTTGCAAATGTAATAAAACCCAAGAGCACAGGCTGCTTGAAGTTAGAAATAAAACAACAATTCATGACATTAAGAAAAGCCTGTGCAGATGATGAGCAAGACCCTGCTTTTGGAGCCCATTAACTTCATTTGGCAATAACGTGCATGTTTATCGCATGAGGAGGTCTCGTTGACATCAACGTGACGTGCTCAATCCCCATTACTACAATGAAATCTCGTCAATTTGAACTCACTTCGGTCCCATCAACACTGAGTGCATTAATGAGGCTCCCATAAATTTGAACCAGTTTAGGTTGACTTTCAGATTGAATTGCAACAGCCTCCATTTAAGATAACTCAAAAGGGAAATAAATTTTTTTTTTCGTCGTATCAGAAGTTCATTTTCACAGAAATGTTCCCCAGAAAGATATGTGAGTATGCTAGGTGCGCCCAAATATGTGTTACAAGAAAACAATGACTAAAATAGCCTTTCAATAAGAGGATAGTTTAAAATAAAACATTTACTGTACTACGCATCAAGTGAGCTTAAAACTGATGGCATGAAACAAGCTCACAATATAGTACTACTTGAAAACGACGTTGGTCTGTTACTCATTTCACAATATTTTTTTCTCTCTCTTGTAGTGACTGCTATTTGTATTTTAACGTGGTAGCATTAGGAAGCTCATGTCCCAGAAAATGCGGCGTCGTTGACAATGAGTGAAAAATGCCTGAAAAATCCCCAGAGAAGCAGCCTAGGATGTAGGTCGGCCAGCTAGGTCTCGGGACCTTGTGGTGTCATCACAACCTGCCCACCGAATTGTGAGCAAACTACCCACCGTGGCAGGTGGCAGTTAAATTAATGATTGGTCCCGAGAGGTTGCTGGCAAGAGCAACCTGGATTGCACATGTCCCACCAGTGGCAGCACCTGCCATCGCCATCACAACCAGTTCGTTAAAGTTCAATAGTGTACGCATATGTTCTCTGCAGAATTCACTAAATGCATTAAAAAAAGAAAAGCAAAATAGCAAAATACTTTAAAACTTGCGCTCATAAATATTCTATGAGCAGCAAGCCAAAGCACTCAAAATACTTTAAAACTTGCGCTCATAAATATTCTATGAGCAGCAAGCCAAAGTGCACTCAATGTCAGTCTCATACCATTACCACTCAATTCATATGCCGCTCATTTTTATATAAAATTTTCAGACAAATTTTTTAGATGTTGAAATTTAGGACATGATTAATTTTCCGGAATTTAATATATGACTGGCTACACTTTCAGACACGTCATACTCACGGTACACAGTCGCATGACCATACTATGCATGCATGACTGTACGTTCATACCACTGCCGGATGTCTTCCGTGGCGTGGAGTGGAAGCATGGTCAGAAGATGTCAGCAAAGAACTTACTATGCACATGTCGGAAGCGGCCTGCCAGCATACAACAACCAGAGGACGCGATACCCCTGACTTCTGGGACAGGTCTATAGGTCCTTACGCAGACTGACCTCACAACACTGCACAGTTGCGCTGCTCTGGAAGAATGCGCATTGCTGGCACATGACCCCAGCTAGATGCGCTGTTGCGCAAAAGCGCATGGCGCATTTATCCATGACGCGCACCTTCGGAGCCCAGTCATTTTGTTCCCACACGCGAAAAGGTCTCGGCGAAGCATGCAGGAGGCTTGCCCCTATGTCAAGACTTTGACCACAAGAAAATGGCAACACTCTTTTAAGTGAAGACCACATAACCGTGAAAAAATGCTTTATGGCCCCAACCATACTTACAATAACGATAATCATGTCTCATATAATTTGAGACATCAAAGAATGTAAGTAATAACATATCGCTGACTTTGAGGCCACTGCCGAATGAGCACTTGCCCCAGGCATGTGGGTACTGCACTCTTATCCTTTTCACCATCTTCATCTTTCCGTTTCTGATCCTCCATACAGTGGGCTTAGCGCAGGTTGCGCTGTGGTGTTTGCCTGTGCATCAGGGCTTTGTCCCATTACATGTGCTTGTCGGCGACATGCAGAACAGTTCAGATGTTGAAGGCAGAGTTTGCGGCGTAACCACTAAGCAGTTGTCCATGACTGCGATGAAGTGTCACAGCGTGCATAAGATCATAGACTACTTCTTCTATCAATTAGAAATTTGGAGCTGAAATGATATTTTTCATGGAAACTGACTTATCGAATGCCTGAGCAAATCCAGTAGAGTCCTGATATTTGGTTGCAGATTGTATTTCATACTGGTTTCTTTCATTCTCCTAATTACCGTCATATTTTCCCGCATTCTCAAGCTTGGAAATAATTTGAAAATATTCGAGTTTTCCGTATATCACTATTTGCTTCAAAGCCTGAACTGAATAGCATGTTATTTGCTTCGATATTCACAATGTCTCAACTTTCGCACAACCCTACATTACTGTATACACCCATTTTGGAACATTGTTGTACAATCAATGAGCTTTGCAATTATACTCCTGAGTGTATTAATAAATTATGGTGATAGAAAAATTTAAAATCACTGCTGCTTTGAAGAATTTCGATTAAAGAAAATAAGCACTCAGCCAACACCCATTTTCCTCATTTCATATCTTTTTCCAGATCATGCACAGCCACAGTATAACAAATGAAATGAATTGAACTTAATTTAGTTTGTCGTGAATTTTACATGCCTTCCGAGGGAAGATAGTACAATTCAAGTATCGAGTCAATGCGAAGGCACCCGGCTGAGATGACCACCGCCTGCCAGGGAAGTGAAACGTTGCAGGAACCTGCCTCAAAAAGAAAAGCGTTGAGAATGTGGTCCAGTTAGTTTTGAGGATGTCTACACTGCCATTATAGTGACGGCACTACACTTCTAGAAATCTTTTACGAAAAACCTTACTTTTCTGGCAGGGACTACTTTAAATTAACCTGCGACAGCATCTTGCAAACACCAGACCAATCTGTAAACATTCCACTAAGATCTCACAGCAGCATCATCTATAAGAATTAGCTTTCAAGTTCTTCAAGTTCAACGAACTGCACAAATCAAGTAGTACAGCTCATAAGGCTCTCACTAACGCACACTGAGCAGTGCCTTCGCCTTCCAGCTTGACTAAAATCACAGTCCTTACCTCATTAAAAACAGGTCTTTCATTAATTCTTAGCCATGGTATCCAATGCAGTTTTAGCTCCAGCTAATGTTTTCTGCAATGCATGGAATAGCAGTAAAATGTGCTGTACCTTAATATCTTGTTGGTTTCAGTACTACGTATCATACCCTCTGCATTACCCCGGCAAATGCATGCGTGTGGACATCACCTAGCTCTTTTTCTCATACTTTTTAGAAAGCCAGATCCCAAGATGTCTGAAGTGACGCAGTAAAACAGCAGTGGCAAAGAAGCTGATAGCTGGCTAAAACAAGATAGTACCATTTATTTCTCAGCAAGAAAGAAGAAACCATTTGGCTGGCTGTCCTTCCTCTGAACGATGCACATCATCACCAGCCTGACTATGCCCACTGCAAGGCAAAGGCCTCTCCCATGTATCTCCAATTAAATTAACCCTGTCCTTTGCCAGCTGCGGCTGCCGTATCCCCGCAAACTTCTTAATCTCATTCCCCCCCCCCCAACTTTCTGTGGCCCCTGCTACGCTTGCCTTTTTTTGGAATCCACTCCATTACCCTCAACGACCAGCAGTTAACTTGCCTTCACATAACATGCCCTGCCCAAGCCCATTTCTTCCTCTTGATTTCGACTAGGATGTGATGCACCAGCGTTTGTTCCCTCACCTACTCTGACCGCTTCCGGTCTCTTTATGTTACACCTATCATTTTTTTTCCCATAGCTCCTTGCGTTGTCCTTAACTTAAGCTGAGCCCTTTTTGTTAGCCTCCACGTTTCTGCCCCTTAAGTGAGCACCGGTAAGATACGGCTGTTGTATACTTTTCTCTTGAGGGATACTGGCAACTGCTATTCATGATCTGAGAGAACCTGCCATATGCACTCTACCCCATTCTTTTTCTTCTAGTTATTCCCCTCTCATGATCTGCATCAGCAGCCACTACCTGCCCTAAGTAGACACATTCCCTTATCACTTCCAGCACCTCACTACCAATTGTGAAGTGCTGTTCCATTGTGAGACTGTTGAAAGCTGATGCACAAGACATCAGAAAACATGGACCACCACATATGATTTTAATTATGAGCACTAAATAATTCACATCTGATCTTTTCCTATGTCAGATCAGTTTCGGTTTAATTTAAGTCAATGTGGTGAAGATATATCTTGACATTGTTGCAGTTGCGTAAGAACTGTTTGCAGAGACAGTTACAACAAATTTTTTTTTTTATGATGAGCAGAAATATATTTCAAGATGTATTACCATATTTACACGAATATAATGCAATTTTTTCCCTCACTTCATTGTTTTCAAAATGCATCTCGCGTTATATTCGGAACCAAGGTACGAATATGGAATGAACTTTTTCTTCGTTGCCTCTCAAGATAGCTACAGTGGCCTTCACCACCAGACCCACGAACTGCTGCAAGAAGCCAATTCTTGGATGAGCATGGGACCATGCGGTGCACATGGGGAATGTGGAGGGTGGCTACGAATGTGAAAAGAAGCCAGCACGGGCTATCGAAAAAGCGTAGACATTGAAAGAGTTGAACGGAATAGGGATTAAAAGATGGGCGAATGGGCACAAGACTTGGCAGCATGAAACTTGTAGCAGAAATGGTGCAGTGATGATGGCAGTTGCTGCTTTGTGGCACACTACATGCATTAACAAGTCAGAGGCTTTGCTGTGGCCGATGATGCTGCATGCATTTCTGAAGTGTCACCTCTCAAATATGCCAATGTATCCGTTGCTTCAATAATTTTTGTGAGACTTTACTGTTCTTTTCTGAGCACTCAGTGTCTCAGCTGAATTGGCTTGAACAATCTGTGATCGTGTTATAATTGCATTACTTCTTTTTTCCTTTTTCATGAGGCCTCAAGCTGGCCCTTCAAATTACAGTGAAAGCTCATTGATCCAAATCTCATTAATTAGAATTGTTGGATATTTCGAACTGTACATTTAGGTCTGTCCAAGCTTCATTGGAGTCAATGTAAAATATAGCTTGTTAATTCGAACGTGAATGGGTGGCGCCACAGATAATTCGAACCATGCGCCGCCCTGCCTGTGTGGCCTGGCCATGCAGCTAACCAAGCAACACTCCTGAGAGACTGTGCTACCCCTTTAGAGTAGATGTGGAGAGGGTTGCGAGATGCGAGCAGGGTGTTTTCTAACACTATGGGTGCTAGCGTGCGAGGCTGGATAAACGGGGAAGGGAGACACTCTCTGCAGCGGCATGGTGACAGAAGTTAGCTGCACGACCTCTAAGATTAGTACTTGGATGCTAGTAACTGCTGATCTGGAAGGCTTCAGTATTAGCTTCTGTTGTTCAGCGATGGATGTCACGACCAGTGGTGGGAGTCATGCAACGGCTGCACGCTGCTCAATTTTCCAGACTTGCGACCATGCTCATAAGCAGCCGCAAGCCCTCTGCAACTCTGGTGCGGCCCTCCGCTGCTCAAGTTCGGATGCACTGAACACTGCCTGCCTCTTCAGTTTTCAAGGTGAAGAAGAGGCCTTAGAACAGAAGGTGCTGGCTTTTGCCTTCAAGAAAAAAAAGCAATAATCTCACTACCAGACTGCTTCCCAAACACAGTGTAAGACATATTCTGCTCACTTTCATTAGTTCGAACTTGAGTTAATTTGAACTGCATTGGCATCCCCATGGAATTTGAATTAATGAGCTTTTATTCTACCTACATTACCGGTCGCATTATGTAAGCGTAAATACGGTAACTTATAGCCTGCATTTTGAGTGTGCTGCACATTCGGTACGAGAAAGTGGCTTATGAAAAAAGTGGCTTATGAAAGTGGCTTATGAGAAAGTGGCAGCAAGTTTCTGCCTCTCTACAGGCACGAAAACTGAGTGGTGAGAAGGCATATTTTTCGTTGCACCTGAATGCTAAAAGTGCTCCTTCTGCTTCAAGCAATCACTGCTTGCATCTTGATATCAGTTATCAGGGGATCCAAGCAAGAACATGGGCCCTGGCATCAGATCCCTGGCCCTGGATATCAAATCTGCATTGTGTCAGAAATCTTGCATCTTCTACAGGGGCAAGATTAAACTTCCAGGCTTACTATAGTACTACTCATGTCTTAATCTGAGTCAAGCTAGCTAAAGCATTATCCAAAAGAATGCACTAAATTTTTGTTCCTGAATGGCTTCACAGCAAAGCTGCTCTTTGCACTCATGGTGAATGAACTGTGCTGCTATCAGAAGTGGTGTGCCATGTAGGTTGCTTTAATTCCATGCTGGGACTTGCAGCTCACGTTGGTTGACCTACATGACATATCGAACAATATGCGAGTAAGTACAGTTGGTGCTCCCTATTAAGATGAACAGCAACATGCAGCCTATATGTCTAATATGAGTCTGCTTGAGGCAGCTTTCCATTTCCTAACCAGACAGTTTTGCTCACAGCAGCCCACTCTGCCATCAAGAAACTGGAATGTTGGCTTCTGACAGCATGTCTTTATAGAAGACCAACAGAAGCTGACTGACAGCACAATGAGTGCACAGTCACCAAGCAAAACATATTGTAATCTATGATCACTTAAAAAGCAGCAGCATCACGTTTTCAAAGAGGCCCACTGAAGAAAAAACATACACAAAATGAGCTCACAAAAACGAAAGAGAGAAACGAAAAGAAAAACTTAAGACTACTGACCGCCTGCTGCACCAGTGGCTGTTGCTGCTGCTGATGGAATGGCACCATCCCTGGTGGTGCCTGCGGTGGCCGTGTAGCGGCCACTGCAGGAGACTGGTCTCGTGGCCCCGGCATGGCAATGCCTGCAAGTGTACAACACATAAGCTGTGCTGGGCGCCTTGCCTCATATAAGAGGCACATAAAAAAATGCCCCCAGGCCGCAGCAGTTTCCTCAAAAACCAAATTTCAATTTTTTTCCCTGTGGAGGCTGGAAACAAGACCCCCAAACTGCCCTCACAGCTCCCAGAAATATGGCAACCAGCAACGCTCGGTAATGAAAGAAAGCATCAATTGTAGGCATGTGCAAATATTCGATAATTTCGAATATTCGGTCGAATGGTAAAGTGCTCGATATTCGATTTGATAGGAATATTTGGCATTCAAAATCTCGAAGTATTCGTCTCGAGCAAATAACGTTTTGTAACTCTTGCTACGTGTGGTTTTTGATTCAGCGTACCTTCACCGTATATCAGATACTTTGCCTGGTCTGCATGCGCCTGCAGAAAGTGTACTGGAAAGGAGGAAGCGGCCGGTGTGGAAATTTGCGGAACCCACAGAGGTAGCTCATTGAACCCAGTTTGAGAACCCCTGACACCGTGTAGTACACAGCCCCAGAAGCCTCATGTGACACATATACTTACTGCGACCATACTAGAGGAAGGAAAAGTCCTTTCACTCATTCAATCCCAGCAAAATCCACTACTAACCTTCATAAGAGTTATCTATGAAATTGAAATTAAAAGCAGGCAAGAAATTGCCCATGTTGAGAATACACTCGCTGACCAATTTTTCAGACTCGGCGGAACCCAGAATATGGTCCAAATAATCGAACAGTCCGAAAAAAAACCGTGAACTTCAATAAAATTACTTTTCTACGAAAAAACCGGTTTTAGAAATAGTGAAATTCGCCACTGCCCATGTAACACTTGCAAGCAATAATAATAGACTGCACCTGAGCCATGGTCATGCTTTCATCATGTCCGGACCACGTCACGTCACAATACCAAACAGTGCAACGCGGCCTCAGGTCATGCCACAAGCGAATGCACACGCCGCACGAAGCAAGAACAGTCAGTTTGCATGGGCAATGACACTCGCGAAGGCTGAGAAGTAACCCATGGGAAGATGTGAGTGGAAACAAGCGCCTCCGAATGCACACTCCCCTCCCGCACCTGCTGTCCTGCACTGCAGGTGGCGTCGTCCAAGCCGTGGTGAACACTGCAGCTGTCCCGCCATCTCGTTTTCAACGCAATGATGCGCTCTTTGTAGGCCATCGATGGCAATGAGACCGTGCCATTCTTTTGAATGGCAACAATAGAGCACAAATAGCCAAGCCTACCCAAGCTAGTCCATTCAATTCCAAGATGACGCCTAAGATTCCAAGATGGCATTTAAATCCAAGATGGTGCCTTTCATGGTGGCGGAGAACAGGTTGGTTTTGACAGCGATGCCTGCTCGCATCTATATTAGGCTGAAAAAATGAACTTTCTGTGAAAAACAATCTCCACAGTACTCTTGCTGTCTATCTTAGCCTGAAAAATTAAACTTTTCGATTCCACGGAGTCCAAAATATCGGCTGTGAAAATGTACATGTTCCTACGAGGTGCGGGATGGTTCTTCAGCGAAGTCAGAAATATCGTGCAAGTCCAAATTATTGGAATCAGATAAATCGGTCGTCTACTGTTCTAACAGCACATGCCTATGTAGACTTGAGCCCCTGTATGGTGCCTCCTTCTCATAACGCTTGAATAGACTGTCATCCAGCGCCTACTGGTATCAGCACCTGTGGCTGCATTCTTCTCTAGAAAACAGGTATTGTGGTCGAGTCCCTCGCTAAAAACAGTGTTTGTAGTTGCATCCTTGGATGTAACGAAACCTCCAAATAGCCTGCCCTATAAGCACTCTGTTTTGGACTTACACTCACACTTCGTGCCGGTCGCTACCTACCTGACAATGTCTGATCGAGGTGTTACATACAGTCAAGCCCCAATATATCAAATTATTGGTTATATTGAACACTTAGAATGAATAAACTTGTTGCAAAGTAGACAATACAAGCGTACCTGTCTGTGTCTTTCTAAGCGCTACAAGTTTCACCATGAGACACCAACTTGCCCCAAACAGCTACCCTGATCAAGTTAGAACAACCCCTTCAAAGTCCCTTGCAAAAGTATAGCACTATTCTTTGTGTTTACTGTTTTTCAAACTTACGTTCAACGGAATATTCAGTACACTGAATGGCGTGCTGTGCCTATCCAAGTAGTTTCTTCTAATGGCACTCTTCAGTCACTCCTTGCCCAGCTGTGCGGACTTGGCCACCTACTGGCAGCACTAGCCCTAGAACGCATGACGAGGTGAACGCAATTGTGAATGAGAGTGGCCTTAAGTCTCTTGTACGCCCCATCACTGTCATGCAGTGAACCTAACTAAAACAGCATGTGTCGTTGCCAAAGGCATTGCGGAAGCCAACTGTACCGTAATTTTAATTAGATTATTCTCTTTATAGCATAAAGGTAACAGGATCAGACATCTTATGGTAGGTAGTGGCCAGTTCCAAAGCCCCATTCACTGCAGCTTTGATGCAAATCAGCTTAGGCCTAGGAAAGCCTATCTCCATCACAGTAGTTCCTCGCAGCGCTACCAAAGCTGCAATGAGTGTACAGGCAATGTTCTGATGCCACAGAATGTAGTGCAAGTATAAAACAAGCATATGGGCACATGGGATAGCATTCTTTAAAGTGTGCATGCGCCAAACGCTATTTCATATCGAGCCTTAACATACGGTCGCGTTACGTACGCTATTCTCCGATTTTAGTGCGCGCGACTCTTGCGTGCTTTAAAACAGCGTTTCGAAGCAGCGCCTTTCGAAGCAGGACCCCTCGCCTTGTAATGAATGCGGCATTGTTACTGCCGTTTTCATTACATTCACTGGCCATAAATGGGGCACATCTCATCTCATCTCATCATGCTCCTCAGCCTTTCGTAAACTCTGCTTTCTTAGACATAAACTAAAACTTGCCCCACCTGAACTTAAAAAACTAACCTACTTTTCAATAATAAGGCCATCACTAGAATATGCGTGCACCGTCTGGGATCCCTACACTAAACGTAACATCGAGGCCCTTGAAATGATTCAACGCAAAGCCGTCCGTTTTATTTTTTCAAAGTATCGTGTAACTGACTCACCAACGACCCTCATGCAAACTCACGGTATTGAAACATTACAGCTGCGCCGGAAAATTCAAAGACTGAAACTACTTTTCTTACTAAAAAACCATAAACTGTCTATGAATGCAGACCCCTTCCTTAAACCTAACACTACGCGCCAAACACGAAATCATCATACACAATCATTAACCCCTTACAGTGCTAGGTTTAACGCCTTTAAATACTCATTTTTTCCACGCACCATTGAGGAGTGGAACAGGTGTTCGCCAGATCTCTTAACCAGAGCTGATTCTTTTGACTCAATGTTTACTTCACAGCATTTAATTTGAGAGCCGTTTTTTTTTTCATTCACTTTTTGTATTTTGCATCTGAGCCTTGTATTTATTGCTGTATTTTGTGTTACAACTTGTATTTAACATTTTTTCAATTTTGCTAAACCTGTTCTTTTTGCATATATTATGTACTCGCCCCTCCTGCTTGGGCCTACTGTAGGCCTGCAGTATGTTCTAAATAAAATAAAAAAAAATAAATAAAAAACGTTTGAGTAATAAATTTGCTGTATTTTTTATTTAGAGTGAAGATTTTGCCGCTTGTAATCCTAAACAGAAGCGTCAGTTTGTTGACAAAAATGGTTCCCGTTTTAACAACCAGACAGTGCTACTAGGCTGAGTGTATCAATGAGTCTCCATTTGCATACGCTGAACTAAACGTGGGAATGTGACAAATGGTGTAACGTCCCCCAAAATGCTTGTGTTTAGCATACGCAAGCGTGCTTACGCTTATGGTACCCAGGCAGCGTCGATTTATACCCTTTACTAATCATTTCTGTGTATGCCACGACCAGACGACACGCAGACGACAAGAACAGAGGAACACATTTAACGCGCTCTCCTGACAGGCTGAGGAGGTCTCAGCCTTTGGTAGTGCTGCCGGTTAGCTATGGGATGGAGTAGCGAGTGGTGCACTGCCAGCAGACTCATCACTAGCATGGGTGTACTGTATTCTTGCTTCTAGGTTACGGATAAGGTTATCTACTGCCATTTTTATTCATATATCAAATGATCGATATATCATACTATTTCTCGATCCCCTTTGATTTCCATATATCTAAGTTCGACTGCATCTTGACAATGAAAAGGAAGACAATCTACAAAAACAAGGCGAAGCTTGTACTGCCTTTGCCAGAAGTAATCAGGCTGCATGGTTTGGTCCACGATTGTATAGCGGAGCACTTATGGCACCCCTTGAACTCTAAATGTCTGTAAGGTAAGGACAACACTTCTCTTCACATTCAAGGACTTTCATTTTTCAGGAAGCTGAACGGGCTCCCCTATACAAATGGAAAGCAAACCATGCAGCCTGGTTACTTTTGGCAAAGATGGTACCCTTGTAAGAAAACCGAACTTCCATTCAATTTGTCTCTCCTCGTCTGCTACCCCATTCACCAGTTTTGCAGCAATGCACAGCAGTAGAGGTGGACTGAGACCCTCACCTGGATATTGGGGTGGGGGTGGCCTCTGAACCACATAGGGCTGCTGTTGCTGAGATGTCTGTTGCTGAGGCGCCTGCTGCTGCTGCTGTTGCTGAGCCTGTTGCTGGGCCTGTTGTTGGGCCTGCTGTTGGGCCTGTTGCTGAGCCTGTTGCTGCTGCTGCTGCTGAAGCAACTGCCGCTCTTGGAGGAGCTGCTGTCTGCGCTGAAGCTCAGCTTGGCGCATTTGCTGCCACTGCAGCTGCTGCTGCAGCTGCTGATGTGTGGGCACAGCTGGCTGGCTGCCGCTGCTTGAGGGTGGTGCCTGTTCCCCACCTGCAGGGGCAGCCTGATGCTGCTGCTGCTGTTGCTGAAGCTGTGCCTGCAATTGGTTGTTAACATGTCAGCCTCAATCGCTACCATAATCCATTGGCACTGTACGAAAACTTAACTGAGAGTGGCGATGTTGCGATTGCTTTCTAAAAGTTGAAGGTGTGTTCATGTAGCGTGACACTAGTTCCAGCATCCGCTGTGTAAATTAAGGGGTTAAGGGGCAGATGCGTAAGAATGAACATTGTAAGAGAATGTATTTGAGGCTTCAGCTGTACAGTGCTCGTGCTTTTGCATGGCCATACTGCTATGCTGAGTGCAAGGGCAGTCTGTGATGCTCTGCCGAGCACTGCTTGAGCACTCTAGAGAAGCCTGTTTATGACAAGTGTACTCTTGGAGCGCAGCAAGAGAGGCAGCAGGTGACACCTTGTGGAGCTGAAGTTGCTGCTGCTGTTGTTGCCAGAGGGCTGCCTGCTGCTGGGAGTGCAGGCTGTCGGCACGCACTGGTGGCTGGCCAGGAAGCCCTGGTGGCACCTTGCCCTTGAGATCCTCCCCACCTGCAGGCACTGCTGCAGCTCGCCACTGGACCGCCGCCTGCTGCTGCTGCTGCTGCTGCTGCTGCTGCGGCAGGGATGCTTGAATGCTGCCAGCATCAGGAGTTTTCCTCTGCTGCTGCTGAAAGTTGGCCCATTGCATCTGCTGCGAAGACAAGTAACAGAGAAAAAATTTGAAAGCGGGGCACCCACTAACACTTGCATCACACCAACTGGTCTGCACATTCGAAGGAGCTTTAGAACGAGTTGATGGGGCTAGAAATTCTAAAGGGTTGAGATGGCAATGACCGGCGTTGGAGAAAGGCAGAGAGGCCTTTGTCCTGCAGCTATGATGGTGACTAAGAAGGCTAACCTGTTGCCCAGCCACCTGTTGAGGGGGCACTGAACCTGGCTGCTGCGGCTGCTGCGGCTGTGGCTGCTGCTGTGGTGGGTACGGCGGACGAACCAGTGCCCTCTCGGCTGGGTAAGGATACTGGGGCGGTGGTTTCATCATGGCTTGTGGCGAAGGCTGTCCAGGAGGCATGCCTGGTGCTCCAGCTAGCATCGGCTGCTGAGGCTGTGGCTGGCCACTGCCTGGAGCAGCTGGGGATGGTGCCGGCTGCTGCTGCTGTCCAGCCACCTGTCCCTGCAAGACAAGACGGCAAAAAAAAAGCGTAAATGTAGGCTGGCAGAGAGTTTTAACGGGCTACAAACACCTAATTTTAGTTGTGCATTTTCTTCCTCCAAACGACCTTAGGATACACGGATCACCATGTGGCATTTGCCTATGACCACTAAATAATTTATAACTGAATTGCTTCTCTCATGCTATTTTGGTTTCATCACCCGAATGATGGTTGCGACTTGCAGTTGACCTTTACGTCACACGAGGCACGAAAAAACCTAGGATACAAATGCTGATATGTAATTTTAATTCACTACAACACTTAAACCAGCCTTCTTCAAGAGCTGGAATGAGAACCAAAGACATATCAGCAGTTACACTGCTGTTTTTTTTTCATGCCTCACGTGACCTAAAGGTCACCTACACGTCACAGCCATCTTTTAAAAAACTTTGCGCAGAATAACACAGGACGGGATGGAGAAACATGCACACACACACAAGCGCACCCACACACGAGCAGTGTTTCTCCCTCCCGTCCTGCGTTATTCTGCGCAAAGTTTTTTAAATATGTCGCTACACCAACTGGCCCAACGTTCTACCCTATTAAGTCATAGCCATCATTCAGTTGATAAAACCGAAACCGAAGCAGCATCAAGAAGAAATCTGATTATAAATTATTTAGTGGTCGTAAGTGAATATCACGCGGTGGTCCAAGTATACCGTATAGACAAGCACAAGGGCTGCACTTTTTTTTTCCAGATTCGAGGCCAATTTTCGAGGTGCGGCCTATATACGCGATATGGGAAACAAAATTTTTAATTAAGAACACACTAATCAGGGAATGAGCGGCATTTATTCTACATTCAATTGTCACTTGTGGAGTCTTCAGACTGTGAACTGGTGCTGTGCTCTGGTGCACGCTCATCCCCACAAGAAGTTGCGCAGTATGTCCGCTGTCAACGCATAGCCGTTGTTCCGCACTTCCATCACATAGCACAGCAGCCCTTCTTCCAGTTCAGGAAACTTGCACCGCTTGTCTCGGAAAGCGCGCATTTTGCAGCTTGTGTTCCTAAATGCATCCTTTTGGTTGCACCATCTGCGGACGCACTTCTCATCCATGCCGAATTTCCCGCCCCTCGCACGCTTGCCGTGTTTGAGAGAAAACTCACAGCCGTGTAGCTACTACGATGCTTACCCATTGTGTTAAAACTGCAATGCTCGGCGGCATAACTACAGTGAACTATCATGCTAAGCACAACTCCCGTGCCTTTGACAACCAGGGTTGCCAGGTTCTCATAGCGTGACCCGCCAAATTTCTGCGCGATATAGCTACAAGTTGCCAAATGTCGACCCACAAAAATAGCCCAAAACAGACAAACCAGAAAAATTCACACGGTTTATCTGTAACGTTTATTCAGATGACTGCTGCAAAGATGTTGATTTATTTACAAAATTAATGCAATGTAATGCAAACAAAGTAACCAAATATAGCTCTGTGTACATTACAGCAGTATTGAAACGCGCCAAAAAAAAAAAAAATCCTATCACAGTACAAAGTCCTTTCAACGCTTGCCATTTCTCATTAGTCGAAATTTGACATGCAAAATAATCTCCGTTTCTACGAACATTCTTTTCCGCAAGTTAGTCTCTGTTAGAGTGACCTGACTGAACACTCGCTCAACTGCAGCATTGGACATAGGCAGCGTGAACAGTTAAATGGCTTGTTGTGACAGCAACAGAAACAAGCTAGCTCTAGCACTGTTTTTGGTGCCCAGGATATTCTTCCAAAATACTGTAATGGAGTTGTTGCAGAGGTCATTAACACTACAGTGTAGAAAGCAAAATATTTGGACTCCGCCAGTGCAAAAACAATTGACGGCTGAATGAACTTTTCTAGAGCCTTAAAGAGAACATCAAACGACAACTTACACTATTCCAATGTAAGAGATGGAAGTCACCTAACAGTTTTACATTTGATGGAAGACACTTCAAGGTGCTTTTGACAAAAGTGATCAAAATGTATGGCACCGCTCAAGAACGTTGGTCTTTTCCGTCTTCGATGAGGGAGAAATTTTCTAAGGCATCACAGGAAACGCTTCCTAGCTGGCAGACTCGCACTTGCATTAAATTGCTTTCCTAAATAGAATTATTTTATATTTTTTGCCGGCCAGAGAAAAAGTGGTGGAGTTGATACCTTGAGACGTAGACTTTTAATACTGTTTAAATATTTAGATTGTCACAAGCAAGCATACAAAATAGCCCAGTGATAACCAAATAGGCAACCAACAATTTTTCCGCCCAAATCGAAAGCAAGTAGCCCAATTTGGCTATTTACTGCCCAATCAGGCAGCCCCACAATAAGCTGGAGCTGGTGATACTGATGCCAATATAGATAGCAAAAACTCAGAGTGGAGGAAAAAATTGATGATGATAATGATAATGACCCGCGGCCTCGGGCTGATGCTGATGCTGTGTACAGATCCTACTTACTCTGACGCTACAAGTGACTGGGGGGGGGGTGTTCCAGAATGGCATGTCACCATAATGTCAGTACTGTAGGCCAATCAATTGGGTGCTACATCCACTACTGCTGCTTCAGCCAATTAATGCCAACTTTTTGAGATCAATCATTGCAAGGAAAACTGCGTAAAACAAACCGGAGAAAGGAGAGAAAAAACAGAGACAAGCATGAAATCTGTACGATAGCAAGGCGGGCGAGTCGGTGATACATATTTAAAAAATTACAGCGCGGAAAACGGGGACTTCAAGGGTTGAAGACACAGGACAAGTTCTGTGTCTTCTACCCTTGAAGTCCCCGTTTTCCGCGCTGTAATTTAAAAAAAAAAAGTGAAATCTGTGTTTTTGTGCTCATGAGTGTTTTTTCTCTCCTTTGTCCAGTCTGTTTTGCGCAGTTTTCCTTGCAATGATCCTTCACCAACTGGTCCAAGAGCTTACGCTACCCAACTTGGTATCAATCCCTTGAAGGATCAAAGTTGGAACACAAACTCAGGCAAACCACAGGCTTAGCAAGAATGCTGGGTGGGCACCTGAACAACCTGTTGGAATTGCTGAGCTGGCATCCGCGGAGGCATGCCCTGCCGCTGCTGCTGCTGCATCTGTTGAATGATCACTTGCTGCTGCGGATGCCTCAGCAGCTGTGCAACGCCAGGCTGACCGCTTCCAGGAGGCTGCTGCTGCTGCTGTGCCTGCGGCAGGTTCTGCAGTGGCGGCTGGCCATGCATGGCCTGCTGGAACTGCTGCATTGTCAGCGGCCTCTGCTGCTGCTGCTGCTGCTGCTGCCGTTGAAGGTTTTGCATCAGAATCTGCTGCTGCTGTGGAGTCAACTGGCGCATTTGCAGCTGACGCTGGCGGATTTGCATGATCTGCTGTGGGGTGAGCTGCAGTCCACCCTGCTGGGGCCAGGGCTGCAAAGAAACAAACAGCTGAGAATGGTGCACTACATTTGACCAAAGAGACCTCTAGCCACTATACTACACAAAATTCACGCGGGTTTGGCTCGTACCCCAGCGTGGATGCGTAAGACAGGTCTGGCATCGTCTTTTACTGTGTTCTTCATGTCGTGTGTGCAGTGATGTACAGTGTAGACCGCTTATAACATGTCAAGGCAGCCTCGAGAATCCGCACTAAAAGCGGTACCACGATATAACAAAAACATCCTTTTTTTTTTCAGATCAATATCAACGCCAGATGGGTAGCGTCCCTTTCAAAAATGCTTTATTTATCACTAAACAAAAAGCAATCCACCAAGTACACGGCACGCTTAGATTAGATTTAGCAGCCGGCACACAGCAAGACTGCAGAGAAGTGCGACAGAAGTGATTTAATTGCAGAATGAGGTGAGGGGTAGACGGACGCGTGGTGCCGACAACGTGATGACAGCCGTACGTGCTGTCATAACCTGCTAGCCAAACCTGCTGGGTGATTACAGAAGACAATATACTTGAAGCAGTGCCTTCGACCGGTGAAAGCAGAGTCCATGTGTCAATTGCAAAGCGAAATCAAAAAAGTGTAACCTAAGCAGCTGAGTGTCGGCGATAATGGAAATGATTCATGCTCTCGCATTCCGTCAGACCGATCATCAATCGCCATGTAATTTTTGATGTATTTGTTTTGCAGAGTAAGCGGCAGCGCTCCTTAGAAGCCCCCAATGCCATACAGGGAAGCACACTAGCTGTTCAGTGTGGTCACCGAGTGGATTTCAAAAAGCACTATAACCGGTATCTCGCTTCACGTGACCACTAATTAAGTGTTATTACTTTACGTCGAGCCCTATGGGAGGCCGACTGGTGGCTGGCAAAAACCGTATCATATTATAAGTGGTCTCCACTGTAGAACATTACCGCATGTGCTGCCTAAATTTCAACAAGGAAAGGTGCATTCTACTCACTGCTCTCAAGGGGGCACAGGCGCCACATGTTTCATTTCAAGACTTTATTTACCCACGCGGATACTATTCATACAGAAAGAGGCTTCCTGACTTCTAAAATTTCTTCTAGGCTGTGACCTGGACTCCAGATGATGACAGCAACAGTTGATGACTATTGTAGGGATTGTGCACATGCAAACACAGATTTGCCAGGTCACAGATCTATGCCGAAAATTGCAGA
Organism: Amblyomma americanum; assembly: GCF_052857255.1. NCBI lineage: Eukaryota > Metazoa > Arthropoda > Arachnida > Ixodida > Ixodidae > Amblyomma > Amblyomma americanum. Next base: position 6,939,482 of record NC_135498.1, read on the forward strand.
TTTTAACATCTCAGTGTCGCTATGGTGGAGAAATTGCGGGCAGAACATTTGCAAGGCTGATCCCTGCAGTAGTAGCTAACAGCAACTTCAACTTTTACACTTGAACGGGTTAGTGTCCTGTCAGCTCGGCAAAGTTACATTTTCATCACATTCAAGTGCTGTTTGTTTCTGAATTGAGGACAGAGCTCCTATACTACTCTTTGTACTTAACTAGCACCTTCAAAGCAAAGGCACCTCTGTATACAGCTATATTCAATCCACAAAATACACACGAACCAGATACATGGATAGTTCCAAACATAAAATTCAGCTGGCTTAAAGCATAACTGAAACCTCAGAGCATGCTGTGTAGTTTTTAAGGCTACTATAGATGGTACATAGGAGAGTGCCAATTACAGTTACTAATGCCTGTGCTGAACGGTTCGATGGATTTGGTACGCATTCCTGCTCTGCATGGTGAGCCGATTTACAAACAGGTCACTTGAAGCCCAAATCTCTTGAAGTGTATTTTGCGCCTGAAAATGTGCTATATTGTGTGCATCACCCCATCGTGTCAATGTGATGTGTGCCAGTGAACACCAGAGACTCATACCCAAGATCATTGGTAGCCAGAGAAAACAGTCTTAAAAAATAATAAAGCAGAAAAATGTGACCATAAATTGTGTGAAACAGAAAAAGCTCATTGGCTCTACCTTGATGCATAAAGTTCAGAACATTTTCCACCTGTGACACAAGTAAGCAGAGGTGGGACAGTATTTCAGCGAGAAACATTTTGCCCCTCAAGCTACCCACATGCTCTCATGAGAGCAGCCCTTGCCCTTTTCAAGGGCAATGTCCTTTTGGTTGTCCTCACCTGCAACTCAGTACCATATGCTGTCCCTGACGGTCCAATTAGATTTCACAGCTCCTGTGTGATTCCCCTGATGTCACTTGAAGCCAACTGTACTCTTTCAAGCATAACAGCCCTGACATATCAAGTGATCACAGCATTTTGTTTCATGACCTTTCCTCTTTGCTCTGTTTTGTAATAATTAAAAACCACTTCTCAAATGATGAGTGCAAGAGGTGTTCTGAGCAAAAGTTCATTTTACCGGTACCCCACGTCATCCGATGTTATGAACGTGTTCTAAAATAGCTTTTTGATATAGGTGCAGAGTGTAGCTGTACTTTTACATAAAATGTTCAAGGTATGCCAGTAGTGAAAACAGTTTAAACCAGCTAGATCTGACATAACTGAGCTAGACTGTAGAGTGTCACTTATTTGAGACAAAACTAAAGGAAATACTACCACAGGACACGACTTAGTAATGCAATCATTATATCTTGCTAAAGTAAGACGTTCAGAAAATGCCTGCATTGGATGCTATAGACCTTAAGCCTGTTTTGCATGCAAGCAAAAATGCTTGCAAATTTTCTGCTGCAGTAGTGTAAAAACCTGTTTCGAGTGGTCACGGCAGCTCGAGCAGCCAAAACGATGAGGTTCAACAAGTTGGAAATTTTTTGCCACATCACGGCACTTTTAGTTTAGAACCTGTCAGCAGTATGGCACCTGGCTGGTGCACTGTCGCCACACAGAAGCCTCCTGCTGCCTGCCAAATCTGAGAATGAATAAGGTGTAGTAACCTGTCTGGTTCCAAACTGCCCCATGTAATGCATATGCAAGTACTACCTTTCTGATAAAATTCTAGTTATATTCCAAGACAGAATGCACACTTCAGATTTCTAGGGTGCATGCCCAGAAGCCTAAAGGCTGTACTCGATGCCATGCTTAGAGGGCATTTCACAGATCAATGCAGTAATGAAATTAGTATACAGGTACATATCCTGCTTGTAACAAACTACCATGGAGAGCTGCTGCCAACAAGCACAAACTACAACTACTCTGAAAAAAAAAAAAGATATGAAACAGTCTATTGAGCCAAAAGTTAAAACAGCTAGCCCTCCCTCCAGCTTTGCAACTAGAATCACTTGGTGGCTAAATGTAAAAACAGAAAAAATTTTAAAAATGTTCCACTGGCATAATTTAGGCATTAACACAGATTAAACAAGTGGAGCATGCATGAGCTACAGTTGCAGAGCTGCAGCTTCTAACCCATGCTCGATGTTACCGTGGAGCCACACACACACACAAAAAAAGTGTTTTAAGCACTCGCAAACTACAGTGCACACTCATATCCATATGCCAAACGCATGTTTTCAAGCTGGACAGTGGCATCAACAGCTATAGTGCTTCAAAGAGACAGGCAGGTTTCTTTATGCTTGCAATATTCAATACATTCTATGCATTTGCTCTCTACATGACCACATCATTTTTACTGCTGGTCTGATGCATGATAACAACAGCAAGTGACTGTCTGAAAGCATAAACTGAGTTCTATTCTGACTCGTGCTCACCTGTCGCTGTGCCACAATGCCTTGCTGCGAGACCACCACAGACATGCCTGGAGGAAACTGCTGTCTCTGCTGCTGCATCTGCTGTAGCGATGGCTGCTTCTGCTGCATCAGCTGCTGCATCTGTGTGACAGGCCGCACCATCGCACCACCCTGCAGCTGTGGCTGCAGTTGCTGTGAGGTTTGCTGTTGGGCTGGCTGAGGTTGAGGCTGTTGTTGTGGTTGTTGCTGCTGTTGCTGCTGCTGTTGCTGCTGCTGTTGCATCAAGAGTTGCTGCTTGTTGATGGTCATGATGCTGATGCCTTGACCACTAGCCAAAGACACCTTGAGGTCACTGCCAGATGACGACACATTGACCATCCGTGCTCCAAACTGTGAGGTTGGCACCATTTGCTGTTGTTGCTGCTGCAGGAGCTGTTGCTGCTGTTGCTGCTGTTGCTGCTGCTGTTGGTGTTGTTGAAGCTGTTGCTGCACCATTTGCTGCTGTTGAGACGCCTGCTGTTGCTGCTGAAACTGCTGCTGCTGCTGTTGCAACTGCTGCTGCAATTGTTGTTGTGTAACTTGCTGCAGCCCCTGCTGTTGCTGCTGCTGTTGCTGCTGCTGTTGCTGCTGACTTTGCTGCTGTGAAACCTGCAGCTGACTAAGCTGCTGTTGAAGAATGTGTTGCTGCTGCTGCTGCGGTGGTGGTGGCTGCATCAGCTGCTGTTGAATCTGCTGAATCTGCTGCTGCTGCAAAGTCATGGCAGCTTGCTGCTGCTGCTGCTGTTGCAGCAGCTGCTGCTGTGTGACTTGGGGCATTCCAAATTGTTGCTGCTGCTGTGCTTTGAAGCTTGCGAATCCTTGCTGGTGCGACAATGCTGCGGAGCTTTTGATTGGAGGCGTTGGTACTGGCTGTGGAGTTGGTGGCTTGGGTGGCGTTGGAGGCTTAGGAGGCACAAGCAGCCGAGGGTGGTAGCGTGCCTCATCACGTAGTGTCTTGGTCTTCAGAGAGTCGGTGATCCAATCAGGAGTCACAATTTTCAGCTGTGGGCAGCAACCAGCTGTCATTGCCTTCTGATATTTCACCTAAATGCAAGAGAAGAAAAAAATTGAAAAATAAACATTGATTTTTTTAACGAAACGTACATGCAGCATACAAGTTCATAATGCTTTATACCAGGCAATTAATTTTGAATTAACAAACTTTCCGATGTTTTCCTTGCCCAACAAAGAAAAGCTACAGCCACGTAAGTGTATCAGATGTGGCTATCAGGCAAGTGGCCCGATAACGTGCCAACGCCCCTTCTTCCTTTCCCTCGCTGCAGCCGCAGCTATAAATCTGCGCACAATAAAGTACCGGGCGTTTTTCCTGGCCTAGCCTACTGACGTGTTGTGTCTCTGCATGAAGCGGTCAATACATGGTGCCAGTAGTGGCCCCGTTTGCCCAGCTGGATTATTCCCGAGGCCAAAGCAATGGACATCGTGAAACCACCGGGACCGCTTCAGCTGATTGGAAATATTTGAACAAACTGGCTGGTATTCAAGCAGAAGCTGCAACTGTTCCTGACACTGACATCGACCGCCAGCCCAAAGTCAGTAGCAGTCAAAGCAGCGATCCTTCAAAGCGCTGCCGGCGACGAGGAACTAGACACCTACAACAACTTCAGCTCCTCAAAAGATGAGTCCAAAGATGATGAAGACATGCTGCTCAAGAAATCTGACAGTTACTTCCACGAAAAAGAAAACGAGGTCTACGAGAGGCACGTATTTCGTTAGTACCAAGCTACTGACCAGATTTAATTGTTATAACCGATAATGTGCAATGACAGCATTGCTATAAGCGGTTTGTTTTACCATAGAACACAAGGTAAAGCTGACGGTGTCGTGACTGACCATTGTTATATCCGATATATTGTTATAACCCGTATTGTTATAAGTGGGTTCGCAGTATTATGTATTCTAATCCCTTCTGATCCCTTATCAAGCTTTGAGTCATTTCTGAAACAAGCCTTGAACAATGAATAAATGGAAGGACTGAACCAGGAGAGGTTGGAGGTGAAACAGAACTGCAATATGAATACACATACTGACATGCAGGCATAGGCTAGGTTTAGACCAGATACCTGGTCACACTTGGTTAAGCAACATTCACATTTCAGCCATCTGATCAGAAAAAAATTACCCAACAGAGTTCTTAACTTCTAAACCGAATTACAATTAATCCATCAACACTATGTCTAAATGCCCGTGCACATAACCACAAGAGCAGAAGACTTGTTAAGCATGCTCTTCATTCACAGTGCACAAAAAGGTCAATAGTAGCCAATGTAGGTAGCATCATCGAGAAGCATCAAGCTATGAAACAAATAAATAAATTCAGTAAATTTGCAAAAATCACAACATTTCAAGACAAAAATGTGAAGTCTGTTGCATGTCGGTCACATTACTAACTTCTTTAGACTGCAGCGTTGATCCAGAGCTGGCATCACCACACCTTTCTTTACCTCAGTCAACAAGCAAACAACCAAACAAGCTGGAAGCCTGCAAGAAAGGGGGCTGCAGAAGAGACACTAACTTTGTAGAACGAAGGAACTACACATTATCTTCCAGAGCAACTTCCACTGCTGGAATTGACAAGCACTTGGTCAAACGTGACGAGTCTTGCAGGTGAGTGCTGGATTATGTATCCATGTCACTGTGGCCATCTAAACTGCATCTGAGAACAAAATTAGACACCTAGTTCCAAATACACCTCTTCATTTTTCACCTTTCCTATATAGCTCTTTAAGCCCCCCCCTCCCCCGCCTCCAACTTTCTTCTCATCTCAAGTAAATGTCCCTCAACCACCCACTGCATCTGGCACAAACACTGTGGCATTTGTGTGTGTGTGTGTGGGGGAAGGGGGGGAGGGGGGAAAGCCAGACAAGATTAAACATGACATTGAGAAGCACCATACCCCTTCAGCCTTGGCAGCCACAAGGTGTGTACAAGTTTTATCCAAGACTGCCTGGAACTTGCCACCATGAAAAGTCACCATGGCCCATACAGCTTTCGTATCTGTCTCTGAAAGCTGCAGTTATAAAGAAGCAAGCATGAATGGACACCAGAAAACGAATTATTGCAAGCATGCATTCTTTAAACACTGCCTCTCTCTTAATATAGGTCAGTAGCAAACACATTACTGAAAATCAATCTGCCCATTTATAATATTTTGTGCTTTCCTCATATTCTCAATTAAATTTTTTTAAAGTTTCACACAAGGAAATCTATGCTCACAGCAGCAGCTGCACAATTTGATACAAAAGCACCCAGCTAAGACATTCCTTGCTCATTATGAAAAAGAACAGGTGAGCATAAATTGTAATACAAAAGTTACAATACAGAAGCATAAGATAACATGAAAATTTAGGATTGCAATAATTCATCCAAAAACAGGACTAAGTAGTTTTGCAATCATCTGAAAGCAGGAGCCTTGCACAAGTTGTTGAAAAGTAAGCAATGAAATGGCACTAGTATTTACAAAATGCATTATTATAGTATGCCAGTTTATAAGCTCACATATAAGTGGGACTAATCTCAGATACATTTTCTGCATGAAAAATGTTTTGGGGTTCTTTCCTGCAACTCAATGGACCCCTTCTTAATATATATTATTTTAAAACTGATGCTGCAAAGAATCTTCCAGTGTTAATTTCCACTTGCATGTTCTCTGCAGGCACATCAATTTGTTTAATCACACAGAGCACATTCAGAAAACTTTAAGACTTTTTCATGCTACCATGCTCAGATGGATAGGTGATAGTGGGCCTTTCAAAATTTGGAGTGCCCTGCTGCACCACTAATGGTGCTAATAACCACCCCAATTTGCCTTTGGCCGACTTATGCTTGTCTATGAGAACAGTCAGCATGTCTTCAATGTGTATGAGGTTCATTTTCTATCTCCAGCAACCTTTGCCTCCTCCTATTTGGCCTAAAAGAACAACAATTTGGGCTAGATGGTGGATACTATTTGAGGCAAAAAATAAAAGCGCGAATGGGAGACAAACACAAGTAAGACTGACACAGGACAAGCGCTAACTTCATCCAACTTTATTCGCTGCCAAGCCAGCAAATATAAAAAAAAAATCCAAGGCATGCGCGGAAACAAGAACACGAGGCATCAACCAAACTGTTCAAGACATAACATTTGTCTTGAAAAGGCGGACTGAAGTTAGCACTTATCCTGCGTCGGTCTTACTGTGTTTGTGTCCCATTAGCACTTTTGAGGCGCTGCGGTGGCTCAGTGGTAATGGCACTCGGCTGCTGACATGAAAGATGCGGGTTCAATCCCGACCGCGGCAGTCGAATTTTGATGGAGGCAAAATTCTAGAGGCTCGTGTAATGCGATGTGAGTGCACATTAAAGAACCCAAGGCAGTCGAAATTTCCTGAGACTTTCGCTACGACGTCCTTCATAGCCTGAGTTGCTTTGGGACGTTAACCCCTCTCAATCACAAAACCATTATTGCCCTTATTTTCTGTCTCAAATCTTATTTGGCCCCATATTCGAGACACCCAAGCTTTCTTGCCTTCATCAGAGAGCTTGCTTTCTCACTCGCTTCATCCAACACGTTTCTGGAGACCACTGCCATCCTAGAACCAACTTGTCAGGCATAAACCAACAAGTTCATGCCTGGCAATTCTCATATTCAGATTTCTACCCTCCTCTCGGTGCTTAACTTAGTAGAGAGGGTAGCCATAACAACTGTTGCCTGAAAAGGTTAGAACATAATACGACTACTAAAAAAGAAAAAAAAAATACTTGCCTGCGATGGACAGATGACAGTATTTGAGAACACTTGGTTCTTTTGTGGTGAAAATGCTTCCAAGCTGTCGCACTTCGGTCAAGGTTCTTGAACAAGATTTCACATAAAAAGATTTCTTCCACATCAAAGTGTTATTTACGGAGAGGCATGCAATAATAAATAATAATGGAGTAATACGAGTGCTCAAAAAGAAAAACAAATGAGCCCCTGTACACAGCATCCTGCAAGTAACTATGCAATAATTAGGAGGCCTCAGCATATCTAAAACATGCAACACTATACTAACAACCTTTCCATCTGCGGGGCCACTACAAAGTTATGACACCCAGTTTTTGTCAGATTTATGAACATGTAAAATCATGTACAGTTGTTAATTAGCAAGTTGCAGATGGGCTGTAAATATGATACAGTTTAGCCCCATCACACATCATTAACAAAGACTGTAAGTGATTCTATATCTGATTATTTGAATAGAAGGTATGGAAGCACTTTATTATGGCTGACTCATTTTAAAATAAAACGATGATGAGGTGCTTTATGAAGTGGTTTCTTCCATACCTGCTTGATAACTTTGGTCGGGTAATAACCGCGAAAGACAGAAGGATACGGGAGGAGCTTTCCACATTTTAGCGAGAGGCGAACCCATGCGCTCTGAAAATAAACGAATGCACATATTTAGCCACCCTGTGTTGTTTTCATCAAGCATGGTTCTACGATCAAACTTCGTAGCAATGTTTTCGGAATTGATGCTTCTCACCGTTACGACCGGTTTCTCATAGAGATCCTGGGCCTCTGTGATTGTAGAACTGTCGGGGTTATCGGCAATCACGTAGGTGACATTATCAGAAAGATAATTGATGAGCGTGCCACCATGCTTGAAGAGGAGTCTCTGAAACTGAAGCAATGGAGGGAAAATTAGCGAGCCAACGGCATTTCCAACACAGTAACCAAACTTTCCCGTTGATACATAACGAAAAGAACATAGCAACACAACTGGACACTGCCCAGAAGATGTGGTGCGACATCACGTCCTCTGTGAGCGGCGTTAATTCCATTCGATCCAACCTACTCAAGCAGCAGGATAGAGACATTTCTCGTGGCACTGTGCAGCGAAGCTTCGTGGGCACTGCCACTAATCATTTTCCAATTCGACCTAGCAGCGCAATAACAGCATTAAATGCCCCGAAACCAATCGCGGCTCCAGACAACCGAAATATAGCGTCACAAAGCGACGCTCGTACAACTTGAGGTCACACCGGTATCTCAAGCTTTCACTAGGTTTTAATAACCGTGCAAACGATTGCAAACAAATTTATCCAGATATCGAACACGTTCTGTCTTCGTTGACATGACACGCGTGAAAAAAAGAACGCCAGCTGAGCTGTTTCGACTTGTAGCCGCACCTACCTCCTCGTCATCCTGCAAGTCGTCCGCAAGGCAAAACTTCACGTTCTCGAAGAGCAGCGCCTTCTCTTCGTGTCCGTCCGGAGAACTCATCGCTGGCTCCCTCAGTCCTTAGCGTGCAAGCCAAAGCTTGCCCCGTTCTAATCGAGCGCTCATAAACAATGCATAGTAGATTTTTCAGCGTCAACTTCACGTGTTTACTATTTACCGCAGGGTGTCCATTTCCCGCGTAATCACTCCAATGTTGCGAGACCAAGACGCACTATGATGGCGATCCGCCAATTTAGGCGTAGCCCAACGTTACTAGATAGGGGTCATAGGGTCGTTGGCGTAGCCCGCCTTGTCGCATTTGTTATCTGTGTTTGTTGTGTACTGCTTCGCAAGCGGTTCGGCTTTAGGCTCAAACTTTGCTGTGGTCTAGAGCGACAAGTTCGCGTTGTTTATTGGTCAGGTCACTCAAGCTGGCATAAGCATCCAAGGGCATTGCTGTGAAACGCCCTTTCAGATCTGTTGTAAATGGTTGTAAATGTTTGTTTTCCATAGACCACACAAACTCGACGAGAAAAATTTATTCATAACCATGAAGCAAAATTACCTGACTAGACATTGCAACAAGAGAACAAAAAATTCCACAACCAAAGAAATATTCAACCCAGTAATACACGTCTAAAAATGAAACCTGAGCGCTCTTGTAGAAGCAATAAAATTAATCTATACAGCCATAAAAACTGAAACGGGACTACAATCATGTTATATTAAAGAACTACATCTCATTGTTAGCACAAACATGCAGTTGAACACAGAGACAAGCAAAAATTGGAGCATATGTATAAATAAACCACATGTGGCCTTGCAATTAATGGTTACACATATTAAAAAAGTACATTCAATATTGATGCAACTGGTCACTTCACAGTTTTGAGCCTATGTACTCAGAAGCTCATTCTAAGACCAGATATTTTGTTGGGCAATCCAACTCTCATTGACTGCACAATTGCTTGCAGCCTTGAGCTGCAGTTCTTTACTTATGAAGACGACACTTCCCCAACCAAGATCTCTTCCATCGGCCACAATTGTTAATCACATACAATACTGTGACAATGAACTTTGAAAAGTAAAACCAAACTGTAGAAGCACAGTGGCCATATAATAAGTACTGGTGCCTTGAGCTAGCATTTCGACGTAAAGGTTTGGAACTGGCAAGCAACAGACAGTTGTAGAAAGACCTTTCGATGGAACTGAACCAGGACACTCATATCATTTTGTTACAACTGCCTCCTTCCCAAAGGTGCAAATGTTAACTGTCATAATTAAAGCTATCACAGCAAAGCACACCACTTTCGTTGTATAATTGTTTCACTATGCACACTACACACTGTGTAGACTCCCATTTTGTGCAGTGCATTTAAGATAGTCACCTTACCAAAATCAGCAAGTTAAGAGTTCACAGAAAGCATGTATTGTGACCATCACATAGATCAGTGAAGTTGATGCTCAAGAATACTTAGGAACTCACCACTGCAGTTCATTGATCAATCAACAGATGCAAGCTAAAAATAATTACTGAACAGCGTACAGTGCCAACATGCACATTTAAGTGCTGGACAGATAATTCAATGAGCACATGCAGTGGTGACAATATACTTAGGATTCACTGTTGCAATGAAGGATAAAAAAAAGCAAGGCGATAAATACTGCTAGCAGACTGGTAAATAAGAGCTTACTGATGATTAGGTTAAACACCTTGTGAGCTACATGTTCATAAATATCACTTAGACGCAACCAGGACGATATCATTGAGCACATAACAGAAATAATCCTTCACGCACAATGAGCAACAATGACTAACAGACACAGTCCAGTGCAGTAAATAAAAATGAAATACTATTAAATGATTACATCTAAGCTTGAGGTTCTGCAATGCCAGTCCAACTTAATAGGAAAGGAAAACAACAAAGCAATCCAACCCCTAAGCAAATGCACTAAAAATATATGTAGAGGAAACCACAAGCAGCAAGTAATGTGCATCATCGCCTTAACCATGAAAACTGCAAAACAAAGACCTTACCCATATTCCTTCCATTAACCCTGTTCTGTGCCAGCTGCAGCCACTTCATCCCTGCAGAATTCCTAATCTCATCTAGCTGCTCACCTGACGTTCTGCTGCCCCCTGCTGCGATTTCCTTCTCTTCGAACCCCGTCCGTTAACCTAAGGGGTCAGTAATTGCTTATCCTCTCTTCGAGTGACATGCCCTACCTACACCTATTTCTTCCTCTAGGTTTCAATTAAGATTACTTCAACTATGCAGATAATGCTAGCATTCTACAATTAAATGAAAAACAGGCACTTCAAGGCTGAATCGAAATGTGTGACGGCAACAATGTTGAAAGGCTTGTAAGAGTAGTTGATTTTTTTAGCAGCAGCCAGCAATTAAATTGCACACGATATCGGTACACAACGGCTGAAAAACCTCAATATCAAATGCACAATATTCTTTCTCTCTAAGAACCACAGCTAGACATATAATGTTAACACAACCATTATGTTCTCATAGTCAAGCGAACCCCACATGTACTTTAAAACTTGAAGTTGGACGAGTTCGGTTCAGAAGCGTAACAGTTTGGGCAAGTTGGTTGTGCAAGAAGACACTTTTGCAGTGGAAACACAGCACAAGATGTAGCAGCAAGGCACACGCAAGAATAGTGTTATCGGTAACAGACACTTAGTGACAATCATACCACTTGTACATTACAATAAGTAAGTGGCTATTAAGTATGCTGTGCTTAACAGAAAGCCTCATATTCTGCATCTGTCTTAAAGCCAGCAAAATAAATTGAGTTGAGCACAGTTTTTGCTGGCACATTTCCTACTTCCAAATGATGCGTTCGACATTATCATATATGGATTACTGCGTGATATTCACCTACAACCGCTAAATAAGCAATAACCGATTTCCTTTTTGACACTGCTTTGGTTTCAGTTTCATCAAGAAAACGATGGCTGTGACGTGTAGTTGGCCTTCAGGTCATGCGAGTCATGAAAAAAAAAACAGCATTATAACCGCTGTTACACTTTTTTGTCCTTCCAGCTCTTCAAGCAGGCTGGTTTGAATTAAAGCTGTGTGTCAGTGTTTATATTGCAGGTTTTTTCGTGCCTCATGTGACCCAAACTGTCAACTACACGTTACCGCTCGGCTGATGAAATCGAAACAGCAAAAAAAACTCAATTATAAATTCAATGCCTAACGCATCATTTGAAAGAAGAAAACACGTAACTAAAATTAGGTGTCTATAATGCTTTATAGGCGCGTATTTCGCAGACAACATTCTTTGCCAAGTGCGCTCAATGCAGCTCAGCTAGCTGACGCATGCTACATGTGGCTTCAACAGAGCACGAAAGCTGATGAATATAAGCGTAGGCAGGTAGCATGGAAGAGCACCACAGGTCTGCCTATAAAATGCTTGCTCCTCTCACACGGCTGTGTGTTACGGAGCTGCGATTGACACAGCAAACTTCATTGCAGGTTGCCTATGAAACTCAATTCCAAGGTCATAAAGATGACGTGGGCACATTCACACATTCAAGGGCATCTTCTCTCTGGTCTGCACGTCCCTCATTTGCCTTACACAGAAACTCTCGCTATACAGGAAGGGGAACAGTGGAGAAGACAACAAAATCACAAGATACAAAGTATGAGCAGTCAAGATAGATTTCAGAAGAGGTTGCCGTACTGGTCACACGACTAATGCACCTATTTCTATCAGGGAAGATATCAAGATTTCTATCAGAAAAAATATCAAGATGCACTAAAGCTTGACTGTAAGGATGCATCAGCCCAGATCCTACTGGGCATGCATCAAGGCAAGGCAGTGAACAAGAAGTTTTTGCGAACAGGGCATATACAAATGTCCAAAAACAAGGCCTGTGCAAATAGTGTTTTTTTGTTCAAAGCGAACAGTAATTTTCTTCGACTAATAACAAAAAGAATATTTGAATGCTTCTGGCACAAAAAAAAAAAGGTCGAAAGGCACGATAGGCATTTTCCAAATCACTTATTTTTCCAAAACACAAGGTCATTACATGAAAGAATAGAAACAGACTTTTCTGAAAAAATGACCATTGCAAATTGCGGGAGTCGACCTATGTGCAGAGAAAAGCTGATGTATTTGCGATGTGTGGGACCTTCGACTGCCAGCCTCAATTGTGACTGCGTCGCTGCGCAGCTGTTGCTTTTATGTGGTGACATTATGGACATCTGCTATGTGCACGCACCATGCGCCTGCGCGCCCACTGCCAGCCTGCGTGAGGTGTGGAAAGGCGCACTTGTCTCCATGTGCCTCGTGCTGGTGCTGACACACTCAATTAGTGAATTTCTAGTAGAGAACAGCGACCGCAGCAGTTTCAGCTCACACTCGTCTCATAGAAGCCAAGAAAGCCACGCATCCCTCAATCTATGCAAGCTGCCAAGCCAGTTCCAGCATGTGCGCACTGCTAGTGGCGCGGACATGCACCTGGCTATAGATATCGTCGCCCCGCTCACATCTGTTCGCTTATGCTGTCACGCTCAAGTGCAGACCAGCTTTAGCGCACGTGCGGACACACATGCATGTGACGCGTACGAAGTGTACGTACATGGCGGAGTCTGAGCTTTAGCTGCGCACACACCGCGGTGCCACCCCAGAGGAGGTACGCTGAACCAAAACCACGCGAAGCAAGCGTTCCAGAAACATATTTGCTTGAGACGAATATTTCGAGAGTTCAAATACCAAACATTTGAATCGAATTTAAAAACGAATGCTTTAATATTCGACTGAATATTTGAAATTAGCAAACATTTGCACAGGTCTACCAAGAACATGTTGCTATTGCTCAACAGAGAAGGGAGCTCAGCTCAGCATGGTTGAGGACGAGTTTGCACAGCAACAAGTTTAAAGGCAACTTTAGGGTTTTCTGAGGCTCTTGTGCATTATCTAAATACTAGCCCCTCTGTCCTCATCATTTAGGCCAAATTACAATGCTATGCAGTGCTTTTTCCTACAAGCAGATCATTTGAAGTCGCTGATAACACTATCTGTGCTGCCACAGTTTCTACGAGCAGCCTCACATTTGCTTCATTCCAAACACTGCCCGCCAGACGGTCCCTGTTCCGTCCCACCTGATAAAAAAGATAGCACGTTTCTCATCATTCCAGAGAATATATGATTGGGGTCATCACTTGTAGCTGGGCCATTCCACCAAACGTCCCAGGCGTTGCGCTCGACCATCTCCAATTTGTTCAGAATTCAACGAAACTTACTGTAATGTGCGTAATGAAAGCCTGAAATATTTTTTCCGAAAAAAATTTATTCGTGAGGTGAGGGCAGTTTGAATATTTAGAAAAGGGGAGAAACCAGGCACTGCTCAATAATTAATATAACAAGTTCAATTTTTTAGAAAATACTTCAAAATTTTTTTATTGACATTTGCACAGATTCTGCAGAGGATGCAGCTTTACATGGTGTAAATATTTTTTAAAAATCGGAAAAAATTATGAAAATGTATCATTTTTGTCGTTTTTTGTTTTAAATATCAACCTGCTCTCGGAAATTCTTAAATAGCCATTTTGTTCCCATAGATGTCTAGTACCTATAATAAATGTTACAGGGGATGAAACTGCGTGCACCAATGTAAAAAACAAATACTAATGTTGCAAAAAGTGTGTTTTGAGTCAAAAACACTCGTTAATTTCACCCTGGGGTGGCCCAAGTAAAAACACAAACAATAACGACTTACGTAGAACGGTTTATTGCCTTTCATTTCTGAAACTTTTATCGAAGTAATTTTTGTTTAAAGCGAGAAAAGAATTTTTGAAGTTGAGCTCTGGGCCGCAAGTTGCGTCGTCTCTTAACGCCTCTTCACTGCACAACACGGCACTTGGCACGGCACGACACTTAAGCCTGGACTCCATGTACGCGAAAACTCACGCGAACGCGAAGGCGACGGCGGCAAGCGAACGAGCGACGCCGTCGCGCGAAGCAAATGCATGTGTCGCTTGCCGTGTCGCTCGGATCTGCACCCACAGAAAATTTCGCTCATCGCCCGGAAGTCCCCCACGCGACTGGCCAATCAGAGCCCCCCAAAGCCGTTTCCGGTTTGTGTACGGTTTCTCACGGGCACATCTCACGAAACCAGCCCGTCGTCTTGGTCATCGCCACCGTCGAGAAAATATTTGGTTTTGTAGCTGAGAGGCAGACCCGCACGATTTAAATAATTAAAACAATCTACTTGTTGGGTGCGGAGGGCTAACAGCATTTGGAGCGGGCTACGCGAGCGGGCGTACTGCAGGGAGAGATGCGTGTCGAGCCGCGGGTACCGGCGCTCGATCCACCGTGCCGCTGCGCTCCAACTGTGCAGAAACACTCGCGGCGCGCATTCTCTCTGGTAAATTATAGTTTGCTCACTTACATTCAGGTTGCGGCGACAGTTTATGGGAGTGTTTTTACTAAGCCGGAGTGCACAGGCACCGAACGAAAGCACACCTCCCCCGTGAACCCGTGATGTGACTTCGTCTCCGCAAGCACGCCTTTGGCTATCTCCACTGCCGCTACACCGCTGCCGTAGAGGAAATATTCCTTTGGCCCTGACTATGAGGCACACACAAAATTTTAAGAGAGAGAGAACAGGTTACGGGCGTGTTTCTAAGCTTGAGTGCGCAAAGCACGGAATCCGCTGCGCACGTCGCGGGTTCGCGTCGCCTCCCGCCTTCGCTTGCATTTTCCAGTTGCTTCCAACAGGACTAGTTCAATTTCCAACTGGTTCCAATTGGAATGGCGTTCCAACTGGACAGTCCAAATGGTCTAACCAATTGGACCAACTGGGATTCCAGTTGGTGATTTGGTTTGGTTTATGTGGGTTTAACGATCCAAAGCGACTCAGGCTATGAGGGACGCCGTAGTGAAGGGCTCCGGAAATTTCGGCCACCTGGGGTTCTATAACATGCACTGACATCGCACAGTGCACGACCCTCTAGAATTTTTCCTCCATCGAAATTTGACCACCGCGGCCAGTGGTCACGAAAGACTCGAACTCGCGTCTTTCGGGTCAGCAGCCGAGTGCCATAACCACTGAGCCACCGCGGCGGCTGAACACCCAGTTGGTGAGCCCAATTGGTCTTACCCATTGTATTCAATTGGTCTGCCCAGCTGCACCCACTGTATCCATATGAATGTTTGCATATTTGATACACAAGGCAGAACTAATATGGTTCTTATAATAAGAGCTATCAGCAGCTTAACCTACTAAATTGAGTTCATCATCTCCATCACCACTGCGGTCAAAATTGAACTAAATAACCTGCACTCAGTGGGCAAGTTCCAAAGGCCCCAGCATGAGAGCTTCATAAATGGGGCATATAAGTTGGAGCAGAAGTGTGTTCTCTGGATGTACATACTGAGCTAATATATGCCACTAGAGTCTGAATTTGTAGCGTTTCTCATGTGTGATGTATGCGGGGCTCTTGGCCTTGATTTTCATAAAAGTATATGCTAATTTCAATTCTGCAGTAAAAATCTTGATTGGCACTAGACAGTGTCTCCCTGCAGTCCTCACAAATCAGTTTTCCTTTTGCACATTAATAATATGTTAAATTGCAGAAATATTTCTTACAGTGCACATTTTGCAAAACTTAATTGTGAGTTATATTTTGTGAATATTACCTGGGTTCAGTAACTGCCTAGCTGGCCTAATGGGTCCAACTGGTTGGTCCAGTTGGGTCCAATTGGTTGGGTGGTTAAAAATACAACTGGAATCAATTGGTTCCAATTGGAAAGTCCAGTTGGAACCAATTGGAAGATCCAGTTGGAACCAGTTGGAAGATCCAGTTGGAACCAGTTGGAATGTCCAATTGGTTCAAATGGTTTTTTTTTTACTGGGTACCGGGATACTGTGGACTCCATGGAAATGCACATGCCCACACAGAAACACAGTGGCCTCAACAACAGTTTAGAAACAACAATTTCAATTTCAAGAGCGGATGCTAATTGCCTTCATTCCTGTTGCATGCGCAATGTTAGTGAGACACTAGGCTCGCTTGAGCATTCAACAGCCTTTGGAGACATCTGTCTTGTCACGTCTGTGACCCTTTGAATCCCGTAGACATGGTATGCGCTGCATATGCACACAAAAGATTGGTGGTAGCTGCTTTGTTGCCATTTCGAGGGCACGCCACTGTCAGAGGACCTTGTAATACGCCAGATACTTTGGAAGTTCTCCAAGCAATGTAGGCACGCCAATGTTTTGTGCACAGCGCGGGTCTCTACTCATGACTATGACCAGGAGTGCTCCTGACATGCATGTAATCTCTTTTCTGTCCACGCTGTCACCCACTATCTTCTCTTCTGCCCCCACCCCCACGACTTTTCCTCAATTTAATCCCACTTGACGCACCCTATACTAAGTACTGAGAGCACTTCCATGGTTCTTATTTCCCCTCACATTTCTGACTTTGGGAAGTACTCAGTGTAGAAGGCATTGAAAAGGACGGCAATGAGAACAAGGATGGCAAACACAGCAAAGAAGACGCGTCCCGTGATGACTTCCCAACGATGCACAACAAGGTTGCGCATCATGGGCATTCCAAGCAGGAGACCTGCTGCAGCACCTGCGATGTGAGCTGCGTAGCTCACGCGGTTCTCATCGTCTTCCTCCATGTAGCGTGTGTAAATGGCCACGCCAACATCTGTGCTGCCAAATATTGCCAGGAAGATGACGCGAATCCAAGCGAAGTCCATTTCTTTGAAGTTCTGAAGGAATAAAAGACAGAAAAAAAAAGAGGGGTGTTTTGTTGAAACAGAATTAAGTTTTTAAAATAGAACAAATTCAAAAGGAATGTTGCAAAGCTATAAGATCAATCCAAATCAGTGATAAAATATAATATTTATACGATTGTAAGTCAACCTATTTTTCAAAATTTGAAAATCCGAAGTTGGGGGATCAACTCAAAATAAAAACCAAAGCATCACACCATAAATAAAGGAGAGACAAACAAGATATCAGGCATGTTACAGCGTGGTTGCATTTTTGCTGTGCAGCTCCGTTGCATCGCTCTTGGTGCTGGCCTTGAGCAGCTGCTATGTCAACGCGCAGAACTGGCATCCCCACCCCGCGCGAGGCGGCCGATGGGCGCACTCCCTACACGTGGCCGCAGATTGAGTCTGCTGATAAGCGGCGGCGGCCGGATAGCATTCACGTTCTACTCTTAATAGGCATTATTCAAGTTTTTTTTTTGTTTACTTTCAACCGTACACTCTGCACTCAAGGGAGAGTCGAGAGTTGATGGAAGGGCCGCTGTTCCAATCGCAGTGGCACCCCCACTCGGAACCGGAGCGGTGCCGGGTAGTGTCGCTAGCCGACGGAAGAGGTGACGCCGCTCACGCATAGTTTCTCTTTGGCTCTGACGCATTTGACTCCTGCCAGCAGCATTTCACAAGTTTTTAACGTAGTGCTTCGTCATCTGTGCTCCAGGTCCGGTAAGCGACCAGCGCTCGTTCACGGCTACATTCAAGATGGCTGTCAATCTTTACGCCAAAGAAACAAACAATTGCTCGCCGGGCCACAAGTTCGACGTTTGCAACGGGTGATCAGGTGTAGCAGCCGCAGCGAGGCAAAATTGTCAGCTGTTCCACACGATGTCGTGATGTGGCTGTTTGCGAAGTGCGGGATTTTGCTGCATGACGATGTTAGAACAACGAGCTAAAGGACCGCAGCAGCTATCATGACGGCAGCGCTAGGGAGGACAAGTAGTCCAGTGACTAATACATTTTCGTATTGGAATGTGCCCACGGACACTTCCGCGCGCGACAGCGAACAGTGGCTGGCGATAAGCGGAGGTCGCAGGATAGTGCTATTGCGTTCTATTATAAAAGGCCAAGCGTAAACGACCTCCAAGTTTTTTTTTCAGAAATGTGATGGGGGGAGGGGAGGGGAGGGGGGGGTCGACTTACATTTGAGTCGACTTACAGTCGTGTAAATACGGTAGCCCCAGTCAGGGTATTCGGGTGCAGTTAAACCTGAACGTAACGAACCTCCATAGAGTGAATTTCTCAATATTACTAAGTTTCTCACTTCCCCACAGCCACCCCCACTGAAGTGTTTGTTGATTTAACGAACTTGCTACGCTGATTATCTGTAAGCTTGTGCTGAGTTACAATATCTGGCAGAAAAGTTTTATGCCGATAAAGCAAGAACTGACATGAGAGAAATGTCTATGGCTGCAACGAGCGACCGCAGTTGACACAATGCATCGTGCTCCAGCGCCATCGGCGCATCTCCGCTGCTTTCACTTTTGGAGTGTGAGACCACGTGGCACTACAACAGTTCATGTGCTGAAAAGCAGTAAAAAATAGTAAGACATAGCAAAAAAGACCCCGCACGAGCAATGTGCACCCATCGCTGCTGCGCGGTTGCTCGCGTGATTCCAGCGCCAATGGCTCTCACGTGTCGGGAGCAAGGACGATGGAGAGCGCCAATGAGGCACGGCAATGAATCCGTTTCATGGTGCAACAGCGGTGGGCAGACCTAGAGGGGGAACATGCAGGAAAAAGCAGGTGTCTCCGTGGTCGGTTTAGCGGCGGCAGTGCGACCGCGCGCCTTCTTCTCTTGCTCCGCTCCGGTGCCTTCGCCTTCTCCACTTGTGTCAGAGTTGCGTGAGCTGCGGTGGAGGTGGTGGCGGCTGCTGCCCCAGTCATGCTATCAGAGCGATCACGAAATGTTTCTCGAGAATTATGACTGTGAGAAACAGGAATTTACTGTAAGCATTTTCAAGATAATTTCACCTACATTTATTTCTTGTTTTGGTTTCTGTTCTGCATAGTCCTTTAGAGTCATTTTTAGGAAGATTACATGTAACGAAAGCCTTGATGTAACAAAAAATCCCAAACTTTTTTTTTAAATTTGTTATGTACAGGTTAAACTGCAAATGTTGGGAATGCCTAGATCCAGCACTGCCAAGTTGGGCTAATAAAAGAAGCTAATTACAAGTAAAAAAGCTATTGCTGCGCTATGCTTGCACCACTTGTGTGTGTAGTTCCATTTGGCCACCTGATCCTTTGTTCTCAGGGTAATTTGAAACAAAAGTGAACGTGAACAAGTTTTCAGAGTGTATACTCTCAGTAGCTTATCAAAACAGTACTTTGACACAACTGCAAAAAGCTTGTAGAAAATGGAATGCGTGAAAAATGGGCAAGAACAAATTTCATCCTTCCTTGTTACATGTAACTGGAAGTGCTCGAAAGTGGTCAAACTGTTGCCCTGGAGAACATAGCAGGACTGAGTAGCGACGAATTCTTGCAATACACCAACTTTCGTCTTTGCACTTATTATCTCAGCAATAACACGCAAACAGAAAACCTGCCATAGAGTATGCAGTAGAATCTCAATTATACAAACATAGCTTACAGAAATTTCGAGATGAGTCGATTTAGTAAATTTCCACAGCCGGAGTGCATTACTACAATGTGGAAAGTTTTGTATGCTCCGAACACTCTAATGTGCCACTTCAGATGATAGAATCGCACGAGTCGTAACCGCATACTCGAGCACTAACTCGCTAGTTATGAGCGGTGGCGCGCGGCCGTGATCACCATAAGTGCGGTGCGCACCAGGAGCAGTGAGAAGGGCACACGGCCCGCATGCCCGCACATTGCTGACTCTGCAAGTGAGCATGACCGCGCGGCCTGTAAGTCAGAGACATCGGGATTGCCAGTCATGCTGTATGCACCATGAGTAGTGAGCTAAATAATCCTGTCTACAGTAAAGAGACCTGCGTAAATGCCTTCCTTGTGCTCCTATGAGTATAAATTTTGTTCGTTTTCGATGGTACAAAATTTTGGATGATACGAATATTTTTCACAGCCCCGTAGATTTGTATCACTGAGGTTCTACTATAATTGACAAGTCCTCATCAATCCTGGCCACCTCACATTTACACTTTTACTGTGCCATTGAGGCTAAGAGTACTGAAAAGTAATCATGGTGAAACAAGGTGGACATGAGAAACAGGCAGAAAGGAGCCATGTGGACACACCAGCCAGTGAAATACATTATCTCTCAAAAGCAAGGCCTGCTTGAGCACAGTCACCAGTGGCTAATGCAGCACAAACACGAAGAACCGTCCTTGTCGCTCATTGCAGCTCCGCTTGTGCAAGGGGCACCACAGGGACCTGTAGCATGTCTTTTGTTCTGTCTGCCTGATTGCAAAGTGGCCTGAATACTTTTGAACACACACATGCATCAAAGACACGAATGAGCAGTTGAAAACTGTTGCACAGTTCCTTGGCATACCAATATAAGTGTTGCTAGGTGGCCTGCAATAAGAGCGTACACGCCGCCAGATGCGCCAGCAAGGAAGACATATGGATCAGACAGCGACGATCCAAGTGACCCTGCAAAGAAAGGAAAAGGGGGACAAAGAGGATGTACACTAAATGACTGCGTTGTAAACACTGCTGTATATGTCAACAGTGTCCACGATGAGCACTGTTTTTAGAGCAAATAAGTACAACAGACCTCCTTTTTAACAGCACTTAGATGTGACATTTAGAGTAAACTAACTGTAATCTCAAGCATGAGAGATATGTTCATGAGCATGGTAGAGGTCAGTCATCTTTTTTAGCAACAGCACAATTATGTGGACTAGCAACGAAAATAACAAATCCTGGGACTACTCATTTTAGCACCATGGTTACACTGTAGGTGCTAATTTGACCACTTTTCACATTTCAATCACATTTCAATGCAGAAAACATTCAGTGCAGCTTCACCATTCATACAAAGCACAATTTCCGCTCATTTTATGCAGTAAGATGCTGCAGTACAAGTAACACATAGCATAATTAAGCTTCAGGCAGTAGGCAACATAACCTATAATGCAGTGTCCATACTACTTGGTTCAATGCATTTAACAGTGAGTAAAACTTGCTATGATGCAAAAGGTAAAGCCATGCCTCAAGCCTATATGGCAGCATGCAAATTGTCTGTCTACTGGCGATTTTCAGGAAATCGAGCCACGCAGCAGTGCTGCAGACTGGTCTGAGAAGGATCGGCGTGGGCGGAACAGTGTCTTTTTCCCCGTTGCATGGTTTACAAGTCTACTCAAATGCTGTTAGAGTTTTGCTCTGAAAATAAATCTTATAAGCGCTGTTACATTGATGTTTGCACGCTAAAGAGATAAAAGATCCGCTAAGCTTAATTGCGTGAGATAGTGCCACCAATATATAAAGGGCATAGGTTGCCATGCTCCCATGCCTGCAGGGCCATGCCAGTGCAGTTCTAATCAGGCACCCAGCCTATAATTCTAAAAATATAAGCTTCCTGGACTAGAAGCACCAATTTAAATACACACTGCTGTTTGTCATGAAACATAACTGAGCATTCATGACTAATGGGCCCATTTTAAGCCACAAGTTTTTTTTTCATGGCTGTCTCTATAACTGTGGGTATTATTATGACATGCATGTATGCTGATATGGTGCTTTGTTATCCACAGAAAGTAAGCAGAGGGTAATAAGTGCTTTCATTCAAATTCCATTTCATTCTGATTCCTTTTGCCCTTTAATCCCGCTGGCGGCACGTGGTTGTTTTTAAACTGCCCCTATGCCCTCTGTGTCACTGCATCCAAGCAGACCTGCGGATTGAATAGAACAGAATTGGACGAGAAGAACCGTATCATAGTGACCTTACTTTGATCCCATTACTTCCATCCATTGCTTACAAATAAATTGAGGGCACAAAGCACAGTGAATTGCTCCTAAAAGACAGTGCGCTGAAAAAAGGTGACTTCACTGTTCCCGCTTTCAGCCAGTACTCACCATAAAACAGTATTCATATTTAAAGTAGCAGATGGTCAATAAAGTGTATGACCATGGATAAGCATAAAAGGGCACAGCTTGATAAGTACCTTCTGGCTTTGTCATTTACCTACTGTACAATTGCCTTCATAGCTGATACCACGGATTTTAAATTCTCTCCAAAGCAAGTGTTGGCCACCCACCTGTGTTTTACATGGGCAGTTTTTAAACATCAGGGAGTGATATTTTCTTTGTCGCTCATTTATATTTCATTTACAGCATTGAGAAGAGAGACTCTGGCAAAAGCTCACATGAGGTTTCCACCATCGACTAACAAGCACGAGTTAATTGTGAAATTTTTTAAACAGGAGTGACACTACCTAAGCTGACCGCAGGAGCAGTCCTCTGTGATGCCGCCATACAGATTAATCGAGGCACCCCCTCTAGGTCATGAAAATCGCTAGTACTTCACAAAAATACATCACAATGGCTACTCATTGAAGGCTAAGGTGCCTCCATACAAGGAGAATATGTAGAGCTGTGCAAATATTAGATAATTTAGAATATTTTGTCGAACAGTAAAGTATTCGATATGATTTCATCTGAATGTTTGGGATTTGAAGCCTCGAAGCGTTTGTCTTTAGCAAATGTTTCTGGAACTCTTGCTTCTTGTGATTTCGGTTCCGCATCTCTCCGTGGCATGCGAGCAACCAAAGCCCAAACTCCGTGCCGCGTGCCTCCGCTCCCGCGCGTATGGCGGAGCTGATCTGTGCAGCGTACACGAGGCAATAGACGCAAGCTGGCGGAAGCACGGCCCCCAGATCTATACCCCCCAGGTGTCTGCGGCTGCGCTACCTATGGTGCACATAAGCTGTTACTGGCACAGAGGCATGCCATCAGAGGAATTTACCCGCATGATCTGCTTCTGTGCACTGCCAGTGCACATGCGCTGATTAACCCCGACATGGCAGGCATGCAAAGAGCTGGTTGGCGCATGATGTCCTCAGGGCGATGTGGGTATATCTGCAATGGCTCCCCGTGGAAGCAGATTGCGCTATGCAAGATCTCTCTAATCGGAGGATGCGCAGCTCCCTTGACTTCCGTGGAACGAGTCTGAGCTTACTGCAGGTACCGCAGCTGTTCTTCTGAGTGTGAAATTTGTGAATCAAATACAATGGCAGGAGCACAAGAGGAAGCTAGTACGAGGCATGTGGAGATTGGTGCCCCTTTCCGAAGCCTGGCACGGGGAGGCACTGGGCGAGCGTACAGTTACTGTATATTCTAATACCTAGAGTTGCACATAGGTCTGCCATATTGCTCCGCAAATCATCCAAGTTACCAGGGAAAGCCGCAACTCTTGCATGCAGAAGGCAGACTTGGGAAGTGGTTAGAGCGACTGCAGGCTCAATCTGCTTGATTCTGGCTGACGAACTTGATTTATTCTAGGCAGATTACTGTTGCATTGAATTACACAGCTTGCTAGTGATGCATCAGCTGCACCAAGGCCTATATCAATGGGTTATGAACAAAATACTCGCCATGTTGTGGACGGGTGGTGCCAGGTGCCATCTTTTGTAAATGCCAAAAATCACAAACTTTTTAACAATCAGCAAAAACTTGAGATAAAATTGTGTGTTACTGATAAGAAAACATAGTTTTCAGTGAACATGTGCAATCGTACAAAATAAAATGCCGCAAATCACAAGAAAAGTATGCGTACGAATGGACTGTCAGACTCTGTCTAGTGGTAAACGATGAAAAAGAATTGGCTTCTATGCAATCAATGGATGCTTTTCAATTATGTGATTGCGTATAGCCAAAAGATGCATGAGTGGCGCAGGGAAAACAAACGTGCAACTCTAAGTAATTATACAGCACAGTAAAAAAAAAATCTATGAACAAAATGTTCAAAAAGGTTGGCTGGTAATTTTAAAACAGATAATGAAGTTTAATGCACAATATAAAAGCCAGTAAAAAAAGCATTGCCACACAGCTCCACTCTTCCCGAACAAATTTATACGAAGCTCTTTTCAATTGCCGTGGCAAACCTGAGAGAGAGCCCGTAAGGCAGAGACTGTAGTTGTAAAATCATGAACGAAGATAAAGAGGCTTGAAGTCTGTGTGCACATTGGGTCACAGAAAATTGAGTGGTGGAAAAACGTCCGTAGTTTTATTGGCTGTGCTGATATGATGTCATCTTAAGAGGCGTCAAATAAAAAGGCATGAAACGAGGTTTCAAATGGTAGCAAAAAGGCAACGATGGGGGGCGGTTTCGGAACTGCAATTGTGTGAAGTGGCATAGCTTTTCGAAGATCGTGCTTCACTTTTAAGCCCAACGACTGTCTAAGCATTTACTTTTTGTACTTTAGGATCGCTTCGAGCATTGATATTTTGCAGAGATATAGTACATTTAGAACAAAAAACTATTTTACCGGACGCCAACTTTTCTGCAATTTTTTTTTAATGTCAAGAGCCACATCCCCTTTGAAAAGCAAAAACTGCACAATGACGCAATCACAATTGAGACCAGCATTCAGGGGTGTTGTAGATAGGTGTCAAACCCAACAAATATGCTGGCTTTGCATGTAGGTTGACTCCCCAATTTCCAATGTCCATTTTTGCAGGATGTCGACACAGCTTCAATGAGTGTGACAAAGCTTCAGCGCATTTTCTCTTTTTTGCATGTAATGGCCTAGTGTATAAAGAAAAATACATGATTTTGAAAATACTTATTTTATTCGAAATTATTCGAAATATTCACTTCGAAATTATTCGAAGAAAAGTACTATTTGCTTCGAACGAAAAAAAAACGGTATTTGCACTTGCCTAAAAATATGCATACAATGCCTGTTCTCATACATTGGATGCTGTCACTAGCATAGCCAATATTATGTACAGTTTATGCACTGAAGAAAGATAGAACGTGTTCGTGGTAAAACATTTTGTACAGACCAGCTGCAACGCCACCAACATAGATGAGCATGACTCTCCACCACTTGTGGACCATTTCAAGTGGAATTCCAAGTATGAGCTGAACAAGAAGATTGAAGAAGATGTGGAAGCCACTGGAAATACATAGAAACGAAAGATATATATACATATATATAAACACAGTAGTTTGCTTGGCAAAACCATATTTATCCAAACATGCAGTAACAAAAAATAGAAATGGGAATATCTAAATAATAGAGAAGTTGAAGGGACCGATAAACGCAAGTTTAAGCAGCCAAATTTTTTTCGGCCCATCAAAGTTTACTGTCTAACGCACGCTATTCTGCAGTTATCAACATCAACCAACAACTCCACTATCGAGGAAGTGCAGAAATCAATGTAAACCCTTGTTCATCATTCTAAACCATGTATAATGTTCATTTTGCCATGTTATTCCCAACCCTCATGTAATGCCCCGCAAGACACCTTTGAGGAATATTAATTAATTAATTAACGTTAGAAACGCCGCAGAATACTTTTACCCGGAATTTTTCGATCAGTGGATGTGCCAGTTTTCATGTATCCCGAAGCTACAAGCCAATGGCGATTGCATGCCGGCAAAAGTGATGAACTAAAGACTAATATAGATTTAGCTGCCAGACACTAATCAGAGAGTTTTAGTATAGTGCATCATTCACTTGAGCTTTCACACTTAATGCTGTTGCGGCAGGCCGATGAAAGCCTTAATGATGACAGTTTTAGCAGAGAGTAGTTACCATTTCCACTAAGAAACGCAAAAACATCGTGGTGCCACCTGGTAACAAAAGCTCAAAACACATTATCGGCGATGGAAAAGAAGCATTGCTTTTAATTGAAGGGCGCACTGGGAAAAGCGTAAACTTTAACAAAGTATAAACACTTCTGCAAATATAAATATTATGCCCAACGAAGATGTAATATTTTACACAGATCTAGTCACATGGTAAGACAACAATTTTGGCAAGGTTTCTACTGCAGGACGGTACTCCAGGTTGTTTTTTTACAATTTTCAATGGCAAATTAAAACTAAACATCCCTGCTTTTTTGATATTGCAGTGTTCGATCCTTACAATATAAGGCAAGATCTTTTCATTTACAGCATAATCCCATGACACGTTTTGATCAGTTTTCAGTCCATTAATAAGTCTGCACCATCAAACTATACAAAAGGACTCAAGACCTTGTATATTATGAGGCTGCTACCCCTACAAAGAGCGTATCATAGAGCCACTTGATGGTGATAAATGCCATTTGGTTTAATGACTCAGTTTTGGCTAACGGCACCTTGGCACAAGACGTTTTTGTCTGCACAAGGTGGGGTCAAGGGTCTATTCTTAAGCACTCCACCCCAAAGGAGCTGAGCACAGGGCCAGGAGAAAGATTATACCCATTGGAAGACTGGTGCATGCCTGGTGGCACTGGGGACAGAACCCTGCACCACCCGCACACGAGGAAATTCGAAACTTCAAGACAGCAACATTGTGATAGTGCACTACTGATAAATGAGCTTATCGAGTTTGATGAAAATAATCAGTTCATCAGGAACCCTGAGGACAAGAAAAGGCACATTACTCGCGTTGCAAATCTGCATAGAGCAGCCATGAAAGGACGATTTACATACAGCAAATGGTTAAAAATATTTTAGCAACAGCTGCTTAACTAAGAATCAAGCTTTGCTACTTACGAACTTTAATTTTCTTAACGTTCAGTCTGACTGCACTGACACGTGTGGGCAGACGTTTGCTCGGCTCTTCAGTTTTCAGCCCATCCTCAATAAACTTGGGAGCTCGCCTCTCAGATCAAAATACAGTTAACCTGACTGCCAACCACACGTATTTTATTATTCAGATGCTTCAGCAATGTCCAAGGGCAGCACTCGTCAAATCTATATCTTCTGGCTTGACATTTGCTCGACTTCCCTGCGAAATCAAACACCCCACTATATTTCTCACTTTCGGGAAACATTTTTTTTTAGTATTGTACTGATCGTAATGGCAGACAGTGTTGCATGTGCGAATTAAGTCAGCATGCATAAACCATCCGCCACATCTTCCAAGAATAATACCGTTTCTTTCATAATAAGAGCCAGCCCTGTCCTGTTCCCCTATATTAGTTTGGTTGGTTGGCCAGCTAACCAACCTCTGCAAAAGGCTATCATGGTAGCCGCAGCCCTGAATGCCATCAGCAAGAAGCAGATTCATAGCAGATATTATCATACCCCTGATGCAGCAGGCAGCCAAATGTCGTTTGTACAGCTGGTAAACAGCATACATGTGCATGTTTAAAGTTACCTTTCAGTACTTCCAATTCCATTTTTTTTTCAACCTTGTCATGCCTTCATTCTCTCCACTTTGCATGGAGTATCACACCAGATGCACTTCTGCTATGCCTCTGTCCTCTCACTCTTTTCCTCCAGACAGTGTTCAGAGTAAATGTTCCAGCATGTTGTGACGGGTCCTTTTTCATATGACCGCACTACAATGCCTCTCAGTGAAAGCGAAGTCTTAAGCCATGAGCACTGCAGATGTTTCAACAGCACCAAAACAGATGCTAACCCAACATGTATGAACATGTAGCTGAGGTAACGCCATGCCTCTTTCCGCCTCTTTGGGTTGTAGATGAGTGGACTGTCTCTGGGCACTGGACCTGTGGCCGTGAACTCCTCGAGAACCACGCAGTAATAGATGAACACTGCAACCTGCCACCAGGAAAAAAGAAAAGATACTGAGGATAGGATAAATATGTGTGTGCCATAATGCAACAAACAAGTAGGCCCCCTGCTGCATGCAGTCTTAAGTTCTGCTATACTGTTCGGGATATACAGCCCTGTCTACGCCGCAAATACTTTGTCAGCCAGCAAGGAAAGTGGTATGGTATGCAAAAGACTTTCGCATGTAAGGTGCCCATAGCGAAAAATATTTAAAAACTTAATTCAGGTCAATAGTGACGACCAATATGGCAAGAAAAACACATAACTGAGTCAAGCTCACTTATAATTTTGTAAAAGGTAAGTTGTGTAAGGTGCACGTACCGAAAAATATTTAAAAACTTACTTCAGATCAATAGTGACGAACAATATGGCAAGAAAAACACATAACTGAGTCAAACTCACTTTTAATTTTGTAAAAAGTAAGTTGTGTAAGGTGCCCGCAGCGAAAAATATTTAAAAACTTACTTCAGATTAATAGTGACGACCAATATGGCAAGAAAAACACATAACTGAGTCAAACTCACTTTTAATTTTGTAAAAAGTAAGTTCAGTCCCATAAACACCAATAACCTCTGATCACCCCATCATTACATAAACCTGAATGGATTAAGTGCTCCACTGCAGCTTAATTGTGAGAGAAGGTGAGGGAAAAATACGTAACCGAGTAGTCTGCTCTGAATGGCTCTGTGGCCTAATACCTTTTGTATGACAAGGAAGGTGACCACTCCACCAGGAAAGGCTCATTAAAATGTAATTTGGCCAGCACTCAACTGACCAAGTTTACATTGCTTTAGACTCTACCCCAAAAATTATCCTTTGTTGAGCAAGACACCCAGCAGACATAAAAGTCTATGGCTTTGTTTGCAACAGATACATCAATGATCAAAGCAGATATGTTTCTGCAGTGGAAGTATACATGGGATATGCATGTGTTTTGAGCGAAAACTCATAAATAACCAACTAGATAACACCAGTACCCTACGGAACAGATCAGACCATTAATTTGTTTATGACTATACATTGCTATGCAGATATTCGAAGAAACTAATTGTCACTCATCAGAAGTGCATACAAAAGCATAGCAAAAAATATATACCTCCTCCTCCTCCTCATTTTACGGCACACTTTTCTTCTGCTTTTTACAGCTATTTTTTTCACTACTCAAATGAAAGTTAATTTGGTTCACACATTGTTCAGCCATATATATTAGAAGCCAGTTTATTTCATAAAAAAGGCATTTCTAATCAAGAAATTCATTCCATGCAAAATGCGCCAATGTTTGTGCTCGATGGTCTTCGATTTTGTTCAAAAATATTTGTGGCTTTTTATTGAACTGTGAAAAGAGATTTCCCTTAATATCCGGGTGGAAACAAATTTTCTCGTCGTATGACAGCCCTTTGAAGTTTCCAGACTAGTGCAAAACTAGGCCTGCGTAAAAAATTAATAAAATGTTAATTTCTTTTTGCCTTCCAAATTTTTTACGGAGAATGTATATGTGGTGTATCACTTTATCATGTGCCAAGACATTGCCTGCACCAGGGTTTTGTCTTTTGTAGTCCTTTTTTTTAGCTCAAAACGCTCCATTTTTGAACTTTTTTAGAAACTGCACTTAACATTCGTGAGCAATACAAAACTTTTCACTGGCTTGCCACAACATGTACTATATGGAAAAAATATGTACACTAAAATTAAACTGAATAGCATTCAGGAAAAAAAATCCCAAATTTGCAAAAAAGTGCACTGTGCTGTGCATTCAGACAAAACTATTATGCTACGGTGCTCACTGCAAAAATGCAAAATTCTATTCCTCTAATAGCCTGTTGCCGATGCCTCCTCTAGTAGTGTTGACATCACAGAACTCAGAAGCCCTATGAAATACATTGAGTTTGGTACAGAGCTTAGTGGAAAAGAGAAAAAAATCAGAGGTACGCGTAGGTGAAGCTCTGGTCTCCACAGGCGATCACATTCGCTTTTGTTGATGCCCCCTCAAGTCACCCGACTCCATCCTCGCACCTCGCACAGCAAGGCTTTTGTAAAAACAGCACGCGAGAATTATGATGCCGGCTTTGCCCAAAGCGGACATAAAAACGCCTGAGTACATGAGTACACGGAAAAAGAGCAGTCTGAAGAGCATGGAGGTTGTTTTCTGCAGTAAAGTGACACTATGGGACAACCATGACTGGTGCTGCAGCGTTCAACTTCAAAAATTTTTTTTATTAACTAAAACAAAAAAAGACTTCGAGAAAAATTGCTGAACAAAATTACAATACAACAGGCTAATAGAGGAATAGAATTTTGCATTCTTGCAGTGAGCACCTCAGCACAATATTTTCACCTGAATATGCAGCACAATGTACTTTTTTGCAACTTTGGCATTTTTTTTATGAACACTATTCAGTTTAATTTTAGTGTGAACATTCTTTCCCTGTAGTACATATTATGGCAAGCCAGGGAAAAGTTATATACTGCTCACGCATGTCGCATGGATCTTCTTAAAACAAGTTTCAAAATGGAGCATTTTGAGCTAAAAAATGAACTACAAAAAACATTACACCCTAGCGCAGGCAATGTCTTGACACATGATAAAGAAATACAACTCATATACATTGTCCACAATAATATGCAGGGATAAAAGGAAATGAACATTTTATTATAAATTTCTCTATGCAGGCCTTGTTTTGCACTATAGTCTGGAAAATTCAAAGGGCTGCCATATGACAGGAAATTTTTTTTTCCACATAGATATTAATATAAATTACTCTTGAGGGTTCAATAAAAAGCCACAAATTTTTTGAACGAAATCGAAGAGGGTCGGGCACACACATTGCTTTAGCATGGAGTGAGCCATGAACACAACAAGGTATCTGCGATTCAATAAGCATACTTTGAGGAACTATACAAACCTCAACAATACTTATGGTGATGAGAAAGAGGGGTGGTGGCATGCAGCTGTACTCGTCGAGGTATCGACGCACCACGGTGGCACGTTGTCGTTTGGGGACAACTGTCATGGCTGCATAGCGAACTAGACTGAGGAACCGTGGTCTGTGCTCTCCCAAGTCATAGGCATGCACCTGCAGAAGCAATCAACAAGCGTTACCATTTTTTGTTATTCCCCTGCAACCCGATGCTGTTGGTTTCATTGAGCATACCTATTTAAGGTAATGTTAGCTAAGGTGGACCTGGAAGGCACCAGTGCAACTCCAATGCAATGAATCTGCAGTGCATATGATACAGCATCTCTCTCTTTCGCATATACGGAAATATAAAAAAAATTGCACACAATTCTGCAGCAATTTACACTTTTGTATTATTTCCCCATATAAATATCCATATTTCCCCACCATATATTTGGATGTGCATAGAACTGGAATCGTCATGCAGTATAATCAACTAGGCAATTTCTACCTAATGCGCATATATCCCTGAGGTTACTGCTGCAAATGACCACCGCAGAATTATATATCTGAGCACAGTATGCTCCTTAACAACTTGCACCCTCTGTTGCGAGTGTCGAGGAATATAACGCTGCAGACGTGCCATTTCATGGTGGAATGGCGGTAACGCGGAATTAAAATGATTAAACAAAATGTTGCGGCGAAAAACCTACCATTCTCTTGAATTCCGCGTAAGAAAGCTTTCTGTTGGAGTCCCAGTCGGCTCTCTCCACGATTTCCTCGAGGACACTTGGAGGAATGTCGTGTTCCAGTTCCTCGTTTTTGTCGTGCAACAACTGCAGGATGTCTTCCAGAGGAATTTCGCCATCGTGGTCGTGATCGTACTGTTTCACAGGGTCAGAAAGAAAACAGTTGTCGACACCAGCATGGATGACACTTTTCCGCAGTACGACAGCTAACAGAAAGTGTACGGTTGCAAAAATCAGAATTTCGAAGATCAAATGCCAGCATGCACTAAAAAGGTACTCAGAACGTTTGGTGTCAGCTGGGAAAACGCGTGCGAGGAGCAACAATTCGACGGTCAATCGGAATTCATAGAACAACAAAGGGTGTTGAGCACTTACCTTATCGAAGATAGGCCTCCACAGCTGAAAAAAATAACGCAAAAGTGAGTTTGCGAAAACTTGGAAAGAGGCCGGCTCAAATGGACGCACTCAGTTCAAACCGCGCGCAAAACGTCACAGTGCCAAACAGGTTCTCGTTCTCGCGTGAGAAAGTTCAAAGTAATCGGAGTTCATATTTACCCGCTCCAGCTCAATGACTTCCTCCGAAGACTTGCCAGCGGTGCCGTAATCCTTCGCAGAAAATTGCGACATCGTCGAACTTCCCCGAATGATATGCGAACAAGCAAATCAAACTTAGTACGAAGCCCACGCCCTCACTAATGCCGACTGGAGCAGCCGGCTGTCACCTGTAGGCAGGAAGGATGCGTGTTATCGGCAGCCGGCGTTGCTATTTTTCATCCTCTGCAGTCAAACCGCGCTCGTCGCCAAGGCCGCTGCGAGCGATAGTTGCACTTGGTTGCACAACACGCACACAAGCGCCGGCGGCCATACAATGACGGGTAACGGTACAACACCAAGTATGCAACACAACGACCGCACCACAATCCCTCCAACAAGCCCACACAGCGCACCGCGTGCGGTATAAAAACCCAAACGTCATAAATAGCATGGCATGGTCGGCATGGTCGTGGCCTACAACCCCACCTGTGCACAAACGGCCAGGTGGGCTGTGATACTAGTTGTCGGCAGGCAATGTAGATGGCACCACAATACTGCTTAACAAACGTTTTGCTTGAGCGCGTCGCTTTCGTCGGTGTGCCTCATCAGGTAACGTTGTCAAAAGCGCCAAACTGTCATGTCATGTATGCCTGACACATGTAGCGTCCGTACGGGGGCACTTGTCGGTTGAGATCAGAAGCGCACAGGTACCAAACCGGGCTGAACCCGAGAAATTCTGCCGCTTCCTGGTTTTTCCTCAGTCATCATCTTAATTCAAAAGCAGGGTACGTACCACATGTCTCAGAGATCGAGATCGCTTCAACGCTGTACAAGCGGTTTCTTATATTCCCCCAATGATAGCAATCAGAAGAGTTATTTGTGTGGTGCGATAGCAGTTATCTAGGCAATTTACGTTTCGATCGAATGCATCGCATCGGCCAACAATCGGCAGCAGCACATCGGCTGATGTGCGCTGATAGCGCCGTGCACGTGTCGAACTTGGACGCTCGAGTGTGTCACCAAATTTGATCCATGCACGAGTGTAAGCTTGCGATGCATTCTAAATAGGTGCAGGTTGAAGTGATTAGCGCGGGGGCCAACTACAAATTCACTGCGCATCGTTGTGATGTCCTCAAAATGAGGTCGTAGCCCATAACGGCGATACCACGAGGCTACTGCCTCAGAAGCAGTAGCTCGTCTTCTCTCGCTTAACAGCGAAGAAACCTTGCACTTATTTCAAGGGTCTCTGAAAGGGGCGGTAATAAAGTTGCGGTATGCCTGGGATGTGAAAAGACGCCGCTTTAGGAGTATCCTCCAGCGAGAATTCTTTGTAAAGGTAGCTGTTTTGACGAGTTGGTGTACTATGACGATAAATGTAACGTTCTAAAAACAAGACCAGACGAAGAGGACACCACATGAGCTAACTTTCAACTGATTTTTATTCAGTGCACGTACAAGTTTCTGTACACTGCAAGAACATATGAACCTATCTTCCCACAATCCAATAATTGTTTTTAAGCGCTTTGTAGAAGCCTAATTATCCGTTAACATTTGAATTTCAGCATCTGCGCGCCTTCGCCTATTCTCGTCACTTTTGCACGCTGAAAGGTCAATGTTCCTCCGTCGGCCTCACCGCCAATGAGCGTGGGAATTCCCCTGTGGGCGGAGCTTTTTCACCCGCCGGAGTGACGAGGCTAACAGGCCGCAGCCGTGGTAGCTGCTTGACGTCTGAAAGCATGGTCTGAAATAATCTAACCAATCCAATAGCTATCTCTTGACCGGCATGCGCAGGAGCGTGCAATGGAGGGGAGCGCGATAGCATGAAAAAGTCGGTGGAAAGGGCTCGCCGACTTTCCCTCGCGATTGTGGGTTCTCTGCTGCGGATATATACTGCGCCATTTCCTTTCCCCCTCCCCCACTCCCAAAAAAAAACAATTATTATTATTATTACTGCAGATATAAGTGTATTGAAGGATCACTGACCACCCTCTGGTGGAAAATACTTTCGTACGACGTATCGTCTCCAGAACGCTCGGCCGCAGACGTTTATTGAAAAGATTCAATAACAGCGGAGTAACAGCCAGTGCAATCAAGCTCCTCGACAGAAGCGAAACGCAAAAGGCGCCTGTGTACCCAGGTGGTCGAAATTATTCCCGAGCCCTCCACTATGACACCTCTTTCTTCTCTTATTCCCTCCTTTATCCCTTCCCTTAAGGCGCGGTTCAGGTGTCGGCCGACATGCGAGACAAATACTGCGCCATTTCCTTTGCCCAAAAAACAATTATCCGCCCACCACGGTGGCTCAGTGGTTAGGGCGCTCCGCTACCGATCCGGAGTTCCCGGGTTCCAACACGACCGCGGCGGCTGCGTTTCGATGGAGGCGAAACGCTAAGGCGTCCGTGTGCTGTGCGATGTCAGTGCACGTAAAGATCCCCAGGTGATCGAAATTATTCCGGAGCCCTCCACTACGGCACCTATTTCTTTCTTCTTTCACTCCCTCCTTTTTTATTATGCCTTCGCTTACGGCGCGGTTTTGGTGTCCGCGTATACCTGAGACAGGTACTGCGCCATTTCCTTTCCCCAAGAACCAAAAACCAATTTTAACGCGTTGGCCGTGAGCGAAAAATCCCTCCCTTCTTCCTTACTGTCACGCCTGCCGCGCTGTTATTTTTGTGTGCCAGACGGTTGCGTCACAATTTTTTTTATACGTATCTTGGTTTTTGAGGAAAGGAAATGGCTCAGTATATAACTGTCTCACATCTCGGCGGACACCTCAACCGCGCCTTAAGGGAATAGGTAAAGAGTCTTAGGAGGCGTCTAAAAGGTGCATATGTCATGACTCTCAGTCGAAATTTAGCCTCCGATTTGATTAACGCATGTAAGCTGTATCCAAAGAGAAATCTTATGGCACGCTATGAACTCTGCATGAAACGTTTGTTCACAACTTTTTTTACGAATGTAGTCGGGAAAACTGGCGCCACATTGAGATGAGCGAGGGGGGAATATATATATATATATATATATATATATATATATATATATATATATATATATATATATATATATATATATATATATATATATATATATATATATATAAGAGAAGTGGGCACTTCTACAAAGACACTTTTATTTATCAACGTTTCGACCGCGGTGCGGTCTTCTTCAGGACTGTCCCAGAAGCCGGTCCTGAAGTCCTGAAGAAGACCGCACCGCGGTCGAAACGTTGATAAATAAAAGTGTCTTTGTAGAAGTGCCCACTTCTCTTAAATCTTTATTCTGCGGAGCCAACGCAACCTACGTTCGTACTATATATATATATATATATATATATATATATATATATATATATATATATATATATATATATATATATATATATATATATATATATATATATATATATATATATATATATATATATATATATATATATATATATATATATATATATATATATATATATATATATAAAGGAAGCCAACAGTCACCGAAACCAAGGTGCATAGGGGAATGTTTTCTTTCTTTTTTGTATTTAGAAATTAGAAATTTAAAAAAAGAAAGAAAACATTCCCCTATGCACCTTGGTTTCGGTGACTGTTGGCTTCCTTAATATGTTTGTCAAACGAGCCCCTCATTTCATTTGCCTTGTCTGCTAATAGCCTAACGGGGGTCTCGGTTCTGGCAGTCTTGTTGCCATAGGTAGCATAAGAGGGCTCTCGCACAGTTTCCGCCCTCGCCGTTAGATGACGTTCTACGTCACACTTGCGATATTACAGGACGTGCTACGTCCACCGCTATGGACGAGGGTGGCGCTGGTGAACACTCTCACTCTCAAGGTTCGCTGACACGCAAAAACATAAATACCCACGAAAGCAGCAGATGGGACAGCCGTCACCGTAGCTCAGTTGGTAAGAGCACCGGACGCGATATTCGGAGGTCGTGGGCTCGGAACCCACCGGCGGCATGGTTGTTTTTCCTGCTGGTTTATAAGTAATTTTCTTTAAACAAATTGATTGGCATTAGAAATTTTTAAAAAAGAAAGAAAACATTCCCCTATGCACCTTGGTTTCGGTGACTGTTGGCTTCCTTAATATGTCAAACGAGTTGTATATCGGGCAGACAGGCCGGTGCCTGAACAAGCGACTCAGCGAGCACCACAGAAGTGTTAGAGATCAGGGACCAGGTAATCTGGCTCGTCACTGCCGTAGTCACAAGTGCACGCCTAACTTCAAGGAGTGTTCAGTATTAGGAAAAAATAGCAATCAAAAAACGAGGGAAATAATTGAAGCGGCAGAGATGGAGAAAGAGGGACTGGGAAATTGTATCAGTGATCCTTCGGTGTTTTTATCAATGAAAGACTTAACTTTCTTAGGTGCAAGGCAGAGGGCGAAAGTGTGAAAATTGTGCACTGTTTGGTAGTTTTTTGTTGTTTTTTTATTTTTTTAATGTTTTTATTGTTTTTATTGTTTTGGTTTTCTTCTTTCCTTGACACATCATGACCTTGACAAGATAATCATTGTTAGTTGTTTGTACGTGCGCAATACCTGACCTTTATAAGGCTGTCAGCGCCAAATAAAGACCATTCAGTGGAAGTAAGCGCTTGTGTTGTGTCCTGTGTATTCTGTGCGTTATGAATCCTCATGCTGATTACCCACTAACCCGAACCCTGACCCTTCTAAGTCATAAGGGAACGTTAATTTTTTTTTAATGTGTCATGCTTATCAGTGGGATAATAATACTTAGATTAATAAATCGCTTAAAGAAAATTACTTATAAAGCAGCAGAAAAAACAACCATGCCGTCGGTGGGATCCGAACCCACGACCTCCGAATATCGCGTCCGGTGCTCTTACCAACTGAGCTACGGCGACGGCTGTCCAATCTGCTGCTCTCGTGGGTATTTATGTTTACTGTGTGTAAGCGAGCCTTGAGAGTGTTCACCAGCGCCACCCTCGACAATAGCGGCGGACGTAGCACGTCCTGTAATACCGCGAGCGTGACGTGGAACGTCATCTAACGGCGAGGGCGGAAACTGTGCGAGAGCCCTCTTATGCTACCTATGGCATCAAGACTGCCAGAACCGAGACCCTCGTTAAGCTATTAGCAGACAAGTTAAAGGAAATGAGGAGCCCGTTTGACAAATTTATGAAGGGAGCCAACAGTCACCGAAACCAAGATGCATAAGGGAACGTAAATTTTTTTTAAAATGTGTTATGCTTATCAGTGGGATAATAATACTTAGATTAATAAATCGCTTAAAGAAAATTAATTATGTAAATTTTTTAAATGTGTGATGCTTATCAGTGGGATAATAATACTTAGATTAATAAATCGCTTAAAGAAAATTACTTATTATTGCTTATTTGCGAGTGCACACACAAATACACGGCGCCGGATTTGATCGTAATGGGGCTAGTAAGGGAAATGAAAATTGAAAAAAATGGTTTTGAGGAAAGGGAATGACCCAGTATCTGTCTCGCTTTACGCCCTTTTTAACCAGCTATTCGGATCCCGCCGGCGGCATGTGGTTGAGCAACTGTCTAGAGCGCGACGCACGCGCAGTGCACCTGCTCACGCCAAAGAAAGCCCGGTGATCCGCAGCCTTTGCAACGATAACCGGCTTTGGCTGCACAGCTTTTCTTAGTCTGGCTCAGACCTGGCTCGATTCGAGTTCCCTGAGCGAACCGTCTCGGCAAATCAGTTTATAACGAAGACAAACACAGAGCGGCCACATAGCAAACCTCCTTGATAAATGATTTTTTTGAAGCGAAAATCACTACGCTAGTCAACACCGCGCTTCGCGTGAGCCGGCGTATGTCGGAGCACGAGTGACGTCACGCACGGCGCAGGTGGCCGCCGCCGATTCCGTCGCCTGACCTTTCACCGCTGCCGCGCATGACGTCACGCGCGGCGCAGGAGGCCACTGGTTCTCTCTCTCTCGCTCCCTAGTAACTACTGCGCATGCGCCACTAGTAGCACCGTCCCACAGGTGTTCCGCTGTTGCGCAGCGCCGCGCCTTTCTTCAAAATCCCAATTTCAATTTTCAGTTTTCTCTATCCTCTTTCCTTCCCTCCTTTATCCCTTCCTTTACGGCATGGTTCGGGTGTGCACCGAGATATGTGAGACTGTTACTGTGCCATTTTCTTTCCTCAAAAACTAGACAAAACAAGTGAGCCGACGGCGTTCATAGAGTTCATTGGCGTTGACAACTTTGCAAAGACCGTTCATTTTCACAAAAGGAAAGGCGCACAACCGGCTCCGTGGGTCAGTGCAGACCTCAATCTCGCTTTCGCTTTGTATATCCTGGATTAGCTGGGCTAATCCACATTAATTTTTTCCTCTAGAGCGAGCCGTAGTAAACGCATAACGGACGGACGCGTGCGCACAACCTGCCTCGAGCAGTGTGGCATATGGCCGACTACTTCCTCTACCCACATTCATTACGTTTGCTGGAGCTGCGTATCGCACTTTGTTGTTTGTTTGCTCTTTCTTCCTGCACGTCATATGCACATGCATGTCAACCGGGGGATCCAATTGAGCGTCTTATTACAACTATAGTTTCCCTAAATCTGGACAGGACATTGCGTTCATATCTGCGTAGCCATACCCTCGCAGCACCACATGCATGCGTTGCGCATCCGCCCAGGGGAAAAGAGTAATGATTCGAGCGGAGACCCTCGCTGCAGCTGGCCCCGTCGTGTGCGGGTTTTCGCTGCGCGCGTAATCCCTCCCCTGATCCGCAGGGCTTTAGGCTCTGCTTTCGCCCTACGTCGGTGCGGCTTATACGGCGCAGCCGGCCGGAGTTGTCTTTGCACAGCCGTCCAACGGCCGGAAGCATGGAGTTCCGATACGGATACACGCGTCAGAGTGAGCAGCCATCTGACCGACTTGGTTGATGAAGAGGTGAAGTGGGGTGGTAGGAGGGTCATAAACGTCTCCCCCCGCCAAACAAACATTTACTCAGCAGGGAACGCTGTTTCAATGCGGTAGCATTTAAGCTGTCGTCTCGCAAAAACAAAAAAAAAATTCCGACATCTCTGTCACGAAGTTCCCCGATTGGTCGATAGAAGTCATGTCACCTTGGGACGTCATGCTATACGTGCTCACCGCGGTTCTGCGCATAGAACTTACGGGAGCTCTTGAAGAGCAACCTAGATATTGCAAATCCCACCGGTGGCTGTGCTTGAAACAGCCACATGCCGGTGAAGTGGCGCATTGCTTAACCGCTGCACCACTGCGACAGTAGTGCGAAATTTTGAAAGCAGGCCCATCTCAGAAAATGGATCTCATATGATAATCCATGGAAAACTACTCGAACATACTAGAAGGTTATAACACATGCATACCATATAAGGACAATGAAACCCGTTGCAACCGCAGTTTTGG
This sequence comes from Amblyomma americanum, assembly GCF_052857255.1. Classification (NCBI taxonomy): domain Eukaryota; kingdom Metazoa; phylum Arthropoda; class Arachnida; order Ixodida; family Ixodidae; genus Amblyomma; species Amblyomma americanum. The sequence continues at coordinate 6,979,132 of NC_135498.1, forward strand.
CGGGAAAATCGCAAGAACAGCATCAGACGCTCAGTGTAGACACCATAGCAGGTAACATAAATGCTAAGCGTTTTATGCGAGATATTTTATAGTTGATATATTAATATATGCGTGAAGCCATAGCGGCCATAGCAGCGTTAGCGCATCCGCCTAGTATTCGAGAGGTGCTGGGCTTGTATGTCGCAGTAGCATTTTTACCGGTGGGTTTTGTTTATGGGGGTTTAAGGATGAGGGACGCCGTAGTGAAGGGCTCCAAAATTTTTTACCGGTGGGTGTCCGGCAGCAGGTTTGCAGACGCCTACTCCAACGGCGCATAACTGAGGAAAAAGGAAGAACAGGTAACGATGTAGCCACTATAGGCCACTGCAGGGGTTGCGCATTCGTCTCGTATGCGGTATACTGGAGGTGCGGGCGGGGCCGGGTTCGTAGATGGGAGATGCATTTTTACCGGCGTGTGGGCTCAGAGGTTAACTCATCGGATTGTGCCCCTATAGAGAGGGAAGGCCTGTAAGGTACGTGGAGGGCAGTGTGAACGGCGCAAAAAACTGAGGAAGGAGCTAAGAAAAATTACCGCTCTAAAAACAACCACTGGTGAACTCGGTAACTGCCTTTGTTTGCTAGGGGCCTTGGAAATATTTGCCCTCGAAAAATATTAAGTGCAGCGGAGTCTGCCGCTTAGGAGATAAGAGGAGGAGAGGAGGGGATGGACCGGAGCGGTGTTTGGGAGTTAATGGTTTCGTCTAAAGAGAGTTAATGGGAGTTTAATATTGAATGTCCTCAAATCGTTTACGGTTACCATTGCGTCCGCCTCCTATCAGCGGACATAAGTGATGTGATATCGCGTTCACTCTGACATCTATGGTTATGCGAGCTGCCTTTGCTCTAGAGCAGTATTTCTGTGTGTGGACGGAGGCGGGGACAGAATGTACGCATCAAGCTTTGAGAAGTAAACTTGGTCCTGTGGATAACCCGTGCCTAATGCCGAGAGAGCCCTGTTGTCGACAGCACCTACACAGCTCTGAAGCCTGTCATGCATGCGCCGATGCCTTTGGATGCGCAAACAACTGATACAGCAGAGCAGCTGCGGATTTATTTTCTTCTTTCCCCTAAGCCCTTGTTAGTGTCTGTCGCTCTAAATGTTCAAGCTGTAGAATGACAGCAAGCAAAACAACCACCTCAGCATGCCAGTAAGGTTTTCGTTCTCCGCATTACACAACGGAGTAGCCGGCTGGTTGCGTTGCACTGGGGCACGGGGTGTTTGTGCAGATCGTTAACCTTGCATCCGAAGTTTTCGAACCGGAGGTGGCCAGGGTGGCTTCGAGCGGATTCTTGACTATCCTCCTCTTGGAAGTCATTTTGAAATGGCGGCTCAACACAAGGAGCAGGCCGATGATGGGGAGCGGAAACACTATCATGGCCATCGCGAAGACCGTCATTTCCGCGGGAAGCTGGCTATCGGATACGAAACGGAAACCGTACGGGTACAGTTCTTGACCCGCCTCGCTGTCGCTGTACTTGACAGCCTGGACCTCGTAAGTCAATTCGAAGGAGGGCTGTTTTGGCCCAGTGTCCTTGGTGATGCTCTCCGCTGAGAGAGGAAGTTTCCGCATGAGCAGTGCCGGAGCAGTCATCACGCCTAGACTCGAATCGTCCTTACCAGGTTGCGGTCCCATGCCCACACGACTTGCAGCCAGTATCTTGTTCAAGATGACCTTCTTGATGACGTCGATCGCTAGCTGCCGGCGACGGCGGCTGCTCTCAGCGGTTTCGTTCTTGAACTCTGCGGCAACTTCCGTTTGGTTGGCACCGAGCGTGGTGCTGGCGTTTGCAGTCTTATTCTGCGCCAGGTGTCGGCGAAGGATGAAGATCAGGGGGCTAATGTGCTTCTTTTCGCGCTTGCTTCGCATGATCTGCTCGATGATCGTGGCATGCTCACAAGCTGAGTCACCGTACGCGTTGGATGATTCGGGGTGGGTGGGCCTCCTCAGAATGGATTTGCGAACAGCCGCGTGGTCGCGCGCAGGTTCCACAATAAAGAACGGAAGTCGGGGCCGGGGCTGCTTGCGTAGCTTCCGCTCTGGAACCTCGTCCAGACCGTCTTCTCTCTTCCGGCGATTCATGCCTGCAGCGCTTGCGATGCGAATGCGGAACGTCTCCCTTGTCTTTAGGATTGGCCAGACACTGTCAGCGGTGCCGGAGTAGCCAGAAATCGGAAGGCCAGCCTTAGACCACCCCGAAAGGCTTTCCAATAACGCCGTCTCTTGGCCTGTAAGTAAAGAGAAGAATCATGTTACTTATATGACAGCAGGAAAACAGGGTAATTCCTTCTTCTGTGAGCAAGAAAACGAGAGCAACCTTCGGTATGCCGATCCGACTGTAAAGCAACTGAAAACACGGCTGTTTACCATGTTTTCAATTGCTTTACTGTCTGTTTTCGCTACATGACATAACCGCGAATACCGACGTAAACTTGGCAACAATCACAAAGAACAAAAACTAGAAACACACAGAACACTATGTAAGTTCTCAGAAGTGAATACCTCTTTCGCTTCAAGAATATAGCGTACTCTATGCGCATAGTCATTATGACAAGCTGCTAGTCCCGCAAAGTTCAACCATCAAATCCCTAAACATTAGTTTCCTTGTGGCGGTAGGCAGTAGGATAGGAAAATAATGTTTCCCACGAAATAATTCTAGGCGCAGCAACAGCCTAAACTGTGAACGACCAGGAAAAATGAACGGGTGGATGGAGGTGGGCGACTACGTGGTGTAAACGGGGCCAGACACCGGGCGGTAATTACGGGCTGGTGAGCTTCCTGCGGAATCACAAGTATGCATTCAGCTTCTTGCGACCAGCTTTTGTTCTCACGGCTTAGGAGCCTCCTGAGCCTGCGTAGAGATGCTGCGATGGCGTAGAGGTAGAGTATCCGCCTCGCGTGCGAGAGGACCGAGTTTCGAATCCCAGTGTTGCGCAATTCTTCATCGGATAAAAAGAAATGGTTTATGGTTCATGGGGGTTTAATGTGGGGGGCAGGTCTGGATCATGAGAGGGAGCTCGTTTGGTGTGTTCTGTCAGATCATGAACGGCAGTTTACCAATATCTCTCATGAGAAAAGCATACAACAACTGCATGTTAACGATGCTCACCTACTGGGCAGAAACGCGGAGGCTAACGTAAAGTTCTTAAGGACAATGAGCTATAAAAAAATGGTAGGTGTAACGTTAAGAGTCACGAAGAGGGCAGAGTGGGTGAGGGAACAAACATGTTGATGACATCCTAGCAAAAACCAAGAGGAAGAAATGGCTTCGGTACGGCATGTAATGCGAAGGCAAGATAACCGATTATCATTAAAGGGGACGGACTGGATTCCAAGAGGAGGCAGATATACCAGGGAGCGGCAGAAGGTTAGGTTGGCGGATAAGATCAAGAAGTTTGCTGGGCTAAGGTGGCCACAGCTGGCAAAGGACAGGGTTAGTTGGAGAGATATATGTGAGAGGTATTTGCCCTGCAGTGGGCGTAGTCAGGCTGATTATTATGATGAAGCCTGCGTGACTTCCGCAGGCCTCGTACAGCTTCTCGCGAAAAACATGGCCCGCAGTCGTCACAAGTAGCGCAGTGTTTGCGATAAGTGGCGCATGCCTATATTTGCAAGTGACCGAAGCAATTGCCGCGCACTGCGGCGGCGAAAAAGTGGCTTCAAGCACTCCGCCGTATTTCAAAAAATAAGTTTAATATCTTGGGTCTCGATGGGTCTTCTTGGGTCTCAATATCTTGGGTGTCAATGTTATCGATGAATTTATTAACTGATCCCTTATGTAATACCCCTGAAGCGGGTCTTTAAGGTGAATAAAGCAAGTAAAGTGAAGCTCTACAGCCACTGAAAAATTCTGTTTTTCTCTTGTATTATCCAACGCAACCGTACGTGCGCGTTCGAAGTTACTTTGACATAGCACTATGAGTGACCCTGTTTATACTTGGTCTAGAAATGACATTTCTACAAATGACGCTTGTTTATGCTTGGTCTACAAATGAGCTTTCTTTCATTTCACGTCCACGAAGATTTTAGCACCAGGATTATTTCATTGCAAAGTGTTTCCAGGTCGCCAGGCCGAACAAAAAAGGGTTGTTTGTAATTTTTATGAGAAAAATGCAACATAGCAATCACAAAAAATAAAAAGATCAGCGTTAACTTTTTTTCTTGTGTCCACGCCATGGAACTATTTCATCCGTGTCGCTGCTAGAGCGCCCGAAGTGTACTTTCACTCCGCGGTAATGAATCGAAGGCCGGACACGTGCAGTGTACGGGCCCGAGTCCGGCCCGGACTCGAAATTTAAACCCGGCAGCCGGCTCAGGCCCAGCGAAACAGCGCATTTTCCAGACCAGCCCGGCCCCGCCGCGGTGCCTCAGTGGTTAGGGCGCTCGACTACTGATCCCGAGTTCCCGGGTTCGAACCCGACCGCGGCGGCTGCGTTTTTATGGAGGAAAAACGCTAAGGCGCCCGTGTGCTGTGCGATGTCAGTGCACGTTAAAGATCCCCAGGTGGTCGAAATTATTCCGGAGCCCTCCACTACGGCACCTCTCTCTTGCTTTCTTCTTTCACTCCCTCCTTTACCCTTCCCTTACCCCATGGTTCAGGTGTCCAACGATATATGAGACAGATACTGCGCCATTTCCTTTCCCCCAAAACCAATTATTATTATTATTAGACCAGCCCGAGCCCGTGCAGTGCTCTGTACCCCACACCGACTCGCCTGAGAGAGGTCGTGTGTCGCTTTCCGCCGCCTGGCTGACGGAGACCGCTACGATGAGGACGCCAAGAAAAGCGCCCCTGGGAAGCGTCCGCCTCAGCATTGTGGTCGAGCCTCGCAGATGTCGGGCGTTCACAGTCCCTGAGAGCACGCCACTGCGATCGAACGTGCCCCGCGAGCTGCTGGCCGTGCCTTCAGCTTCCGCGAGAAGAGAACGAAGACAACGACGCTCTCTTCTTTTTCGCGGCTGAAGACCAGGACACGGGCTTCCACTCGATTTGGCGGCGCTGGGCCAGCCCCGAAGGAAGACAGATAGCGTGACGCAAAGTGTGCTCAGGGCAGTTCATCCTAGTGCTTAATCCTGCGAAGGACGTTTGAACATTTCGTGTTTTGAATGCCCCATACCCGCACTCTTGCGTTCGGTGAGCGTTACTGAGCTTTTTTTTTTGTTTAGATAAAAAGGAAAATGAAGTGGCTTTGTCTTCTGTGATGTTCATTTTCGCGAACTACCTGGCAAAGGCGTCTCTCAATTGCCCCGTGCTACCTATCGTTCCGGCTACAGCGTACATTACAGCAGCGAAATTTCGAACACAGAATTTGTTAAGAATGACAACTGGATCTCTTTTAAGACCTGATGATTACCTGCGCCTGAGGTATTCGTGGAGCAGGTAATCATGCCATTCACGGCAGCTTGAGGTATCTCTATCAAGGCTCCGCTGCCGGATCCCAAGCTTAAATTTTTATTTTCACGGGTCTGGGTTGGCGCTTAATACCGTCTGTGTATTCTGTGGTGAGAACGAAACCATAGATCATTTTTTGTTGTTTTGTCGCCGATACACACAATGATGAGAAGACGGCTTTTAGAGAAACCACTACAACAGCCAACAGCTTGGCCTTTGTTTGAGCAGCCCAGTCATACGCCACCATACTTGGCTACAGCCACAAGTCTGTTTTTACCGCCGTCCAAAATTTTTTAATGGAACCAAATCGGCTACCTTGGTATTTTTTTATTTTTTTCCAATATTATTTTTATCCTTGCAGTTATCATTGTCATTTAACCACTCAGCTATAAACATCAGTCTCGATCTCCTGCGTGCGTTATGCATTTCCCGTTTCATTTCGTTGTTCCTTTCTGTTTACTTTTTCCTTCCTTAGCACTCACTTTATTTTCGTCCAAGAAATATTTACCTGAAAAACTCTGTGCCCCCTAATTCTTGGCCAATCTCCCTATGTGGGCATGTGCCATTGTATGAGGGTAACAGCAGCAACAACAACAATTTTCGCGTGGTCTGCTTTTGATGATAGTGAATTTTTATGGCGCAAGGGCATCTGCGGCCAAAGAGCGCCATGGCACAAGGTATTTCCATTTGCTCAAGGTGGGGTCAAAGACCAATTTCCCAAGCATTTCACCATGAATAAGCCGAGCACCAGGCAAGGGAAAGCTTGTACCCATTGTATCACCGGTGGGTGCCTGGCGGCATTGGGGATCGAACTCCGCACCTCCCGCATGCGAGGCGGGTGCTCAACCACTAGCCACCGCTGTGGTCTGTTTTTGTGGGATTCTTTCGGGTAACAGCAGATAAAAAAAAGGAAAATAAAATTTATGTAGAATGCGTGCTCAGCACGTGCATGGTCTCTTTATTGGCATGTTCTTAGCTCAAACACAGTCCGAGACGAAACTCGAACGGACTGTGTGTTTTTCGTCGTCTTTAATTTTTGCGCATTTTAAAACACGCCCGGGTCTTAACAGCATACGGTGATTTGACGGTCACCCCGCACGGAAACGGGGCATGCATGCACCGTGCATATAAAATTGAATAAACCCCAGTATTATACATCTGTTTTCCTGCGATCGTTGCTGATGTTCACCCTGCCAGACTGCATGAGGCATATGGCACAGCCCGCGCTCCGTGCCAGCTGCATGCGTGTACCAGTTGCAGAAGAATTCGTGGTACTAATCGCTGGTGCGGATTATTTCCTTCTTAAAACAAAATAGAAACACAGGGACACCAAATCTGATTACGTGTTGGCAACGAGACAGCATTCGAAGCGGTTGATGCCTTTGCCGGAAGTGACTGGTGGGACTTGTGAGACGCAGGTTGCTCTCCCGTACACCACCTGCCACTCTTGGCAGGTGTAGGCTGCACACAGACGAACCCGGTAAGGTGACGTCAGTTCCCACCAGCCAATGTGAATTCTCCAGTCTGGTAACGTCACTTCCGGTCTGGTGACGTCGCCTTTCCACCCAAAGGGATTTCTACGCTCTGGTGACATCAATATGACATCGCTGCCCTTCGGCCAATCAGAATTTTTCTGAACAACGTTGTACGGCGCTGGGTTTTTGCTACGGTGAGGGTTCTATGCTATCGAACAAAACAAAATGTACCAGACACAAGAGCACAGACCTTTGGGCGAGTTGGTGCATTGCAATCATGTATACAGCCAGCCAAATCTTTAGCGGTCGTGCTCGATGGCCGCCTTTTTTCCACTCCTGCGCCTCGTGACGGAGCAAACTTGCGAAGAGACCAAACCTCAGCATAGGCTCACCAAGCTCGTGCTTAATCTTGAGCTTTCAGCAATTTTTTTTCGTCGTATACGGCGCAGGAGTGGAGAGAAGGCGGCCGTCGATCGAGCGCGATATCTGACCGGCTGCACAAGCGCAAAAACAGGGACAAGGAAGAACTGGACAACACGAGCGCTTACTTCCAACTAAAGATTTATTGACAAACAAGCGCATTACATACACCTTGCTGCACGACGTCAAACTGACAGCACTGCCGTCATCAAGTGGCCGCACACAAAAACATTGCTTCCTTTTTAAAAACGGCAAAAAAAGTACTTTTCTTTTCAGTGTGTTAGTAGTACCACTTCATGAAGTGCTTTTTTTCAATCAAAATTTAGTATAAAGACGAACCATACTAGCAAAACGTTGAGCTGGGCTAGTTGGTATAGATTCATTGTAAAACAGCGCAAAAAACGACGGCCCAGAGAAATAAACACTCAGCGCTTGTCCTGTGTGTTTCTTTCTCCGGTCCCTCGTTTTTTTTTCTCGCTGTTTTACAATGAACCATATTAGTCGCACCGAACGGGTTGGAGCTGCACAGTTGTTAGAGTTGTCTTTGCAAATTAGTTTGTATACTCAGTACTGACCCACCTTTTTCTCCTTGCAATATAAACACTGACTGAACATTTAATACGTACAAATAACAAATCTTGTTTTACGCCTGTCAGTGCAGATGTTTAAATAGTATAATAAAGTAAATTTCATGAGAAGTAGATGTTGAAGTTGCTGCCAGCAACTGACCGGAATAATCTTTCGTTACAATGCCGGAATCCGTTGATTAGCCCTAGCTCTAACCTTAATTAAAAACCGAGAGCGAACGCCGAAGAGCGCTTTCAACAGGGGTACATTAGATCTTGTGGACTTTTATCGTCTTATGGGAAAGGCAGAGTCCTGAAAGTGTCTTCGGAGAAAAGCGAGGCGTAAACTAAAAAGTTATTTCGAACAGTTTTCACTTCTACGTCAAAGAATTGGTATGTGGGTCGTATGGTTGTTTTGATGTGTACCGACAAAATTAAGAAAAAAAGCGCGACTTATCTATTGGCAAAAGCAATGTTGCAAAAACAGACTCTAATCTCACTAAACCATGCAGTATTGCGGGAGCCTAAGCCCACTGTTTTCGACAGCCGCTGGTACGGTGCTCGAGGTGTGGATCATTCACGAAATTCACGAATCGTTAATCTCACGCGCGAACAGTTTAGTGAATTTCCCGTGCGCTGAGAGATTTCAGTGCGCGTTAAAGAACTTCATGTGGACGACATTTACCCAGAGCCCTTCACTATCGCGTCCCTGGTAGCCGATGTGCAGGTTCGGGACGCTAAGCCCCACATACCATACCATACCATACCATACCATACCATACCATACCATACCATACCATACCATACCATACCATACCATACCATACCATACCATACCATACCAGCTTTTGTGAATTCGGCCCGCGGTTAGCCGTCGTCAGCTCTAGCCTCCACAACACTACACCTTTTCAGCGAAACAATGCAGCGCTCCGACGCGGCGATTACAAATGGCGCCCATCCCCACATGATGCTGTCAAGCACTAAACAGCTTCGCGCAGCGTCGCTTGAACGTAATTGGTCGGCGTTTCTAATTTCCGCCGCTGGGCCGAAAAGACGCGGGGGAAATGTCGAAGCGCAAAAGGGGATTAAAGCTGGGGGAGAGGGTGATGCGTATAGATCACGAGACAACGAAACGAGCAAACGCTTTGGCTATTTTTGTGTGTGCGTGTGCGTGCGCGCGCGCGCGTGTGTGTGTGTGTGTGTGTGTGTGTGTGTGTGTGTGTGTGTGTGTGTGTGTGTGTGTGTGTGTGTGTGTGTGTGTGTGTGTGTGTGTGTGTGTGTGTGTGTGTGTGTGTGTGTGTGTGTGTGTGTGTGTGTGTGTGTGTGTGTGTGTGTGTGTGTGTGTGTGTGTGTGTGTGTGTGTGTGTGTGTGTGTGTGTGCGTGCGTGCGTGCGTGCGTGCGCGCGCGCGCGCGCGCGTGTGTGTGTGTGTGTGTGTGTGTGTGTGTGTGTGTGTGTGTGTGTGTGTGTGTGTGTGCGTGCGTGCGTGCCCATCGATACCAGTAGCGTTTCATACACTACGTGAAAATGATAGAGGTTACACAGACAGCATATACTGTATGTACAAGTCGAGTCACAAGTAAGCGGACCTCATGTAACTATTCTTGGAAGATTATTTTTCACGCATAACTTTACAAGCCCATTGTAAACAGAGATCTGGGGGAAACTGAGCTAGAGCATACTCACATGCCTTCTTTTGCAGGTGTAAAAGAACATGGGATATAAATGATCGAGCCCTTCAACGTAATAGCTTATTACATGAGAATCAGTAAGTGTGGCATCTTTTCTTCTTTCTTTACGCAGAAGACCATTTAAGAACAGCCTTCAACGCCCATAATGCAAGACAGTATACAGAGTAGCCGCAGTCGGAACATTCCTTCTTTCAGCAGGAAAGTTATTGGGAGAGGGAAAGAGAGCTGTACAACTATCATGGTCATTTTTGTCGCAGCGGAGAGGGAGAAAAGACTGAGCTCTTGAATATTTATATCTATTTATTTATTGCCTACAAGAAAACTGGGAAGGAAATCATGAAACACATGGCCTACAATTCATGAAGTGCATTATACGCCGGCGTTTTTACTTTCCCATGCCCGCTTCCCTTCGTGTTCATATGCTCTTGTTCGTCCGTTTGATGAAGCTGGATTTTTCTGTCGGAAGGGTATCTTCGGCCGATGAGCATCAAACACGCGGCAAATTGTCAGCTGTTGTCCGCCGGTCCACGGAGGGACCTCAGTGAAGCTTACCTGAACAACAATAAAAAACAGCCATGCATTTGCGACTGTGCACTGAACACACAACCACGCGCAACATGCACTTCATACATAGCCGCGTGGGTGGGATGCTGGGTTATACCCATCTTTCCAAGAAGGTGAAGGAGTAGCTGACGAAGAAATAGAAGCTAGCGTGAAAAAATACGCGGACTTTTATAGCACTTCCCGCAAAAAAAAAAACGCAAAAAAGAGCGAAAATGCCGTATTGCGTAAAGGATACCCTACAGATGCTCATGTAGTAGGGCAATACAGGCCTGCCGTTGGATACAACTCAAAAATGAAGTGGCTTTTACCCGCCGAAAGACCCCCTTCCAGCCAAGGGAGAGGACTGTCGCTGACCATGGAGGGAGGGGACCATCCCCCTTCATCTCCCTGCATTGTCAGGCTAGCAGGGTCATGAGAACCGGCAGACACCGCTGGCTGGAAAGGGGTCCTGACGGGAAAAAGCCGTTTCGTTCTTAAATTGTTTTCGACTATAGCAAATACTTTCCCGTAAGCACGTTTTCTATACGAATATCAAACTACCACCACCTAGAGATGGTGACGACGACGATGATGCCAATGCCTAACATCCGCTGCCCGCCTCTTCGCAGTCGTCAGCGAGGACAACCGGCTGCTGTACGACGTGGACTCGAGCTGTGGCAACGCCATCCTGAGCATAATCGACTCCAAGGACGAGATCGGCTTCGTCTTCTCCCGCGACGTGGCCAAGCCGAGCCGGCTCTGCACTAGAGACGTGCGCTGCTCTTCCCCCTCGCAGGTCTCCTGCCTCGTCAGTGCACAGACACGGGTCGTCGCCACAGGTCATTGTGATAGAGATGCCAGTCTGCGTATTTCCATTCTGCTTTTATGGGATAATTGGAGAAAAATTTGGTCGCTGCAATGCACCGCGATTGCTTTTTATTTAGCGCGATTCCCTCAGGGCACTAAAGGGATGTATTATAAAAATGGGAAAAGGCCCGCAGAACGAATGACGTTCGTGATGGGTTTCCAGTTTCCACACAATATAAGATGCTGTGCTGCATAACGAGGGACCCTTTGCCAGGCATTAAATCCTGCCTGGCCGTAGTGAAGGCCAGACCCGAAGCATCTGGTCAGCGTCCACTTCGACGTCACGGCAAAGGCGCACAGAGCACATGTCCAACATTCTCGGACATAAGTTTTGAATACTGGAAAATTTTAAAGTACTTTTATGGAAATACTGAAGGCAATGGTCCATTCTTCCGTTGTGTAGCGAAATCGTTCTTTTACAGTGTTTCCATCGCTCGCATCGAGCAGTTGAGACTGCCTTAGAAAACTTATTGTAAGCCCTTTTGACAATAGCAAAAACGTTAATGGCAAAAAAATTAAGCTTGATGTCTGAAGATTTGCAGATATATTGATTCTTGTGGTGCAATCTTGCGATATGTAAAATAGTTGCGTTCATGAAATGGTTCCCGTTCAAAGATGCTTTTGTCCAGAATTGTTGAGTATGCTAGGGCTGCTGAATAAGTGAAACCACTTTCAAGCAATTGCCGCACTTGAGGCCGCCTCAACTTACTTCCCCTATAGGCACGACCTCCTCAGCACACATAAGGCTACGGAGAGGGACGCTGTACAATTAAAGGCTGGAGCCCGTGTGTGCCGCCGTGCTGGTTCCTTTCCTGTCAGAAGGTGGACAGATGATCATGGCTTTTCATCTGATGCATTGCACTCTTTCTGCGCCGACTGGCCACAGCAGAGAAGGCTACTAAAGGGGACTCTCTTATACGTCACGTCTGCACCGGCAACCTCTTTAAAAGTGCTTCTGTGGCGCTTTGAAGCTGCTACGGGAGTTCTGTAGCGATATCTACATTACGGTAGCATTTCGAGCCTTCAGCGTGGCGGCGCGCCACCCTGTGGCTGCGCCGCCACGCTGTCACGTGGTGCGGAGCAGCTGAAGGCGGCGCGGCGCTAAGGTGGCTAGATTGGGAAGGTGTGAAGAGCGCGGCGCTTTGCGTCGGCTGAGCGTGACCCCTTTGCACACCTATGCCGCCAGGAGGAATGTGGCGCTGCTAGTAGCGGCGCGGTAAGCTCTGCCGCGTCGGCCTCGCGCACCCCGTAGCAGTTCAGTTCGTTTCGTCACCTGTATTGGAGTGTCTGTAGCAGCGTTTTCTCATTCGAGGGCGAGATGCCTTCAACACCAAAATAATACGGAGCATTTGTGCTTTGCGCCTGGATGTGGTACGGGATACAGAAAAACATTAAAAAAACACCTCTGTTCCGTACGTGCCCCTGCCTGCCAGGGAATGTTTGCCAAGTGGTCTCGTGCGATCCCAAGTGCCGACAAGTCCGTCTGTATCATTTTACAGTCTTGTCACCATCCTTGAAAACAAACTTGCACATGCGTTCAGCCGAACGCGCTTTCACGTCGAAGCTGCGGAAAAAGTATTTACAGTCAGTTAGTGATATGTGCCAAAAATTAGTCCTTTTGAGCGTTCTGTTGCGCTGACAGCATCAATTGTACGTTTTTATTGCCTCACAAGGATTATTTTTTTTCCTTAAGGGTATAAATCAGGAGGATAGTGAGAAGCAACGGAAAACACTGAAGCTTTGTGTGCTGTAGATCAAATTCTGGAAAAATTTCCCCCTCACTTGTAAATAAACGATTTCATGGCCAGATGTGCTGCTTCATTGCTTACATGAGCGTCAAGATGGCATACATGCTACAGGTTCGCAAGCGGCAACAAAAACCGGTTAGTGCGTTGGGGCGCCTGGTTTGTGCTTTGGGGCGCTTTATCTACCCGCCGCGGTGGCTACTAGTGGTTAGAGCGCTCGGCTACTGATCCGGAGTACCCGTGGGTTCGAACCCGACCGCGGCGGCCGCGAATCGATGGAGGCGAAACGCTAAGGCGCCCATGTGCTGTGCGATGTCAGTGCACGTTAAAGATCCCCAGGTGGTGGAAATTATTCCGGAGCCCTCCACTACGGCCACTCTTCCTTTCTTCTCTTGGTCCCTCCTTCATAATCCCTTTCCTTACGGCGCGGTTCAGGTGTCCACCGATATATGTGAGACAGATACTGCGATATTTCCTTTCCCTAAAAACGAGTTTTAATTTTCGCCTTCAGCCAATGCGACTGCAGTTTTGAGGTCCTACGGCACGCATTACAACCTGCTCTTCTCGCAGTACGTACGTGTAGTGGCTGCGCTTCGGTGGCGGCGCAACGCAGAGAGTCAGTGCATATCATTTATATTATTCCGCAACCTTCCGCTGCGGCATTAACGGCGTCCCTCACATCCTGGGCAGCGTCTCGAAATGGGCACGCACGAAACGCGCTTCAGTCCAGCTATGCAATGCAAACTCGGCTTGTGAAGCAGCATATTTCACGGGAATAATGATCCGAGTTGACGAAACACTATTTTATAATAAAGATCCATTCTTTGACACAAGCAGAAAACACGCGATAAGCAAAACGGGCTCATTTTCTCTTCAGTGGTTAAGTTTAGCCTACGCGATGCGCTCATTCTGGCTGCGCGACTTACCACGCCTCTGCCGTCAACGCCGCCGCACGGCATCGGCGCGCTGCGGGGCCATGTTTCCCCGGCCGGTTTTCACACCTTTCCAATCTAGCCACCTTAGCGGCGCTATGGCTGATCACGTGGCTGGTCACGTGACCAAGCTCCACTCGGCCAGCTGTAGCTATCGCGTCTCTCCAGGTTTAACCAGAGCTAAACCACCGCCATTTTTTTTTCCAGAAGTGATGTCTCTGTACAAATCTGTTAAACTGTCATCCTTTATAGCGATTTCTTAATCAGAAGACTCACGCGTATTAAAGTTTGCACCAATAAAATGTACGGAAGCACGTGTTTCATGCTATTTAATACACGACAAAAGCAAAGCATCCAGAAATAATCATGTCGAGCGGCTCAAAGAATAAACTCTATTATAAAGATGAAAATTCTGGTTGTTTAACAAATTCAGGTCAAAGGAGGCAAAATCTGTGTATGTGTGTGTGTCTGAGCCCTTGTCTTCTTGTGCTACGCTTTTACCAACTTTGAAAGTGATGAAAGTCGCAGATTCAAAGCACGATTTTAGCTTCAAATAACTCCTACAGAATGCCCGTGAGACTGGAACATCCTCTAAGCCATTTGTAAGTTTTTGCGTCGATGAGTGGCTAGTAAACTACGTACGATAAACGAAAACATGAATTTCTTTTCGTTGCAACTGAAGCTCTTCAGTTGCTTCGGTCCCTGAGTGGAAGACATCGGCGTCAGGAGTGCAAATGTTAAGACACGAAAGGGTAAACAGACGTTCCACACTCAATCACGGAAGATAAGGACGAACATCGAAGATGTTTCCTTCAGTGCTGGCGTTGAGCACGTGACGCAGCAGAATGTAACGCTCCTTGCCTCGGCAGGGAGTCGCGTACGCGTCCAAGTCGAGGTCATGCACCAGGATGCACATGTCCCGATCGCCGGGACCTCCCTTGCCGTAAGACATCTTGCGTCGCAGGGACTCGTGGCTGTCCAGGGAGTACCAAGTACCGTCCTCTGTTCTCGCGCGCACAATCGACTTCGTTTCATCTGCACCCTCGACCGCACGGAATCCAGACCCAGAACTGCCGCACAATTCGAAGACAGCCCTGTACCCTGCCATACGGCTGATGTTCGTAGCCGGCAGCGGATACTGCGACCCCCCACCTCCTCTGGCGTGCAGGGCGAGGGAGAGGCTTACGCACATCTTGAGCCTTAGATCGGCGTAAGACCGAAGCCGTTCAAGCACGCTTTTCATGGAGCGGTAACACGCCGCAGGTGCTTCGCCTGCCGGCACTTGAACTGCCTCGAGTGTCGTGTAGGGGGAGAGAAGCACAAGGTCAGCCCGGTCTCCGAGGTGCGAGAGCATAGAGTTCGCCAGCGAGACGTCTGCAGGCGCCATAAGGCCCACAAGACCGGCGCTGTCCGGAAAGTTCAAGGCAAGAACGGCCCGCAGATCGTCCAACAGGTCAGCGAGTCCTGTGACCACATCCTTCATGCGTGCCCGGCACCCCTCGTTACCGTGGGCGACCCAGTGGACGACGATGCCATCCAGCCTGTAGCGCCGAAGGTTCATCAGGACATCTGCCACGAAGGGCGCGCGTGCAGGTGGACTAGCGGCGAGCAGGTAGAATTCTGCGGCGTCCTCTGGGTAGCCCCCGAGCGCCACATAAATGGGTACAGAGGAACGCTGTGCTGCCCTGATCCTGTGCAGCTGTTCGATTCCGTAGCGCCGATCGAACTCGGGCGCTCGGCTCCTAAGCCTCCCTGCGGCCAGGCCCATAGACCAGTAGATCAGACCTGAACAAAGATTCAGGGGCAAATGACGCGGCAGGAAGTCGTGACCACCCTGACGCCGGAATAGCGAGTTGTTGTAGAGACAGAGGACGGGAGTTGTTGGAGTGACGGGTAGTCTCAAGGCACTGTTGTCGGGATAGTCATCGTTGATTCCAGTGAGGTCGTCGGCGAGAGGATCTGCGCTCTTTCCGCGGCAGGCAGGCGGTAAGCCCAGGAGGGGGTCGTCACCTGCGGACAGCGGCAAAGTTGCCGACCCCTTCCTAGCCTCCACCGGAACCTCGGCGTTCTTGGGCGTTGCAAACGCCTCTTTCCAGGCACTGGCCTTGGTGTGGCTGGCCAGGTAGGGCAGCAGGAGCAAGAACAGCGGCATGATGAAGAACGCGGCGCACACAGCGCAGAAGACCGACGCGTGAAACAGCCGCTGTCTGGTGAAGGACAACGCATCCGGAGGCTGCTCTGGTAACACGTGCACGTCGGAGGCGAGAGGAGTGGCTGCAGCTGCCCTCGACCGGTCGCCCCGTTGGTGCGCCAGGGTTGAAGGCGTGGGCCCTTCTAGAAGCGAGTTCGAGGCCTTGTTGGTGCTCGTGCTGTTCCAGATGAATGTGTACTCGCTGTCGCTCCCTTGCAGTCGGCTAGGTGGCTGGATTTCGTCCAAACTAGTGGAGAAAGGCGATGGAGAAGGCATGATAGTCTTCATAAAGTTCTTCTTTATCTTCTTCCGTTGAGAGGCATGCATGCACACCTCTGTCTTTATGATTTCATTTCGAATTCTTTGATTTATCATTACTTTTCCTTCTTTATTTTCAGTCCATTCCCTACTTGATTTAGGGGCCCAGCGGTGTTGCACTCCCGCGTGCGTTTCATCTGCCCGTATTTATTATTTTTTTCTCGCTTTTGGCCGCGTAGATGTACAGATGAACAAAAAGCTTTTCCTCCCGATTGTTGCCATGTGTGCACATGCTATCTGTTTTTCGGCCAACATATTTTGTAGGATCAACAGCGACTCACTCATCAACAGCTGCAAATGCATCGTTGTCTACGTCCTGATTGTAAAGCACTGGCCGCATGCCGAAGTTGAAAGGTAAATACTAATTGGCGCTCCGCATTATTGTCGTCTTGGCACGAATATACGGGAAGGTTGCATAGCGGGTTTCTCAGTAAGCGGCATAGGTTGGTCAACTGACTTTATGTATCGAAGCGACGCATCCTCCGTGCAGTCGCCTTTATCGGACTCGCGGGATACAGTGGCGCAGATAGATCTGTATGGCTGTATTGATTTGTATTTGTATAGCTCACGATGAGAGTTCTTTATTAGGCTACTGTACTCCGGCCAAGGGACGCTGATGACAAATTGATGTTGGCATATACCGATAAGGTACTGCGTTCGAATCACAAAGAGTCCATTCTCCCCGAAAACGAAGATTCATTGCCATAAAAAAGAAAACGAAATAGGACTGTCGCCATTACCGACGGATTTCGCAAGTAATATGCGTGCGTCTGCACCGATTTTGAGGCGCCAATCGTCGAGGCTAGGTTACACCGCCATCCAGTTCAAAGCGTTGTACGTAACCAGTCTTTCTCGGTGTAATCACGAGTTTGAAGAGAGTTTTGGGAAGATTTTTAAATTCAATTTTCTGAGCCATAAATGATCCTTTTGCTGCCAGACAAAAGTTAACATACCCAGGAGAGCCAGACAATACGTTTTTACTGAGATCAATATCCCGCTGGGGTTGTCCTACAATGCATCCGTCAGACGATGTATGCACTGAAGGTTTTAATTGGTCGGATAGGTTTAGTTATGCGCTCATCCGTGCTGCGAGCTCGGTTTCACTGACTTTAGACTTGGAGTAAAGGATGTGGTACAGGGTATGACAACCTAACCTGAAATGAAGGAGCGTTCACCAAATCACTAGTGGCTCCATGCAGCCACGAGAACACGAACCAACAACGAGGGACGTTTCTCTTGTTATCGGTCATGCTCTATAGCAGCTGCATGGCGCAAACAATGGTAATTTGTCGTCGCTCCGTCGTTTCAGGTTAGGTAGTCCAACCCTGCACATCTACCGCGGTAGACAGGACTGTCGCACACCAAATGCCCTCGCGAAGTCAGTACAGAACAAAGTTGGTCGCGGAACGAACAGGAGATTATTTCTTATTTGGCTGCGAGACGAGCTCTCTTCTGCCAGACAAATAATATTAGTTCTCCAAAGCTAGCTGAAGAAAAACTTTTTGTTGTTGTTAAAACGTTAGTTGAGACTTGTACTATATATTGGCAGTGCTGTTTTGGCGCTTCTGTTCTTTATTTGTTCATGAATTTATTAGATATACAGAAATGTTTGCTTAGCCTCGTTCCCATGGTGCCTACTTACATCTCAAAGCGCTACTTTCATAAGTGTTGATAATAATAATTGGTTTTTGGTGGAAAGGAAATGGCGCAGTATCTGTCTCATATATCGTTGGACACCTGAACCGCGCCGTAAGGGAAGGGATAAAGGAGGGAGTGAAAGAAGAGAGGAACAAATATATAGGTCCGTAGTGGAGGGCTCCGGAATAATTTCGACCACCTGGGGATCTTTAACGTGCACTGACATCGCACAGCACACGGGCGCCTTAGCGTTTTTCCTCCATAAAAACGCAGCCGCCGCGGTCGGGTTCGAACCCGGGAACTCCGGATCAGTAGTCGAGCGCCCTAACCACTGAGCCACCGCGAATAATAAGTGTTGCTTACGTGCCGTTTTTGAAACTTCCTTCGCCACTCATACTTTCCTCAGAACTTAAGTCACGAACTTAAGTCACACCTTAAGTTTCATTCTTGAATACGGTGGTTATTCACGCCATCTGCCAACTTCACCTGAGATGGCTTGTATGGATTGTGCGTAAACAGGCTGTGCGCCTACATACATGGCTTTCTTCTGCAAAAAGAAGAGAAAAAAAAACTGTCTCGCGCCTGCAGTGCAGGATTACATTAACGCGTGCGCGTGATTGTATAGATGAGCATGGTATACCAAGCAGCCGCAACAACGGATCATCACTAACTTCTGTAAGAATAAGGAACACGCATGCTCCTCACGCATGCAGACATCACGACTGTACAAGCAGCTCGGCGAATCGCCATTCCCAATTTTGTTTGATTTGATTAGACTAGTAAGTAATGAACAAAGCGTTCCAGAACATCTCGGAAACAAAGCCAAAAACCGACAAGGAGAGTCACGCGACCAACGAGCAGCAATAAACGAACACCCAACCTCACAACAACAAACAAAGTCCGCGCCCTCCTCCAGGCGAGAGACGTCGTAACCGCATCCCAAATTTGATTATGACGGGAATACGCTGTAAGCAGAGCCGGCAGCGCCACCGCGCGGCATAGGGTAAGGGGCCGCGCGCGGGCAAACTTGCATTCAGAACAAGGCTCCGGCGTACACACGCGTACAGCGGAAAGCCGTGCTCGTCTAGCCACTCGCGGCAAACGTTAAAGAAAAGGGCTCCTTCCCCGTCTGCCGGAGGGGCAATGTTTGAGCACCCAGTTAATAGCCGCAACGAAGCTGGGGGCAAACAACGTGGCCCCCTCTCCCGCATTCTTATCCCTTTCTTATTCCCCAACAACTCCTTCCTTCTTCGTCGCCTCAGTTCTTCCCTTTCTCTTCCCATCGTTGCGCCACAAGGGCCGTTCCCATCAAAGAAGGGCTCTTGCCGGGCTGTAAGCGGACGAGCAGTGTGTTTTCCCCTGTGCGTGCTTGTATGTGCCCAGGTCGCTCGGTAATCTAGCTTTGGTTCGCTGCTGCTGCAGAGCCGGCTTTGTGTATCCAGGACTCGCCAAACACCCCGCGGGGGTGCTCGGATGAAGGCGCGAGGCCGTTGGCTTCGAGGGTGTGTAGAGGAACCGTGCTGTGACCGTGGCCTAGGGTTGTGAATGTGTTGTACACGGACGTCAACGTGGCCTTTGCTTGAGAGCGAAAAACGTGCCACAAGGGGAAGGGCAGGGAGGGTTAAAGGCGGCACAGGAGGAGAGGGAATGAAAGGGGCAGTTTGGAGCAGGTGGCATTCAAACTTTTGAAGCTGGGTATAACTGTGCGCAAGGTGTACTCGAGACGTCGGAGACGTTGCATTCAAGTGGCGGGCTACATCCACCGAGAACGCAGAACCTGGTTGGAGCTGAGGAGAGACGTTGACGTGGAAGCAAAAAGGAGCACAAAACATTGAGTAAATACCGCGGCGGGGAAAGCCCCCAAACGACAGTCTTGGGTGTACTGTTATGTGCTTCTGACCTTTCCTTTGGACGCAGGGCTTAGTAGATTTTGGGTATTCTGGTTGAAGTGTATGCGTCCGACTTCCAGTGGTTCCGAAGTTGAATCTTGTGTGAGTACAAATGCGGAGTTCCTTCCAAGTAGCTACAACGAAAGGCGAAACTGACAAAATTTATTCAAGGACCCTGTGGTGGTAGTCGTGACTGAACATTTACACGAAGAGAAAACGATCTGGGCGGGAAGAGAGGAGGCGGAATCCTCATTCAGAACGTTACGGCATGGTGTTCCAGATGTGAACACCCGACGTAAAATTAAAGAAAAAAAACACAATTATGAGGCGAAAGCTCACATTGACGAGGGTGGGCTGATTTGGATATCCGGTGCTTAGTTGACGTTACTGGAGCGCAATGGAAGGACACGGAAAATATGGCGTTTAGTCGTCCCATTTGTGTAGTCTCTAATTAAAAATGGCGGACCGTGTCTAGTCGTCCCATTGTCTGTGATCCTTTATTGTGTTCCTGTAATGCCAGCTGAAGTTCACCGTCGCGCGACATGATACGTTTTGAAGAGACACTGAGGAGAACTGCACCCAATTATTGTTCCCAGTAAAAACCTTTTCTGGCTTTGGTGACGCTTCTCGGGCAGCAAAACACGCGTTCATCGCCGGGAAAACTGGATTAAAGAATCTTCCCGCCAGTCGGCTCAAACTCGTTACATCATTGCGGAAAAGGACGGGTGGCCAGCGTTTTGAAGTGAATGGAGACGTATAGCGTGGTCATCGGGATGCGCGCAGAAAGACCAATGTCGACGCACGTATGGCGACTCCTGTATTTTGTTTATATAGTCTTCTCTAATTTATTAAAGTTCCATTTTCTACGAGAGTTGGAT
Organism: Amblyomma americanum; assembly: GCF_052857255.1. Classification (NCBI taxonomy): domain Eukaryota; kingdom Metazoa; phylum Arthropoda; class Arachnida; order Ixodida; family Ixodidae; genus Amblyomma; species Amblyomma americanum. Next base: position 6,999,714 of record NC_135498.1, read on the forward strand.
GTTCGTAATTAGAATGAAGCACTTTATCGATACAGGCCGACTTCTATTAGTCCGCAGTGCCCTTTCAATAGGAGAGAAAAACACTTGCGTAAGCTCGGCACCCTGTTGGCGGTGCGGAAGCCACAACGCGTTTTGTGGAAGCGCAGGAGCAAGTTCATTTTCTTCGTCATGAGACAAGTTACAAATGCATTCTGTATTTTGTTGTGCTACTTTTTCATTGACTTGCAATACCAAGGAGCTATGAAACGCGAACGGACGAGATGAAACGCGAACGCATTTTACGCGCTAACAGGACAGGCACTTATTCAAAGATAGCGACAGCTTGACGGAGTGACCCTTCATGGCTAAGCATGAATCGCGCCTATTTGGAGCATGCTGGTGAGTGAAACAAGATCAAGATCAACGTACTATGTGCTCTGGCTCATAAAAAAAATTGCAGTGCCTTAGCTCGGCTATGCCAGAATATACGTAGCGAGAGGTATGTTTCCCTGGCTGAGCTCGTTGTGGTCACTGTATGTTTAGCAATGAGAAATATAGGGTATACACATCTTTTATTAATTTCGCTTGACAGAGACGAAGACTGCCCGATGATCTGTGAAGTAGCATGCAGCGGTCTCAATTTTGTCGATATAGTATTTCGCTTTGGTAGAGCCTTTTTAGCATACAAGCTCTATAGAAGTTCCCCTATGTGTAGTCTGGACGTGAGAGCCCGAAGCTAAACTAAAGTCAAACTTTTCTTTCATACACTTACTAAGAGAGTCCTGTTCCCTGTTGAAATCACCCAAAGTCACACACAACTGTGAAACCGCGCCGTAGGCTGGTATACACGTGGCAACCACATCAATCGTCTGCTTGATAGATGTTCCCAGTGCCACGTAGACTCCTTGGATGATAATGCCGCTTTCCAGAAGCCGAACACAGCAGGTTTCACCATTATTCACCGCAATCGAAGGGAGATATCTGACAGCGGTGATACCTTGTTTCACGTACACACAGACACCAACGTTCTTATTTGGTTCAAGCCAACTGCCAGGCGACAACCTCAGGATCGGAAGAGTTAATCTCCTCTTGTCTATACCGCGGATTAGCAGCGGCTGGACTTTCCTTCTCTACACGCATGTAAAACGTTGTGATACAGACGCCCACTACATTTGCGCCTTTTATACGCAAGCCTGCGCATGCGACGCGGGGTTCGGGTGATAGAACGGCGTGCGGCGAGGTGGCGACGAAGGACGCAGTGCAGCTGTGGGGTCTCTACGGTTACCATGGTATCGGTGCATGCTCACAACTGCTCATCCGCGTGACGTCACGCTCAGCTCCGACGGTGGAGCGGCCGCACAGCCGCGGCGATGGCGAGGCGCGCGCAGCACTTTGCTCGTCTTCTTTGGTTGCCATGGCAACGGCGCATGCACACAACTTACCTCTCCCATGTATCGCGAAATGCTCGACTGGTATCCCAGTGTAGCTCTCGCTACAAAAAAGGAAAGAGTTTAATTTAGACCCGATTTACGTACTATAGTACACTATTGCAAATAGCGCAGAATGTACGTACAGGCAACAATTCTATGCATGCTTATGAAGGATTTCCATCTGAACAGAAAGGCTGAGCCAACCAGCACCGGTTTAAACGAGGCGCTACTCCCGCATCGCACCTCAATCCCAATCCTGCCATCAAAATGCCATTCCAGCAGTTTCTCTTTATATATATACGTTAAAAAAAGTGAGAAAACTGATAGAATGGTGTCTCAATTGCACGTCTTCTCGTTCAGCAATTTTACGCTTCATCCAACACCCGGCCGTTGGCGTCATCACGCCGCGTTGCCAATGTTCGAGCCGCCTGATACGACTTGTTGTCAAAAGCGTCGCGGGCGAACGGCGTGCGCCGACGAAAAACGGGCCACATCGTAGGCGACGGCGCGCTGCCGAGCGCGGTCATCTCCTCGCTGCCTCAGCACCAGCAGCAGCGGCAGCAGCCGCCAACCGCGCTCGTTTCGTTACCAGCCCAGCTCAGTCACCAAATGCCCGTCTCCTCCACCACCCACACTTTTTCGTACACTTCCTTACTTCACGAACGTCGTTCTCTCTCTTTTCCTTCTCTTCGCGCAGCTTATGTTGCTTCCGCAGCAGCCTAACGACGTCGTTATGCAGACGGGTCGAGTTGGCGCTGCTCGAAGAAGGTGCTAATAGCAAGGTGTGCCTGTGCCTCGCTACGGAACGAGAGCTCCACCTCGCGTGATCCTTAGTGGCTCTCTAAGAGGAAACGCGGGATGCGAGAACATGTCGTGCGCAGAGTTCTCTTTACTGGATGCTTCTGACCGCTTGATATGCACCGAGAGCCGCTTCATCGGAGTCTTCTTGCCCGGGTTTTCGGTTAATTGCGTGTCTTCGTTGCGGATCCGTCAGTGTGCATGGAACCCTGGCCACGTTACCGTGCGGTAAAAGCAATGCGCCAGAGAGCGCCCTGGCTTCGCCCTGCTCGTTAGCAGTCGAGAGGGCTTAACTAAAGCGTGTTAGGAGACTTGAATAGCTACGGAATAAAAGCGCTACCTCCCGTGAAAACGCGATACAGAACGGTGTATCGTGGAATCCATTTTTTGCTTGCCCATATGCGTTTTTCGCGCTAGTTACCGCGTTGATGCTGTTCAACAAGAACGGTTTTCAGAAGGGCCCAGCAGGGATGCTGCATTTTAATTCTGCCATTCCTGTCTACGCGCACTGCTCGTTCATATTGGGGTGCTTGGCTTAGCTACTATTCGGCAGATGAGCAACGGGCCTTGGCGGAGGAAGCGCTCCTTTTCACTTGGCTTTCACGAATGGCCTCGATTGAAGTTTTCCTCCTCAAGGTTGAGGTAAAGTTTTACCTCAAGGTTCCTTCGCTCGTTGGCTTCTGTTCACAGCAATGAAAAAGAATACTGCCCCAGGTTAGCACTTTTAAAAAGTTGCTTCAGGTGCCTCTTTGGTTTGGTAGCCGAAGCATAGTCGCAAAACGCAAACAAATGAAATTTTTCTTTTGTAGGAAGCAACAACACTGACATCCAGTTTTGTTGGATCGAGATTTTGGCTCTGACAAGGTAACGCTAACAATTACCTCGACGGTGAAAGCGCCGAAGATCCAAGTAAAAGTACTTCAATCACTCTCTCACTCAACTGCGCAGTCTCCTCTCGACGCGAGGAACATTGGTACCCGAAGAAACGCTGGCTGAAGTGTGCGTCATTCATCATCATCTACTTGCACAGGCTTTCACCTCTGGAAATACTCTCCAATTACAAAGACCAGAAGGGGCAGGAGAAACGCAGGCAGCCAAAGAAACCCTCGTAGCGAACGAGTAGAAAAGAAAAGGAAGCGGGAGAATAGGGCAGACACAACAGGCGGCGAGGAACGAGCGGAGGGAATAAACATGCGGCGCAGCAGGTCGAAAGGGAAAGGAATCGATACGCGGCCGAGGGAAGGAAGAAGACCGGCTGCGTATCGTCGTCGGCTCGGCGCCGGGGGCCAATCTTAACTTGTGCGCCAAGCGGCCGTGCAGCTGTCGCCAGAAATATGAGCAGCCGCTGCTGCCACGGAGTTGGCTTGCTGCCCCTGCGAAACAGCGGCTGCCGCTGGGGGAGAAGACGAGACGTCCCGGCGCCCTTCTTCCCCACTCGGCGGGAGCACGGGGCAAACCGCTGCCGAAGCTGGGGAAGAGGAGGAGCCAGCGTCGGCCAGGGAAGGAACGCGCTAGCACCGCATACACATGCAGCGGCGGCGCCGCTCGAGCCACGCGAAAGTCTTTTTTTCTAGGTTCTCCGCCTGAGATGATCAGAAGATGAGGTTTGTTTTCTCTCCCTTATCCTCGTTCATTCCTCTATCTGTGCCTGTATATCTTCTTCTTCCCTCTCTTTTACCTCGGCGCACGCTTCCAGAGTGGCGGTCACACGTCACGAAGACCAGCACGGCGTGTAGTTACTGCCTCCGGCCGCCGACATAAAACTGGAGGCATTCGCAGCAGCGCCCTGTCGTCGTGGCGGGTGGGGACGGTGACGGCTGCCTTTGATTTAGATCCCGAGACGCGCTACCGCTTCCTATTTCGTGCCCGTGTTTTGGGCCCACCCAGTGCCTGTGTATATGGGTTCGAGCTCTGCGCTGCGCCCTGTATATATGAGGCGAAGGTTTGGCGGTACGTAGCCCTAGACTCGAGTGCTGTCAGCGAGAAAAGCACACAGACCGGTGCTCTTTTATTTCGCGCAGTGCCGTCGTGGTCTCCGACGTTAGGCGTCGTAAACAAATAACGCCTCCACCCCAATTCTCTGCGCCGGCGCTCCGACACGGCTGCAAAAATGGCCGGATGAAGTGCAGATCTAGCCCCGCCCCATATTCGGACGGCGCGGTGCTAAACTCGGTTTTCGGTCACGTTAATATGATCTGAGTGCGTAAATGGGCGCTTGCATCTACGGAAAGTTGACTGAGCCCATTCGACACGCGAGCTAGCTGCTCGCGAGAAAAAAAAAAAGCACGTGCACACACGCTAAGCGCTGGGCAAAAATTCTGCAGCAGACATGCAATCTCGCCGGTTTCCTATAAAAAAACAAGCCGTTGTCTTTCCTTCCCTTCCCTTTTCCCCCAGTGTGGAGTAGCAGGCCAGTGTTACATTTTCACCGTCCGACCTGTCCACCTTTTCGATCATCAAGTACTTTTTTTCTCTTTCTGATGAGACTATCTTCTTCCTCTTCTTCTTTCGTCTAAACCAGCCCATGGTGGCTCATTCGTTAGAGCGCTCGTCTGCTGATCCCGACGACACGGGTTAAAAGTCGGCTGCGACGTTTACGTTTCGAATTAAGCGAAACACATAGGCGTGCATGTGCTGCGCGATGTCAGTGCACGTTAAAGAACCCCAGGAGGCTGCCACTATGCCACCTTTTTCTCTCTTCTTCATTCTCTCCCTCCTTCATGTCTTCCCTCAGGGCATGGTTGAAATGTCCGTCGAGAAGTGAGACAGTTACTGCGCCAAATTTGCCTTCCTCAAAACCAATTGTCATCTGCCTATTATTTAAAGACCACGTGAATAACATGCACATGCCACATGCTACCAGGTGACCATTATGCACTCTATGTTATATATGACCCAGCATACAGCGTACGGTAATAAAGACATCGGTAGCCTTTATTATTTAGTAGGTGAGCTCGGAGCTATATTATATTGTTACTGAGGTGAGCTCTGACAGTGCGAACGCAAAAGTCAGTGAAAACGTGAGTGAAAATCTGTCGTACTTGCATTGCGGACAAGGTCCCTCTCCTCTGTCATGTATTACGGGCAGGGAAAAAAATTGGCTGCCGGGCATACGCTCAACAGACAACAGATACATGACTCAGACGAAACAAAATGAAAATGAGTAGTAGTAGGAAGTATTTAATATATAATAAAAACGAAAAGGAAGGCAAAAATTTTTTACTAACCCCGGCATCTGCCATCATTACGGCGGCGGCACCTGAGCTGGGGCAGCGGAAATAAAGGATAGCAGGCAGTTTGAAGAAGTGAAATGAAGGAGCTGAAGGAAAAGTAAGAAAAGGTAGAGGGAGAGGTGATAAATACACTATTTACATAACAATACATTCGTACAAGCAAAATGAAAATGAAAAATTGGTTTTGGGGAAGGGAAATGGCGCAGTATCTGTCTCTCATATCGGCGGACACCTGAACCACGCCATAAGGGAAAGGATAAAGAAGGGTTTTAAAGAAGAAAGGAAGAATTATAGGTGCCCTAGTGGAGTGCTCCGGAATAATTTCGACCACCTGGGGATCTTTAACGTGCATTGACATCGCACAGCACACGGGCGCCTTTGCGTTTCGGCTCCATCGAAACACAGCCGCCGCGGTCGCGTTCGAACCCGGGTGAAGAAGCACCATCTCTAGAAAACGACTCAACAGAAAACGTGACATCATGTGTATCGCTAGCGAGTGAGTAAAAACTTTATTGTACGGAAGAGTAGAGTGATGGTCAGTAGGTGATGTCCAGACCATGCAGGTCTCGGACCGCATATGCCCATTCAACGGCCCTGAGTGTCTCGGTCGTCGCTGGCCTTTACTGAAAGTCAGGTCAGGAGCAGTCGTGAGATCTGAAGTGGAGGATGAGATTTACAGTCCCATATTATGTGATTTAAAGTACCCTTTTCGCCGCACAAGCGGCAACTTCGGCTAGAGACTTGAGTAAATATGTGCCAGTGCACATTTCGATTGGTGAAGAAGGGCGGAAGGTGGAAGCGAAAGAAGAAAGAGAGGAAAGGGTACCGCAGTAGAGGGCTCCGGAATAATTTCAAACATCAGGGGATCTTTACGCACAGCACACGATCGCCTTGTGCGTTTCGCCTCCACCGAAACGCGGCTGTTGCCGTTGGCTTCGAACACGGATCAGTGGTCAAGCGCCCTAACCACGGAGCCACGTCGGTGGGTCCTGTCGCTTGTCTTACGACCGAAGGCCGTCGTGCTTCATGCGGTTCGGGATGGGAAATATTATTTTCATTCCTATTTTCTGCCTCACTAAATTGTCTTACGACCCGAAGCGCTACCTGCCAAGGCCGATGCGAGAGCGACGACCGAACAAAAAAAAAACTTCGGGGCCTTCTTAACTACATTCTTAAAGAAGAAAATGCGGTGTCACAATGCCTGTCTAATGCTCTTGGTGTTTTCCTGCCAAAACTCTGTTTGGAACCGGTTCCATTGTCCTTATACGGTATGCATGTCACCTTCTAGAATGTTTGAGTACCATCCATTCGATTATTCTATGGAATTATGCTAATCCGACCCACTAATCCACCTTCATCCATTTTCTGGGGCAGGCCAACTTCCAAATTTTGAAGCTCAGATTTTCAAATTTGACGGTTCTCTATCACTGTTCCACTGGTGGTCACGTGATGTTGATGGCGTCAGGGCCCTGTCAATCGCATTCAGAGATCGCGGGGAGTCATCGCGAGTCTCACAAGCCTCACCGGTTGCTGCGTTCGAAACAGCCACCGGTGGGGCTTGTGAGACCCAAGATACTCATCCAGAGCTCCCGTAAGGCTCATGCACAGCGCCATGGGGGCAGGTGGCAACTGCATTGAATTTGGCAACCCTGACGTCACAAGGCCACGTGACCAGGAAACCTTGCGAAAAAGAAGCCGGAAATCTTTTGTGAGACAACCTAAATGCTGCCGCATTAAAATCCGGACGCTTTTTTTGTAGTCTCGAAATTAGCGAGGTCAAGAGCATTTGTCACCAGTCAGGTCGTAATGCTGCCGGTTCGTGGGCAGGATGCACGTTGTCCAGCTGGCCAAGGCATAACCCGGGTAATCCCCAGCACGTCCCCACCAATCCTGAATGCCATGGTTGTACCGGAAACTAGCAGCATCATAAAGCCGCGCCGTAGTGGAGGTCTCCGCTATAATTTTGACCCCCAGGGGTTATTTAAAAGGACACTGAGTACAATCTGAAGTTGGCTTGTACCGTTAGATTATTGCGTTCTTATGACAAAGACCATATCTTCACTGAAAACTGAGCCTTGAAAAGACAACAAAAAAGGAAATAAAGGTCTTAGCATCATCGGCCAATTTAAACTACTGAGCGTCGACACAGTTTTGTTCGCAGATCCAAGAGGCTATAGGCTGCACCATCAATCACTTCGAGGCAGTGATCACGGAGTCCTTTTCGGTGCAGACATCGCGAGTTTGAATCGAGTGGCAGGAAATTTCTGAAACCCAATTTTCTCGGAAACAAATGTGTCTTTTACTGCCCGACAAACATCAACACAGCTAGGAAGAGCTACAGAATGGATTTTTAGGAAGAACAAAAATTGGATGGAGTACTCTTCCGTGTCTCTTCAAAGTGCGCTGGCATCGCACAGCACATGGGCGCCTTTTGAAACTTGTCTCCATCGAAGCGCGGCCGCCGCGGCCAGGCTTTAACGCGGGTCCTCGGGATCAGTGGTCGAGCGCACTAACCACTGAGCCACCGTGGCAGGTTCACTTCCAGGGTAGCAAAGCTGTGGAGGAGATGTCGGAATGGTGCCCGCTTGGCCAAAACATATTCACAGCTTGTCCCAACTCGCATCACCTACCTTGCAGACAGAGACGTAAGGCACAAGTCTGCGTTGTTTAAATGATTTATGGGTTGGTTTAAGGGGGTTTAACGTCCCAAAGCGACTCAGGCTATGAGAGACGCCGTAGTGAAGGGTTCCGGAAATTTCCACCACCTGGGGTTCTTTTACGTGCACTTACATCGCACAGCACACGGGCCTCTAGAACTTCGCCTCCATCGAAATTCGACAGCCGCGGCCTCTATCGAACCCTCGTCTTTCGGGCCGGCAGCCGAGCGCCATAACCACTCAGCCACCGCGGCGGCCTCTCTGCGTTGTTTGAAGATTTCTAAAGTGTTTTCGGCGCTATTTCTACTATGACGTCAGTAATGAAAATGTCCACCACAGTTTCCACGGTATTCTCAAAACTCGACCTACAGGCCGTCCTCCGCTTCAACTTAAGCGACTTTAGAAACTGGCCCCAGTCGCTGCGACGTCCGCTGCCGCTTGCGACGGGACTGTCACACTGAAACGCACTCATCCCGAGGCAAAAACAAAAAGAAGAAAAGAGAGATTAAAACGACCTAATAAGCAGTACACGCGTGCAGGGCTTCAATGTCACGCCTACTGGAGCCGAAAAGCGCACAAAGGCTCACGGCGCGTGTCGCGCGAGTGTCCAATAACGAAAGCGAGCCGCTCGCTGTGTGTATGCGCCAGCGACAACAGCGACAGGCTGTTTGAATACAACGTCCCTCGTAGAACGCTGCCTTCCGCAACGACACGCGCATGCAGCGAGACGGACGCGAGACAACTGGCAGCAGCGGCAGCGCGTTGTAAACGACGCGACGCCTTCACTTTGTGACGGAGACACCACGGGCACGCACGACCGGGCACGTCGGTCCCCGCGTCGCCTTTTTCCGCTGCGTCCGGCGGCCGACAGAGGCGGCGTTTCCAATTTGCAAATGCGTCTGGCGCCTCTTTGTTTTTCCGGTGCGAATGGACCACCGTGGCGGTGCCGTTGTTCATTGCTTCGGCCCGGCTCGCCTCGGCCGGCTCGCGTTGGATTCGGAAAGCCTCTACGCGCGCGCGATTGTCGTCTGCATGCACGCCCCAGAGCACACGCGATGCCGTCTGTCTGCTTTCAATGTCGCTCTGTTGTCTTTTCTGTTCCCGCTATCGCAGTGGCGGACATGGCATGAATGATGATCGGCGGTAAGCCGATCGACAAGCGCTCTCTCGATCTCTCTTCGTCGCACTCACGCGCCTCGACGTAGCGTCTCGCACGCTGTGCTTGGAGTATATAGCTTCGTGCTTAACATTTCATCATTTCTTGAAGACAGATTCTTTGCTCTCAAAGTTGGTGGCCCTGGCGTATTCTTTGCAGGCTAGGTGGCTTGTAAAGAATGGAGTGCTGCGATACTGACAGCGTGCCGAAATTGCCTAGTGTGCGGTTGCGTGAGGGAAAACAACACGTCTATGTGAGTGCAACCTCATTGCGTGTTTCTTCGGTAAGGTGCCGGCGCAACTCGTGAAAATTAAGCTCGGGATTCGCGTACAGCAAACGAAAATCTAGAGGTCTCCGCGAGGTGGCCATCGACTATAGATCAGAGAAGGCTGTTTCAATCAGGGAATAAATCAGGGAATCAGGGAGGAAATGCGACACCGGTGGACTTTAAACGGTAGCCGCGTTCGCTGACAGCTTTGGCAGAAGGAGAGTAGTTAGAAAGATATGGCTTACGTGAAAGAAAGGCTACGAGATATGTCCTTGAAAGACCTCGCTTCTCCGAACAGTCTAACACTTATTCCCCTTGTGTCGTCAGGCATGCAGTTCAATTTGAACGCCACATCACCCCTCCCCTGAAAAAAGAAAGGAAGAAAAAAAAACACTCTTATATCTAGTTCCGCGCACGAGAAGTACCCACTCATGTTGTTTTTCTTATTCTTTATTTAATGAAGAAATGCGTTCAAGGCGAAACGCAAAAGGCGCCCGTGTGCTGTCCGATGTCAGTGCACGTCGAACATCCCCAGGTGGTCGAAATTTTTCCGGAGCCTTATCACGACATCACTACAGGCTAACTCGCAGGTTCTATCTCGCTGGCCACTAAATCCTGAGTAAACAACAGGATCATACATGGCGACAACTTGGAGTTTTTCCCCACCTAACGTGCCACATGTTATATTTCCCATGGTCTACACTCCCCCATTGTGGCGACTGGTCAACCCTCTACCACAGGGGCATGTCAAAATGCCACCATAATCCTCATCATCAGCCTGACTACGCCCACTGCAGGGCAAATGCCTCTCCCATTCCTCTCCAATTAATCCTGTCCTTTGCCAGCTGCGCTCACCCTATGCCCGCAAACTTCTTAATCTCATCCGCCCACCTAGCTTTCTGTCGCCCCCTGCCACGCTTGCCTTCTCTTGAAATCCGTTCCCTTATCAGAATTAACTCCAATTTCACAATCTGCGCGAGAGTAGAGGGAGGGTGACCTGACCAGCTCGGACCCGGACCAGCAGCAATGGCTGGTCTTCGAGTAGAACTTTTTGCTGGGCCAGTTGGTCCATTCTGACATACGTAAAGCAGCGCGAATGAAGGTGCCGAAGACCAAACGAAGAGGAGACAGGAAAGAGGAGCACTGGTCAATCCCTTCTTAAGGCAGAATGTGATGTGTCTGGCGCGGCTATTTGGCCATGGGAGGTTGCCGATCAACAAAGCCAGAAAGAACCTTACAATAGATTTTTAATAATAAGAAAATTTGGATGGAGTTTCGGAGCGAAAGCTCGACTTCTAATATTTCTTCTCGTACTCCTTCTTTAACTCGAATTTCCGAACCCTGGTTAGTCCCATACTTTCACACTCAGTACGAATTGCAATCATTAAAACACAATATTCCGGTCTTATTAAATCAATACAAACAGGTAGCCTTCAAATGCCCAAAAGAGCTACGAGTGCACTTTTCTCAATTGTAATTTATAAGAATCTATTGTGATAACTCTTGCGGCAGGTCTGTATTTTCTGATGCCTTCTGCTACTCATTGTTTGTAATTAATGTTAGCGTACTCTGCCACCAATGTCTGCTGCCGCTTTGTAAACGGCTCCAGGGCCCCAGTCAAGTTGTAGGCAGCAACTTTTAGCCCTGGAGACCGTCCAGTTTTCTGGTGAATAAAGAATTGAATTGAATTGAAAAAATTGAAAATATCGTCGCCAGACGTGATGACGACCCAGCAAAGCAAAGCAACGAGCCAATCAAGCTAAACACATGTTTGCGCACGTCTGCAAGATTTTACTTCGTTAAAACGCTATCATTTTTTTTATGCAGGCATCTGAGAGGCCTGGGACAGACATAGGTTTTTTTCGGTATTGCTAGTGAAGTAGTGTTTTCGCACTAAAAAGAGACCGATGGGATACTTTAAGGGGCCCTGAAAGAGGCTCTTATAAAGTTGCGGTATGCCTGGGGCGTTAAAGCACGCCGCTTCACGAATATTGTCCAGGAAGAATTTTTTAATGCGCTTTGTAGAAACAGAGTTATCTTATAATAAACTGCACATCTCCAACCAAAATTTTAACTTTAACCCAACATTTCGAAGCCGACTCGGCTCCTTCATCAGGGGTGACTGAGGGCAGTAGCTAGCGTCTTTTAAGTATGGAGGGGGGGGGGGGGGGGGCACCCCTGATGAAGGAGCCGAGTCGGCTTCGAAACATTGGGTTAAAGTTAAAATTTTGGTTGGAGATGTGCAGTTTATTATAAGTCTTCAAACCCAACCAGACAGGCAAATCTGTCAAAATGTTTAGTTTTCAAACAGAGTTATCTGCAGTCAAAATTTGAATTTCAGCGTCTGCGCGCCTTTCCCTTTCATTCGTCACTTTTTGCATATCGGAAGGTCGGCGCTTCTCCGCCGGCCCAATTCCTGGGGAAAGCTTCCTGACCCGCCGGAGATACGCGGCTTATTGGCCTCGTCCTTGGTAGCTGCCTGACGTCTGAAAGAATCTAGCCAACAGCCATCTCTCAATATGTATACGTAGATGCGAGCGACGGAGGAGGGTGCGAGCATGAAAAAACTGTTGGGATGGGCCCGTCAACTTTCTCGCGAGATTTTGGGTTCTCTGCTGCTTGTAGAAGTGTATTTTTTGGCGAAGGTGTTCATGACAACACAATGCAGTGATTCAGCAAGTTGATGTCCCCTCCTTGGAAGGTGTTTCAGAGCCCCTTTAAGCTTCACGTGAAGGGTATAACACGATAACATTAGTGGCTTCCTTTAGCGGCTTGCGGCCCTGTTTGCGCATCACTTAGGCTGTGCTTAAGTTCTGCCTACACGCCCATATATGCTGAATTCGTCACCCTCTGCTCTACATTCATAGATCGCGGGCAATCCTCATGCCACTTCGGAGGGCGTTATCACAGGACAGTTGATGAGAAATTATAAAGAAAAAAAAACGCGAAAAGAGACGGGATCGAGGTAGGGGACAACACAGGGCGGTACTAACAATTGAATATATTATGAAGGAACATAGTGGCCTATATGGATCAATCGCATATGTAATCTGGAAAGCAATCAAGAAGTGAGAGTGAAGGCATGCGAAAAGAATTCCATGGCAAATATGACAACATTCAACACGAGGAAGGCACGAAAAGAAACTCGGAAAAAGTGACACAATCAACGTAAAGGAAAAGGTAGTCTCGAGTCACGCAGAAAGCAACAATAACTCTTTTTGGAAAATGAACACCGCAGGCGTGCTGACACATTCATCCGCCTATCTCTCTTTTCAGGTGTCCCTTTCTTCGTCCAATAACCTGCGTGATTGCACTTAGTATAGCAGTCCGTGCAACTAATACAGTGAAAGGGCAGGCATGACCCTCCGCGCCTTCTCAAGAAAGTGAGTGAATGACAACTTTATTTATCCCGAAAGGTTTATGGTTTATGAGAGTTTAACATCCCAAAGCGACTCAGGCTATGAGTGGAGGGCTCCGGAAATATCGACCACCTGGGGTTCTTTAACGAGCACTGACATCACACAATGCACGGGCCTCTAAAATTTTGCCTCCATCGAAATTCGACCGCCGCGGCCGGGATCGAGCCCGCGTCTTTCGGGTCAGCAGCCGAGCGCCATCACCACTGAGCCACAGCGACGGCTTAAAATTATCTCAAAAGGTAAGGGAGCAGCCGAAGAGGCAGAGAGGTCCTAGGATGGGTAGGCCTTAGCTACCCTCTGAGCCCAATCCAGGAACTTGTCCTGAAGCGCGCAAGTCCCGTTCACTGTCGCATTTGCACGGACTGCTATCTTAAGTTCAATCACACATAGACAATAGGACGAATAAAGGGGTAGCTCCATGGTCATAGTCGGCTGAATGTGTCAGCGCGTCTTCGGTGCCCATTTACCAAAAAAGAGCTAGTTTCTGCGTGAGTCTAGGCTGCCTTTTCTTTTTCTGCGCATGCTGATTGTATAGTCTTTACCCGGGTTTATTTTCATGCCTTGCTCGTGCTGAATGTTATGTTTGCCATGGACTTGTTTTCTCGTGCATTCACTCTCTCTTCTTGATTGTTTGCAGATTACATGTCAGATTGATCCACATAAGCCACGGTGTTTCTTTAGTAAATGTTCAATTGTTAGTACTGCCCTGTGTTGCCGCCCGCCTCTGTCCCGTCTCTTTTGGCGGTTTTTGTTCTTTATAATCCTCACGCCACTCCTGACGCACTGGCTGCTTTCCTCGGGAAACTTTGTGACAAGTCATCAAATGAACCGGCACCTGCGACGGTGGCCAGTCTGTTCAAAATCCGGTTGGCAGGTTGTGGTGACGTCCCCAAGGTCACGTGACCTAGGTGGCAGGAGGGCCGCCTGCATTTTAGCTCGTAACGCCGACAATAATAATAATAATAATTGGTTTTGGGGGGAAAGGAAATGGCGCAGTATCTGTCTCATATATCGTTGGACACCTGAACCGCGCCGTAAGGGAAGGGCATAGGAGGGAGTGAAAGAAGAAAGGAAGAGAGAGGTGCCGTAGTGGAGGGCTCCGGAATAATTTCGACCACCTGGGGATCTTTAACGTGCACTGACATCGCACAGCACACGGGCGCCTTAGCGTTTTTCCTCCATAAAAACGCAGCCGCCGCGGTCGGGTTCGAACCCGGGAACTCCGGATCAGTAGTCGAGCGCCTTAACCACTGAGCCACCGCGGCGGGGCATAACGCCGACAACGCGGATCCGGACTTTCTGTAGAACGGGAACCTTAATGCAAACGCTTAAAAAAACAACCAGACTATGTGCCTGGTGCTTCCTCTTCGTCATTTACTCAGCCTGACCTCTCCTTTGTGGTGCAGTTGTGCCGACGCATTTTGTGTGGTCATCCCAGTCAAGCCACTTCCAGACTGGCGTGTAAATAGTTTCTGCACGCATGGCAACCTTGCACTGTAATTACTATCTCACTGTAAACAAGCGCTAACATTTCTGGCTCCAAATTAGAGCTTTAGGTGCTCCACCTCCTTAACGTGCTACATTTCTTCAACAGGACACCTCTTTCCACGCTACACGAAGCGACGGACATCTTTAAGGGGAATGCTATGGGTCATTCCTGTAAACGCTAAGCGTTTGGAAGCCGCCGCGGTGTCGGAGTGGTTGTGGCGCTCGGCTGCTGACCCGAAAGACGCGGGTTCGATCCCGGCCGCGGCGGTCGAATTTCGATGGAGGCGAAATTCTAGAGGCCCGTGTACTGTGCGATGTCAGGGCACGTTAAAGAACCCCAGGTGGTCGAAATTTCCGGAGCCCTTCACTACGGCGCCTCTCATAGCCTGAGTCGCTTTGGGACGTTAAACCCCGATGAACTAACTAAACATAAACTAGCTAAGCGTTTGGATCGTAAACAAAAGGCCAGCCGCACAAGCTGTGCTGTGCACCATTCCCACAGAAGGGGGAGAGGGTCCCCAGTGTGTCCAAAACAGGCAACGCCACGTGCGCTACGGCAGCAGCGCCTGCGGCACGCGTAGTGATAGGTGGCGATGTGTGCTCTCGGCTGGTAGCCACGTGCTACGTTGGCCCTCGCCTGGAGAAGCAATCATGTTCAGGGCTCGATGGTCAGCGCGTGCCAAAATGCCTGAAAACAACAGCAACAAAAAGAAAGAAAAGAACTACACGAAAACTAAGTGTGCCATTATGCTTTCGGCATGCTCAATGCTAAGAAATTGATGATGACCTAACCCTGTTAGGCCAGGATATACGTAGCACAAGCGCGGCGACCATCTGGTTCGCAAGAGTTAATATATAAAAGGCGCGCATCCACTGCATGCGCCTTTATTCACGGTTAAACATTGAGACGTCGTGGCGGAGTGGTAGCGTCTCCGCCTCAAACGCCAAAGGCCTCGATTCGATTCCCAGCCTCCACACAGGGTTTTTTTCTATTCAGTGAGTGTGCGGGGGGTTGACCACCTGGTTGGCCACGTGGTCAGTCACGTGCTGCGGAGCAGCTGCCGGTGGCGTGGCGCCGTGGCTGATCACGTGGCTCGTCGCGTGGTTGGCCACGTGGTTCGGTTTCCAAAGAATGCGCAGATCGGTGAGGCGCGCGCACTGATCTCTACTAGGTGGCTGGATGCCGCATTCCCGCTTTCCGACGTGGGCGCAAGTGAAGCCACCGGAAGTTCGGAGGCATGTCCCGGAAGTTCGGTGTCTGCTGTGTATTTCAATGCAAAATGACGCGTCTTTCGTTCTTCCGTTCTCAGTTTTTCGCTTTGTTTTCGTGTAACGTCTACTGTAATATCAAAGTAATAAGCGAGCTCAACGCGAGAAATGTGTGCATTGTTTGGGGAACCCTGTAATTTCAGAGAAACCGAAGAAAACAGGCATGCAGGTCTCACCATGCCGCTGCAAAGGGGTACGTGCATTGAACACTATTTTCTGATCTGGTTCTTGTCTTCCGAGCGTAATTAGTACAAGTAGTGGAATGACGATGAGCCTAGCTGATCTTAAAAAAAGGCAATGCCGCGGAAATCCTGACTCTCGACTCGTTATACAGCTACCGCTATTTCAGTTTCAGTTTTCTGGTGTTTTTCTGTCGCTTCTCATCAACGGCAGGTGACGCTTATCGCTTTAGTGTGTCATTTACCTTCCAGACGTGCTTTTAATCTAACTCTATAGCACAGCCACGTTTCATGTACACACCACGAGGCAAACGACTGACGAGAAAAACGAATGCAGCAGCGCATGTGACAAGCGCTGTTGGAAGTCAACTGCACCAAGCATCCCGAATAAAAGCCCATTCAGGCATAATTTGCTACAGTGTGAAACAGTACTTGATACACTTCGTCGAAAAAGCACTAACGATATACAGTACTTTTTGAGCGCGCTAATATGAACCAACCGAACACCGACGGCACCCCACCAGATTGTGGCCTCGCACTCGCTCCGGTTCGGTCTAAACGTAATTCGGTAAAATGGTGACTTCAAAGTCGGCTGCCTAATGAGGATTTCCACCAGTTCTTTTTTAAATTTATCCCTCATTGATGGTATTACGGGCTTAGAGCGCGACGACGTTCATCACAACAAAGAGCAGGGTTGACGACGCTAGCGCAACGGGACGATACCACAGATCTGAGCAGACGAGGCTCCGTACGTACTGTGTGTAGCGACGTTCTGTCGTCTGCTAGTGTCGTCCCATAGCGATGCAATGTACCCTTATTTTTGGAACGTCTTTCCCAAGGACTTTGCTGCTCTCCTCATGCAGTTGACGGCGCAACAGGTAGGCATTGTCATTATAAAAGACGAGAACGTCGAAAAGACAAGGTGCTAAGTGGAAAACTAAAACAGAAAAACCGTGCTGAGGTCCGATTCCATGCACTGCCAAAGGCTGACTTCCGGGACATGCTGCACAACTTCCGGTGGCTTCACTTTCGGGCGCCCGATGCGGCATCCAGCCCCCTAGTGGAGATCAGTGGGCGCGCGTGGCGGGTCCGCCGCGCCAGCTGTGCGCCGTGTGACGTCACTGCTCCTCGCGCATGCGCAGCACGGCTCTCCAGGAGCCACGCGAAACTGCTCAGCCTCGGCCTGTGTAGCTTATCTGTGCGGGTACGTCTGCAATGCGGAGTGCAGGGTATGATATGGCCTGCGTCCTTTTAAAGCTGCACATGGGCTATGAGACACGACCCGCCGCGGTGGCTCAGTAGTTAGGGCGCTCGGCTACTGATCCGGAGTTCTCGGGTTCGAACCCCACCGCGGCGGCTGCGTTTTTATGGAGGCAAAACGCTAATGCGCCCGTGTGCTGTGCGATGTCAGTGCACGTTAAAGATCCCCAGGTGGTCGAAATTATTCCGGAGCCGTCCACTACAGCACCTCTTTCTTTCTTTCTTTCTTTCTTTCTTTCTTCTCTCAGTACGTCCTTTATCCCTTCCCTTACGGCGCGGTTCAGGTGTTCAACGATATATGAGACAGATACTGCGCCATTTCCTTTCCCTAAATTATTATTATGAGACACGCCGTGGTGGAGGCCTCTGGATTAATTCCGACCACCTTGCACTTAATTGCGACCACCGTGCACTAACATCGCACGGCTCAGGAGAATTTATGCACTTCTTCTCGATTGAAAACTGGCCGTCGCGGCTGGGAATCCATCCCGCGTCCTTGGGTTCAGCAGCGGAACACCATAGCCACTAAGCCACCGCGGCACGCGCACAGGCCTACGCAGCGCCAAGTTTAACTTGTACGTGTAAACTGACAACTCGAGATTCAGTACTGACTATGCAATTATTTATCGAACGTTGAGCGGTTTTTAGCCCGATCATGTTGTCCCTGATTCGCATTTGTCAGCGGTGCAGTCCCGGGGAGCAGTATAATTTTTTATATCGTATACGTTCGAAGGATCCGTAAAAACGCAAATTTAAATATGTTCCAGGCTCTCCCCTCGAACTTTGACGAACTTTTGATCTTAACATACCGTAACGACACTACTCAAACATAAAACGTGTTTCTAGAGTAACACGCAGTGGAGTATTTAGAAGATAGTGCAAGCGAATTCTTCACCACGAAGTGTCCCGGCACTATGCGGTGCGCCGCCGGAGGCAATTTCCCGCGCGAGTACAAAATAAATGCGTACCTGGAGGCAACGAAGAACAGGACAGCCGTTTCCCTCAAAGCAGGCAAGGCTTGGCTATGGTTGCGAGCGCTTTACCTTTCGCCTTTTTCCCTGCAACTTGAACGTTTCTTCTTCTTTCTGCAAGAAGTCGGAACAAGCATCCATTCATTCGCCGACCAAAGAGAGCGCTGGGACGGCGTTCGATTCTTCGTAGCGTGCCTCGAATTCAGAGCACGCGCCTGGTTATGACAGCCAGAACGAAAACGGGTCACTCGGCAAATTACCTTAAAAGCGCGTCGATTCGCTCGCGCAAGTTTTGCGCAAGACGAAGCGCCGCGCTCCCAAGTATTCTTTCAACTTTTTCCCCCTTCGTGCCGGGGACGAAAGCAACAATTCGAGTCGCGGCCTGCTCAAGCAGCGCATGAGGCGACTGAAGCAGTCGTTCTGGGCTTTTACGAACGCCCGTTTCCGGTCGTTTAACTTGGCTCGTGTCGGCTCTGTAGGGGCTCGTCTGAAAGGGCGACGTGTCAACATTGCAGGCGATTGTCCTTTTGGTGCGTGAGCACCCAGCCATGTTTGCGTAACAGGAAAAAACAAATAAAGTAAAGAAAGCACGCGACAACAATGAGCGCGATTCCTGATTCTTCGCGCCACATGCAAACAATTCACGCTTGCGCAAAGAGACTGGCTTGTTGTCTCGTGCGCTGGCGGAGGAAAAAACCCGCCCCTTGGCTTTGGAAATAGCATCGCACCGATATAGCAAACTCTTCTTCCAAGCCACGACTTTCTGAAGACAAAAACAGCGGAGCGTCCCTGCCACGTGGTACAGCAGAAGCTTCCGGAACTGCGCGATGTTCGCGATAAGGAGGTTTGTTCGGTAGCCACCGCAAGCATCGGGCACAAGCTTGCTTGCAGTTTGCCGTCACTGACACCACAGTCCGTCCGTCACACCGTACTCTTCCTTCCATACAAATCTAACAACGTTATTATTACGTTTCACGCTCCAACTGATGCCGCTATAGCACACACGCACATGCAAACAGTTTTGGGAGAGTGTGCTCGCAGATAGAACAAATCCCGAGCAGGCCATTTTTTTCTCTTTGCTTAGCCACTTACGCAAACAAAGACACCGCCGCAGCAGGGAATACGGCTAATACCGCACGCACACCTTAGCGTCTCATCCCGGCATCGACGGGGTCATAAAGACGAAGCGGGGAAAAAAGTACGAAAAACCACTTTCATCCATGCGTGAGCGTCGCTGCATCATCACGTCCAGTGTTCGAAGACAGAGGCGCGGCGAGGTCACGGCGCGCACACGCGCAGACGACGCACGTAGACACACCAGCACAAGTAGTGGCCCGGAGATTAGGCTTAGCACTGTAAGCTAGGCCTCGTTAGGCCTACACATTAGGCTTAGTGCCCAACCGCGGCAACGCTGGGCAGGCGCAGCGCCGAGCTGCTGGCTGTCACGGGAGCTGGTTCGACCGACCACTCACAGCACGAGAGACGAACGCGCACAAGGCCGGGGCACCGATTGAGGCGTCTGCCAACCCGCGGAGCCCCTCTCCCCTCCAATCCTGCCAGCTGCGAAACTTTCCGCAAGACCACAGCGCGATGGCGTACATTGACAGTGCGCACAATACAGTGTATACTAAAGGAATTAGATATCATCTAGGGTGGTGCACGTGGAGGTGGGTGCCAACTCTTAGACGAAATAAATTGCCTTTTCAGGAACCTGTCGACAAGTCGCCTTGAAATGTCCGCATCGAGCTAAATCCCCACCATCCTTGTTCATATTCTTTTATTTTTGTCTTAAACTTCCAGCACTGCTTTTCTGTAACGTAAGATGGACATATCCGGTAGCCATCTCCAATTGAATCAGAAGGTGATAGCCTCTAAAGAAGGAGATTATTAGAAACGAGCCCTCCTTTTTTTGCCATTTTTCACTGTAACAGCCGTCGATCGCTGATACCAAAACTGGCAGAAGTCTCTAATTTCGTGGCATCACATGTTCAAGCACCTTGTCCAGACCCTTGGGAGGAAGTGTCAAGAGACCCCAGGAAAACCGTCCGGTTTATCTACTTTTCAATCCTAGATGACAAGCCTCTACCATATGACCAATTAGAAGTGGCTAAAATAGCATGGACTAATGTTTACTCGGCCACGCAGGAGAGAGAGCGAGGGGGTCCTTCATTTTAAGCGAAAGCTTCTCTACGCTAGATAAGGCAGTCGTCGTGTAGACCGCAGAATGACCTTGAACGACCTTCAGCCCAGCCACGTTAGCCGTACTTATATGACCATGTGTGGTATAGTTATGATATTGAACGCTTGACCCCTGACCTTGGCCCATGACCATTATTGACCTTTGACCTCTGACCTTTGACATTCGGTGACCTTTGGACTGACATTTAATCTTAAGAACATCCGATGGGGTGATGTGAAGCCACATGATGGGGGTGTCGTAAGACCATGTGATACCACACCACAGCCACGTGGTCGTGTGGGTATATATAGAACGGCTGCCGCGAGCGTGTAGCGGAGCTGCCATGGACGAGCCTCAGGCGCTTAGCAAGCATCCTTGCTTTTCGCTGAATTCAAGGGTTAGCCAAGTTAAGCCACTGCCAATTTTTTCCTAGCCAAAACTGTGGTGGTCGCAGTTTCGCAGGTGGCGAGATCTCAAGCGGAGGGATGAGGGAGGGGGCGGGTCGGCCGATAGGCGCAGCGGGGCATGCGTCGAGGCGCGCCGGCCTCAGGAGACGACGAGGCCGTGCAGTGCGGCGAGCGCGGCCAGCGCAGTCCTCAGCAGCAGCAGCGACGACGAGGAGAGGCGCAGCAAGGAAGGCGCGGCGCAGTGCATGCCGGGAAGCTGGACGAGCGCCGTGCTGGCGTGCTCCTCGGGCGAGGCGCAGCGCGTCTCTCGGGGCTGGTTCACCACGATGTTGCTCTGGCCCTGAAGCAGTAGCCGCAGCCAGCTCAGCTCGCAGTCGCAGTGGAACGGGTTGTCTGCGCCAGAGGTGCACAAATAGTAGAAGGGGCTTAACCATGAGGGACGCGATACCCCTGGTCCGGTCGGTCATGGCATGAACCAGTTGGAAGGGAGATGGTTGTAACGATGACTCAACAAGTACAGAAGAAGGGAAGACACAACAATCGTTTTTTTTCACACTGCCCATGTACGGGTCCGGGTTCATCGGCGCGAGAATTAAGGACTCTGTGAGCAAACGGTGGTCGTAGAGAGGGGCGTGGAGATTTGTGTCATGAACCTGCACGTAGGTTATTAGGGACGCCGTGGTGGAGGGCTTCGATTTAATATCGTAACCTGGGATTCTGTAACATGCAGACACCGCACAACACACGGGTGTCTTTGCACTTTGCCGCCATCAAAACGCGAGTTGGAACCGCTGCTTTGGGGCAAGCTGTGACTGATGGACTGGATACCCAGAGAAGGCAAGCCAGAAAGTTTGGTGGGCGGAAGAGGGAAAGAAGTCTGCGCGGGTAAAGTGGTCGCAGCGGGAACAGGACACGGTTCATTGGAGAGATACAGAAAATGCATTTGATCTGCAGTGGACGTATTCAGGCTGATGATGACGATGAGGATGTGAAGAGGAGTTTCCCAAGCAAAATTCTTTTTGGCCACTTAGGCAGCCGATGCCATCCATGGGAGCATGCATCACGGAAGTGAGCAATGTAGTGTGGCGTTGGCTCTTGGACAGCTCAGCTTTGTGCGGCTCAGTCTGGCAGGCGGGATCGATGAACGATCGAGGATTGTTCGATCACTTAAACGACGGCCGCGAAGAGCTTTTGTTACCCGATTTTTATAAGCTTGAATCCCGTAATCTTAGTCACTGTTATGTAACGACTGCAAGATTTTCAACTGTTAAAGGTTCCTGCAGCGCCTTAGCTGCGACCCGCTCTCAAACGCACGTATGAGATAGCTTAAGTGCTTGATTCTTTTTTAATAAAAGTCGGAGTTGAATTTTCCAGATTCAGATTATGCATACAGTATTTATTGTCCAACTTGCATTTCATTCAAGCACTGTTCGGTATATTTTTGTGCCGAAAGATAAAAAAAAAACGAATCCGTTACTCTCGCCGAAACCAGTGCTGATAATTTATGTGGTCAGATAGCCATAGCGTTCATTTCTGCATTCTTCCAAATGAACTCATCGCCACTGCTACATTTTTACGTAGTCTTAGTCACTTGAGCGATATAATAAATACCAGTACTACAAGTAAGCTTAGAAAAATCGTTTATTTAATATTTATGAGGCGTAAGCGTCATTGATTATCATCATCATCATCATCATCATCATCATCATCAGCAGCAGCAGCAGCAGCATGACTACACCCACTGCAGGGCAAATGCCTCTCCGATGTCTCTCCAATTTATCCTGCCCTTTGCCAGCTGCGCCCACCCTATGCCTGAAAACCCCTAACCTTCTGCCTCCCCCTGCTATGCTTGCCTTCTCTTGGAATCCACTCCGTTACCCTTAAGGACCAGCGGTTATCTTGCCTTCGCATCACATGCCCTGCCCAAGCCCATTTCTTCCTCTTGATTTTGATTAGGATGTCATTAACGCGTGTTTGTTTCCTCACCCACTCTGCCTGCTTCCGGTCTCTTAACGTTACACCTATCATTTCCCTTTCCATGGCTCGCTGCGTTGTCCTTAACTTGAGCTGAACCCTTTTCGTTAGCCTCCACGCTTCTGCCCCGTAGGTGAGTACCGGTAAGATACAGCTGTTGTACACTTTGCAGTTCATCTCCTGAGTGACTCAGCAAGGCAATGTCATCAGCGAATCGCAGATTATTTAGGTATTCTTCATTAAGTCTTATCCCCAACTGTTTCCAATTCAGGCCTCGGAGTACCTCCTGTAAACAGGCGGTATTTCGCCTGTTATCTACATAAATTATCTACATAAATTTTGGCTCGCTTCCTTATTCTGCATGCTCCATCGGCTGTCGTAATGGAGGCAAAAATTGTGGTTACGTTTAACTTGGTGCCCCGTTACATGGTGCCCATTCAAGCAGACTTTCGTTTGCTTTCATCTGCAAACGGCAATAGTTACTTTGCTATTGCAACTAGCAATTCGAATATAGCGGTCGATGGGCCGACAACTGCATAGAAGCTGACGAAAATACACACAGAATTTTCATCAGAAGCACAACAGATATGAAATGATGCTACTGCATTCCACTCTTTGGTTAACCTAAGCGCCCCCATGGTTTTTCTGCGTGCTTGCTTCGCTCTGAGGTTTGCTCCTAGGCGTGTTAAAAGAGCAGTCTTGAACTTAAGGTTAATTTCTAGATTTCCTTTTTTTTTCTATTTTTCCTCGCACTGTTGTGCCCCTGAGCAAAAGTACATTTTTTTTTATCAAGCTTACGTAAAGACGGCTATGTAATTCCTTCTATACCAGACGTTAGAGAAGTATAATTGCGACGTTTCTTAAAATAGTGCATTTAGATTGAATATAAATAATAGTCCACATCGCAGTAGTCACAGCCTAAGGGGCCCATTAACCTGTTAAACCACATCACCACAATCAGGAAAAAAAAAATGCAGGATTGCACATAAGTCTGCTTTAGTGCGCAAATGCGAAAACATTTCCTTGTCTTCATTCTCTCTTGATTTTTCATTTTCTGTTGCTTTCTGCATTTTTCGTTTTTTTATATTGTGTTATATTTCTTTTATTTTTGTCTTGTATTTTTCGTATTTTTACTTTTCCATTTTATTTATTTATACTTTTTTATTTTTAAAATTCTTGGTGTATTTCATTGCATATACGTTGTTCAAGAACTGTTGCTTAATCAACTTTTACATTTTTGTTTTATTTACCACGCAACTTATGACTGACAGTTGATGTGGAGGACTTCTGTCTACAACTTCCGCCTACAACTTCCGTCTACAGTTTCCGTCTACGACTTCCACCCACGTCACTCATGAGCCAAGAAAGGCTTTCGGCTTAAAAGGCACCTGAGGCACTGGCTGACACGCACATTTTAAAGACTGCTTAGAGGCGATCCGTGCCCTTAAAGTGTGAAAATGATCGGCGGAAGCTAGACGCCACTCCAGTGCAGCACCCGTACTGTGATGGCAGACACCTCTATGCCGTACCATGAACGTCGAGTATGGATAGCGTGCCCAGCAGGGGCTTGAAGACGTCGTAGCTGAGGGTAACAATTTCATTCGAGTGCAGGTACAGCCACTCCAGCGATTTCATCTCGTCAAAGGCACCGGCCTCGATGTACTGCACCCTGCGAAGGGAAAGAAGAACATTAAAACTTGCAGTCACAACCCTCATTTGACTAAAAAAAAAAAACAACAACAACGATGAGCGCTGGAGGCAACAACTGCTTAAATGCATTCCCGCCGATTGCGCTTGCGATTGGTTCATTTATTTTTAATTATTGATACTGCGGTCTTGTTTAAAAAACCTTAGCATGGCGGATAAAAATCAAATGAAAAACAAAATGCACAAAATGCAGGGGTACTTAAGTGAGGACAAATCAGGACAATTAGTTTCGTTTATGGGAACTTAACATCCAAAAGCAATTCCGGCTATAAGGGACGCCATAGTGAAGGGTTCCAGAAATTTCGACCAACCGGGGTTCTTTAACGTGCACTGACATCGCACAGCACAAATACGGTCACTGGCTACATGCAAAGGTAAGCAATAGCTGAAATGTGACGAAACGCACAAAAAGCAAGGATGAGAGCACATAATAAAATCACTCGCTGCATAAAGACACATGCGATTTAATAAGGCCAATGAACCTTAGGTTACAGTGTCGTTAGAAATACTATTCCATTCATTAATACTTCGAGGAAAAACTAAAGCCTGAAGCAATTCTTCGTAGTCAGTGGTGTTATTGTCAGTGAGTGTCGTTGTCGTGTAGCATAAGCAGTGGAAAAAGTGAGGATGCGCTATGTGTCAATGTTATTGTGCCCCTTTACAAGCTGAAAGCAAAAAAAGAATTCAGCAGCATGTGTGGTTCCTTTGTGCCACGGATGACAACATGCTTCGATTGAAGAGCCCCATGATCGAAGTGCGGCCGTATGAGTGAGGGATTAGTGCGCCTTCCCTACACTTTTCTTCTTACGGGAGCTCCCATAGAAACCTGTGCAATCTACTGAGTCTCTCTTCTTCATATTTTCTCATTATTCCTTCGTCCTCCTCTTCTCCATCCTAGCCCCATCATGACAACATCGATAACCTATCCTCCCACTTACACTCATTTATGCAAAGTGTGCCATGCACAGTCATGTATAGAGCATGTAAACTCAAGGTGTGGGTGCTGGGTGCTTTTTTGTTATCCAAGAGAGCTTGGACCTTTATTCCTGTCCAGGTGAGAATTGTTTGTAAGCTCTGCTGTGCTAACGCGAAAGTGTTGTCACGGAAATCTCCCGTGGAGGTCCTGGAAGGAGTTTATGCACTAAAACAAGCCCTTAGACATTAAACGACCAAGTCAGCTCATCGGTTAGCACAAAAGCAAAATGTCTTTCGACGAAGCGCACACTCGTCGTAATCAGCTAACAAGGCAAGATTTTTCACATTTTCGACGCGGCTCGCGGGCAGCAAAGTATGAAGGGGAGACGCATGAAATGTAACCAAATTTGGCACGGATGTGTGTTTTTTATGCAGATTTCAGGGCTGAACTTTATTTTAGGCTAGCTGTTATAGTTGTTGAGCATTTAAAATTAACTCTTTTTATACTAACATTTTCACAAAGCCCTGTGCTGTGCAATAAAGCTATTAGTTATTTGTTTGACGCCCGGTACTCATGAAAATAAAAGTTAATCTCCAGCACGTTTATGTACATGAAAACATTTCTTACAAAAAAGAAAAAAACCTTTAAAAAATACTACACGTGTGCATAAAAAATCGAGAACTTTATAGCATTCCTCAGTGTAGCAAGATTCATGCGTAAAAAAAACACAATTACACCATAATTTGTTACGAAATGCTGAAGCAATGAGGGATAGGAATCGCAGAAAAAGTGAAAGCTGACAGAATAAACACAAGTTTATTTCCTCGTTTGCCGCTCTGGTCGCCTCGTTTACTTTTCCCTTTTGTCAGAGAAATACCACATTGAGACCGACTGAAGCTCTTCATTGCGATACTGAGAATGGCAATGTTCCGTCGTCTGAAAGCCGCAGAATCCGCGATGGGCCCTGGCCATCAGAAGCGCTATTCGCTCGCAATTTTCGGTGACCTGACATAAAGAAAACTTTTAGATCAGATTTCTGCTCAATAATGTGGTGTAGTTTTTTGCAACAAGGCGAGGAAAGAAGCGAGAATGACGCACACAAAAATTATAAATCGAGAAACCTTAAGTTATGATTAAATTAGCCTTTATTTTGCCCTGTCCCACTTAAGAAACAAGCTGAAGAAAAGTTCTTGAGCAAATTTTTAATGACTGCCGCATTTAAAATTAGCTTCACGGTTTCTCCTCACAGAGTGGAAGAAAAAGGTTGTCGCGACCTTTCAATGCATTACGAACCTTCACGAGGCCTCTGTGACGAATAAAGTGATAGACATGGCCCTTCTCGAAACTCTTCAAACAATGAGCACAAAACCACCATGAATAGAGGAGAAAAATGTGAAGACCAAAGCCCTTATTGTGATAGGACTGCGTAGAGTGGCAAAGCATAGGCTAACTGTTGTGAGTACAACGAGTTATTGGTTTTACGCTTACGACTACTGATTTGGTGAAGCGAGTTGTACCTCCCACTTCAACACCAGCGAACACTCCACGAACACCAACTCCACGAGCTCCGGCGCCAAATCGTACAACCCCGCGGCACTGCTGTATGCTTACAGGATTATGTCGCACGATTGCACCTTTCTGCCACAGACTACTTTATTTCATACTTCACATTTTGTGCTCTCGGTATGAATATAAACACTTCCACAGTTCGTGCAACTTGATGCGAACAAACTTTTTTTAATTCCCCCTGTGAAGCGTGCACCACTGCGAGCAGAGTGTTCATGTGGAAAAGCTACACATAAAAAACAAACACGGGGCATTCAATGTTGAAGATATCTCGAACCTCGGCGATGGGGAGAAATAGCTTGTTTTAATTCATTTCATTACTCTCAGGGCTGGTCAGGCTTTACAGAGAAGAGTAGAGAGATTAAGGGAAAAAAGAAGACAAAAATAACAAACGCGAGTGGTTACAGCTCGTAAGTAGAGAGAGCATCCTTGAATTTGACAGGGTCCGCAATGGTGACGACGGAGGAGGGCAGGTGGTTCCAGTCCGAGGCAGTTTTGGGGACGAAAGGGTTTATGAACTGGTAAGTCCTGCACTGCAGAACGTGAACCTTTTGGTGCTGATCTCTGCGCGACGGTCGGAGGATGAAACAGGGATTGCTTTAGGCTGTTGTTAGTGTAACGCATTTCATGAAAAGTGCACAGGCGCGAAAATCGACGTCATATAGAATGATCTGGAAGATTAAGTGCACTTTTAATTTGTGAAACTCTGTCATGACGTGAGCAATTACACATCATAAATCTTGCAAAGTGATTTTGACTTGATTCAAGTAAATCAATAAGAGAGTGTATCGATCCCATACTAAGGCGGTGTATTCAATCTTCGAACGCACTACAATATTATACAGCAGCAATTTTGAAGAAATACGGTTCATATTCAATGTGCGCCTTCCAGGAGAGATCATCTGTCAGACAACGGACGCACTACGATAAGACGAAGGCATAAATGAAATACAAATTACGACGAGAGGCGAACGGATACTAAGCCGGATCGCACGAAAAAAGAAACCAGAGGAATGAGCTGTAAAACAAGAGTGCTAATTAAAAAATGACAGGAGGGGCTGGACAGGAAAACGCGAAAAATGCTGCAAAAATGTTGTAAAATAAATAGAATACCAATAGAAAATTTAAACAACCGTTTTATGGAAACGTGTAGACATATGCATTATGATAAGTATCGTGACATGGTAGTTGCGCGAAACACACACACACACACACACAAGACAGGGTACGAGACGAGCGCGAACACAGCACATATTTAGGCAAAAAGAATGCCTTTTGAGCATGCGCAGCGAAAAGGTGCAGCCTGTGACAATCAGTAGAACACCAAGGCCAGAACTTCCACAGTCTTATCGCGAAAGGCTGCCTCATTATTTAACAGTACAACCGAAGAATCACTGATAAATGCATCTGTTCTTTTTATTTATGAAATAGGCTTCCATAACTTCACGTGCGATTGAATCGCGAGTCTTGCCCAGAACACTAATCTCATTCAACCGTGGCCGACAGTCACTGCAGGACAAGCAGTGCTTAGCCAAATTAGATCCCTCCCCCGTTGTTAGCCATAACCAATGTTGCCGTGCACGATCAAGCAGCGTCCAGTCTGGCCTACGTGCGTTTTTTCACAAGTCAGTGGTATTTCGTAGACAACTCCGACGGCGCATCCCGCAAAGGGTCCAGCGTGCTTCTTGTCACAACCACTTTTTTGTTCCTTGATTGGTAATGCGGGGGCATAGCTTTGCCAGTTCGGACGGTGCTGTAAACACCATTGGCAAATTGTACTTTCCCGCCACCTTCTTCAGGTTGTGTGATACTTTGTGCACGTATGGTATGACTACTGATCTTGCTTTGGTTTCAGCCGTATCGTGCTCGGCTTTTTGTAGCAATCACAATACAAGACAAAGACAAGGCAAGGCAAGACAAGTTAGTTTCATCTTCCGTGTGATTTTAAGAGAATTGGGGATGATATTCAATACTGTGCAGGAGACAAAACAACGATCAAATACATCATTGAAATGACAGTTATGTGACTTACGATGCATTCTCTATCTTCTAGGCTGTGCTGATTTCCCAAGTTAATTATTTTGGTGAGTAAAAGGCGTAGCACTGCGAGTACGTGACGAAAAAGTCGAAGTAAGTGAACGAAAGAAGAAAGGATTGCTGACCCGTGCTGTCGTCTGTGTCACCAAAATTGCTTCGTCCAAGTTTCGACAACGTTTAAGACATCCAATTTCGACTCCTGCTCGCACTTCCAAGTTTTCAGCTCTAGGTCGCGACAGGACAGACAGCTTCAAGGGGAGGCAACACCGGAGCTCCAGGCTTGCGGAGAAGCCAGCTAGCTCGCCGAAGGCAGAGGCAAGAGACAAGCAGGAAAAAAAAAGAGCCCGAATTAAACGGGCCAGCGCCTTCCTTACGAGGCCAGTCGGCGAGTGCAGTGCAGGGAAAGGCCGCGGAACAACGCTGCTGGGTAACAAATTTCTCTCCAGACCAACAACTTCAATCCGGACGGGGAAAACGAGCAGACTGCGAGGTGCGCGGCGGTGGTTTCTTCACGATCGGCCTGCCCACTCACGGGAGGGGTGCGAGGGGGTCTCCTTTTTTAGTTTTCCATTTCCTCTAACCTTCCTTTGTTGTGACCACAGGGGCCGGAGCCGGTGGAGGCAGAGGCCGGAGCGCTGGTGACGAGCGAAGTAACAAAAAGAAAGACATGGCGTCGGAGCTCGGCCAACCGCGACGACCACCAATTTCTTGTCTTTCATTGTGCGCTCTTTTATACTGCCTCGGAAAGGCACAGCATCCAAGTTGAGAAGCAGAGGAGCAGCGGGTATTGGGGCCCTGGAAACGCCGCTCCACTAAACTCAGAGTAAGCGATATAACAAAAAAGGGAAAACTAGCCAGCAACAAAAGTAACGCAGACCTCGCGTTGGTTGCTCGTTGTTCTCACAGTTTCCCCCCGGATAACATCGTAGCTTTTCCCGCCCTCGCTCCTGTTTTTCTTCCCTGTCCTCTCATGCCTTTGTAGCGGACGGGGCGGCTCTTTCGCCGTCTAACTTCTTCTATACGTTCGCGCCCACAGCCTGGCGCAATCTCGCGATGGCACAGTCGTCGTCAAGATGGCGATTAGTCCCGCGAGGCGACTTGACCGGGTGAAAGAAAGGTGGGGGGGGGGGGGGGGGGGTATGTGCACTCAGGTATGTGCGCATCTGCAAAAAGCCCCCCCCCCCCCCCCCCCCCCCCAACCCATGTCTGGGTGAACCGAAGCTATGAAAGCAACGGCGAAAGTTTCTGGTTGTGTGTGATAGCGGCCCCTGCTGCCTGATGCCGTAACTATTGCTCTGTTTCTCTTCGCTATCAAACAGCACTGCATGGCTTGTTTCATAAGTTGTGCAACGCTTGTTCCCCCTGACAAAACAAAGAAAGAGTAATGCGGGGGCACAGCTCTCGCCTACTCGGAGCTCCAGAGAGAAGAGTTGTTTCAAACATCAGAGACACATCAAAAACAAAAACAGTAAAGGAAGTGCAGCTTTTCAATATCGCAGTTTGCGTTCAGGTTGTTTCGCTTGGGTTGCGACCGGTTTATGAAACGGTCGGTTTTACAAGCCTTATAGAGATTTCTGAAACCTCTCTGAAGTTGAAATCCACCAAAGCGGCTGAAGAGATCTCCAACTAGCACGAAAACGAGAAAAACAATATATGCAGCCACCCGCTTCTCTGTAGACCTCGTGTGCTATGCAGACCTCACTTATTCGTGCTTTATAAGGCCCTCTAGAGACCATTAACGCTTAGCGTGAGCTCTGTAACGATTAGCAAAACAAGCCGTTGGCGCTTAAAATACTCTTAGGCAAGCGCACGTGGAGAAGCGTTCCCCCAGAGACAGTGAAAGAGAGAGAGAGAGAGCTTTGCGTGAAGAAAGCAGAGGGAGATCGTCTGCGAACCCTGCTGCCGTAGCTTGCTCCCAGTACCATTAACGGGTGACGAAACCCGGAGCTCTAGCAGAGGTGGCTAACCATGCTGACATAGAGGAAACAAAGCAATATGAATGGAGGGGCTCGGCCACAATTCCTCCCCACCCTTACCTCTTTCTTCCTTCCTCACCAGCACCCTCGCATTTAACCTCACGCAAGGAAATTACGAAGTACAGCAAATGTGGTCAGATGACAAGAAAACAGCCCACAGATAAAAAAAAATGGTTGCGAAAAGATAAAAGGAAGACGTTATCGCTACCAAAGGTCACGTAGGACGTATTTCTTAAGAAAAAGGAGAGGGCAAAGGAAGGAGTCGGCAGACAATGAAGTGGACATTAATAGCGGAGACCGCGGAAGATCCCCAGAAATGAGGGTCCGCACAATACCTAGTAGCAGGGAGACGGACAGACACGCAGGCAAGATGACGTCCACCGCTCTCCTTTCAGAGCCTTGAAAAGAAAC
This sequence comes from Amblyomma americanum, assembly GCF_052857255.1. Classification (NCBI taxonomy): domain Eukaryota; kingdom Metazoa; phylum Arthropoda; class Arachnida; order Ixodida; family Ixodidae; genus Amblyomma; species Amblyomma americanum. Next base: position 7,030,994 of record NC_135498.1, read on the forward strand.
TCTACCCTCGCACCGTTACCTGCCCTTGCTTCATCTAAGTGAAGAGACTGGATTCGCCCAGCCTCTCTTTTTTACCCCTTCCTTCTCCTTTGTCCGGCCCCCTTCTCTCTCGCAGGTTCAAAGAGCGTCGTATACAAAGGGGTGGACGGACAAGGCACCCGAGAACAAAGGAGCGAGCTCGAAGGTGGTGGCGGAGAGCGCAGCTCTGGCGTGTCTCCATCGGCGGTAATGTAAACGCGCATACAAAGCGGACGAAAGCGCATACGCAGAGCGGGGAGAGAGGGTTAAGTAGGGGGAGAAGAGCTATTCGTGAACAGCGTATGTGCCACTAACGGCGCCGTGATCGCTGCGGGAAAGCTAACGAGCAGCGACAGAGAAGAAAGGACTACGGGCAGCACAATGCGCGCGAAGCGGGCTACGCGAGGTGCATGGTGAAGAGGAAACAGCATGCGGGTGTACAAAGGCAGCGCAGTTGAGAACAACCAGCGGATGCAAGGAAAGAGGCAAATGAAAGGTATGACAAGGAAAAGCAGGAGCCGGTCCGGTGAAACGAACCAGAGGCCTATAAGGCGACGTGCCACTACTTACACGACCGACCAGAGAGAAAGAGAAAAGACAGAGCAGAATGCTCTAGATTCACGCGAGACAAAAGAGAATAGAAGGAACTCTAGGTGCTGAGAGAGGGGGACTGTCGGAGACGAGAGCTAATGTTAGGGAAGAGGGAAGCGGACAGGGAGTCAGCGCCTTTCCCTATCGTTCCCTTCTTTCCCTACGGTGTTACGAGTTAAACAAAGGAAACGAGGAAAGGAGGAAGAGGTGGGGGAAGGCGAAGAGAAAACGCTGTATTTATGTACCGGCGCAGGCGAGTCAAGAATCAAACACGGTGAAATAAGGCACAGCAGCCCCACTGTCGTCTTGCGGTGTCCGCAGCGCAGAAAAAAAAAGTGCCAGTAAAGAAAAAGTGAGAGAACAGAGAAAGAGCGGTGCGGCGAACGGAAAGGAGTTCGCTTCCAGAATCGAAAGAAAGGAGAGGCCTGCGTTATCTCTGTACGATGTTCCATAAACGATCGCCGTTCCTTCCTTACGTTATTCGCTTCTTTCTTCTTCCTCCGTTCGCTTCTGCATTTCTTTCGCGCTTCGTGTTTCGAAGATTGAAGCGGAGCTCACTGAATGCCGGAGAAGAGAGTTCGATAAAGGCGGGCCGAAGGCGAAGGAATCCACTGGAAGGAAGGGGGCCGGCGAGGTTCAGCGGAAAGCGCTCGCTCGCGAGAGAGAGAGAGAGCGCGCGCGACACGAGTCTCGGGTCAGCCGCAGCGCGCCCGCGCGCAAAGACAATGGTCGCGCGCGCGACGAGAACAAAGAGGAACGACGTTGTGCTCGCACGCGCCCACCAACCGCCCACCCTCTACGGCCGCGGAAAAGCACTGGCATCAGCCGGACCGGATTGGGCGGAGCCGCGACGTTACAGGCAAGAGGAAAGGAAACGGTAATTCGCCCGAACCGGCCGGCAGGCCAGGCCGCAGGGCGACTCGAGAGCGAGCGGTCGAGGAAGAGAGAAAGTGCGCGGGGGGCTCCGACGACGAGCCCACGATAGAAGCCGCTTCCTCGGCTGCTGCTCGCTTTTGTGCTGCGAGCGGTGGCGGCGAAACGCCAGCGATCGTAGCAAGCAATGCCGTGGAAGAGGCAGACGTGGCTCTGTCCTTGGCGGAGGGGGGAAGGGGCCGAAAGACGGGCGCGGTGGAGTTGGGACTAGCGTGTGTTGTATATCGATACGGGGCAAAGAAAAAGGCCCGAGGAGTGCACTTCCCGCAGGACCGCTGCCGCACCCGGAGTAACAAAGGAAAGCGAAGCTCGGCTACGCTATACCCCGCGGTCCGTCCGCCGTCGACCAAACACTCCCACTTCTTCCTCTCTTTGTATCTTGTTCTGCGGTTTCCGTCTCGACGGTTCGTTCTTAGAGAGGCATTCTCGTTCATAGCTTTGGTTTCTCCCATTGGCGAATAGAGACCCTGGCCGTTTTCCCTTGCCGGCGGTGCTTCTCTTTCGATATGTGAGAAGACGGGATGGCGCGGCTAAGGAAACCGGGAGCCGTTCGGTTAGCAGCGACAAGCTTTCGGCGTCGTTCAAAGCCAGCGTGTGCTTCGCCCGACAACACGTGCCGCAGTCACGCTTGGCCACGAGAGGAAAGAAGACCTTCGAGGAACGGACGCCTGCGTTGGCCGACGTGCCTCCCTATAGGGTTCCCAGGGAAACAATGCTGCTGTTCGCTGAACGAGCTACACGAGTACAGATATCCTTTCGTTGTGATAGTCCAACGGTTCATGTAGCTGGTATATGAAACGCTGATCGCGAGAGTGTGGGTTATCCTCTAGTGGCAAAGTGGTGAACGGAAAGATTACCGGGGGCACTTCAGGGACTTACGTGCGGGGGATGCGAAAACAGTGCAATTCTGTTGAATTTCTGTTTCAGTTCCATTACAATTCTATTCAAATTCTAGTCTATTCTTCTGTAGTTGGTGCAGTTGTAGGTAATAGTACTATCATTCGTTAACATTTCGCCTTTAGCCGCCTTTGATGACGACTCATCATTTCGACCAACCACCGAGTTTTGTAACGCCAACTTTTGGGCGACGCCAGGTTTTCGTGTCCACGAGCCATCTAACGCTTTCGCATTAAAAACACCACAGGAGGCCGAACACGGATAGGAGAAAGATGGCACAAAAACCACCAATCTAAAGTGTTTTATTGCTCTGCTACATCGCAGTGTTGCTTGGCACCCATCACTGCGGTGTTGTGCGCCGCGTGAAATTTATCTGTGCTCGCTTATTTAAAGATAGAAAGGAAATTAAGTCATAAAAGGCGGCAAATTAAACTAGGTGTCTAAAAGAGTGGATGGTGCAATGACGCATATCTTCATTAGAGCATACCTATCAAACATCTCAAATACAACTCGCTAGTTTTGAGTCTTCGCAGAGTCTCCTGTAGCACTGAGTAGTGGCTAAGCAAATAAATGCGGCACCCCACACAATTAAAGGTCCATTGGTTAGGCTTTGAGGCAGCGCTTTGAAGGCGAATTAAACCATCAACCTTTGCACTCTCATCGCACGCTACTGAGCTGGCTGTCACAAACAAGCTGAGTGGGTTTGCTGTGCACCTCTCTCCACGCTGGGCACTGTGGTCGTTGCTTGTCTTTGATATGTTTTATGAGATGCCGATGACGCGCTTCAATGTCACGCCCTCCACTTGGGGGTATAATATGACTTTTTCTCAGCGCTAATTCTGCAGTGGTTTTTTTTAATTAAAATCATAGTAAAAAGGAAGGAAAAGATTTTTGCTAGCCCCGGCATCTGCCATCGATACTGAAGCACCTGAGCTGGGGCAGCGGAAATAAAGGATAGCAGGCAGAATGGAGAAATGAAATGAAAGAGGTGAGGGGACAGGAAGAGAGGATGGGGGAGAAGTAGTATATACAAACTATTTACACAATAAGAACTGTGTCCAGGTTGTTCGCGTGATTAGTTCATGTTGTAGGAATTAAAACAAACGCGCACAGCACTGTGGTGGCTGTGCGCGTTTGTTTTAATTCCTACAACATCGGCCTACTTTTCTGGCCCTGCCACTTCATCGCTCCTTCCGCGGACAGGTTAACACCCAGCAGAGTGGCGTACTTGCATAAACCAATTGGTATGCCCTGAAACATGCATGGCAGTGCTTTTACATCCAGGCTACGGCGTTTACCACCGTGTAAATTATCCATCCAAGCTGCGAGGAAGAGATACCGCAGTGATCCCGAGGAGCTTACGTCTGTTTTGTCTTCGCGTATGAAGGCCGTGAATAAAAACACCGGGACCCTAAAAATGCGGGTCGCCACTATTTCAGCCATTGGGCTGGCTTACGGCGTCAACAATTCCTGTCTAGCTCGAAGGCGGCCCTGTGTTCCTGAATAACCTGAGGCTCCGGTTCACTTCGCGCTCCCTGCGACCCACTTTCTATCCCGACGCATGCATTTCTCCTTTTATTGCCGGCCGACTCTTCCTCGCTCTATTCTCTTTTTCTTGCGCGGTGACTTCGGTTCACTTTCACAAAGGCGGCGCAAGGCACAGAGCTAGAAACAGAGAGAGTGAAAAAGAGATGAAAGGCGCGCTGCTCTCGGATCCCGTGAGAACCGCTGCGATCATCGAGACGCGGCGAGATCTCGACGCAGCGACAACGGGGTGCTCGAAGCACGAAACCACGACGGAAGGAAGGAACCGGCTCGGAGGCGTAAGCGAAGGAACCACGGAGGGAGGGATAAAAAAGAACAACAAAAGCGAGAACAGAAGGAGCTACACGGCAACCAAATACGAAGAAACAACCAAAAGAGATCAAAACAAAACGAACACTGAAACACCACCTCTCCTACCGTGTTTCTCTCCTGTTTTCTTGCACATCCTCAAAAGGCGGGAGCTTAAAGAGGGTGAGGAGAAGCAGAAGAACGGCGGGAAGAAAGGGGTATACCGTTGCACGGGAGAAAACAACAACAATAAGACAGGTTTTCCTTTCCGCCATACACCGGGCAGGAAACGGTGGCGGTTGTCGAGACGGTGGGCCGGGAGGGGGAGTAAAGAAATATATAGACGATGGGGGGCCGCCGAAGCACGCCGGTGTATACTTTTGCACACTGCTTTTCTTTTTCTTGGCACGTTCTCACACGCCGCATCAGACAATGCAACAACAAGAACAAGACTCAACAGAAGAAGAATAAGAAAGGGGAGAAAAGAAAGACAGAAGGGGGCACACTCGAAGCTGCCGCACCGCGCCGTTTGTCGATTTGTCGCGAATGCCCCGTTCGTCGTCGGGGCCGCCACTGGGGGCGGGCCGGCGAGAGGCTGGAACAAGAGGAGTGGGGAGAGGCGGTAAAGGCATGGCATTGCAGCGCTAAGGAAGAAATAAGGCCCGCAGTCGGCGTCCTTTGTCCCTATGAATTCCCAAAAGGGGAGCCCACGAAGCACGGACAAGAGGAAGAAGAAGAAGCAGGGAAGGAATCGATAATAGAAACAGCAACAGCCGCAAGTTGGACAGCCGCGAGCGAAGAAGAGCGGCAGGCTGGACGAGAGAATGGCACGGGGAAGCAGGGTGGTGCGGTGCCTTCGGAGAAAGTAACAAATTGCGTTGCGGCTTGATGCGGACTCGTTAACGGGATGTGATTTTCGGTAATTGTGAGTGCAGCCGGCTGGGGGAACGATGGGGAAGAAAGAAAGAAAGAAAGAGAAAACGAGCAGAAGATGGGGAGCCGTGGCGAGAAGGCACACTTTCGCTCGGGCATAAATGTTACGCCTTCGAAAAGAAACAATGGCAGCGACCACGGACAGGCAATAGCAGACGAAACGTACGCTTTGCGGCAACGCCCGTTCGTCTGATTAAAAGTTTTTTTTTTGCCCTGTTTTCTTAGCGGACGTTACTAGGGCAGAAAAAATGGGTCGTAATTAAAACTGCTTTTTAAATGTACGAGAATTCCAGTTCGAGAGGGAAAAAAAGAAATGAAAAAGAAGGCTAAGTGCTGCCTGAGAGTTAGTGACGAAGGCACACTTCCATAGGCGTAAATTTTACGTCCAGAGAGAACAACGACGACGATTATAGAAGACGGAACAGACAGTCTGGCACCGCTGTTTAGAGTGATGAAAGAGTTTTAGATTTTTAATTAAACACAGCGTGCTTGAAACCGAACTTTAATTAAGGCTGCCATCTGAAATTATGAGTCGATTTCGTGGAGTTCGTCTTTGTCCCTGCGCGCTCAATAATGGGAGGCAAGTGAAACTACATCGATTATCACGTCAGATGGGGGCGTACTTGCAAACTTGAGGGAACGGACACCTATAGTGGTTTTACTTTGCTGGCCTTCATTCACGCGTGGAAGAAAAGTTTGAGCAGTCGCTGTATTTATCAATGTCCAACTTCACAAAAGAAAGCACGGCGAGCAGAAAACTTAAAAACGAAAAAAATCAAACAAAGTTAACAAGCACGACTGAAATACCGGAGACAATCAGTTTGTGGGAAACAGCAGAAGGAAAAGAAATAAGTTAAGGGCGAAAGTGCTGCTCTGAATTGAAGCTGCAAGTGATTAGGAAACACAATGAACAGATCTCTCACTGTACCAGCGAGAAGTAAAGGTAAGTAGTCGCAGCTTCATCGAAGAAATGTTATAGGTTCGCTAACACAGACGGAAAGGAAATGACGTTTGAAGTTGCTTTTCTAACAAGGCCGGGTATGTTGTTGCAATTCAGATGCAGTCACCCGCGGACTAAGCGGCGAATAGTGTTGGAACAGTTTAGTAGCCTCCTTAGAATCACAACGGGATAGCGGCCGCAAAGATAAATTGTCGTCCTGAACTGTGCGGCTTAACGTTTTGTCGTAAGCCTAAAACATTAGCGTCAATGCCTTCGAATGGACAATAACTATGCAGCGACTATCAGTTGTGATGCAAGAAGACGGCTTAGTGCCACGCATAAAGGAAAAATAGCGAAAGCGGTGATAACTAAACTTTGCAAGCATATCAAGACTTTTCCGTGCTACTTTTCTATGCATACAAGAACTTCCGCTAAGCAGCAGCCCGCCACAAGGGCAGAGAATATAGGTACTTTTCCCCAAGCTTTGCTCTCGTCCACAAGATACAAAGCTAGCGAAAAACTGTGGGATACTGAGACAAAAAAAAAGAAGAAAAGGCGACAACAAAGGCTGAATGCAGCCGGTGCCAATAGCTTTTCATTCTTGGGGATAATCAAATCATGGAAGACCTATAAGAACAGAGCAGGTACGCTAACATGAAAGGACATTGCCCAGTAACAACAAGAGTAGAAAAGGATCACAAAAAAAAAAACGCGGCCAACACTACGAGGAGAGTCTGGCGAGTAAGGACGCGGCAGTGGATTGAGTGAGGTAAGAAAGCGAAAACGAAAGGAGGAGGCGAGAGAGGATGCGCCCAACCCGCGTGCCTTATTTCGCTTTTTTTTTCTCCTCGACATGTTTCAAGAGGAAGACAGAGCGACAGAGAGCAAAGCAACAAAGAAGTGAAAGCTTGTCCGAGAAAAGCGAACAAGACTCAGCACAGACTCAACGCACACACACACAACACATAAACAAGCCTTTTGGCAAGAGTGGCGATGAAAAGGCGACGCCAGAAAGAAAAGTGCCGGGCGGGACATAATAGGAAAGCCACGGCGGGTCTTCTCTTGGATATTTCATGCGCTCGGCAACTTCGAGATAAACTGAGAAGGGAGAGCAAGCCCACCGTAAGTTGGCTCAAGCGCTGAACATGAAAGAAAAAAAATAGAGAGAGAACAAAACATGGCAGACAGCGAAAGCATGCTTGAGTGGACAGCAAAACCGAAAGGCGGGAGCGCTAGGGTGAGATCGCAGCGCGCGGACCTGTACGGTTGGCGGCTACAATGAAGAAGGGGGAGATCGGAGGAGAGCGGATGTCTTGGCAACTGGAGCGGACGATGATAATAGCCAAGTAACAACGGCCGTAGTGGAAGCTGAAAGCGGCAGCTCAGCTAAAGCAGCACAGAAGCGCGCTTGCGGCTTGAAAGTGCGCGAAAAAAAAAAAAAAACTCAATGCAAGACCCGGCCGGTACACGCACGCGGAAGCAGAAGCGCTCCGCTCGCTGGAGCGCTCACGCGAGCGCTCACAACACCTGTGTCAGCGTGCGGTACTGCGCGGCAGGAAGGAGAGAGGGGGCGACGAATGCCGTCTGGAGGGAAGACGAAGATCGATGGGGGCGGTGAAGAGCGGCTTCGGCGGAGGACGTCTACCCTCCGACGAGAGCGCGCGCTTGAAAGCGGGAGTCTCGCCACTCCACGATGGAGCCCGCGCCTGACGCGAGCCGAGACCCCATCTTGGACTCGAAAAACAAACACGACGCCGCGCCAAAGGAGCGCTGGACTCGCTTCGAGACGCGTGTCTCGAGTGGCACACAGCGCAGACGAGGCACTTGCCATCCGCCTCAAAGAGCCGGCGAGCGGTGAAAGAAGGGGAGCGAACAGACTTCCAATCTGCTGAACACAAACAGCAACTATTGGCAAAGGGATCTCTCAAAGAATACTTAGGCGGGATCGTGGATAAATTCACGCGCAGGTGGTTGGTGTTTTTCGAAACACGTGATCACTGTTGATATATGTTCCTAGAATGCGCCGTCTCGCTGGAATGCCAGAATAGTTGGGCAGAGGCAAAGCGGGCAGAGAACAAAGCAGACAGTTCAAACCGATTTATGTCCGGTTGGCAACTCTGTTTGCTCAGAGGGGATAATTCGAACAAAAATATGAAATTGAGGGGAGCGGAGCACGGATAATTCGTGCACAATGTGAACGCGTACGCAGAAAGGCACCAGTGCTTATTACTGCTGCTCCTACCATTACTGTTACTACTACTACTACTGCTACTACTACTACTACTACTAATCATACTACTGCTGCTACTACTACAATATTGTGCGGCGGCGTTAAAGAAGCATCAGTAAAAAACAAAAAGAAAATGAGTTTCGTGGCAGTAGGATTCATCCGCTCCAAGCTCACAAGAGCATACTACGAATGTTAGGACAAAGGCAAGTTCACGCGCATGGACCCACTGCCACGACAGAGCGCTTGCGGTCGAAGAGGGAATATGTTTCTGGCAGTATCCGAGGGGACGAGGTTGCAATGCAGTGCGCTAAGGAATGAGGGTGCAGGAGTAACACGCCTGTGAACTCACAAGTGCAAGTGCGGCAGTCTTTTACTTCTTCACTTAAAGAAAAACTGGGCATATTGTCGCGTAAGCAGGCAAACGAAGAAGTTCGTGGACGACGAGAGGAAGTTGGTTGTTTCGACGTTGAGCCCTTACTTCATCTCCGCTCTCTCTGCCAGTATCCCTTCACGCCGAAAGTGACATTCTCCAGTTTGGACGTGCTCTCGTTAAATTATTTCCTACTTTGAAATGTGCTCTCAATACGCGACAACTTCTCGACATTTTTGTGCCCCACGCGCTTCTCGACACAGAGGGCAAATAACAAGCGCTGAAGATAAAGGGTAAACTACGCAAAAGAGAAAGGAACACACGCGATACTTACCACGTGTTCCTTTCTTGTGTCTTAACCCTTTTCATTCAGAATGAACGAACTAGCCCGACAAATCTGATTGTTGAAGAAACGCGGCTCACCAATGCGCTGTACTACGTTGATCCGGTCGCGTTTCAGAAGAGGCTTCTTTCTTTAGCGCTTACCACTCTACGATGTAGTAGAAGAGCGAACCCCCTGCTGAACTCTGCACAAGCAGTAGGGCGGTTCGGCCCTTGCTGCGCAGCAAAAAGGTCGTCCGCATTACTATAGCTGCACTGCACAAAACAAAGCGGCGGCGCGAGACGCCTATAGCATGGTCCTCGACGTCATACGCGCGAGTAGGCCAGTGGCAAGCCGCCGATGTAGATAAAATACTTTATTTTTTTCTAGCGTCATTGAATTGCTTTAGTTTACCCGCAGTACAGCTGTTTCTTTTTCTAGTTCAGGGAGTTCAATTTCTTCCCTTTTCAAAGATCTCGCTGTTCCTTTCTCTTACGCCCTCGACAGGTTTTGATGGATGGCCATAAAATGACGACAAACCAGGAACCAACAGCCGCGATTTTCGCCCGTGCTTCCTTGCTTGTTTTACTTCGTAACCGTTGTGCTGCAAGAGGATGTTGTGGAAAAAAGAAGAAGAAAGAATAGAGGAAAAAAGATTGACTCGAATCTGCGCAGCACCGCAGCCGTTGTTCCTCTCTGGCGGCAATAAGCTTCACGCTTGGGTTAACCGTGGGAAGTTGAACACGTGAGCGCTCGATGAGAAATCGCATGAAATCAAACAAAAAAGTAAATTCAGATGAATACAGACGTGAAAACAAAATATTATATGACGGCAAAAACTGAATCGAAGTATAGAGCACGACTGTAGGTAGCTTTTAACTAAAGTTCGAAAAACAACTCGTGAAAAAGAGAAGCTCGAAAGAACACCGGCGAAAGATGGCGCAGTTGAGGTGGTGGATCGGTGCTGTTATGACGTAGGCGGTTTTGGCCATAGAAACATAACCTGCTGGTCCGCCTATGTTTCGTTGTGGCAGAAAAAAGGTGGTAGCTTTCACTGCTACCTCGAAAGGTTTTTGGACTCAAAATGGTTGGGAGGCATACAAGCTGTCATAGGCCTTTATTTTCGCGAGTCATCAGAACACAACGGCAACAATGCTGTCCAAAAGCAAATAAATTTACCGCTCCTCTTTCCATGTTGTCTGGCAGTGTTCGGCGGTCATTTATGAAACATAGTCACACTGAAGATAAATGCTCCATGTCACTTGAAATTGCATAAAAGGAAGCATTTGCATGAATTTCACTGACTCGCCCAAGTTCTATCATGGATTTTTATAAACCCTGACACGAAGGTACAGAAAGTCTTTGAATTTTGAGGACCCCATTTTTTGGGGGGCGCGACGGAGAACAGAGTGGCATAGGTGCCAGATTTCGCAACAATTTTGTTAGCAAAGGTGTGGAAGATCTTTGCCGAAAATTTTTTTATCAGTGGACTTGCCCGTTTTTTATGTATCACGGCACTAAAAACCACGATATGAGAGCGTGATAGCGGTTTCACGCCGGCAAAGGAGCTAGAAACTCATAGAGTCCTAGAAGATTGGCAGCAATTAGGTATCTTTATTATAGTGCAGTGTCGATCTGAGTTTGTCTAACAAACGGTAAAAACAGCGCTAAATTTAACACAGACCACACAGAAAGACAGGACAGGACGGGCGCACAATGCCCTCTCAACTAGCCCAGTAAGATGTGCTGTTAATCGATCTAAGTTTCTACACCCGACGCGAGAGATCTTGTGGACCGTGAAGGCCGCTTTCATCCAGCAGCAAAAGCTCAAAGCACTTCACTGGCGATACGAAGAGAACGTTGCTTTTCATCACGGGGCACACTACCGCAAACTATAATAAAATATGACGAACAAAAGCAAACACTCTGCACTTAACAACATAAAATATTTTACCGTGATGTGGCCAATGTGGTGAGCTACAGCGATAAAGGCAAGCCTTCACCGCAGCACGTCGCTTCAGCTTTTCTTATGGAAATTTTTCCTAATTTCTTCGATATTACAGAGCTCGATTTTTTACAACACGAGGCAAGATCTTTTGTTTTTCACCACAGCCTCTTGACACGTTATGATCAGTTGTCAGCACCTTTAAAGCACTTTCGTTGCGCAAAAGCCGTTGAAAATAGTGACCATTTTTAATTGTTTTAAAGCTAACCTATAAGGACTCACTCATATATATGAAGAATCACATTTAAGATGTTTTAGCGGCTTTTCAGAGAACATGAATTTTATAAATATTTACACAAGCTGGTCAGACATCAAGCTTATATATTTGTAGTGCCTTTTTATCCCAATGTGGACTTCTGGCAAGGACAACTGGCGAATTACAGGCAATGCACTCGTCGTTATAAAAAAAAAAGCTCCTTCACCACGATGGTCTGCTCATTCTAAATTAGCAAAAGAAAGCATTGCCACCGTGCGTCTAATGGATGCCCTTGGCTAAAGTCGCACGCGTGTGCAGGAAAAAAAAATTCATCCAACGACCGCAATGGCTTGAAGTGGGCGCTTTCCTTTGCTTCAGCGTGCTCGGCGCAGCCTTAGCAAGGAAACTGAAGGTCAAACGCGTGGCTTTTTGTGCTTGTTGGGGCATGATCATAGCAAGAGAATATAGCGCAGAGTAGGACAGGACACAAGAAGAAAGGTCATGTAAAAATATATGAAGCGCACTCAGGACAACGGACAAGGAAGACCAAACAACACAAGCGCTTAACACAAGCGCTTGTGTTGTTTGCTCTTCCTTGTCCGTTGTCCTGAGTGCGCTTCATATATTTTTACATGACCTTTCTTCTTGTGTCCTGTCCTACTCTGCGCTATATTCTCTTGCTATGAAGGAAACTGAGGCAAAAATTGTTCGGGAAGTGAAAATCCATCGAAAGGGAGGCGGAAGAAGCTCACGTTTGTTTCCTTTAAATGGCGTGCGAAATGTACTTTTTAAGAAAATAATAGGATACGAAGAGTGTGGCAAGAAACCGAATCAAATACGAATCGAACACTTGTTGGGATATTCGCACGAGTAGCGAATACTCACACGAAGCGACTAATCGCGGGAAACAGTGAAGTCCTAATGAGGTATGGCGCTGTGACATATGTACTTATCACAATAGCCGTCAAGAGATGCGACACTGATCCCCACTGGGTGGCAAGAATACAAAGTCAATATATTCACTTCATAATCGTCGTATTATACGTATAGGAAAATTACTTTTTGCTATACTGATGATGACAGCAAATGATCTTTAGTGCAACATCTCAGTAAATGAAGGAAGTAAAAAGGGTGAGAGCTACGTCTGAGTCATGACCTTCTCGTTCGGGCATCAAGGGAGTGTTTGCTAAGTATGGCTAAGCCCTGTCATGCTGCCCAAACTTGGGGGCCATCTATGAGCGTCATGAGCGCCGCTGCATTGAATAGCCCGCGATGAAACCTTGAACCCTCCATGCCGCGGTCTGCGTGCCGACTTCGAACTGAGTGTCGAACGCTCGAAAAGTATTAGAAAACCTGTGAGCATAATCGAATGGTTTCGAATAATTTTGAACACGCACTATTTGAATTGTTTATCGAATCGAGCAGGATGATATTCGATTCACAAATCGAAAATTCCTCGCACATCATTATTCTTTTTCCACTGACTAGAAATAAAAAAGGCTCTTAAAACACGGCGTCTGCATAGCATTTCCTGGTCCCCGCAGGCTTGCTGACCTTCGAGCTCGTATTGCGATGAACAAACACGAAGAGGATCTCGGGCTAGACACAACACCGCACAAAATGTACTAGAGGCTCTGTCGAGTCCGCTTATCCTATTCGAATGTCTTCCGGAAAAGTATATATCGGTTAGCCGGGCAGCTGCACCAACCATTGGACACGAGAACGACGCAGTTCGATCTTGCCGGGCCCAGGAAGTCATTAGCCGTTGCTCGTACGTGACCGCGCATGCACACCACGGTCTGAACGACCATTTTTGGCCGAGATATATAAAGGCAAAATAACACAACTTGTCTGAAGCATAGTTGCCTCTAATACTTGCAAAAGTGCACGCCAGCGTTTTTTTTATTGTCTTATTACTGAAAGAAAAAGCTTGGTATTTTTACTTCCTGCAATGAGCCCTTTCAAGTAAAAATAAACGACAGATGGCCTCTGAACCTTAAAAAAAGTACTGGCCCGAGGATGAATAAAAAAATTAACATCACACAATACGATGTGGCATTTCTGCGTAAGCACAATCATTTTATTTTTTGTCTTTCCATATTCGCTTTAAATTTTTGCCTTTTCATTCCGTCTTTCTGATTTCGCGCCCCGCTAGGGGCGCTACTGTTCTCAACCTCCTGCTCTCCCTTTCTCTCTCTCTCAATCTCCGTTCGCTCCGACAGCGGCGGCTCCGAGCCAGCGCTAGTTCGGCGCGCTACCGCTACAGGCGCTATTGCTGCTGCTCCTCCTTTCCCTCTCTTCCTCGCCTTCCTTCGCTCCCTCCGGTGGAAGTGAAGCGTGTTTCACATGCAAGCGAAAATGCCAGCGAATCCTGTCGCCGCGACATAAAAACCTGTTTCGACCCGTCGCGGCGGCTCGGCCGGCCAGAGCGAAGGGGTTCCAACAAGTTGGAAATTTTCGCAGCGACAGCGCGATAGCTCCGCCCTCTGACCAATGACTGCGCGTCGGAAAAGCCACGTGAGAAGAAGAGGATTCGTGCGGGAAAGACAATGCTTGTTTACTACACGTGTTTCCGACACGCTCGTACGAACTTAAAAAAAAACGATATTATTGGCATCAATATAAGAAGTAGTTGATATTTAGCAAACAAGAGTTCTTTATTTCTTAACAAAATTTTAGCAGTCTTGCAAAAATAATGCATGAACATTGTTCATGTTCATGGCTGCAAACCACCGGAACCAACCGCGAGCTCGTATTCTTTGCCAGCAACACTGGGATTCGCAGCGGCAGTAAACGCTCTGCATGGAGCGATACATGTGAGACGGAACCTTGCGAAAAGCATCGCTGCGCCCCTCCGCTGTTCTCTCAGTTCGCTCAATCGCTTGCACGTGAACCGCCCTTCAAGCGCAATTCCGTCTCGTTTCCGCTAGCGGCGCTATTGCAGCGCGTCTTCACCTCTTTCTTTCTCTATACTTGTAGCCTTTCCATACCGCACTCTTTCCCTCCATCTTTTGCCTACTCAAACCTTCGCTCACAGCCTCCTGAACAGATTTTGAGGAAACGAGTGGGATAATGCTAACGCAGAAAAAAAAAGGAACGTTAGCAAGGATTAACATTGATACAATATAGTTTTTTGTTGGCTTGAATTCCGTTTGCAGTAATGTGTGATGCTTGTGGGAGAGCAAGGGAAAGTATTTAGTATGCTCGATGTAAGCACAAGGCAACAAACTCCGCTGTCAGCGCCGGTGGCGGCCGTTTGTTTCTTTCCCTCCTTTTCAGACGTCCCGTTTTCTATGGTTTCCTCTACGTTTCAGCCATGAACCAAATTACCTAACAATTTCTACGTTTCATTTCAGCTCAAGTTCGTGTTCATTTCCCTGGCTTTCGCCAGGTATTTCGACACTGCACGCCTCACCTAACTGTCGAAGCCTCCTTAACGTCACCGAACGAAACGCACAAGACGGTCTGCTGAAGCGTCAGCAACAGCCGCCGTGAAACAGTTTTTTTTTTCTGCGCATCTCACACCATGTCAACAGTGCGTCGAGGAACGGCAGCTGCACAGCATGGACGTACATACGCTGCGGTTCGCGCTGGCTCATTCAGCTGCTTCGGGCCAAATTAGCAGCGGCTTCAGGCGAGCACTGGGGCACCGAATAGAGCCTAACGAACCAACCCGCGCTGCGCCGCCGCGGCGAGCAGTAAGATGCTCTCCGCATGCAGTGCCTCATGCGCGTCGCAGCGCTATTGTGCACCTTCGCAAGTTGCGAACAAGCAGCGTAGAAGTGCGGACGCATTTCAGGGCACATATGCGGAGTGAGTAGGCGGCAGTGCTTCTTGCTATTTGACGAAGAGTCATTCGTCCGACGACGTACTTCTAGCGTATCGGCGTCAAACTTAGTTTGAGTTAGCGCTAAGTTGGGTGCGGGAATATAGCCCAGGTGCGGTTGCGGCATCAACTGCAGGGACGCCAAAGGGCGCTGCCCTGAAGTTTCCACGGCAACCAACAGGGATTTACATGGTGTCGTATCAGATTATGAACCTCTTAATGAGCTGCCCACAAATAGACTCGGAAGAGATCGAGTGTTTCAAATCAAGCTTCCCTGACCTCATCATCATTTTTATCAGCCTGACTGCACCCACTGCAGGGCAAAGGCCTCTCCCATGTGTCTCCAGTTAACACGGTGCTTTGCTAGCAGCGGCCACCGTACCCCCGCTAACTTCTTAATCTCATCCGCACACCTAACTTTCTGCCACCCCCTACTACGCTTGCCTTCTCTTGAAATCCACTCCGTTACCCTTAAAGGGCCAGCGGTTGTCTTGCCTTCGCATTACGTGCCCTGCCCAAGCCCATTTCTTCCTCTTGATTTCGACTAGGATGCCACTAACCCGCCTTTTTTTCTCTCACCCACTCTGTCCGCTTCCGGTCTCTTAACGTTACTCCTATCATTTTTATTTCCATGGCTCGCTGCGTTGTCCTTAACTTACGCTGAACCCTCTTCGTTAGCCTCCACTTTTCTGCCACGTAGGTGAGTACCAGTAAGATACAGTTGTTGTATATGCTTTTCTCTTGAGGGATATTGGTAACCTGCTATTCATGATCTGAGAGAACCTAACATATGCGCTCCACTCCATTCTTATCCTTCTAGTTATTTCCCTGTCATGATCCGGAGAAGTTGTTACTACCTGCCCTAAATAGACGTATTCCTTTACCACTTCCAGCACGTCGCTTCCAGTTGTGAACTGATGTTCCTTTGCTAGACTGTTGAACATTACTTTGGTTTTCTGCATGTTAATTTCAAGACCCACCGTGCCTGTCTAATTCATTGCTCATGATTTGCAGTTCAACTCCTGAATGACTTAGCAAGGCAATATCATCAGCGAATCGCAGATTATTTAGGTATTCTCCATTAACTTTTATCCCGAGCTGTTCCCAATCCAGGCCTCGCAATATATCCAATAAACAGGCGGTGAATAGCATTGGCGAGATCGTGTCTCCTTGCCTGACGCCTTTCCTTATGGGAATTTTACTGCCGACTTTATGGAGGACTATAGTATCTGTGCAGTTCCAATATATATTTTCCAGTATTTTGACATAAGGCTCATCTACACCCTGATTCCGCAATGCCTGTATGACTGCTGAGGTTTCCACTGAGTCAAATGCTTTCTCGTAATCAATGAAGGCTATATATAGGGGTTGGTTATATTCTGCACATTTCTCTATCACCTGATTGATAGTGTGAATATGATCCATAGTTGAATATCCTTTACGGAAACCTGCCTGATCATTTGGTTGATTAAAGTCTGAGGTTGCCCTGACTCTATTACCGATTACCCTAGTAGATGCCTTGTAGGCAACGGACAGTAAACTGAACGGTCTGTTATTTTTCAAATCCCTGGCGTCTCCTTTCTTATGAATTAAGATTATGTTTGCGTTCTTCCAAGATGCTGGTACGGTCGAGGTTTTAAGGCATAGCGTATACAGGGGGGCTAGTTTTTCTAGCGCAATCTTCCCTGAGTTCTTCAACAGATTTGCTGTTACCTGATCCTCATCAGCTGCTTTTCCCTTTGCTCTTAATGCTTTCTTTACTTTGTCTTTCGTTACTGGCGGGATGGCGCATTGCTGTGCGCTACTGTCTCTATCATTAACGTTCTCTTACATTGGCTGCTGTATACATTTCTGTGGAACTCTTCGGCTACTTTAACTATCTTATCCATTTTGCTAATGACATTGCCCTCCTTGTATCCAAGCGCATACATCTGGTTTTTACCTATGCCTAATTTCCTCTTCACCGCTTTTAGGTTACCTCCGTTCTTTAGAGCATGCTCAATTCTCTCCTTATTAAACTTCCTTATGTCGGCTAACTTGCGCTTATTTATTAACTTTGATAGCTCTGCTAGTTCTATTCTGTCTGCAGGGTTAGACGCCCTCATGCTTTGACGTTTCTTATTCACATCTTTCGCCTCCTGAGATAGCTTGCCGGTATCCAGTCGAACCGTCCTACCGCTTACTTCTACTGCGCAGTCCGTAATGATAGCTGTCAAATCACCGTTCATTGTAAAAACATTAAGATCGTCTTCCTCAATTAAAGCTGAATATCTGTTCTGCAGCGATATCCTGAATTCCTCTGTTTTCAGCCATTTCGTCTCTTGGCGTCATACTTGGGCGGAAGGGATGGCAGGGCACAACCAATTTTAATGACAGTCTTGGATTCAAGAAAACGAATCTATGCCGCCATTTCGTCCCCTGTTGTCATACTCACATAGTTCCACCTCTATCCACCATCTTGGACCGCGACGTCATCATTGTCATGCAACAGGTGGTTGTTTTTTCTACAATGTTATTGTAGATGGCGCTGCAAGTCTCAATGCGAGATGTGCTGTTTTCTAGTTGCTGCCACAGATGGCGCTCTAATCTCACGGTGGCAGCAGTCCCCACGAAATCTCGAAACGTGATGAGTAAAACTTCCTCCTCTTGTGCCAGCGCACTTCAATTGCGGCATTGGAGCAGGGGGACACCAGACGACGTCCCAGTCCATATGACAGTCGAGCGCTTCGAAGCAACAAGTGGCCACTGAGCAATAGCAATGTTTGCTGTGTTTGTAAATGAGTGGCAAATGAATGTGCAAGGACTCTTAAAAAATATCTAGTAAAGCGTACGAAAAACAATTCAGTATATTATTCTTGTCGTGCAGTACGTTTTGTGCGTTCACATTAATATTTCACAAAAACGAAACTAAAACGTGTGGTCGTATCAGGAGAATCATAGAAAAAAGCGTTGGTTCCGAATGCACGGATGAGAGGTTAACATGTAGGCGACGGACGTTGACCCTTAAGTGACGCCCGTCTCTTGGACGCCAGCTTTAATGGCGTCTGTTCGAAACACTCGATACGTGCATAAAGAGAGATTTCAAGGCACTGAGAAGAGGGGAAGAACCGCCGCCGCCCTGGGCGCCTGGGAATCAAAACACCCGAGGCGGGAGTCGGCGGCGCGTGACCAAGTGCGGGTGCTCGCCTGTTCTTCTGAAGGTAGAGGAACTTGAGCGAGGCTCCGAATCCCGCGAAGGCGTCGCCCGGTATGGCTGTGATGTTGTTTCCCCGAAGGTCGAGCTCGCGCAGAGCGGTCAGGTTCTGCAGGGCTTCGCTGGGCACCGCGGCCAGGTTGTTGTAGCCGAGCTTCAGCCACTCCATGGTCGCTGCGAGAAGCAAAGCACAGGCACCGTCGTGACAGCGATGATGGCAGCACGAGAAAAGTAGCGCTGTTGTCACATCTCTTGAACCAGACGGACTGTCTGAGCGATCCGATTTTATTTCTGGCCTGTTGAACATGAGTTAGCGCGTTTGGTAATTGCCAACAACGGTTCATGACCACGTTTACACGCCAGGAGAAAGCAGCATGCGGCGCTTATCATCAGGCTGGAAAAGATGAGCTTTGATAGCAGGTGTTCATGACAACTTGGATTCACCTGGTGAGGGCACATATGTCGAAGTTTCGTAGACTTCTCCGCAAGTTCCCATCTATCATTCTCGCCATGGCTTTCTTTCTGCGATATAACTCTCTCTCTCTCAGGCCTAATGCAGCGGCACTACAATAAGACGAGGAGAGACTTCATTAAGCCAGGGTGGACGCAGCTTTCAGATTTACGCTCACTGCCGGTGCACACGTGTTAGCTGCAGGCAGGTATGAAGTTTCGGCGTACGCTCTAGCCGAGATAGTCCGCGTTGACATGGGACAAAACGCTGCCTGAATAAGGTCACAGAAAAACGTAAAAAAATCGTTACCCCACAAATGTTCAAAGAACCAATGCGAACACGAGAAAGGAGGAACCGCAGACGAGGAGAAAGCCCTGAACACTGCCACAAGCACATAGCGCTACAGTGTTCTAGAATACTGCATCTCCAGTAAACCGGCCAGAAGTACAGCGTGCAGGTAAACTGGAGGTTTGGTGCTGGGCGCGCACTGAGAATGTTGATTTTGCGATTAACGAAAACCTTCTATTTTATTCCTAAAAAAAAACACTCGCAGTTTTTCTTCCAACGGAACGCATAAGGTATCTACGCAAACAAACAGGTACGCAGGAAAGAATAGACGGGACGAGACGCTGGTTCCAACGTCCCTGTTTGTTTGCGCGGTTACATCATGCACTCCACTTCGAGTCATCAAATGGCCCACCTGCCTGTGTTAAGTCTTCCAGTGCTACCGAGCATACGTCTAGTACCGGATCTAGCCACAAGCGCAGGCGGTGACTCTCATTGTGACGGTAGTGTCCGCCATCATAGTCGCATGCCGTCTAGCGTCACGTTAGTCAGGATGCAAACCGAGCGACAAAAAAAAAAGAAAACAACAGACAAGCTTGCGGTTGTGAATGCATAATCAACTTGCTTTGATAAAATAGAAACGAAGCTTCTGTAGAACACGACTGAGTTGCAGCATGAAAAGTGGCCCAAGGGATGCGCGTGGGACATCTGCACGCCCGCTTGGACATATAGGGCGATAAGAACGGGGAAGTTACGAAGCAAGGAAAAAAAAGCAGTCTCAATGTGACACCTCAATCGCGCCTGGACGGAAGTGGGAATAGATTATACGAAAAACGGAAGAGAGAGAGATAGGTCTGTTGTCGAATATGTTAGACGAAGTTCGCCCAGCTTGCCCACGCGAAGATAAGATGAGACGCTGCCCCATAATTGCCTCGAGAGGCCGAACAAAAGAGCCTCGCTCTGCAGCGCAATGGGCGCGTTCTCCCTCTTCTAATTACCGCGATGATTGAGAATTCACGTGCGAGGCCTTTTAATCACGCACTTACTGGCTGTAGAGCACTCGAGCGTTTATCCGGCTACTTGTCTTCCCAGTGCGACTGAACAAGCGCTTGAGGAAAGAGAAAAGTCAGGACTAATTAGGGTTCCCCATTAATTATGCTCTTATACCCCTGCTCTCTTTCTCTTTTTCAGGTGCCGACTTAACGGTGCGAAACAAATGGAGCAGTTTTGTTCAGCCACACAGTGGTACGCCGAAATGAAAAAAAAAAAGTAGGTCGCCTAATCTCTCACTCACAATGAGCGTGGGTCGCTTACGAAATAAACAAGGCTTCCGAGCGATGAACAGTGATGGGTGTTGCGCGCTGAAAAAGTTCGCGCGGTGAGTCAGACCTATGAATGACCAGTTGAGCCTCGCACTCCGTGGCCCGTAGAAGCAAGAAAGATGACGCTCGTGCATCATTTTGTGAGGCTTACTAGAACGAAAACTAAAGCGGCCTGCATGCCTGTTCGTGTGTTGACTCAAATCGATTACATCTATTTCTCGCCGCCTAATTGTCACTGCGCTGTATAGACATTAGGCTAGCAACTTTTTTTTAAGTAGTTTAAGGGTTGGAACCTCGCAACCGTTTAGCCTAGCCGTGCTTGTTCGAGTTAACGATGAATCATTATGGAAAGGATGCTACTTACGCAGTTGTACGATGGCGGTAAATCGAAAGCGATCGTTAAAGAAGACGGTGGTCTAGAAAAAAAATGGAAATAACGAAGTCTAACTGTGCGAGCGGCGATGTTCCGTGGCTTTGTGGTCTACGTGGCGTGGTAGTCAGAGCCGGTCGATACCAAACTAATGATTAACTCACTCCGCAAAGGATCCCACTACGGCTGCCGCAATGGTAACAGGCTGGTTTGTAAAAACACCAGGTTGTATATATGAACAGAAATACTCTATGGTAATAAAAGCATCGCTTTCTTGTGAGTTTTGGCTTCTGAAAATGAGCCTTGTGCACGGAAACGTCTGGGTTGGGGTTAGGTTTGGTTGGTACGTCATGCGAATGGCAGCTGACGAGGTGCTGCGAACTGTTTTGTTGTGGTTTCGCCTTTCAGCAGAGATAGAAGTTGTCCATGTGGCTTGTGATACGCAGGGGAAAAAGCGAAATGGACTTAAGAATAAAAGAGATAATGCCCACCTTTACACGCTCGGGCTAAATCGGTGCCCATTCATGTAAATTAGTGAGGGAACCCAGTGGACACGGAACGCTGTGCTGGCGAGCCGCTCATTATTTGCACCAAAGACACACAAAAGTGTTTTTAAACTCTGACCAATCACACAGAATGAAACCGAGAAGAGCAAACCGCATTACATTGACATGCAGTGAAACGTGGCTTACTAATACAAGCATTTGAAGCCACAGCGCAAAGTTCATCACTGCAAGACGTGTGTGAGTTGCAGTTGTGTAAGGAATAAAGAAAGCAGTATTTATAACTCCGTCATGTGTTTTCATAAATCACTTAGAAGTGCTCTTGCAGTCGAGCGGATTCTTCGTTAAATGCGCGCAATGCTCTTAGGTTCGAGCACGGGTAGTTTACGTCGCCTGCGTCACAGTGGCAGACTTGACTGTCCGCTCAGAACTTGGGTAAAATGATTTACGATGAAAGCAAGAAAGACGCGAAAAAGTTTTATTCAGTGTTTCATTGATGCGAGCTAGTTTCGATGATTGGACGTGCCGCAGCACATGCTTCGAGACACTTTGTATTGGATGGGCACCCATTTCTTTTTATCGCGCTTCCAAACCTCAGTGTGCAGCCTGAGAGACGTGTTCCTCACCGTGCACCCCCAGGAAGGCGTCCGGGTGGATGTCGAGCAGTCCGTTCCGCTCCAGCTCGAGCGACACGAGCGACCCGAGGCGGGCGAAGGCGGCCTCCGGCAGCGCCTGTATCTGGTTGTCGGCCAGGTTGAGGATGTCCAGGACGCCCCCTTCGAGCGGGAACCGGTCGGGCCGCAGCTCGCCGATGCAGTTCTCGTGCAGCAGGAGCTGCTGCAGCACTGCCACCCCCTGCAGCGACTCCGAGGGCACCTGCCGAAGGGAGAAGAAACACAGGACATGGCGCTCCACTCGCTGACTGCAGCTGGGCTCTGACCTGACGTTCTTCAGACAATCAACATTGGCTTTCTCTCTCTCGCGTTGCGTGGATTTTCAATTATGCGTGCCTTCAAGCACTCGCTGGTGTCGTAATCATCACATACTGCGCACGCATTATCGTGTCTTGTTCGACTTTTATGTATTTCTTAACATGGAACAGCCAGGGAACTTTCACATTTTTTTCTCCGTTAATTTGCTTCATTTATTTTAAACTCCACTTGTGAATTTTGTTCTATTTTCATCTCTTCCTCACATGGCTAGGCGAAAAGGCGCCGGGCCTCAACTACGCTTTGCCTTTTCTCAGTAAACGATTTTTAATAATAAGCTGAAATGAGTTCTGAAGAAACACCCTCAATTTCACAACCATCTAGGCATGCACGCAAAACAAGGTGAGAAAGCTAGCCTTCAAACGAGCAGCGAAGCTCAGTTCTAAAATCCGCTCGTTTTTCTTGGAGCCGTTCGGAGCAACACAATACATATGGATTTCTGTGCGCAATAAACAACCAAGTGTGCTTTCGTCAGTCTGACTGCGCAATGTGAGCGCAGCTTCAAATGTTTGCCACTAATCTGTTAATTTGAGAAAATGATTGCCTTGTCAGGAGCCTAAGAACTTGCTCAACCAGAGCTGCGCTCAGAAAGCCGCATACGCTAGAACGGTGTTACGTCTCGCCTACCTACGACGCGCGGTATAGCCGGCGCGGATGCAACGGACGCCGCGGCTTCGTTCATCGCGGCCGCAACGCCTCCCGCCAAGCGCGTCCAGGCATGTTTCAGTGCCACGTGTCGTCGTGCGTGCGTGTGTGTGTGTGTGCATGTTTTGCCCACGCTTGTCAAAGCGCGGCAGCCGGGGAGAGGAGCTCCTCAACTGGGAGGCGAGGAGGTCTGACCGGCGCCGGCCTGGCGGACGCGCCCGTCACGCCTGAACATGTTCAAGCGTCGCCGTATCGGATGACTCTTCCCAAGCCGTTCCCTCTTGCCCTCGACTCCGTGGGTATAAAGCGAGCTGCCCCGGACGCCAACGAGAGACTTCGATTCCTTCCTTCGAGTAACGTGGTCGCCCTGACCGGCTGCTCTTTTGAGATGCCAGAATAAACAAGTTGTTCTGTTGCCAGTCGACTCATCCTTTGCCGGGACCTTCGAATGTTTCCAGCTTTGCCCCAGGCCGCCAGGCCAACGCTACCCTTGGGGCTTGCAACCCAGATGCAACAACTGGTTGCCAGCGGTGAGATCCCGACAACGGAGGCCAGCAGCGAAGATATGCGGTCAACTGTATGCTGAGCAGCACAACGACCATCCGGGAGCAGTGCAACGAGCCCTGTGTGATGACTGGTTGCCTGCAGCGGAACGACTGCGCTGAATTCGTGGCTGCGAGGTTTGGTGAGTGCGGGACTTTCTTCTTCTGAGTTTTGCCAGGCTTTTGTTAGTGTCAGAAACAGAGCTGGTAATTGTGGTTGTCGTTGCTGCCGGGTTAGTTTGCGGCAAGACAATAGTAGGCAGTAGAGAAAGCAGCATTCGGAGCAGCCATGGATTTGAAGTCGTTGCGCAAACCGAAATTGCTGGAGCTTGCAAGAGAGTTGGGTCTGGATGTCTCAGACAAACTCAGAAAACCAGAACTGCTAAGGGCGATTCTTGAGTTGGAGGCTGAGGATGACGAGCTGTCGGAATGCCTTGAGACCATTGAGGAGAGGGAACAAAAAGAAAAAGAGGAGCGCGAACGTAAAGAACAAAAAGAGAAAGAGGAGCGCGAACGTAAAGAGCAAAAAGAGAAAGAAGAGCGCGCTTTGGAAATGAAGCGTCTCGAGGTAGAGATGGAACGCGCTCGTAATGGAAGTCAGGCACACGGTGCAGGAGAACGGGTATCGTTCAAAATGACCGACCTGATGCGGCCGTTTAAGCTTGGAGAGGACATTGGTTTGTTCCTGGTTAACTTTGAGCGAACGTGCGAGAAGCAGGGGTTCTCTCGGGAAACGTGGCCACAGCGCTTGCTCACTTTGTTACCCGGCGAGGCGGCCGACGTAGTCGCTCGCTTGAAGAGAGAGGAGGCAGAGGATTTCGACCAAGTGAAATCGAGTCTGCTAAAAAAGTACAGGCTGTCAGCGGAGGCGTTCCGTCGGAAGTTTCGGGAAAATGAAAAAGGCAGAAATGAGTCATATACAGAGTTTGCCTACAGGCTTATGTCAAACATGCAGGAGTGGCTCAAAGAAGAGAAAGCGTTTGGTGACCACGAGAAAATTCTGCAGTGTTTCGGGCTGGAACAGTTTTATAGTCGGTTACCTGAGAACGTGCGGTACTGGGTCTTGGATAGGCCAGACGTTAGTACAGTGGCTAAAGCCGCCGAGCTAGCCGAGGAGTTTGTGACGCGTCGGGCTCGCGGAGCTAAGGACGGTCAAAAGGGTGAATTTGGCTCCAAGTCTGAGAGGCCGAAGTTCACACCCATGAGAGCATGGGGGGACACGCGTAGTGCGGATGCGAGTGAAAGCAGTCCGACCGAACGTAAGGAGACGGCGGCAGCCGAAGCCGAACGCAGAAAGCGGTTCGAGGCGAGGCAAGCGCGCGTGTGTTATACGTGCCAGAAGCCGGGTCGCTTTTCGGCGCAGTGTCCAGAAACAAAAACAAAAGTCGTGTTTTTGTCATTATGCAGCACTGACGAGAACATGAAGCTTCTCGAGCCTTACATGCGAGACTTCCTCGTGAACGGGAAAGAGTGCCGAGTGCTTCGTGATTCCGCAGCTACAATGGATGTAGTTCACCCCTCTTACGTAGAACCCGATATGTTCACGGGCGAGTGCGCATGGATCAAGCAAGCCGTGGAAGCTCACAGCGTGTGTCTGCCCGTAGCAAAAGTGCTCATTGAAGGACCTTTCGGAGCAATTGAGACGGAGGCAGCAGTGTCATCTATGCTGCCCCCCCCAGTACCCGTACCTATTTTCGAACCGGTCCGATCACCTCCTGCGCGAGAAGGGTCTTTTGTTTGGTGAGGCTAGCGTTCAGGCCTTAACCAGATCGAGAGTTCGGGAGCTCGCTGCAAAGGCGGTAGTTGCGGGGCCGACGTTGTCGAGCAATGAGAAAGGGTCGGAGGCGCAGCAAGCTGATACTCAGAGCACGTCCGAACTGAATAAAATTGAGCCTGTAGCGCTGAAGGCACCAAGTACTGAAGAGGAAACGCCCGACACGGGAAAGTTAGAAGAGCTATCTGCAGATTTGCTCATCGCGCCTACGTCCGATGGACTTAATGGGTTGCTAAAAGTCAGCCGGTCGGCTTTGATAGCCGAGCAAAAAAAGGATGGCAGCCTAGAAAACATGCGCTGCAATGTCAAGGAAGGTATCGCCAAGAAAAATGTTCGTTTTGTGGAAAGAGGTGGGGTCTTGTACCGGAAGTATCTAGACCGCAGGGGAGTCGAGTTCGATCAGCTGATCGTGCCTCAGTGCTACCGTCAGGATCTGTTGCGCTTGTCGCATGGCGGTTCGTGGTCCGGACACCTAGGAGTTAAGAAGACTAAGGACCGTCTCTTGCAAGAGTACTATTGGCCAGGGTGTTTTCGTGACGTAGAACACTTTGTGAGGACATGTGACACCTGTCAGCGGGTTGGCAAACCAGGGGACAAATCGAGGGCGCCGTTGAAGTTGGTACCTATCATTACGGAGCCTTTTAGACGGCTCGTTATTGATACAGTGGGACCTCTGCCGGTAACAGCCACGGGGTACAGACACATTTTGACTGTGATCTGCCCAGCGACAAAGTTCCCTGAAGCAGTGCCGCTTAAAGAACTCAGCTCAGTTGAGATAGTCAATGCACTACTGTCCATATTTGCGCGAGTTGGTTTTCCTGCGGAAATCCAGTCAGATCAGGGCACAGTGTTTACCAGCGCTTTGACGACAGCCTTTCTCGAACGGTGTGGGGTAAAGCTGTTACACAGCTCAGTGTACCACCCACAGTCGAATTCCGTTGAGAAGCTCCACTCCGTCATGAAGCGCGTGTTGAGAGCATTGTGTTTTGAGCAACAAAGTGATTGGGAGCTGTGTCTGCCTGGGGTGATGTTTGCATTAAGGACCGCGCCGCATGCGGCTACGGGGTTTTCGCCAGCTGAGCTGGTGTACGGTCGCTCGCTGCGGTCTCCGCTTCGCATGCTTCGAGACTCGTGGGAAGGCAGGGGCGACGACCCAGTCGTGGTCGAGTACGTTCTTAGTCTCCTCGAACGCTTAAGAAGGGCACAGGAGTTGTCAGGTGAAGCAATGGCAAAGGCCCAGCTGAGGGCCAAGGTTTATTATGATCGGACAGCCAGGGCCCGTCGTTTTGAGGAGGGCGATGAGGTAATGGTATTGCGCACATCGCTAAAAAACAAACTCGACGTGCAGTGGGAGGGCCCAGCACGGATTGTTCAAAAACTGTCTGATGTTAACTACGTGGTGAGCCTGCCAGGAAAGCGGAAAGCACAGCAAGTTTACCACTGTAATCTGCTCAAACCCTATAGACAACGGGAAGCAGTGGTGTGTATGATGGTAAACGTTCCCGAAGAGCTTCCGGTCGAGCTTCCGGGACTAGGCTCAGTGACGAACAGGGAAGACACTGATCAGGTCATTAGTGACTTAATCATTAAAGCACCGCTGTCAGCTGAGCAGAGAACCGAACTACACCAACTCTTACAAGAGTTTCAAGGTCAGTTCTCTGAGAGGCCTGGTAGGACTTCTGTCCTTACTCATGATATAGAACTTACCTCGCCAGAGCCAGTACGATCCAAGGCGTACCGGGTGTCACCCCGCCAGCGCGATATTATGGAGGCTGAGGTAAAGAAAATGCTACAGCTCGGTGTTATTGAGGCGGGTGAGAGTGATTATACCTCCCCTTTGATTTTAGTTGAGGTACCGGGCAAGGAACCTCGTCCTTGCGTCGACTACCGCAGGCTTAATTCTATCACTAAGGATCAAATTTATCCGATCCCTAACATCGAGGAGCGCCTTGAGAAAGTTAGTAGCGCTCAGTTTATTTCCACCCTAGATCTTGTCAGGGGTTATTGGCAGGTTCCACTTACAGAAGAGGCTAGTAGGTATGCGGCGTTCATTTCACCAATGGGAACATTCCGTCCTAAAGTTTTGAGTTTTGGTTTGAAGAACGCGCCATACTGCTTTTCAAGCCTCATGGACAAAGTGTTGCGGGGACAGGAAGAATTTGCTTTACCGTATTTAGACGACGTAGCGATATTCTCCGCATCCTGGTCTGAGCATATGGCACACTTGCGGGCAGTGCTAACCCGCCTGCGCGAAGCGGGCTTGACAGTCAAGGCTCCCAAGTGCCAATTAGCACAGGCCGAGGTTGTCTACCTCGGTCACGTGATTGGACAGGGTCGTCGCCGCCCCTCTGAAATAAAGGTGGCCGCTGTACGAGACTTCCCGCAACCGCGCACGAAGACCGATATTCGGTCGTTCTTAGGTGTCGCCGGCTACTATCAGAGGTACATCCCCAGGTACCCCGATATCGCGGCTCCCCTGACGGATGCTCTAAGAAAAACAGAGCCCCAAACAGTCGTCTGGAGCGAGACAAAGGAAAGAGCTTTTAGTGCCCTAAAGAGCGCCCTAACAAGCCAGCCTGTGCTACGATCGCCAGACTATACAAAAGGGTTCGTTGTTCAGTGCGATGCTAGTGAGCGAGGCATGGGCGTTGTACTGTGCCAAAGGGACAATGGAGAAGTGGAACACCCCGTCCTGTATGCTAGTCGTAAGCTGACCTGTCGTGAGCAGGCGTACAGCGCCACCGAGAAAGAGTGTGCGTGTCTCGTGTGGGCCGTTCAGAAATTGTCATGCTACCTAGCCGGCTCGAGGTTTATCATTGAGACGGATCACTGCCCTCTCCAATGGCTGCAGACCATATCTCCCAAAAATGGCCGCCTCCTGCGCTGGAGCCTCGCTTTGCAACAATATTCCTTTGAGGTGCGTTACAAAAAGGGGAGTCTCAACGGTAACGCCGATGGCTTAAGTCGAAGCCCCTAACGTAGGAATCCGCCTCAAAGTTGTTGGTTACTGATGTTTTCTTCCTGAGGCAGGATTTTTAACATATTGCTTTTGTTTAGTGTTTCAAAGTGATTATGTGCTTTCTAGTGCAATTTTCCAATTTGTGGACGCGTTCTGAGTGCTGCTTGACTACTGTAAGGAACTAGGCAGTAGTATAAAAGGGGAAAGAGCCTGGCAGAGCTTAGTGAGGGTTGTCTCGTGCTTGCTGACTGAGCGGTTGCGTTTCGGCGTAGTTCTAACGCTTGCTGGGAACGAGCACAAAAATGGCAACTCTCCCGAAGTGACTTTACAGTGTCCTATGTGATCCTGAACCCGAGAACGAGGCCTTCTCTGTGCGCTGCGCTCAAGCAACGTCGAGGGACGATCGGTTTCGATTACGAGCATCATCGAGCGACATCCCTCTGGACAGCGGATGCAGTCCCCTGACCATCGGGATCTCCTTCTCCCGGCGGGGCGGTCTGTTACGTCTCGCCTACCTACGACGCGCGGTATAGCCGGCGCGGATGCAACGGACGCCGCGGCTTCGTTCATCGCGGCCGCAACGCCTCCCGCCAAGTGCGTCCAGGCATGTTTCAGTGCCACGTGTCGTCGTGCGTGCGTGTGTGTGTGTGTGCATGTTTTGCCCACGCTTGTCAAAGCGCGGCAGCCGGGGAGAGGAGCTCCTCAACTGGGAGGCGAGGAGGTCTGACCGGCGCCGGCCTGGCGGACGCGCCCGTCACGCCTGAACATGTTCGTCGCCGTATCGGATGACTCTTCCCAAGCCGTTCCCTCTTGCCCTCGACTCCGTGGGTATAAAGCGAGCTGCCCCGGACGCCAACGAGAGACTTCGATTCCTTCCTTCGAGTAACGTGGTCGCCCTGACCGGCTGCTCTTTTGAGATGCCAGAATAAACAAGTTGTTCTGTTGCCAGTCGACTCATCCTTTGCCGGGACCTTCGAATGTTTCCAGCTTTGCCCCAGGCCGCCAGGCCAACGCTACCCTTGGGGCTTGCAACCCAGATGCAACAACGGGAAATTATGGTCGTCGGCCATTGCTCATTCAAACACATGAAGGACAGCTGCTCGAAAACTTGACTACAAGAGTGAAAGTTTTCTGTTGATGAAAGGCTCATCCGATATGCTCCGTACGCTTTGTGTTCGGCAATGTTTCGTAGCCTCGTCAATTCAATGTTTTTTTTTAGGAAATATTCCGTAGAAAGTAGAGACGAGTTGGTAAGAAGTTCCAGGTAGGGCCTTTCACATAGGAGAAAACAAACAAACAAACAAGCATACGGAAGAGCACGAAATGTCCATAGTGCCTGTCCTCTTTTGCTATGAAGCCTCGAAAGGTAGTTCAGGTTTTAGAGGCCAGATCGGAAAGCTCTTAAGACTGGAGCGCTTTGACGGCATGCAAAACTTGCTTATGCCTCATTAAACAAACAGATCGCTTAGACAAGACCTTGATAGCTTTGTTCGGTGCCGCGAAACGCATGCGTCTGCATATATGTCAGCCACAGGTGACATAATGCGAATATTCTGCTTCATGGAAACCTGCCAATGCAGATGGCAAGATCTTATCAATGCGCATCACAAATTGTATCACTGACAATTCACAGTGCATAACGCGGATCATGTGCAATGTTGGAAATGTCCTGGTAGAATTTGAAGGCTATGGTTTGTGCGAAACGACGACGAGGAGTTTGATTGCACAGCGGCGTCACAGGCGCTGCGTCAATTTCGAAGTCATTGGCCCCAGTTTATTTCTCTGTTTGTTTGTTAGGTTGTACCTCACAGGCCCCGAAGAGCATTGGGTGAGGGGGGCATATCAAAAAGGAATATGCAGAAATAGTAAACCATAATATCGGTACAACGGACGCGGCACAAGGCAAATATACAAAAGGAACACGAAGATGATACAAACGGAGTTAAGATAAAGTTAAACACGAAAATAGAAAATAAAACAAAAAGCGAAACACGAATCTGCGAAAAAGAGGTAATCGGGGGCAACAGAAACAGATAATGCGCGCATTGCATTACACCCACTCGAGGTGGATCGGGAAGAAGTCGCCTGCCTCCGGCAATGTACGCAAACGCCTGTGCGTCACGTTATTAATCAGGGGACAGTATTTGCTGCAAAGCAACCCACTGATTCAGTCTGTGGAGCAATAGGAGCGGCCTATAAGGTGGAGGAAAGAGTGAGCGCGAGTACATGTTTCTTCTTTTTGTATTCAAGACACGACTCAAGATAGAATCGATGATTTGCAGTTTGGAAAACTCGAGAATGTGCGTGCGTGTTCAACAAAGAACTAAAGTTCGCGAAGAGGTGGAGACGACGCATAGCGGAACACTTCTGATGTCTAAGAAGACAAGTGCATTTCGAATGGTCACGTGAAGATATGTGCATTTTGTGGTACACAAGAAGAAGCGCGAGACACCTTAAAAATAACAACGCCGACGTTGCAGGGCTAAGATGTGGCACCGTATTCTGAAAATTCTGGTGAACTTTTTGGAGTGGTGTGCAAAATAAATGAAAGAACCGGGACCTTCTAGAATAAGGCGGCATCACTCTGGAATTTTTCGTTGAACTTTGAAGGTGAACTTGAATTCAACGATTGTACAACCTGATCCAATTTTGTATTAGAAAACCGGGGTACCTGTACTGGCGCCTGTGCAGCGCCAGTACTTTGTAACATATTTTTAGCAAAGTATGTCTCAATGATACAGGGCTTACTTCAAGACATACGTTTTGTTAGGGTTTTCAGATATGTCTGGTACTTTTTAGTAACGTTAAATTTAACTGAGACCGACCAGCTTACCCTCGTGGCATACCAGATTTTACACGTTTTCAGTACCTGTTCCAAGAACCTGGCTTTTACCAAACAGGTTCCGTGTTACAAGACCGTTAGGCTCCTAGATTTAAAACTGGCATTCTCACCCAGCCGACACGTGTGTTGGGAATATCTACAACCGGCCAAATCTTTAGCTAGCGTGCGCGACGGCAGGTTTTTCTGCGCCCTCACGCTTTGCCACGAAGCACGGGCTTAGTGGTGAGATTTGATATTTTCGCGAGTTTGGTTCGTCATAAGCTGCAGCAGCACGAAAAACGCTGCCGTCACGCACGCCAGCTAAACATTTCGCCGGCTGTGCCTAAGCCTAAAAAGGCGCTTTTGCGGTCTGAATCGGCACACTCAAAATTGGTGAAGCACAGCATCGCGAAATTTTCGTTTTTGAACGCTTGAAAGAAAAATTGCTCGCATGTGATGCAGCAAAATCTGGCGGTGTAGGTTGACCGCTTGAAGGCTTCCGTGTTTCCCCCTTCGGTTTGTCTGGCAGTGGGTGAATCCTTGGGAGGGAATAATAAATTAAAAAGCTTCCAGCAACGCCTGCAAGGCCAGTGGAACCGAAGATTGGAGGGGTCCGTGCCTCACTTCCACAAGACGTCATATGGGCTGAAAAAAGTGGCTAAAAATTTGGTGTGTGTTTCCTGCTCCCCGTAAACTTCCCGGCTTGTGCGCCCAATTATATGGTGGCCAGCGGGTAACTGACGCTTGAAAAACCAACCACCAGACCATGTTCACTACGCGCGCAGTGGATGCGGTCTATTATATCCCATTGTCCTGGGGCAAACTCTATACTGGCCAAATTGGAGGGTGCCAAGATGAACATCTGAGGCAGCACTGAGCAATTTTAGGCTCCGGCACGGAAATCATATTAGCGTGACGAAAGAAGAAGGCGCCGACCAAAAGAAAAGATGGGATGACGTTTCGGCTCCACCACGGGAGCCTTGTTTGTGAACAAGGCTCCCGTGGGGGAGCCGAAACGTCATCCCATCTTTTCTTTTGGTCGGCGCCTTCTTATTTCGTCATGTACCATCCCGACCAGACGGGTTTCCGTCAGACTCTAGACTTAAAGCATATTAGCCTTGCATATCAAGGACTGCCGCCACTAGCCGCCGCGGTGGCTCAGTGGTTGTGGCACTCGGCTGCTGAGCGGAAAGACGCGGGTGCGATCCCGATCGCGGCGGGAGAATTTCGACGGAGGCGAAATTCTAGAGGCCCGTGTGCTCTGCGATATGTCAGTGCACGTTTAAGAACCCCAGGTGGGTCGAAATTCCCGGAGCCCTTCACTACGGCGTCCCTCGCAGCCTGAGTCCCTTTGGGACGTTAAGCCCCGAAATCAAATCAAATCAAATCAAATCATTCTGTGGATCTGACGTTCCTTTCAGTAAATCCATGTGTGCATGCAACTCGTGGTGCGATATTTACGGCTGTAGAATGCACAAATGTAAATGCATCCATGAATTTTACGTGCGCCGAACCTGGAGAGATGTGCAACCTGTACAAGGTTAGTTAGTTAAATTCTAAGTTTCATTGCGCGAAAGCAACTAAGGCTATGATGCGCCAAACACTAAAGGTGTACAAGAGTACAAAAATGTACAAGGGTATGATGCGCCAAACCCAAAAGCTGTACAGGGTGTACAAGAATGTACAAGGGTGAGATTTATCTTGGAAGAAGGCCGTCTAGGGAAATGGTTTTGTATTTCTCGCCAATCAGATGGCGAAGTGTAGGAGTATACACAGGGTGTTTCATCAGTGGCTGTTAGTAATGCTGAAAAAAAATAGTTATCAACTAAAATGACGTTATCTTTGGCTTGGTGTTGTCACCAGTGGTGGGCATCAATATACAGCTCAGACGTGCTGTCTAAAAAGCTGTTTAACCAAAATGTATCGGTTTAATTTTTACCACTGTACAGTTAAGCGCCTTTTTGCAATTAAACACTCGTACGTCGTCATTTGTAATAGCCATATCTGTATTAATATATCTGAAAACGCAATTCTCGTCAGCGTTATAGAGAAGAATATTCCGGCTCCTTCAGCTCGAGAAACTGGAAGAAACTGGCATGCCGATTCGGTTGCCCACCTGTTCGAGCAGGTTTCCGCCCAGGTTGACGACGGTGAGGTTCCCGCCCACCCCCTGGAAGGCCATGGCGTCCAGTGTGACGATGCGGTTGCCGAACAGCGAGAGGCGGAGCAGAGACACCAGGCCGCGGAAGGCCCAGGCACCCACGCGGCGCAGCCGGTTGTAGCTCAGGTTCAGGGTCACTAGCGACCGCAGCGCCTGCAGGGAGTCCGTGGGCACCTGCCAAGTTGATAGAAGAGCATTCGGTTAACTAGCGCAGAAAGACTGGCTTCAGAAAGCTGGGCTAGTTGGTCGCTTATTCGCTGTATTTTTCAGGGTGGTATCTGCGATCGTGTGCGCCAAGCCATTAGCATGTTATTTTATTTCTGCGCCCCGCTATTCCCATTAGCACAAAGCTTCT
This sequence comes from Amblyomma americanum, assembly GCF_052857255.1. Taxonomy (NCBI): domain Eukaryota; kingdom Metazoa; phylum Arthropoda; class Arachnida; order Ixodida; family Ixodidae; genus Amblyomma; species Amblyomma americanum. Next base: position 7,064,458 of record NC_135498.1, read on the forward strand.
TTTGAAGTCTATAGAGGAGCTTTTATTTGCGCACTAAGTGTCTGCAGCAGTTTCTAAAAAGCAACGTAGCAGTGTTAAGCGTACCAGAGCTTAGCCCTTTCTGTCCACCTGGAAGAAATGCGCTGTATTAGTACGATGACCTCTGATGATGCGTGCAGAGAGACAGCACAGTGCGTATGCCAGAGTATCATTTTGCTTCGTACAGTCCAATGACAGACGGAACATCGGCTGGTTTGTATAAGCTAAAAACTTGTTAACGTCATGCAGTGAGGTAGCAAGATGTGCAGTCAATAGTACGGACCTCTTTATCTCGTCATACACGATTAAAACGAGTGATGTTGCTTAATGTCTCCGGTGCGTGAAGAGAAAGATGTAATTCCGTGCGCGAATGTGCATTTAAACATACCAGAAGTGGGCTAGTAAATCACACGCTTCGCATATAGATGGTTCATTTGAACTCCGTGGCAATTAAGCCTTTTGCAAAATGGACTTCCCTCATACATTTGCCCACGCGCCTGCTTTTTATTGTTTTCGAACGCGCAAACTATAACCCAAAATTTCGTGCGACTCTAAAGCACACTTTAATCTCACTATAGAGAAAGATATCCGTCGCTAAAAGTGGTGGCAGAGCATAAATTTACGCGGAATGTGCGAATGCATCGCGCCGTGTACTACGAGCCATGGCGCGTGTTTGCCCGATAAAATTGGCAGTAACTATCCCAATGCGGGTTCCTCGTAAACGACGTGTCGAGAATAAACATTTTATTTGGATTCATCCGGCGACGTTCAGCGAAGGTATACGTTCCCTTCGTCCTCACCTGCAGCCTGAGTTTCGGAATGCAGGGCGCGTGCTGCTTCGAAAAAATGCCCTGTGTCTGGTTACCGTTTCCTGGGGATTTACGATCGGCTATCATGTACTATGCAAATGAACCTTTGCAATAGCAAGACTAAGCAAACAGGAAAGAAACGACAGCGAGAACGATTTCGGCTACGACGTTTCGCTTGTGAGCGAGCGTTTAAAAGCGTTCATTTCCCTGGCTATTAGAGCGAAGAAAACACATACGTATAGCTGTCGTCGCGTAACAGAGAGGCGCGCACTTCCGCGTGTTTTTTCGTCCTCATATCAAAACGAACACGACGAATAAATATTACCCTGCGCCGCTTACGATCACCCGCGTACTCCCGCGCATAGCACGAGCAGGCACACAGTGAAAAACAAAGACAAAAGCGTACTTCGCATGGCCTTCAGCAAAGACTATAGCAGTTTCGCGCGCCATTTCCTGACAAAGGCCTTCAATTCCCTCTTCGCGCGCTTTTTCTCCATTTTTTTTTGTTGCACTGTTACAATTCGAGGCGCTCAAATCTGCCCGAGGCCCTGCTAGCCCTTTTTTCACGCGCTCAGCCGTTCAAGACGCTGCAAACTCCAATTCATTTCCTCCTCGTCCTCCTCCGCCGCCGCCGCCAAGACACCCGAAGGTAAACGAAGCGCGGGCTCGTATTACGCCGCTAATCTCATTTATCTGTCTCATTCCGTAATATATATATACCCTTTTTTTTCGACGTCGTTTCGCCCGCGCCGTTCCTTTCTGCGGGTAGAGGAGGAGGAACCGCTCAAAGGCATCTCCGGTTCATCAATTGCGAAGAGCCGAGCCGCTCGCGCGAAGCGGCCGAAGCGGAGCGCAGATTGTCCTCGGGGGAACATAATCGGCACGGCGTGCATCGCTCGAGGAGCCCCGTATTGCGACACTTGTCACGACTGTGTAGCGGCACCTATATAGACGCGGCCGCCGTGAGAGTGTCTGTGCGTCTGTGTGCGGCGTATTGTGCCTACAGCCACTCATCTGGACTTACATCCCTCTTTCTTTTCTTCTTCAGCGTCATCTATTTTAATCCCCTTACAAGACAAAGCTTCCATTTTCTCAACTTTCTTCCTCGCTATAAGCGTCACGAAGATTCGGAGAGACAGGCAGAAAGAATACAATAAGCGAAGAAATAATGGAGAGAGGAAGGGGGGGGGGGAGTAGAACGCTTGCGGACACTATTGGCAGGTGCGATTGGGAGCTGCTGCTGCTGCTGCTGGCGCTGCATTTAATACAGCACGTCTGCTCCATTCGTGTTTTTTTCTTGTTCAGTACGTTGTAGCTTGTTGACATCGCTATACATTCCTTTGTAGCTCCCGCGGAATCTTCGCAGGGCGCCTTACATTAATACGGCCTGTGCGTCGTTCCTTCTGCGCGACTGGGCATGATCCCTCGGCGCCTCCTTGCTCGGCGATATGGCCTTCATATAGGGTGCCCAGCCAGGACTGCCTCCTGGTTTTATAAGCCAGTGCGCGTGCCTGCCGTCATGATGCTTTCCTTCTGCTTTCAAGTATGTGTGCTTGCGTCTGTATTAAGCGCGCCTTTGTACAAGGCTTGTGCTTTCTTCTGTGCATTGACTAACGCTTGGAGAAAAGCAAGAGGTCCCCTTTGGACCGGATTGGCGCGACCTAACAACATGGAATATTGCGAGAAAGGATGAATGAAGGAATAAAGAAAGAGATATTAAGAAAGAAAGAAAGAGAGAAAGAAAGAAAGAAATGAAGGTGAAGTGAAGGAAGCTAGCAGGAAACTGGCGCGCTTCGTGTTCTGCGAATCCGCCATAGAAGGTGAACATGGGAAGATGACCGAAGAGATGTAGGTGGAGCAAGGACGCCAGGGAGACGAGTATCGCGACGACTAATAAGGCGAAAGGAGACCGCACGCCGGGAGAGGATGTCACCTCGCCTGATACCTTTCGGCCCGCCCTCCTCTTCCCCCCCTCACAGCTTACGCCTCGGCTGGACGCAAGCTCGGCGCGCGCTCTTGTTATTAGCGCGCCTGCCGTTGTTTCTGCGTGTCTTATTCCCGAGCTCGCTTCCTCTGGCCGTATGTTTTCTTCTGGCTTTCTCTATAGCTCGGTGCTCCCAAAAACTCATTACTCGCCGCCTGCAAGCAAGATCCCGACTGGGGCTCGGCCTTTTCTTTTCCTTTCCCGATTCTTCGCTAGAGAGAGAGAGAGAAAGAAGAGTAGACGGAACGGCAAGAAAGAGGGAGGAAAAGAAAAACGGAGGGAGAAAGAAAGGGAAAGAGAGACAAACTTGTGCCTTATTGTTATGTGCGCAGGACGTATACACCACGCACCTGCTAGTTCCCCCCCCCTGTTTCCCTGCTAACTCTCCCTTCAGCTCAGAGCTGTATTTGCTGGGCGATTTATTAGATCCGCGCAGAGCCAGCCTCCATTAGTTCCATTCGCTTTGCGCGCGAAAGCGCGTCGCGAGTCTTCGCCGCGTACATACCTGCACGCGCCCCAGCCACGTTGGGCGCCTACGTGTCTCTGGCACGGCACGTGGAAGGAACGGAGGAGGTTACACCTTGTCGCCATCCATTCCCGTGCGCGCTCGCCAAAGGTGCCCTTTGATCGTTCGGGAGCGGGAATGAATTTGGACGCTCAACTGCTCCACGTTTAGACCCCGGAGCGATGCCGGCGGCGAACTGCGCGTCCCTTTTCGTCATGCATATATCACTAACCCGTCCATTGCGTTAGCAAAGCGCGCTAACCAGACGGTTCACTCGGAATCGCTTCCGACCGTTTCAGCAAACAGATGAAGCGCCGAGAATAGGGGTGTAAAATAAAGAGACGAGAGAAACGAAGCGTTCAATAAAATCCCCGAAATCTCAGTTTCTGTAGCGTGGGCCTTTGGCACACTAAACAAGGTTAAAGAGACTCGTTTCCCGTGAAACAAAGCGGCAATGGCGGATTTTGGATACGTTTCACCGAGTTAGCGACGTCGTCGCCATGCCCGTGCTCGTTGCGTTCAACACACATTTTAAGAAACGCGATATTTTGATAACGTTTACACTGTTGGGGACAAGAAAACCACAGCCTGGACCTGACGTGGACAGGGAGACTGTATTGTGAGGAGGTACTCATATAAGCAACAACAACAAAAGAAGGAAATCAAAGTAAAAAAAAAAACGGATGGCCTAAGAAAAGAAGGAGGGAGGGGTGAGTACAAGACCGAGGAAAAAATTAACAAAGCAAATGAACAAAGCTAGAAAGGGGGCGAACAAAGAAGAAAGGAAAATAGGGAAGTAAAGAAAGAAGTAAGAAAGAACTAGAGGAAGGAAGAGGAAGAAGAAAAAGTGAAGGAAATAATGAAGCAAAAAGGAAGACAGGAAAGAAAAAGTGAACGAAAGGAAGAACGAACGACAGAAAGAAAGAAAGAAAGAAGAAAGGAACGAAGAAAGAGAGAAAGAAAGAAAGGAATAAAGGAAGAAAGAAAGAAAGAGAAATTAAGAAAGAAAGAAAGAGAGAGAGAGAGTAATACTAATAATAATAATAATATTTGGTTTTTGGGGGAAAGGAAATGGCGCAGTATCTGTCTCATATATCGTTGGACACCTGAACCGCGCCGTAAGGGAAGGGTAAAGGAGGGAGTGAAAGAAGAAAGGAAGAAAGAGGTGCCGTAGTGGAGGGCTCCGGAATAATTTCGACCACCTGGGGATCTTTAACGTGCACTGACATCGCACAGCACACGGGCGCCTTAGCGTTTTTCCTCCATAAAAACGCAGCCGCCGCGGTCGGGTTCGAACCCGGGAACTCCGGATCAGTAGTCGAGCGCCCTAACCACTGAGCCACCGCGGCGGGGAGAGAGAGAGAACGGAAATGCCTTCTGAGACGCAGGTCACGTTAAAGGTTCGCGGAGCAAGCGAATGGCTGTTGAAAATCTGGTAAAACGAGGAGGCAGTGCCCACGGTCAAGAGATGCCAGTTCGAGAATGCTACATGAAGATAATGAAAACTTGCAACAGGCACGAGCAGCCTACGCCCAAGGTTAACCATAATCCAAGAAATGGATCCTCCGACGTCCACAAGTGGCGCAGATTATGCACTCGGAGAGAATTGGCCGTCCTATGTGCCGGCGGATAATCAGAAGCACAAGCAGGATTGAGGCGAAGTGCCCGACGTCTTGTTGGCAGCCATCTTAGACTTCTCTTAATGTAAACGCGGCTGCTTTGGCTTTCGTTAGTGTGGTTGAGGATGTCCCCCGCAGAGCCTTGTGTTCTCCCGTACATGAATGTGTGTTCTCCCACACACTTCTCTGCCTACTCCCCCCCCCCCCCTTTTTTTTTTCCCCGTTAAATTATTTTATTCTTTCATTTCGCAGGTACGCCTGAGGAGCCCAGGGGAGCTCAGTTTCAAGTTATGAAAGTTCATGAAGGACGTCGCGCGCACATGCAAAGCGTCCCTTCACGGAAATAAAAAAAGCGCCCTTTGCAACAGCTCGATTTACTCGCTTCGCGCAGGTCTGATTCTCTGGCGAACATCCTCACATATTTTCAAACATTCAGCGAACTAGATATTTCGCGAAAAGTTAAGTGCGAATTCTAAGGCGGTACTACTCGCCCGGCACCAGTTTCACCGCTTCTCATCACTGTCTCGATAGCTGTGAGTGACAGGCATAACTGGCGGCATATTCTCCTTGCCTCTGGGAATCGACTTGCTGCAGTACAACTTTTCGCGGCTTTCCTTCCGCGCTCTCCTTTTGCTTAACGAGAGCCTCTCATCGTGACGCTCGTATGGAGCCCTACTCTGCTCGCTCACTGTACTCGTTGTCCGCTTTCACGTGCTCTGCGCAGCCTGAACTCAAGCGAGCCGATTCTCCGCGTTGAGCGCCCCGTCCCTTTTCCCATCCGCCGCGGCGGGCAGCGGCCCCAACATTCGGCTGCTCGACTCCAGGTCGAGGGAGCGAATCCCTACAGCGGAGGCTGCATTCCGATGCATTTTTGTACAGTGCGACGTCGGAGCACGTTAAAAAAAAAAGCGAAGTGATTGAAATTAATCTGGAGCACATCACTACGGCGTCTCTCATGCCGCACCGTCCAGCTTTGGGACGTTGAACCTCGCATACCATACCATACCATACCATACCATACCATACCATACCATACCATACCATACCATACCATACCATACCATACCATACCATACCATACCATACCATACCATATACCCTTACGGTATGCGATGTTCGTGCGGCTACCGTAGTAGAGAACGCTGTCTTTATTAAAATGCAGCAAAGCTTCTGTGGCCTTCGGTGTCAATGTCTGCCGCAGTGATGAGTTAATAAATACGCATATGTACGTTGGCCATGCGTCAGAGGCGCAAATAATGGGCAATTAGAGGTCGAGGAAGGGGTGGGAGGAGAAAGCTGTTACAGCGGAGCTGTTAGTAGATCATTCCAGCTGTATCCATCGGTCTTGGCGCAGCTCGTAACGCGAGGTCAATGCTCGTCACGTGATGACCACCCTCCCTGTGCCGATCATTACGCGACCAGCGCCACGTGACGCCACCTGAGCAGGCGGTCCACTTAGCCGCGGTGCCCACGTGACTCTACACCGTGTCGTCTACACAAACGAAGCCGCCCGGCAAGGGTGCCTAGTCCAGCGCAGAAGCCTCCCAGCCGCCCACGTGACCCGCGCGCCATGATGTCAACGTGAGCATGCCTCGCAAGGAAGGCCCATCGCAAGGAACTTACATATTAACATATCGCATACTCACAAATCACTAAAGCCTATAAAAGTTGCTCTGGATAAATGCAACAATGAGAAACATAATCACTCAGCCATTTTTAACGATGGTGGTGACGATAATGAAGATGGCGATAATTCATAATCTTCATCATCGTCGTCCTCATTTACAGTCTTCATAATGATGCACCAAGGACCTTGGTGCATCATTCAGGACCGCGAACATTCTGATTATGTTGAGCTTGACACTTTCGGCGCGCTGCCTGCCAAGACTCATGAAGAACTGTGCCTTCGTTCACCGATCGGAAATAAAAGTTGAGAAGGTTTCTGAAAAGCTGAATGCCTGAAGCTGCTTAACCTCACGAGGTAATAAAGAACCACGTGGCACATGTGTTGCGTGCACGTGAGCTGATGGCGATACATCGAGCAGCAGTAATGTATCCCGGTTCACGCGGAAGAAAGGGAGAGACAGAATAAAAGAAAACCATGGAAGTTAACCAGACATATGCCCGGTCGGCTTCCCTACACATCTGCGCCCATCAGACGTAAAATAAAGCGAAAATCTTCCCAATAAGCGTTCCCTGGGAGTCACCACATTTCTCGCTGGACTTTCGTGTGCGCCTGGTGCTAGCATGGTGGAAGCTGTAGCGGAACCGGTTTGCAATAGTCCAGGAAGGAGGCGTTTCCACATGTCCTTCGCGCTATGTAAAGGCCCTCTATATAAATGGCCTGTAAAAACACGCGTAAAGAAAGTTTGCATGCGAAAAAGCGCCAGTGTGGTAGTGAATACGGTGCAGCCACACGTCTACGCCAAGACCAACTGATATGTTATGAAGGCAGCGTGTGAAGAACGTTTTCATGTTAAATTCAATTCAATTCAGGAGCAACTATCGGATCATGACATTTGTATTTGAGTCGTCGGCATCTTGCTGGCGACTTGGACATTATAGTAGGTAGCGCTCATAGTGTTTCATCGAACCCTTCATAAAGAACTAAACACGCGTGGCGAAAGCGCAAGTGAGAGGCTTGGCTGTTGCCATCGAAAAAACCATCGGTCTTTAACAAATCCGCTAAAGCAAGTTTAAATGCGAGTGGGAGGGGTGGAATATTGGTTTTTAAGTGTGTTCGTTAGGCAAAGGAGAGGTTATCCACGCACGCACGCACGCACGCACGCACGCACGCACGCACTCACGTTGGCGCACAAAGACGTCCTCAGTCGCACGCACACCGCGCATCCACGGAGCCCTAGTGCTGAGTGCGTTGGCATCTTCATTACCTCGCCGTCAGGTTGGCGGAGGCCAAACTGCCGCTTCGCTTCTCTCTTTGTTCGGGCTCCGTTCCAGTTCGTCGATAAGGTTTGTTTAGTCTGCGGCCGAGTCCACAGTGCCGCCTTCGCCTCCTAATGGCTGTCTTTTCTTGGCCTCCTCCTCCTCTTTCCTCCAGCTGTTGGTTACGCTTCCCCAGCAGCAGCAAAGTCAGGTTGAGTGAGATGTGGGAATGGCGGGAGAGGGCGGTGCCTCTGCCGGAGAGCTTTCTAAAAGCGGCGCTCGCGGGGAGCGAAGGAAGAGAGAATAAAAACAAAGGCTCGCCGTGCGTAGCCCAGGCCGAAATGAACGGAGCATTTCGCCAGCAGGAGCAGCAGTTCTCGGCGTTCTGGGTAATCAAATAAAGTCTCCTCCGCGAGAGCCAATGAGCCGAAACCGCCCTTCTTGCTCCTCTGTGTGCGCGTTTTTAGCTCCACCGTTTTGCTTGTTTTCGAGGCTTGACGTTTCTCAATCCCCTCCTGTCCAGCCTTTTTCTCCCGTTGTTCTTCGCCCTTATGTTTATTTCCGCTGCTTTTGTCCCGGTCGGTCTAGACATTTGCTTCTTTCCCTCAGCTCGTCGTGTCGTTCTAGGAGGTCTCTTTATTGACCTTGCCAAGACACTCCATCTTAATTCGTTCGCTAGCTTTTTTCTCTTTTTCTTTCTTCTTTATATTCGGTCAGTTTACTCTGAGGTCTCACTCGTCGGTCGGCTGCGCACTTCGGCGCCTCCCCGCAGGTGCACCCGCCGGCCGCGCAGCGCTTGCTGGGATACGGCCACGGTCGAACAGTCGTTCAAAGGCTCAGGGCTCCTAAGCTTGACTGTAAATTTCCGGCACCTGCTTGCTAAATAGAAGCTCGTACATTCCCTTGGCTTCTCGTTTTAGACAGAGTTTGTGGGCTGTGGATAATATCGTGCTGTAACAAAGTTTGTAATTAAAGGTGCATTAACAACGAGTTCTCTTGAATGTGTTCCCTTAATGCGCAGGTAAGAAGCGTAACAGTTTGGGTGAGCTGATTATTTATGTTGAATCATTTGTAACGCGTCCAGTGGAGATGACTTAGGGACAGAAAGGTACGGAAGCACTCACCTGCAACACAGCCTTATTTTTCAGCGCGGAGCATACATACACTTCCATTACCGAAAGAAAATTCATCGCAAGACAAAAATGCAACTGACACACGCACTGGTTACTAAACGCACCCATATAAGCAGTTTCAACTCTTCCACCATCCCTCACCTCAGCTGGCCCCTATGATAATATACATATATTAGGTTGGGGCAACCTAAAAAGATTGAAAAATAACAATCCCCTGAAAGTGTGACGACGTTCAAACTGTAGCTCATACAGAACAATAGATTGACATGTGCCCCACTTTGCCACTTTTCCATCTAGACTAGTCGCCGTTACATCGGTCGCTTCGGTCCATATTTGAAGTTATTGTGGCAGGAGTCCGACTGAAGAGGTCTATTAACCGGCATGTATAGAACTTGCTTTTTTCTCTCTTATTTTACGTGTTTTAATTTTGATTGTACGAGCATATACATGCACCATACAATAAAATAAGGCTCAGCTTAAGTTGGCATTTGTGTGTCCTTCTGTTCTCCCATACACTTCAGTACCGGCGTTACAAAAGGTCCAGCATAAATAATCAGTAAAGCCAAATTTTTATGCTTCTCGCCTAATGTTAGAGTTGACGTGTTGTGGTTTGGTTCGTGACAGTAATTTGAGGCTTTCACTTTAATTATTTTGCATGATGGAAAGCATCTGTTATTGGTGTTCCGTTACATAAGCGATCTTATAATGCTTTTTTTTTATTTGATTGCGTATTCTAATTACGGTTAAACCAATGTAGTATGGACATGTTAAGCTAGAAAATAACCCGGGCAACCTGTTTTCAAGGTAGAGGAGAATTTATTGTTTCACTGTGCGACTCTGTCGGGTTTCCAGGGAAGGCCGTGCTGCCTAGCGATGCGCATGTGCGAGAAATTGGTTGAATGTGGACATTTTGGGACTTATTCTTAGTGAAATCAATCGTTACAGCATAAATTCTGGCAGAGAATGGCAGTTATGCGCATTACTACAAACATAACTTGCCTCTAAGTCTAACTGGCCCTTAAGATAAATATTTCTCGCAACCGTACTCAGTCTTTTCGACGGTGTGGTCATTGTGAGGATCGCCAAGGAGCTTTCAATCACCTAAGAGCTGTCACGCGATTTGGCGTTATTTTATCAGACGCTGGAGCCAACAATTGATTCAGCTTCCTTTCATCGCAGTCGTGGGCCGGTTCATTAGGATAACGAAGTTGCGTTGCTATGGTTTGAGCTATTTCTTGCGCAAGAAAGGTGACGTCATTCGCATTACAACGAATGTCAACCTGGCTGAGGACAGATTTCTTTACTGAGCCACCTACCTGCCCCCTCTTCTCCCCCCCCCCACACCCGTTTTTCTTTAATATAAACTAAATATCAGGAGAGGTTGACACCTGACGATGGTGCACTTCGCAGCGAAGAAAAAAAAATCGCGCTAGGACTAACAACATAAAGGACATGAGAGAAAATGTGCTACAGTCGCAGGGCACAGTAAAACACAGCATGTCAATTAATGTTAACAAAGGATGGTAAATTACTTTGACACTGAACAGCACTTTACACCTGTGCGCTATCAGGAATAAAGAAAGAAACGCACTATACTTTAAGTACTCAATGATATACTGAGTAAATAAGCAATCAAAACATGCCACGCGAACGCTATCCTGGGAGGCATGATGTAATGAATCTAGTTGCTGCGAAGGTTGTTTGCTGGCCCCAGGAAAAAAATTCACAATGCAGCTGTTAATGTTTCATTTTCCTGTTGGGCATCAATGTCGGTGGTGGTGGCGTAGCGGATGATGCAACCAAGGGCTTCCTCGCGCTGCAGGCATCAGCGACGGTGGCTGAACACTTAGCCCAACGTAGCTGTACGCTCTGCGCTACAGACAAGTCCGAAATCATTCGTGTACATGGAAAAGGGTATGCACGTCTCCAGTCCTGGTGGGCATCTATATAGAGGATCACAAAATGAAAGAGGTGAACACAACTCGCGCCCTGGGCCTGTAGATTCAGAGCAACGGGTGGCCATCTCACGCCATCAAAAGATTCAGAACAATAGCGAATAAAATAACTTGCATGATCAGATGCATCAGCAAACGCCGCAAATGAATGGGAGAAAAGAGCACATTTCGGTTGGTGAATTCTCTCATAATCAGCTGGATCACATACGGTCTCCCCTATCAAACCCTACACAAAAGTGAAGAGAAGCAGATTGATCCAATCATTCGTACTGTGTACCTGACGGCCGTAGGCCTACCCGTTAATGCTTATAATCAAAGGTTCTTAGCCCTCAGGCCGCACAATATTTTCGAAGAATTACGTGACGCAGTCCTCACATCCCAGAGGACCAGACTACAGACCACCGTGGTGGGCAGAGATATCCTCAAACGGGTAGGCACTTCGGAAGACCTGCGGGCACAGGTATCCAAACAATCATTCGCACATGGGATCAGACGCCATATTCAGGAGTTGCCAATGCCAAAGCGCATGCACCCCGAGCTGTACGCAGGCCAGCGCCTGGCCAGGGTTCGGCGCCTGCGGAAGTAGCTTGAAAGAGACACCGAGGCAGTGTATGTGGACGTGCCGGCCTACCCGGATGGTGACGCTTTCGTGGTACCGGCCCTGGGCCACAGTGTCTCCACCCAGTTATAACCGCCTTTATACGAGCCGAGAGACCAGCCACAGCAGACGCCACTGCTATGGAAGTGGCTATCAAAACACTTTGATAAGATCGCTGCCCCTTCCCACATCGTCACCGACTCTCAACAAGCCTGCCGGGATTGAACGACAGGCCGACCACCCATTCGAGCGGCGATCATCTTGGGCTCCCGGCTCATCTAAGATCATCACATTACGTGGACTCCAGGCCACGAGGGCCTCAAGGTCGTAGCAGCAGAAAACATTTATTCACAAAAAGGCAGGCTGAAGAGTAAAAAGTACAGATTTTGGGTGGAGTCCTTATTTCAGGACCCCGATGTCCACCGCAGTTGCTCTTGCTTGGGATATCAGCTTTCGCTGCGTCGCCAAGTCAGAGCTGAGCAGGGCAGACTCCCACTGTTCCTCGGATTGATGTTTGTCTAGTTCGGGGGGGCTTGGGACCGGAGCAGCCCCATGTACATGATATGTTGCTGGAATTCCGCCACACCGGGGACAGATTCCGTCATATCTGTCGGGGAAGATGATGGTTAGGAAAGGCGTTCGTCTGTGGTTGTCGCCATTCCCTCGCCTCTGCAGCCGTTAGCTCACGGTGTGGTGGGGAATGAGGAGAAGATGCCCGCTCGTCGGCCAAGACCGTTGGGGTTTGTGACTGAGGACGCCAAGCACCAGCTTATCTTTGGTCATTAAACGTTTTTCTTCCCCCTCCTCACGTGACCACTCCCGATACGTGCATCGCGTTACCTTTGTCATCATCGGATGGGACGCGCGCTCACCCGTGGTCAAGTGTTCACATGCAGATCTTCCCCGCTATCGAGCGACTATGTCCTGCATTCAGGCCGTGCCTCGCGTAAGCCTTGTTATCATCGGGTGGGGCACGTAAGATGCCGTCAAATGCTTCCAAACAGCTGCCTGTGTGCGCCAGTAGGAGCTATCCGTTACACCAAAGGCGCGGTAGTAGCCAAACAGCTGGTGGGCACCTGGACAGTACCGCGAAACTCACTGAATGATTACGACACTCGCTAATCATAAACGCGCCGCCCACGCAAAAACCACCGCACCGCTCCGCCAAGATCCCGCTGTTGAAGCTGCCTGCGCAGAAGCCGAGCTGCGCCGTTGACAAGATCCAGCTGTGAAAACCGCTTTCATACTTCGGTTAGTGCAAAAAGACATGAATACCAACACAATTCTTTATTTAACCGCAGAAATAGCCCGCAACAGCTGCATTATCGAGTGTTGTAATCGTGCTTCAAATTTTTTAACGCAACAGTCATGCGTTCTTGTAGTATAGACGTCGGCAGTGCTTCTACCAGCCTTGTTTAAGACTAAACGGCCTTTTATCAAGGGCAGGTGAAGCACTCAGGAATAACTTATAGAGCTCCGATGCATCTTGTGCCTATCTTTATATGAAGCATCGCCGTATAATGCTAAACCAGCTGCTTTGATTGATAAAAAAATAAAAACATTAACACTTTAATTTTTCTTTCCTTAAGGAGCTTAAGCATTTTAGAGCTGCTTGTTATGTCCCTTTATGTGAACACATTGCAGACGACGTGCCAGTAGAGCACATCGGTAAAATTTTAATTCAACGTAAAGCTCGTGTAGGTCAGTGTTTACACAATGTGCGCTCTAGTTTTTGACAGCCCCAGCGGGTTCCACAACAGTGCACAGGATTGTCGAACAATACTGAGAGTTCTGAAAGACGTTGAAACTTATCTTTACAATCAGTCAGATCCATCCGGTGTCGTTTAATGAGGGTACTGTGAAGCCCGGTTAGGAAGGGCTTTTCGAGGAAAGAGATTCGGGACACAATAGACAAGTAAGTTGGAGAGAGAAAAGAAAGCGAAACAATGTAAAAAGAAATGGCGGCAACTACATCGCAAGGTCCTGTATTGCGCGCATATATCATTTGAGACCAAGATTCAGGACAAACGTCAATAACATCATGCTTTTTGTGCTTTCATGTTGTTTCTGTTCCTCGCTCGACACTAATGGCCACAAGGGCGCTGTAGGTATGCGAATAAACAAAAAAAATAAAGCACAATACGTACACTGCGTGTCGCCCATTTTTTTAATGCGCACTCGTTGTTAGAGAGGGGTTTATCAAAAACGTTGCACGCAAGCACAGAGCTGCGAGTGGATGTAGAAAGAGGGGGGGGGGGGGGAACAGAATTCAGCAAGCGGTCTTTGTTTTTCAGGCATACTTTACTCTGTTCACACAACCTAGGCCGGGAAGAAATAGACTGCTGAAGGATTTGCGAATCACTCCAGTCCCGCCTCCTCGCGGGGAAACGACGAGACATCAGTGGAGCGCAATGCAGCTGGAAAAGAAGAAACGGGAAGTGGAAATGTGCTAGAGGAGCGTCAGTGTTGTTTTGAAGCGCTGGACCTCATGCATTGATGCAAAACCGCTAGATTGCAGCCTTGCCCACCAAAAACTTATGCAGCGCACGCTACTGAAGCTATGGAGCTGCTGTCAGCCAAGTAGGCCAAACTGCGCGCGCATATCCAAGCTTACATGCCGTCGTGGCGAATGGAGGTAGACGACAACACACATGCGTAGCGTTTGATCAAAGGGTTTTGTAAAGTAGGATGAAACCCAGAGAGCAAACAAACATACACCAGCCCCTCTGAATGAACAGTGCGGAAGGACGGGACAAACAATCAAGGATCACACACGCCTGAAACGCGAAGCCTGCACCTTCAGCTGTCTGCGAGAGGCTGTCGGCCATACAGATGCTGAAGCGGCGCCCATCGTCGAAACTGACATTATGTATGAAGGCTGTGGGCATCTCATTTTTGCCTATAGTGTACAGCTCACCGCATTCTTGACATCTTCAGCTTTCATCTGAACTTTCTCCCAGCTTCTGTCCTTTTCCATTCCCCTTTTATACGGTGTGGAGTAGCAGGCCAAAGGCCTGCTCTCTAACCTTACTCAAATTAAAGATCTCTCCCTTTCGGAAATTACAATGAACTCGCCTTCTTTGCCAATTTTAGTAAAGAAAGATTTGTTTCGCAGCTATATACGCCTCACAAAAGCTGTCAACTGGTGGAACATGCTTCAAGTTGCGCACTGGCAAGCGCACATGAGAGCTTCGTAGCTCCGAAGTGCTGCACCGTTCAGTGAGACGAGGCCTAGCCGTCGGACGCGCCTCGAACCATTCTGGCCAAAATGCAAATGCGGCGAGTAGCGCCGCTGCACCGACAGGCTACAGGGCGAGCACCAGAGCACGCTGCTCGACCGCTCTAACGGAGCGAGCCCAGACTAAACGTCGAAACGCGGAAGGCCGTTTCTTAAGAACGCTACCGAAAAGCGCTGCGTCGTATTGTTTTCGCATTGCCAATGACGAAACAGCAACAACGTGTTGCACTTGTTTGTTCGGGCGAAAAGCGTGCGAACGACATCCGCTCGCTCGAAACTCTTTGAATGGACGACAACGTTCGCTTTACATGCCTGAACCTTAGAGTGGCCGGCAGTAAACAGAAACTACGCAGGGTTACGCATAGAGTGCGGTACTAAATAACTTCACGAGTGTTAAAAACGAAAAGCCAAGACACGCTACCGATAAAGCTATTTTTACATCGTCGCGTGGACATCGAATCACATGAAAACTGTGATTTTCAATTGATAATTTGGCTGATTTGCTTAAACAAACACTTACATTACCAGATTTGTGGGATTAGTGAGCACTGCAGGCTTGAGGTCAGCCTTTATGTTGTGGTGGTCTGTTTTCCAAGAACAAGGGAACAAGTGAGCACATGCCGGTATCGTTTGCAGGAGATTTTCCGGAAGGTATGGAGATACCTGCCTGGAAATCAGGCTTACCTTCAGCATGAAACATGCCGCACGACTTTACCTGCATCTAACGTCAGCAGGCAGGCATTCTTGCTAATGAATGCGCTTCGGCGGGGTTCAACGTGTCGTAACGCATTAAAGCTGGCACCAATTGCTATTTCCGTGCCGGTTCGGGAAAGCAAAAGAAAAGTTTGGGATTATCGGAGGCTTCAGGCGGGGCTATAACATTGTTTAATATTGCTCCAACTACTTTACCGCTGCGGCGCTTATATAATTATTAATTAAGGTCAACTATTAAAAGGCACAGTTATGCGACAGTAGCAGGTAGAGATTTTTATGAATCCATGTACGAGTGGCGACCGACGCAAAACAAAGGAGTAGTACATTGTTTAATATTGCTCCAACTACTTTACCGCTGCGGCGCTTATATAATTATTAATTAAGGTCAACTATTAAAAGGCACAGTTATGCGACAGTAGCAGGTAGAGATTTTTATGAATCCATGTACGAGTGGCAACCGACGCAAAACAAAGGAGTAATGTCAGTATTCGAGTGGCCTGCCTTGGGGCCGTCGCTAAGAGGATTGCTGCTGTGACAGGTTCTCGTAAAAAGGCCAAAATTGTGGTAGCCCGTTGGGGAAGATGGTCGAGACGTCGCCAACGAGAGCTGCCACGAAGCTCAAAAGGGAAGCAGGCAGTTACCCAAGGAAAAAAAAAAGAAACAGCGTCGGCGACAGCCTGCATTCGAAGATCGCCATAATGTTTTTTCATGTCAAAGGAAGTTTATAACAAAGATCTGCGGGCTAGTTTTTCGGAAAACCTAAATAGCACTTCAGCAAAAAACATAACACGACAAAACACAGCAGCAAACTGCATGACTACGCTTAGGCCAAACGACCTTTTAAAGGCATCTGGCATGTGGCGAGAACTTATACTTTTAAGCCGACAACTTTTCTCATATTTGCTTAAAGCTAGAGTTCAAGAAAACACGATGAGGAGCTTGTACAACCTGCATGCCACGGTGCGCTCGGACAAAAAAAAAAAGAATATTCGGGACGGAACACTTGCAGCAAGTGAGCCTTCTTGAAAACCAAACGCGGAAAGAGTCTTTTGAAGGAATTAAGCCACCCAGGAAGCTGCTAATTCGCATTCATGGCAGTTATCCTTGCGCACTTGCGCGGGCGACGCACCACTTGCGCGCAGCGCAAATTCTATGCGCGCCCAAGACGACGGCACTCTCGAGTAAGCACTGCGGGGCTCTCTGCAGGCAGAGCGCAGTGCCTTCCCGTCCTGCTCCGCTTGCTCTCGGCGAGGAGCCCGGTGCTCCCATTCCGCAATTTCCTCGTGTTAGAAAACGCCAGGTACGGAGCGGATCCTATACAAAGAAAGAACAGTCGTTGCTCTGGCTTCATTTTGTCGTTAAAGGAGAAAGAACCTGAAAAGAAGACGAAACATGCACAGGAAGAGATAATCTCGGAAAGGTCGGCCGCATTCAAGGTGTCCGAGCTGCTTAGGCCCTGCGCTGAAGACTAACACGACGCAAAGCTGCAAGCAAGAAATGCGAAGAAAAAAAAAGGAACGAAAGAATGGGAGAGAGACGGGAAGAAAAAGTGAGAAAGAGAACGAAGGAAACAAAGGAAGGCTGAGCGGGACACGGCGGAAAACTCTTGGTAAACCGAGCAACTAACGAAGTGCACAAAATGAGTCTCCACTTCTCTTCGTAAACTTCTTTTCTCGTGACACTACGAGCAGAGTCGGCGTTACACAAATAGCGGGCAGAGCATTTAAAAGCGTGAACTCCTCCGAGCAACTGGGGAAGCACTTATTTGTTTCTTTCATATCTCGCTTGTCTCAGTGCCTCCGTCGCCGCTCGTCGGAGTGGAGTGCTGTTAGGTGGAGTCGTGGTCTTAATTAGCTCCCGTTAATTAGCGGGGAGAAGAGGAAAAAATCAAGAAAAAGAAGACTGAGGCGAACAAGACTCGGGCGGGTCACGAAGGAACAAGGATCCGTTATCGTCCCAATACAGGAAGCTGCGCGACGGTTGTTCGGGAGACGAGCGCCTGATGGTAGCCACAGGAAACTCCAAGAAAGTGTACTTTCCATAAAAGCAAGGAGAGAGAATTAAAGCAGCGATGAGCTTGACGGGCGTGCCTGCTTAGAGTTGAAGGAACTGATGTCGTTAGCGCTGTCACCACTGGCAAGTGGGTTCGAAAGAAACAAAGCAACTTAATGAAAACGAGCTACGCGATCAGAATAGTGGATTCATTTCGGACTTCAAAGCAAAGAAACCCATCAGTCAGAATGTGACCGTACATGTTGCAAAGCTAGTTCGGCATGCAGGCTTGGTTGTTGGCTGCGTTTGCAAGCAGATTTTAGCGAGAAGGGGTGCGGTATGTAGACGACCACAAGACAGACAGGACGAGACTGACAGCTCTGTCCTGTTTCCCGGTCGCAGCACTGATATTTGCAAAGAAGATCCGTGGCACATCGGGTTTGTCGAGGGTCGCGAATGTGCGATGGTTCGGTTCGATTATAGATCATCATCATCAGCCTGACTACACCCACTGCAGGGCAAAGGCCTCTCCCATGTCTTTCCAATTAACCCTTTCCTTTGCCACCTGCGCCCACCCTATGCCTGCAAACTTCTTAATCTCATCTGCCAACCTAACCTACTGCGGCCCCCTGCTACGCTTGTCTTCTCTTGGGATCCACTGCTTTACCCTTAAAGACCAGCGTTTATCCTGTCTTCGCAGTACATGCCCAGCCCAAGCCCATTTCTTTTTCCTGATTTGGACTAGGATGTCATTAACACGCGTTTGCTCCCTCACCCACTCTGTCCGCTTCCGGTCTGTTAATGTTACGGTCTCTTAACGTAACGGTCTCCTAACGTTAATAGGCCCGTGCCTGGTCACGTGACCTGCGAGTGGTCAAGTGATCGATTACGCCGATTACATCGCTCAAGGCTGGAGTGAGCCACTAATAGGTGGTATGTGATATGATTGGGCTTGTGCGAGAGGCTGGAGGGAGCCGACCAACGTTGACTGTGTCGCACTGAACTAGCTACGGCATTGAGCAGGATCCACGACAGCGCCGTATCGAACGCGCGCCAAGAACAGCTGATGACGGTAGCGGGCGCATAGGCTTTAATACGACAGCATAAAAACCTAATGAGGAAAAAAAATGTGTTGTAGGTCATAAAATTCGCCCATTAGCTGTAGAGAAGTGACGTCACCAGACCGAATGATTCCCATTGGCTTGAGAGAAGTAATGTCATCAGACCGAAAGCGACGCTACTTCCTGTAAATGCATCAACAGCTTCAAACGCTATCGCATTGCCAAAACATAGGTAACTGGGCATCCCTGAGAATTTTTTGATGTCAGAATTCGAGTTGCCCGTCAAAGATGGTTTAGAAGGAATTCTGGTGGGCCAAATTAAAGCTATTTAGCCAACATGATAGTAGCCATGTGAAAATAAGTGAGTGGCTTGGGGTCAAACGTGTTTTCTGCCACGTTTCTCCTGCAGGTGCATCATGTTTCTTGCAGCAAGGTGTTTATGTTATGCCTTAAAAGATGAGGTTTTATCAACTAAGCCAACTTCCAGTACTGCTGCAGACCAGCGTTCGTGCTGTACGAAAACTTTGAGCATAAAACACACTGAGGAAAGAAACAAACAAAGGGGGCATAGAGAGGCGAGAGCCCAGCTGGGGCTCAGATGGCCGCGAGGTAATGCAGGGATTAAAAGTTTCACTTCCGGCATAAATTCCAAGTAAAAAAGAACACAGGATACGAAGAAAATAAAACTTACCAGGGAGTAAGGCTACAGCCCCTCCCTCTCGTGTGTCCTTCAAGAGAGAGAGAGAGAGAGTGCACGAGAGGGAAAAAATTCCACAACCTTCTTTTGAGAGCACAAACGCCTGTAAGAGAACTCAGCCGGCTGCGACCACGCTGTGAGCATGAAAACGCTTTCACACTAAGTAGCAAGCCGTCAGAATGTTTTCGCTTTTCGCTGCCGCACTACAACTTCCCCACCTTCTTCCCGACACGCGGTAAGCGAAGAAGTATTAAGAAAGAAAAACAAAAAGGGAAATTCCGAGAAAGCTGACAAGAGCGTTGTTTTCTTTCACTGCGCCAGTACACAACATCAGGCTGGAGTAAACTTCCGAAGATATCTTATTCTTCCTCTCGCGCGGTTTCTCTTGCTCTCCGAGTTCTTCACCCGGCGAAATGTTGGCAAAACAGAAGTAGCCCGTCGCCTGGATTATAACAATACATAGCAGGCCGGGAAAAAGAAGTGAAACCCAGACGAGAATTCAATGCTGTCTCCTCCTGGTCGTGCGTGGCATTTTGGATGTATTTTGCGTTTTCTCAGGGTGACCTCTTGAAAGATCCCGAGCTCGCAAAAGGATAAAACAAAAAGAAAGAAAAGAGGACAAAATGCTTCGCTGTATAATGGCGCTAACGACGGGTCAGAGGAAGACCACCGAGGGGCTCAACAAAGCGCATTTGTCCACATTGACTTGAAAGCTCCGATTTTTTTTCTTTGAAAACACACTGTTCCAGCGTCGACAACAGCAACGGAAGCAGCGCGGCGGATGCGAAAAACATTAGCCCACCAAGATTGCGCAGCGTCAAATAACAAAGTCTAAGAGGAGGCGTTTTTTTTATTCTCTGTTAGGAACAGAAATAAAACGTATGTGCATTTATTGTCTATTGCCAAATATATTATTTCTGCCAATTTCACAGCTGTAGATTTCCAAAAAAAAACATATGGCCCAGCTAGTTGATAATTAGTTTCCTGCTGTCATGGCTCAAACGCAAATAGTCTTGATCGAATTAGCGGCGTTTTTTTACGGTGAATTTAACGCATGCCATTGTTGCGTACTTCAGGCTGTGTCATTAGAGCAACACTTTTTTTGGTGTTTATACTCTTTATGCTTGCGACGAGTCTACTTCACATTTCGTCATCCCAGGACACAAATCTCGGTGTCCATTTGACGAGCCTTGTAAGCATACAAGAGGCGCTCTAAAGTGCGTCACGCATGCACTTGTCACTCACTCGAAGCGCCCTGCTTCTCTTCCCCGACCCTGCGGCAATTAAAGCTGCCGAAAAGCCCCTTTAATCGCCACTTATATTTAAGGTTTCAGAGAAGAAGATATAGAATTTGTAAACGGCGGTACTTGCGTCGACGTTCTTACGCTAGCCGCGCTATTCACTTCTCGAAAGAACCTTCAGCTCGAAGCTTGGTGTTTCGTGCATACCATGGTCACGTCCCAGACGTGAATTCAGCCTCTAGCTCAAATAATAGAAAACTTGTTTCTTGGCCATTCGAATTAAAGTTTTAACTACCTAGGTATTTCATCTGTACTACATTTGTACAGTGATCTTAATAAAGCGAGATACAACAGCCTGCAGAAATAAGGAGCGAGTGAACAGTTAAATACAGGGAAAAGCCGATTCAAACTGGGCTTATTGAACAAACAGCCTGTGGGCAACAAATACGTAAAAAGCAAACTGACTTCACCGGAGGCTTTCAGTTTCCCATTTCGATTGCCCAGTAAAGCCGTTGAGCAGCTCCGATGATAGCGCTGTGCATCGACCATGCTGTGGATACGACAGGCACATGGGACCGCTTTGTCTTTGGCTGTGCTTGCATGAACGGACACTGCCGTTGCAGTAAACAAGCGCGGGTCAATATGAACGCAAGCCCTTGCGATTCCCTTTGTAGCATAATACGATAACATGGGACAATAAGATAACACGTTGGTACATTATAGGCCTCACAGAATACATCCAGAATGAAGGTTCGCTATATTAACCAGATTAAAATAGGTAAAGTATAGAATAGCGGTGCTGGGTTAGTCGCCTGATGAGAGGTACAAGAAGCTTCTGTATCACTCACCATTGTTTCATAATGCAGGTAAGGCAGCTTTATTTCAGAGAACGCGATATCAGTTGCTTTCATAAGCTCGAATCTAACCCTCAATAAAACGTAATGGGTAGCTGGTTCACTATGTTATTTGCGACTACATCTAGCGCGACAATGACGGGAAAAGATAGTAGATGAACTGGAGAGATGATCAAGCAGGAGATGAATTAACCCACAGTGGTGCGCGCAATACTGCCTTATCAGTACTAAGAATCTCCCGCTGCGGTGTGGCACCGTACAACGCCGAACTGTCGCGGGTATAAACACACACAGATCAGATTCTGATGGCGCCAGTTACACTAGCTTAAAAGTGAAACGAACTCTGCTCAATTAGCAAAAAAAAAAACACAAAAAAACCCGGACAGGAACACTTAAGATCCGTCTTTAAAACGATGGGAAACTTCCTTTCAGAGCAAAGCGAGCAAGATCTGAACACTTCCGATTCTCTTAAGGTTATGACGCGATTGCGATAATGGGTCAATGCCCATATATGCAGAATTGGTTATCCTCTACTTAACATTCATAGATCGCTAGGTGTGTTCGTACCAGTTCTGCCGTAGTGGTGCAACAGTTAAGCGACGCGCCATTGCCCTGCGATGGCCGGTGCTGCAAATGGTTTAGCCTGTGCGACCCAGGTTGCTCTACGCGAGTATCCTCTCACGACCAATCATTAATTTAACTGCCACCTGCCCCGGTGGACAGATTGTGATGACGCCACCAGGTCACGTGACCAAGGTGGCCCACCTGCCTGCCACCTAGGTTGCTTCTCGGGGGACTTTTCGTGGATTTATCGCTCACGGTCAACGACGTCGACGACGACGCCTGCTTTTCAGCGGCACGGGCTCCTTGAAGCTATCGCGTTAAAACTCTTAATACGGTTAACACTGTGTAACACGAAATTAGGCGACAGTTTCTAAGTTATTTTCATTTCGCTGTAGATACCGGAAGCGGGCAGAGTGGGTGAGGGAACAAACGCAGGTTAACGACATCCTAGTCGAAATCAAGAGGAAGAAATGGGCTCGGGCAGGGCATGTAATGCGTAGCCAAGATAACCGCCAATCCTTAAGGGTAACAGAGTGGATTCCAAGAGAAGGCAAGCGTAGCGGGGGGCGGCAGAAGGTTAGGTGGGCAGATGTGATTAGGAAGTTTGCGGGCAAAGGGTGAATGCAGCTGGCAAACGACAGGGTTAACTGGAGAGACATGGGAGAGATCTGTGCCCTACAGTGGGCGTAGTCAGGATGATGATGATAATGATAATGATGATCATGATGATGGTATACCGCGGAAAACATCCCTCGAGGGGCCTGCATGTATGTATAGTTATAGGGCACTCTCTTCAGTTTGCAGACAAACCCTTTATTCAAGCAAAACTTTTCAATTCAATTCAATTTTGTTTGCATGTATACATGTACAGATGACGAGCGTACAGAAAAAGAACGAAATGAATTCGACTTGACGGGGTCTGTACCCCCTACAGAAATGGCACTGTGCACAATAAAGAGAACACAAACATACAATAATGGATAAACGAGAAAAAAAAGCATTAGTGAACATTGTATAACAGAAATACATACGGGTAAAAAAAAATCAACGATAGAATGCTGCAAGGAATTGTATTACGGAAAGCGAATAGTATAAAATGATACAAATATTACAGCCTTGAAATTCACATCTATAAATAATAAGTTATTTACAAGCAGAGAAAATTGGTTAAGCATTCATGGCGTCAGTGTAAACCAGAGCAAAAAAAAAAAAAGGAATCCACAATGAGCCCATTAAAAGGAGAGATAGGTGTCTATTGAGTTTCTAATGAGTTTAACAAGGATGGCAGTGCGTGGCGTAACTTTTGTTTACCGTAGTTAGTGCGCGCTTTAGGAACCTGCCATATTTATCTATGACGTGTGTTGTAAATGTTAGAATTCATTGTCAATAGAGATAAGTGCTCGAAAAATTTCGTGTTCTGTTTTCTCGCAGTAGTGAAACGCTTGAGTAAAATACTACGATATATGGAAGTGACCGGTTGTAAATTAAGGGCGCTGAAAAGAGGCTGCGTATGAGCGTCATATGAAGAATTGGCGATAGCGCGCACTGCTTTCTTCTGCAATAGAAGACGTTTTGCGATGTTAGACATTCATCTCTCCAGTACTTGATAGTCATGAAGGAAGCCTTGTAATCTGACAAGCGGCAGTGGCAGGAGATGTGTTGGAGATGCTGGACCAATGCTTGATTCTGAAAGACGAGGTCTGTGCATGTGTTTCGTGAGGTCATCACAGCAGTGGGAGGAGATACGAGGTAGAGGACACCTTATGTAATGCCCCCTGGGGCCCTTGAGGGTAAATAAATGATGATGATGATGATGATGATGATGATGATGAGAGGACACACGCTGTCACACGTGACGTCTTGAGGTTCGATCCACGCAGCTTGGTGCGTTGCCATTACGCGTTCCAGTGATGTCATGAGTGCCGTCATTGCAAGCATCCGTGGTTGCCCCTTCCGGTTCCGCCAGCTATTGCTACTACTATTATTAACACTGCTACTTTTATTACTACTACATTTACTACTACTACTACTGCTACTACTGCAATGATGTCCACCATACTGCTAATTACTGCTATGACGCCGACGCTCAACCCAAGGGTTGGGCCTTTAGCAGCTATCACTGTAAGGTCTGTACCGCTGTAAGGTCTGTGCTGCATTGTCTATTTACGTGCCTGTCGTCAAGTCTTGCGCTTGAAGCCCTACTAGGCCTCCATTATTTCACTTTCGGCAGACAACTCAGCCAGGAAAACTTCATAGGACAGGACTGTTGCGCCTGATGCCCGACTTCTTGGTTAAGACTGCTACCTGAGACCACCGAGGACTGAGCTCCTAACATCGGCTTCTCAGGTAGCAGTTAAACAGAGCGTGCCATAAATTCGGCATAAAAATCATCACACGCACACAGATATGCAACGCGGTCGCCGCGGTGGCTCAGTGGTTTCGGCGCTCGGCTGCTGACCTGAAAGACGCAGGTTCGATCCCGGCCGCGGCGGTCGCATTTCAATGAAGGCAAAATTCTAGAGGCCCGTGTACTGTGCGATATCAGTGCACGTTGAAGAACACAGGTGGTCGAAATTTACGGAGCCCTTCACTACGGCGTCCCTCATAGCCTGAGTCGCTTTGGGATGTTAAACCCCAATAAGCCATAAACAGAGCGAGATTTGCAACATTCAACCTCGAAGGTTGGCGTAAAAGTACTAGAAACACAAGGGCTGGGTTTAATCAATCCGTTACTCTAAAGCTGGTTATAACATTAACGAGGGGCACATCTTGACTCACGATCAACAAATGGGTCATGGAAACGTACCTGGGCATTGTTCCGTGTACCTGTTATTTACTGAAAAGTGCTCATTTTAGCCTCGGCACTTTCTGTGGTCATCATTGTTATTTCAGGGGGCAGCGAGCATGAGACCATGCTGGGGGTGCTAGCTTACTATTTTCCAGTTTGCCATGCCCTTTTCAAAGAGAGTAAAAAATGGTTGCCTTGTATTGCTCTAATATTATTAGGGCTTTCTGTTAAGACAAGATCGACTTACGTCGTATTTTCTTCATTAGCTCACTTACACAAGTATTCCAATTTTTTGACTGAATCTTGCCGTATTTGACTGAATGCAAATGAAGCAAACTAGGCTTTCATTATTTACTGTCTTTTTTACATATGAGCTCCAGAAGCAAAGTGCACAGTTCAAGGAAAAGACAGACTAAGAAACTTGTATCAGCCTTTTCCAACCACTGCCGCTTGTTTCTGGTGCTCTATTGCAAACTCCGAACTAAAAAACCAAGCCGTATGCATTACTTGGTTCCTCGTACTGGCAAGGAGCTGGGAAGCCATCTCAGCATGGCACCATGTTCTAAAAGATTTCAGTGGCTGCCGTAAATGCTGTACTTCGAAAGAAGCAGCAGTCTTTACACCCATCCATGACTACGCAACGCCCCAAAATACCTATTTGCCGAGTCTCTAACGTTCGTGAATACGACTCATATTTCGTCTTTCTGGACTTTTTTCGGTGCGGCGCCTTATCGTGTTGGAAGCATGGCCGTACTGCACGCTCGCGTTGCCGTATCAGATGCTTCCCTCATCAACCAAGGGCCTGGAGGCGCTGTTTCGGCCTGCCCTCAATGTCCTCCGCCGCTTCGCGACGTCTCCATCCTTGAGAGAGGCCCCGAACGCTCTCACGCGAGAACGCGATAATGACTCGTAAACAG
The DNA here is from genome assembly GCF_052857255.1 of Amblyomma americanum. Lineage (NCBI taxonomy): Eukaryota > Metazoa > Arthropoda > Arachnida > Ixodida > Ixodidae > Amblyomma > Amblyomma americanum. The sequence goes on from NC_135498.1 coordinate 7,090,028, forward strand.
CGCGGTGCGCGTTTCCCGAGCCAGGAAAGAGAGAGAGAGAAAAAAAGAAAAGGAATTATGGAAGGAGCGGCACCCTGCCTTCCGCCTAGGTACTATGGCAAAAAGAAGGAACCGAAAAAAAAAAGAAACAGTAAGAGGGTGGCTCGTGCGGCGAGCAGAAAGAACGGGGTGCGAACGTCGCGAAAGTGGCAATTGCCGCTGCTCCATACAGCTCGCGTGAAGACCTACATGGACGTTTATTTTCTTTTTTTTCCCATCTCTCCGCGAAAACGATCCGCAGCGAGTGGCACATTGGAGGCGACGAAGGAAGGAAGGAAGGGGGGGGGGGGGGGGGTCGGCGAAACTTTTCCTCGGCTTTTCTATCGGGTCGGCGCGAAGAGACGCAGCTGGCTAAACGATGCCGTTGCCAAACGAGCCACCGGCGCGACCCGCTGCCGGAGGAGCACAGACGCGAGGCTCGGCAAGCCTAGGCATCCGATTCAATGCCAGCGAGCCAAGATCGATGATGGTTTGGGGACCCGGAGCGGGTGGCGGCGGCAGTGGTCCGCCTCCTCCCTGCTCAGGTCCCGCCACCCTTTCTCCCTGCACTCGCCTCTTCCCCTCCGTCTGCCCGAGACGTCCAGCCAGGAGTGGATGGATGGATGGCTGGCCCAAGGGTCCCCGAAATAAAAGAAGGTGTCGCCCGAGAGCGAGGAGCGTCCGGGTGTATATATACACCATACTATAGAAGAGACGAACAAGACCGCCACCAGCGGTTGGCGCGGCGGCGAGGGAGCGCCCAAGGTATACACTGGCGCGTCTCTTTCTCGGGGAGACAGCCCCGCGAGACCGGAGGAGCCTCGGGAAGAAGAGGAATGACGAAAGTATAGCCCTCCTTCCCTTTTCCCCGTCGCTTTGTTCCTGGCGAAAGGAGTGAAGAAAGGGACGAGTGATAGCGCGGGGCGCGAGGGAAAGCGTGAGCGACATGGATCCTGCTCTTTCTCTAACGATCACAAAGGAGAGTGCCGTCCGCTGGAAGAGCCTGGTCAGCGGCAGCGGTGGCACGCGGCCGGCCGAACCCTCAAAGGGCCCGTCCTCTTGTGTGGACAGCCAAGTGGCTTCTTTCGGGCGCCGTAAGTGCTTGCGCATCTGTGGGCGCGAGGCAGCTCTTACAGCGACGGTTATACAATGAACATCCGTCGGGTAAACTGAGCCGGCGTCGTAATACGTCGTAATCGTGAACACCAACGTTCAACCGCTGTCTGAGTGGGCCGGACACACTAGAGACATGAGTGCCAGCGCGTGGACGCCCTCAAAATAGTGTTGCATGTTGCAGTGAGGTCCAGGTGGTTCACGTCGAGATAGGCTGCATTAATTTTTTTTTTGTAGAGACGCTTGCTGAAATCTGCTTAGGCACCATGCTTACATCTCTTCGTGATGCCATTTGTGAAACGCCGTGCACAGATTATTGCATACAGAGTGCGCTGTCTGTGTGGTAGGCTCTGTGTCATTCTACGTTGCACAGGACGGAAGCGTTTAGTTTCTCTGATCATGCAGAAGACACTCATCGGCCCAACCGCAGTCGTGGCCCTCAAGCTTCCGCATTTCGTAGAGCACACAGATAAGTGGCACGCTTATCTCGTAATAGTCGACGCTTACTTGAAGCAAACGAGGTTACAGACGACGCCAAGAAGAGGGCCTTGTTGGTTGCAGCGTTTGGATCAAGGACCATTGAGATTCTTTGCGGTAGAGTAGCACCGAGAAAACCGGGCTCGCTGAGCTATGAAGAAGTCGTTTCAACATTGAACGATCGCAATGATTCGTCACCTAA